>NW_027361716.1:9427500-10027500 GCF_039654945.1 Dendrobates tinctorius
CTTCTCTGTGAGTAGTGTTTACTAAAACCACTTCCAAATATGAGTAGAGCACTAAATAAGGGACGTGGACGTATCCGTAGTGGTGCTGGCGTAGCTGAAGATGGTGGTCGTGTAGCTGATGCAGGGAGAGGACGAGGTCATTTTGTACCTGCTACTGGCCCAAATACAACATGATCCCCAGGTGCACGCAGGGGACAGGACGTTATATTACTGCATGAATGGAGAAGCCACAAGATGTTGAAAAGGTGTTGGATTGGATGGCTAAGAGTGGCTCCAGTTCCTTCGCATTATCATCCATCTGTCCACTGCAGTGTACAGTTGGCACCTGGTATCCAGCTTCCACCTCACCCCCTTGCAAATTAGCCAAGCATTCTGAGCCCCAAGTCATGCAGCAGTCTTTTTAATGACTCTGCTGTCTGTGGCCCCAGAAGTGGAAGAAACTGAGTTCACTGATGTCTAATCACTTTTTAGATTTAAAAGATGAGTACATGGCAGATAAGCGCACACAATCAATTGACCACCACAGTGCATGTCAGATGATGATGAAACTAAGTTGCAAACTGCAGCATCTTTCTGTATTGGTCAGACTGGCAAGGAGGACAGGGTTGAGGAGTCAGTAAAAGATGGTGCGGGGAAATGATGATGTCCTAGACTCAAGATGGAGCTCAGACCATCCAAGTGGTGTGTGGAGTTTGGAGGAAATGGAGGTGACCATGTTGCCACAGCAGCACAGCAAAAGAGGGAGCAGGATGTAAAGGAACAGCGGTCAGCCCCTAGTCAGTAGGTCGGCTGGTACTTTCCACTGCGCCGCTAAACTAAGCACACCAGACACAGCTCAAAAGAACTCCTTGACATGGCATTTCTTCAGGGAGTGTGCTGCCTACAAACAGGGTGTTTGCACTCTTTGCCATAACATAAATGTTGTGCACCTGAGCACAATCTATAAGACAAGGCATCTGAATTCCAAGCACGAGGTACAGGGGAGTACACACCATGAAAAGCTTGACAGATCTAACCTTCCTCCTGCTCCCTCTTCTGCTGCAGTTTCGACCTCTTCCTCTCGGTCATGATCAATAAGACCACTTACTTTCCCGCAAAGAGAGAATGTGACAGCATCACCATAACCACCACTGTGACCAAGCATCTCAACACGATCCCTTGGAAGTGTTCAGCTTTTGATACCCCAAATGATGGGCCAGCCTTGCCGTGCACAAGCATTTTGCGGAACAATTCAGGTATGCACCGCTCAATGCCATCAGTAACCAGGTCCACTTAACCGCTGATATGTGGACCAATAAGCATGGTCAGAGATATTACATCTCCAGAACCATTGGGCACATATAGTTGCGACTGGGACAGAGGTAGAAGATATTCTGGCTCATGTTCTACCACCACCTAGTATTGTTGGACATTTATCTCTTCAGGTTGCCTCCTCACCTACTCTCTTTCCTCTACCGCCTACTTATTTGGTCACTGGAAGACTGGCACCACCAACTTGAGCACAGCCAGGGGTAAATGACAGAAGGCCATTCCTAAGCTCCTCTGGAGGACAAATCCCACAACGCACAGGTGTTGTGGACTGGGATCAAACAGCAGACAAATGAGTGATTGGTGCCGGTGAACCTCAAGCCTGGCCTGGTAGTATGCAATAACTTGAAAAACCTCGTAGCAGCTCTGGGCCTAACCACTTTGATGCTCATCCCTTGCCTGGTGCATGTGCTGAACTTGGTGATGCAGCGCTGCCTGAAAAACTACTCACACATGTCGGCGCTGCTGCTGGAAGTTCAGGCAGTGTGCGCACTTTCATCGTTTTCACCCTACTGCTGCTCACCTGTCTGCTCTGCAGCATCATTTCTGCCTTCCCGCTTACCGGCTGATATGTGATGTGCCAAAAAGGTGGACCTTCACCTTGGATATGCTGAAGAGACAGTGCGAGCAGTAGCAGGCAATAATGGAGTTTCAGCTGCAGCATGTGGAGCGCCCCACAGGGCCTTGGGTTACTCAGTACTGGGTCCGTTAACTTCAGCGGGGAATGTCACGGTGACTGTGACCGGTCCGTGGCCCTGGGCGTCCAGTGATAAAATGGAGGAAAGTTGTGTGATGCCACCCGTGTTGTTTGACAGTTCGTTTATCAGTGTCCGGCCAGGACTTTACTTCCCTCTGGGTCGCACCAGTTAACTGGCCAATGAGGATACTGACTTTTTGACTCTCAGACAGGGGGTACACTTTGAACAAACTACATAGTCTTTCCTTAAAATCGCTCAGGGTCTGCAACACCCCTGAGTACTGTGGTAACCATGTCACTCCTGGTATATATGAAATTGATAGCTGCATTATGGAGGCTGCGGCTGCGACCTCCACTTAATCTTCACCAGAGTTGGGCATTTTCTTCCTCCCTCAGTGTACCTTTACTGTTGTCAACAGCTGCTCTCTGACAGGTTGGATTGAGCTCTTCCTAGTCTCCAAATCGGATCTTCCAGCTTCACTTTTCCCACTGGGGGCAGGGCTTCGTGTCGTGCTTTATTTCTGACTCCGCCCACAATGGCACGCCCCTCTCTGCTTGCACGCACTGTGTGACACAGTTATGGTGGTTAACTGAAAGCTCATTAAAGTCTCTAGCACTCAATTTAATAAAGTCTATGGCACATAGTACCCAGCTTTGCCAGGCCCCTTGTACCCAGCTTTGCTAGGCTCGATAAATCCTGTTCGTGACACCAGTTGGAGTGCCCCACAGGGCCTTAGGTTACTCGGTACAGGGCCCCTTAAATTCAGCGGGGGATGTCACGCTGACGGTGACCCGGTCTGTGGCCCTGGGCGTCCAGTAATAAAATGGAGGAAAGTTGTGTGATGTTTAAGCGTGACACCACCCGTGGTGTTCGGCAAGGAATGGCTGACGCTGCAGTCTTGGTCCTCTGGGGTTGATGGTGATGCAGCAAAGAATGGTCCAGCTCCCAACGGGTAGAGTGGGGCCCCAGGGCAAAGATATTTGATTAATGGCTCAGATGGCAGTGAACGTTGGGGTGCAGAGAAATAAGAGCAGGACACAGAAAGGTCCAGGTTTCTTTACCTTTTACTTGCAAGTCATTGCAATTCGGGGTATCACATACAGGTGATGGATTTGAGTCCGGCTTGCCTGGAGGCATTCAGGGGATCCACCCTGCCAGGTGGGGTTTGAGACCTTCCTTCTGCACTTTTTTTTTGGGTCCCTGCTGTTTGTATCTAAGCTGAGACCATCTCTTGTGTGATGGTTTCTAACCTGTATGGCTGACAGCGTGAGCCTATATCACAGGTTCTGTCCTTTTCGCCGTCAGCCCCGGGCTCTTGATCTGCTACCGTGCCTTCAGGTGTTCAATGTTGCCCAGGAACTTGCAGTCCCCTGCACTTCCAGATTCGGCGATCAGGGCATACAACTCCTATTCAGCCTAGGACTCTGGCTTCCTCTTTTTATATCTCAGCGCTTCGCTCTGGGGTAAGCTACATGCAATTGTAGCTTCCCAAGAGCCTCTTGTCTCCGCTCCTGTCCTTTCCCTCTTCACATATCAGCTCCCCATCACCAACTGACTAACTGTCTTGTCATGAGCTCTCAGCTGCTCTCATTTCCTTGACAACTCCCTGTTTGCTCTCTCAGCTGACTACTTGCTGATTCACTAACCCCATCTGCTGGCCAGAATTTATAAGGCAGCTCCCCATTCTGACCTGCAGCAGGAATTGTCATTTAATCTATGTTACCTAGCATGGGGCCCCCCTCCTGCCTCCAGGCATGACTTTACTCCTTACACCCGGACTCTGGGGTGTCACACATGCATGGATGAATTGCTCTGTAGAACACCACTTCACCACCAATGACTGGGCTTCCATGGGTAACATGTGTGTCGTGTTGCACTGCTTCAAATATTCCACCAATATGGCCAACACTGATAACACCATTATAAACGTTACTATAAAAACTTATATGACAGCTGGAAAAAAACATTTCAGGCCATGATGGATGAGGAGGTAGCACAGAAGAAAGGGGAGCAGGAAGAGAACAGCCAATTCACACCGTTTTCGGTCATGTTGTCCACACATGGACCAGAGGGTGGATTACTGTCCCAACATCGGCCAGATACCCAGATATACAGCCAGGGGACAGATGGGAGGATGAAACTGTGTTCACAGCAGGGTTTCACTCAGATCAGCACATCACTGAAGCATGGCTATGGGGAAACAGACTACCCAGATGATATACAGGGGCTTCTCACAAAATTAGAATATCATCAAAAAGTTAATTTATTTCAGTTCTTCAATACAAAAAGTGAAACTCATATATCATATAGAGTCGCTACAAACAGAGTGATCAATTTCAAGTGTTTATTTCTATTAGGCTGGGATCACACATGCGAGAAACTCAGACGAATCTCGCCTCTTAATACCCGGCACTGCCACCGGCACTCGGGAGCAGAGCGTGCGGCTGCATAGAAATTCTATTTCAGTAGGCTTCACAAACATGGGGAAGACTGCTGACTTGACAGATGTCAAGAAGGCAGTCAGTAACACACTCCACAAGGAGGTTAAGCCACAAAAGGTCATTGCTAAAGAAGTTGGCTGTACACAGAGCACTGTATCAATGCATATTAATGGAAAGTTTAGTGGGAAAGTTGAGTGGAAGGAAAAAGTGATTGGTGGAAAAATGTGCACAACCAATCTGGATAACTGCAGCCTTGAAAGGATTGTTAAGAAAAGGTCATTCAAAAATTTGGGGGAGATTCACAAGGAGTGTACTGATGTTGGAGTCATTTCTTCAAGAGTCACCACACACAGACGTATCCAGGACATGGGCTACAGGTGTTGTATTCCTTGTATCAAGCCACTCATGACCAATAGACAATGCCAGAAGTGTCTTACCTGGGCCAAGAAGAAAAATAACTGGACTGTTGCTCAGTGATCCAAGGTGTTGTTTTCAGATGAAAGTAAATTTTGGATTTCCTTTGGAAATCAAGGTCCCAGAGTCTAGACGAAGAGGGGAGAGGCACACAATCCAAGTTGCTTGAGGTCTAGTGTGAAGCTTCCACAATCAGTGATGGTTTGGGGAGCCATGTCATCTGCTGGTGTAGGTCCATTGTGTTTTAAGACCAAAGTCAGCACAGCCGTCTACCAGAAAATTTTAGAGCACTTCATGCTTCCCTCTACTGACAAGCTTTTTGGAGATGGAAATTTCCTTCTACAGCATAACTTGGCACCTGTCCACACTGCCAAAAGTACCAATACCTGGTTTAAAAACAACAGTATCACTTTGCTTGATTGGCCAGCAAACTCGCCTGACCTTAACCCCATAGAGAATCAATGGGGTATTGTCAAGAGGAAGATGAGAGACACCCAACAATGCAGACGAGCTGAAAGTTGCTATCAAAGCAACCTGGGCTTCCATAACACCTCAGCAGTGCCACAGACTGATTGCCACCATGCCACGCTGCATTGATGCAGTAATTGATGCAAAGGAGCCCTGACTATGTATTGAGTGCATTTACTGAGCATACATTTTAGTAGGCCACCATTTTGGGTTTTAAAATCATTTTTCAAGTTGGTGTTATAAAGTATTCTAATTTACTGAGATAATGAAATTTGGGTTTTCATTGACTGTAAGCCATAATCATCAACATTAACAGAAATAAACACTAGAAATAGATCATAGAGTGTTTTTAATGACTCATATATTATTATATAGAGTTTCACTTTTTGTATTGAAGAACTGAAATAAATTAACTTTTTGATGATATTCTAATTTTGTGAGAAGCCCCTGTACCTCCCACCAAGGACAACTTGTCATTGTCTCTGCGTAGCCTTACACATATTAGCCAATACATATAGCAGTGCCTCTGCAATTATCACAGAGTTGCCCAAGTTGTTACCAGTGCAGATTACTGTTTGGCACTAGCCACCCTGCTGAATCCATGCAAAAACATTGCACCATCATTACTTCCGTCACTGGAAAAGGATTGCAAAATATAAGCACACACTGGTAGAAAAACTACTAGTGGCTTTCCCACCTGACAGTGGGGGCTCAGTGGAACAATAATGCAGAGGCAGAGGAGGAAGTTGCCAATGTAGCTGGGGCAAGGTTAACATGGCCGAAATGCAGCAAAACTTTATGAGCATGCCACAACATCTGGCACTACCCTCCAATATAGATTATGTATTAGCAAGTGGCAGGTTACAAAAACATGGTGGAAGAGTACATGTCCACATGTTTCCATCTACTATCAGATGGATGTGCCTCATTTAACTTCTAGGTCTCTAAAGTGGACACATGGCCTGAGCTTGCCCTTTATACATTGGAGGTGCTAGCCTGCTCTGTGACAAGTGTACTGTCAGAATGTGTGTTTAGCACGGTAGGGGGTTTTGTCACAGACAGGCGCCTGTCCACATCTAACATGGGGAAGCTAAAATTCCTTAATATGAACCAGGTGTGGATCCCATAGGACTTTTCCATACCTTTGGATGACTAGACAACTAAAACTTCCGCACCCAGCCAGTGTTCAACTCGATTTGTCATTTGTTTCATTTGCTTGTGTCCTCCCAAATAAAAAAAAAAAATTGTGCTGTCTACCTTTGTCTCCTCCTCTTCCACCTACATCACCACATCCGCCTCCTCTAATTCCTGCTCCGGTTGGACATCCGACCCCTGGTTGTAACTTGTTAGTTTATTTTGGGTTAATTATATGTTTTTTAAAGTCAGTTCCCTAAAATGAAAAGAAACAGTGTTGGATTACTCTTCCTTGTCTCTTACACCTCTACCACTACGATCACATCTTGCTCCACTTGGACCTTGTGGTTCGAGATAGCTAGTTTTAGTTTTGTAAATTCTAGGTTGTTTTAAGTGAGTTACATAAAAAAAATGTGAAAAAGGAAAAAAAATACAAAAATCCTCCAAAAATCAGTATTGGATCACTCCTCCATTGCCTATTCCACCCATACTGGCATGTCTAAATCTTCCTCCACTTGGAACTAAGCTTTGTGGTTCTAGATAGCTAGTTTAGTTTTTGTAAATTGGAGGTTGTTTTAAGTTAAGTTATATAAAAAAATAAAAAAAATGTAAAATTAAAAAAACACATTTTTTTAAATGTTGGATTACTGCTCTTTTGCCTCTTCCAACTATACTGACACATCCAACTATTCCCCCACTTGGACCCTGGCCTTGCGTTTCTAGATAGCTAGTTTTGTTATGTAAATTGTTTAGGTTTTGCATGTGCGCAGTTTTCCAAAAGCACTCTCTATGTGTACTCTGCACCCATGTCTGTGATAGTACCGTGTGTAGCCAAAAGCTTTTATAATCTTCAACTGTGATGGTGGGAGATCATATTTTTCTACTCTTATGCAACCATGTCTGTGATAGTACTGTGCCAAAAGTTACTGTGTGTATTCATTAACACATAACTCTGGGAGTACTTTGCCAAAAGTCGATGTGTGGCTCTTTTAATATCTGTGGGAGTACTTTGCAAACAGCCACTGTGTGTATTTTTTTATCCCCTTCACAACCTATGACATGTGCAGCCGCGGGTGGAATCGCAATCTCGATGCATGTCACAAATTCCGCCCATCGGTGTCCATGTCACATAACCACAGGACGCCGATGGGTTGGCATGACAACCCAGGGTCTGCAAGAGACCCCTGTGTTTGTCATTGCTGGATTGCTATGAGCGCTGTAAAACAGACAATCGGATGATGATCAGCTTCGTCTAAACAATCCAGTGGAAAGAAAAATTTTTTTTAAAAAAATTACATTTTTTTAAAAAAAAATATAAAAGTTCAAAAAGTTTTATAGAATGTCCGTTGGGTCTCTTATTATTACACTAAAATTTTATAATGAGCCATGAAATACTTTAGCTCAGTATATTGCATGCAACTAAATCGATAGGAAGCTGTCCTTTGAAGTAGCAATTTGACTCCTTTACCGACTGTGTCTCTGTGAACTGAACAGGCGAAATTTGTTATTAAATACCTTACCGCGCTATACTGAGCAGATATAAAAAACAGAAACAAGGGACAAGGAAAAAAAAAAAAGGGGGGGGGGGAAGAGGGGGTTTATAAACCAATACTTACTTTTAATTGAAGGGATTTTGAGGAATATTCTTAGTGATATAGGGCGTTTGTCTGGCGGATACCTCGCCTGTGATGTTGTATTCGTGATTTCTTGTAGTGATCAGTGATACTGATAAAAGAATATATTAATAGGATTAAAATATCAGTAGTGTTAATATCCTATACTAAACCTTAATGAATTAACTGTACTCACTATGATTTACTGGATATTGCTATTTCCTTCAGGTTGGTACCGTGGTGTTTACTGTGGTGCTTGCTGATAGCCCACTTTCACAGTGCTGACCAAATAAAATTAAATACAATTAGTATTAATAACCGTGATAAAGAATCACAGCTATGGAGTAGCCGCTGCACTTACTTATATTTGTATGTAAGAAGTAAGCAGGAACAGTATCCTCTCATGTAAGCATTGTAATGAGGCTTTAGCTGTAAAGAAACTTTCACTTGTAGAGTGCTTGTGGTAATTCCTGCTAGTTGGATAAAGCAGGAGCAGGGTTTGCTGGTTATGTCAGGCACTAGACAGGAAGAAAACCACTTGATATAGTGATGCTATAGTAAACGGTCAGTCCGAACAGGACTTACTTACTTGTACCGCTTGCTGAGTGCCGCAATCAGCCTAGGTGGTGGCTGTTGGCGCAAAAAATCCCTGCACACGGGGAGGATGAGGCTGCACCGCACGTAGCGGGGGAGCGGGAGAACGCCGGCACCTCGTGTGCTCCGGCCGGAAGCAACAGCGAGGACGCGGCGCGATGGGGGGGCGGAGCTATGTGACGTCACAAGCTAGGTAAACAAGGACGGGAGCACAGAAGGCACAAACCAACACGTTTCGAGGGTGGCTTCCCTCTTCGTCAGGGCTATAACAAGTGTCTATCTGCCCGTCCTTATATATTAGGTCTCCCAGCTGCATTCAATCATCCTTAAACAGGTTGTGGTGCTAATGGATAATCATTAATGACTTGCGGTAACCCTGCTTTGTACTGATTAATGGAACCAATGGGGTTGTAGCACTTTTTGTATACTATAAAATGTATCATCATAATCCATCTAGTAGATTATTAAAAGAGGAGAATATGAATAATCATCCATTTATATTAAAACTTAACTTTTATTGTTAATAAATTAAATTAAATAAACCTCCATCATATTAATACATTTAAAATGAAAAAAATTAATCACAATAAATACTACAAAATTAATTACGATGAATTCATCGTAATTAATTTTTTAGTATTTATTGTGATTAATTTTTTTCATTTTAAATGTATTAATATGATGGAGGTTTATTTAATTTAATTTATTAACAATAAAAGTTAAGTTTTAATATAAATGGATGATTATTCATATTCTCCTCTTTTAATAATCTACTAGATGGATTATGATGATACATTTTATAGTATACAAAAAGTGCTACAACCCCATTGGTTCCATTAATCAGTACAAAGCAGGGTTACCGCAAGTCATTAATGATTATCCATTAGCACCACAACCTGTTTAAGGATGATTGAATGCAGCTGGGAGACCTAATATATAAGGACGGGCAGATAGACACTTGTTATAGCCCTGACGAAGAGGGAAGCCACCCTCGAAACGCGTTGGTTTGTGCCTTCTGTGCTCCCGTCCTTGTTTACCTAGCTTGTGACGTCACATAGCTCCGCCCCCCATCGCGCCGCGTCCTCGCTGTTGCTTCCGGCCGGAGCACACGAGGTGCCGGCGTTCTCCCGCTCCCCCGCTACGTGCGGTGCAGCCTCATCCTCCCCGTGTGCAGGGATTTTTTGCGCCAACAGCCACCACCTAGGCTGATTGCGGCACTCAGCAAGCGGTACAAGTAAGTAAGTCCTGTTCGGACTGACCGTTTACTATAGCATCACTATATCAAGTGGTTTTCTTCCTGTCTAGTGCCTGACATAACCAGCAAACCCTGCTCCTGCTTTATCCAACTAGCAGGAATTACCACAAGCACTCTACAAGTGAAAGTTTCTTTACAGCTAAAGCCTCATTACAATGCTTACATGAGAGGATACTGTTCCTGCTTACTTCTTACATACAAATATAAGTAAGTGCAGCGGCTACTCCATAGCTGTGATTCTTTATCACGGTTATTAATACTAATTGTATTTAATTTTATTTGGTCAGCACTGTGAAAGTGGGCTATCAGCAAGCACCACAGTAAACACCACGGTACCAACCTGAAGGAAATAGCAATATCCAGTAAATCATAGTGAGTACAGTTAATTCATTAAGGTTTAGTATAGGATATTAACACTACTGATATTTTAATCCTATTAATATATTCTTTTATCAGTATCACTGATCACTACAAGAAATCACGAATACAACATCACAGGCGAGGTATCCGCCAGACAAACGCCCTATATCACTAAGAATATTCCTCAAAATCCTTTCAATTAAAAGTAAGTATTGGTTTATAAACCCCCTCTTTCCCCCCCCCCTTTTTTTTTTTTTCCTTGTCCCTTGTTTCTGTTTTTTATATCTGCTCAGTATAGCGCGGTAAGGTATTTAATTATACAATTCTTTGGTTTTAAACAGGAATCGACACAGTCCTGTCTCCCTATCCGCTGCATCTGAGCTATTTTGTGGCTGGGTAGCGCCCGTGTATATTTCACTCTATCAGAAATTTGTTATTAGCTTCTGTGGGGGAAATGTGGAAACATGCTCTATGGGTGAAATGTTTAATCTGCTCTCTCAGGGAAATGTGGAAACGTGCTCTGTAAGTGAAATTTGTAAACTGCTAATGTAGAGGTAATCTGCTCCATGCTGTGTTGGTGAACTCTTCTTATAAGATTCTGTAGGAAGGTTTACACAGTAAAATATCGATATTTGCAGATGATACAAAACTATGTAAAGCAGTCAATACAAGAGAAGATAGTATTCTGCTACAGATGGATCTGGATAAGTTGGAAACTTTGGCCGAAAGGTGGCAGATGCAGTTTAACAATGATAAATGTAAGGTTATACACATGGGAAGAAGGAATCAATATCACCATTACACACTGAACGGGAAACCACTGGGTAAATCTGACATGGAGAAGGACTTGGGGATCCTAGTTTATGATAAACTTACCTGGCGCAGCCAGTGCCAGGCAGCGGCTGCCAAGGCAAACAGGATCATGGAGTGCATTAAAAGAGGTCTGGATACACATGATGAGAGCATTATACTGCCTCTGTACAAATCCCTGGCTAGACCGCACATGGAGTACTGTGTACAGTTTTGGGCACCGATGCTCAGGAAGGATATAATAGAACTAGAGCAGGTACAAAGGAGGGCAACAAAATGAATAAAAAGGATGGGGGAACTACAATACCCAGAGAGATTAGCAGAATTAGGATTATTTAGTCTAGAAAAAAGATGACTGAGGGGCGATCTAATAATCATGTATAAGTATATAAGGGAACAATACAAATATCTCTCCGAGGATCTGTTTATACCAAGGAAGGTGACGGTCACAAGGGGGCATTCTCTGCGTCTGGAGGAGAGAAGATTTTCCCACCAACATAGAAGAGGATTCTTTACTATTAGGGCAGTGAGAATCTGGAATTCCTTGCCTGAGGAGGTGGTGATGGCGAACTAAGTCGAGGGGTTCAAGAGCGGCCTGGATGTCTTCCTGGAACGTAACAATATTGTATCTTGCAGTTATTAGGTTCTTTAGAAGGACGTAGATCTGGGGATTTATTCTGATAGAATATAGACTGAACTGGATGGACAAATGTCTTTTTTGGCCTTACTAACAATGTTACTATGTTACTGCTCTGTGTGTGAAATTTGTACTCTGCTAATGTAGGGGTACACTGTCCCATGCTCTGTGGGTGACATTTTTAGGCTACTTCTGTGGGGTTACTCTGCTCCATTCTCTGTAGGTGAATTTTTTAACTGGACTTGCAGTAGCAATCCCCAGTCTTTGTGTAGACACGATTAAAATGTTTATGTTATTCCATTACTTCCTATTTTACCATGAATGCTATGGTAACAGAACCCCTTTAAGTCATTTTCCTATCCACATTTGTTTGCAGGGCAATTGTTCTGCTTTTACCCCCTTTTAGCTTCCTTTTGCAGCCCCCTAGCTCATACTCCGACCATTTTACAGCCATTTTACAGCATTGAAGTTCGGGTCTCCATTGACTTGAATGGGGTTTGGAGTCTGCGGTCAAGTTCGAGATCCAAATAAGACATTTTAAAAAGTCCAGTCAAATGACAATAATCACTAGAAAAAGCCTCCAATTTCTGGAAAGAGGGCAAAATAACATTTGGCATCAAAGTGTGTATAAGAACTGATTTTGAAGATGTAAAGAAGGTAAGTTTGAGATGTTAATTGTTTTACATACGTACCTATAACTTCAAGAAGAAAATACTCACTTGGTTTTCGGGGACTTACCCAACAAATACATTTATAACTATCAACAAAAAATGTATGTTTGCTGCCGGCCCAACCCTAGGATGCTTCAACTGGGGGTCTCTGCAAGAACAACATACTGGCCTTTTCCTTTTTAGCAGTTTTTTATAGAATGCCCCTTGGGTCTCTCTATTATTACACTAAAATTTTATAATGAGCCATGAACCACATTAGCTCAGTGCATTGCATGCGACTAAATCGATAAGATGTCTTTGGAAGTAGCAATTTGACTCCTTTACAGACTGAACAGGTTGTGTTTATGGTATATCTGTCCCTGTTCTACAGTCCTCCCATTTTTTTACCATCTCAGAGCTAAATAGTTTGACAGTACAGATGTAAGGGGTTGCAGAAACTATTAATGCCCTGTACACATCCCGGTTTTGAACGTCTTACTCTGTATCTAGTGTTTTGTACTTATGTGCTGTGATATTATGCTGTAGTTTAGGGTTACTGCAGTACCCCAATGTGGACACTAGATGGGGCACATTAGTGTACATAGTTAGAAAGAGTCTGCTGCTGGTAAGCCAGGAACATTTCCTGATTATAGTTAGTAGGCCAAGGAGCCCAGACAGTCCTGTAGGGCTTTAAAGCCCAGGACAGCACAGTGACCCTGCAATGTTCACAAGTTAGGAGCCCAGTTTGTCCAGGGCTTGATATTGGCCGAGGGTTGCAGCAGGAAAACGATGCAGGGCAGCCCCAGGATGAGGCAGCTACCTACATAGGCAGATGTCTTTATGTCTGGGGTGAAACGGACAAGGGAACTCCTAAAGTTAGTGAAACTGCACAAGAGAAATGCTGTGATACTGGATGGATCTGTACATCCTGAGGACACCTTGGGAGGAGAGGGTAGACACAGGGAAAGTGAAGAATGCATACTGTGTGGAACCTTATGATGTGGCTGTAACCTGTAACTGAAATGGGCATACTCTGTACGGATGCAAGTAAATTCTTTTATGTTGAGTTAAAACTGGACTCTGTCTCTTTATGTGTAACAACGCCAGCAGCAGAACCTCAGCTGATCAGATGGGACACTGATGGTGCAGAATGTGTGACAGAAGGTACGCTGCAAAGGGGACATTGAATGTATCTAGTGGGTGACAAGGACGCATTTAAGCAAGATATGTCAGCTACGACTACGGCCCTGGCTCCCCTCACACAAAGGCCACTCATAGAAACAGTGAATGTTATGGGAATGGACCTCGAGGATAGGACCGCCAAAACTGGGTGCACATTGTCATGGTGAGATGGCTTTTACACTTTTATGATCAATAGAGAGTTAACTAAGTACCCCATGTTATTTACATGTACTATTATTATTTACTTACTATGGGGTATATGCTCTTTTTGTTATTTTTCTTAGGTTTTGTACACTTACGCATTGCATGTATACCAACTTATGTTCTGATTTATTTGTTTGATTTAGCTGTGGTTTCCTGTACTTTGCACATACAGAGTGTCATGCTCGCCATGTCTGTTTTGCCTCATGACCCCTGGAGCTGTGTGCATGTGCATCTCATGTCTGCTATCCTGCATGTTCCCTAGAGCAGTGTGCATACTCACCTCATGACTGTTGGGCTGCAAGATGCCTGCATTTCTGCTCTGCCTTCTGAGATCATCTCTGTGTTCCAAGAATCCCTGATCATGTGTCCTTCCTAGGTTCCAGCACTGTCTGGTTCTGCAATCATCTCTGCATGTCTGGAATCCCTGATCATGTGACTGCTCTCTGTGATCCCAGAGGATCTGAACTGGAAGTTCTCCCCTGGTCCTGACCCAGAAGTGGAAATGCTAATGCCCTATATCAAACCGCCTCTCCCTATGGTCAGGGCGTGAATATTATGTTGTTTCCCTGCATGGCTGCTTGGTTTGCTGGGTCGCTCTCTGTATTCTGTGCCCCTGCACTTTGCCCTGTCGTGCGTCTCTAAACACGCTCTGTGATTGTACTCTGCCTTAGTCTTGTGCCTTGTCTTGTGTTTGTCCATCGTGCCATGTTTTGTCTCTGCTCTGCTTTGCCTTGTAGTCCTTCCTTGCTCTGATTCCGTTCTGTGGTTCTGCCTATGCTTCTGTTCCTGGTTCCGTACTCTGCTTAAGCTCTGCCTTGTTTCTTGTCTTGCCTCGCTTTGTTGCTTTGTGTGCCCTTTGCATGCGCCTGGCCTTCCTAGCCTCCTGTTTGTGCCTCAGCCGTGCCCGCCCTAGCCGTGCCCGCCTGCTTGTGCCTCAGCCGTGCTCGTCGGTCAGTGACAGCTGTGTTGCCTGCCATGCCTCAGCCGGGTTCGCTGGAGTCTTGCCCGTCTGTCAGTGCTGCAGCCCGATAAGCTAGCCAGTGCCCCAGCTGTGCTCTCTGTGCTTCCTTGCACCTCTGTTATGAATGAGTCACCGTAGGAGGCAAAAACAGAAATACTAGCTAAGTCCACAAAACCAGAGAAGTTGGCAGCTATCGGATTACAGACCCCTGAACCTATCAACAACAACTAGCAGTAGCCGTGGGGGGTTCCTATGGTGCCCTAGACCCCTCGATCACAGCCGGAGAATTACATAGCCTAAAGACAGAAAGGGAAATCTAAACTGCCCCAGAGCAGACCCCAAAGCAATAGGCAGCCCCCAACATATAATGACGGTGAAGCAAGATGAAAAACACTCACACAGATAGAAAGATAGGCTGAGCAAATGATGGGGCCCAAGCTAACTACATAGGACAGGATAGAAAAGCTACTGTCTGTAATCCGCCAAAACCCTATCAAAACAAGAGCCAACAGCTGATAGGGAAAAAAGCCCTGAAGACGCTAGGCTTCATGAAGACTATATCAGTACTCAGGTATTTTCTGAAGACAGAGCAAAAAGGAATTCAGCACACCCCAGCAGGGAATGGCAGAAATCCAGAAAAACAAGGAAAAACAAAACCAAAACACAAATGCAAAAAGCAGGGCAGAAAACTTTTTGAGGAGCAGGAATCAGACTGGTCTCCTAGAATCCCTCAGAGAGATCACCAGCAAGGCAGAAGGGCGTCAGCTGCCTTATATCCAGTCAGCAATTCCCGTCACCCAGTCATCATCATCCTGCCCAGATGCTTGGTAATCAGCCTCACTACCTTCCTTCACCAGAAGAGGGAGTTCATCAGACCTCAATGGTGAAGGGGAAAATGAACTCACAACACACCTCATGCTGTGTCTACACTGTGCTCTACGTGCTCTCTAAAGCATTCGCAGGTCCTCGCCTGCCCCTTGGCATACCTCCCCATGCTTCTCTAATAGTACGCGCAGGTTTTGCCATGTAACCTGTCGTACCCTCTTGCACGCACAGGTCCTATCCTTTTCCCTGGTGTGTCCCTCTACACGTGCAGGCCTCCATCCTAGTACCTGTCCCTGGTGTGTTCCTCTACACGCGCAGGCCTCCGTCCCTGTACCTGTCCCCGGCGTGTCCCTCTACACGCGCAGGCCTCCGTCCCTGTACCTGTCCCTGGCGTGTCCTCTGCACACGCAGGCCTCCGTCCCTGGCGTGTCCCTCTACACACTCAGGCCTCCGTCCCTGTACCTGTCCCTGGCGTGTCCCTCTACACGCGCAGGCCTCCATCCCTGTACCTGTCCCTGGCGTGTCCTCTGCACGTGCAGGCCTCCGTCCCTGTACCTGTCCGTGGCGTGTCCTCTGCACGCGCAGGCTTCCGTCCCTGTACCTGCCCTGGCGCGTCCCTCTACACACGCAGGCCTCCGTCCCTGTACCTGTCCCTGGCATGTCCTCTGCAGACGCAGGCCTCCGTCCCTGGCGTGTCCCTCTACACACTCATGCCTCCATCCCTGTACCTGTCTCTGGCGTGTCCCTCTACACACGCAGGCCTCCGTCCCTGTACCTGTCCCTGGCATGTCCTCTGCAGACGCAGGCCTCCATCCCTGTACCTGCCCCTGGCATGTCCTCTGCATGCGCAGGCCTCCGTTCTTGTACCTTACCCTGGCATGCCTCTCTGCATGCGCAGGACGCTGCCTTGAACCTTACCCTGGCGTGTTTCTTAATACGCATCATGTCTCTAACTTGTCTTGTCTTCTTGCATGGAACCTTGGTTTGCTTACCGGATGCCCGGACCCTGCCGATCGCCATCAGAGCTACAGAACCTGATGTCCCGGTTGATCCTTGCTTGCTGACCTGAGTCTGACATCATCGGAACCCTGGTTTACTTACCGGATGCCCGGAGCCTGCCGATCGCCATCAGAGCTACAGAACCTGATGTCCCGGTTGATCGTAGCTTGCTGTCCGGAGTCCGACGTCACCGTGCCTCTGCCTACCATCTTGCACGTACCATGCTTTGGACCTTGGCGTGCCCTGCACGCACCTTGTTATGTGTTCCCTGTGTGTTTACGTTTTGCACCTGTTGTTACCCTGAAGTGTTCCGTAATGAAGTTATCTTGAACTTACGTCTTTTTTCGCCTTGTCTTGCTTCCGTGAGCCGGCCGTCTGGTTCCAGCTGTTGTGGTGGCTCACCCCCTTGGTCTTGCCCCTGACACTCCCTGTATAGGGGGTGGTTTCTCACAAGGTCAGCTTGCCCTAGGTGGGTGGGTGCCACAGCCCAGAGGGTCCACTCTCTAAAGAAAAACGACTCAGCGTAAGCTGACGCTCGTCGCACAGGGGCATAGACGTTCTTTTTGGGGGCAGGCATTTCATTTACATACGGTAGTTTCCAATTGACAGGTGATCAAACATTTGGGCACCTTTCCTGCTCTGCCCCTACCAACATTGAGGTCAGCTGACATAAGGTAAGGTTTTGATACTAGAAACAGGACAGAACCATCCCGATTCGGTACACTTGTCACCATGAAATGTCGTTTACTCTTTTTTTATTAAAATAGTGTCAACTAAGTATCCTATGTTAATTATATGTACTATTACTCTTTATTTATTTACTTACCACGGGGTATATGTTAATTTTTGTTTTTTTATTGGGTTTTGTCTGTGGAATGTCCAGTGTGAATGCACTCTTACACGATGCACGTATAACAACTTATGCTCAGCTCATTTTGAGGGGTTTTGCATTTACAGTATATCGGCCCCTTGTTTATAGTCCTCCTATTTTCTTAAAATCTCAAAGGGAAGTAGTTGGTGCAGAAGTGAGTCATAAGAACAGTGGAAGTCCGGGCAATCTGACATTTTTCTTCTATTCTATGGAACAGTGCTAAATGCATTGATCACCCTTTATGTGGATCAATAGCTTAAAGATAAATTATAGCACCACTTTAAAGAGACAGCAAAAGATTAGGTGAAAGGATTGTCTGTACGTTTTGAGAAGTATCTGAATATGTGACTCTTAATAGTGGTATTGCATCTAATGGTAATACATAATTAAATGTCAAAAATAGTGAAATAGTAAAACTGTATGTGAAACATAGGACTATTTGTCCAAACAAAGACAACAATGATGGATCTTCTTCAGAGATTAAAGAGACATGAAAAGCTGTCAGGTTGGTTTTACATTAATCAAATGCTTGGATAAACAGATATATTTTAATCTGATTTTAAAGATTTCCGTAGAGCGCAGCCTGTGATAACTCTCAGCAGAGTGTTCTTGCAGAGGCTGTGTTCTCCGAGGTTTAATCTTCTAAAGTTCACAGTGCACTTTGATAAGTATGTAATTATCCCATTAGAGACAGAATATGACATTTTTATAGATTGTCTCATTCTTGAAATGGGAAAACCAATTTAGAGATGTGTCAGATTCAACAGATTCTAGTAGTTTCTGTATTTTGTAGACACAAGCTCCCGGTAATGGTGAGGGGGAGAAATATATACGGCATGACTGGATTTAGGGGAATTATTGCATATAATGAATCCCAAATTGTGGACTTGCTACCTCCTGCCTTATTCGAACACTGAAACCCGATGCTTTTTGGAAAAGGATTAAAACATTTTTTTTTATTTCAGTACATTAAAAATGAAAAAGAATGAATGCATATGTATATAAAACAAATGAGGAATGCAAATGCAGGAAAAAAGGTGGGTATTCCAGGTTAATAAATACCATATGATGCACTGCTATGTCTATTAAAGTCTATCAAGATTATTAAGGGCTCTAAAAATAATGCATCTAGACCGCCATATGATTCACATTATGACAGATTCATCACACACACAAAAAAAACTTTTCTAATACTCTTAAATCGATTACAGACCTGTATGGCACCAGACTTGAACAATAACAGAGTTAATCAATACAAATATAGAAAGAGTCCTGTTAACAACCAAAGTAGCACATACATATCAAATGGCATTTATAAGGAGACACAATAAAACAAGAAAAAATCATAAGAATAACATTCCCAGCAGAGCAAGAGACCAGAGACCCACCGCACCCGACGCGCGTTTTGCTGTGTAAAGCTTCACCAAGGCGCAACGGGCAGCTGGAGGGAGAGCTATTTGAATTGTCAATGGCAAATGACAGATAGGCCATTTGCCTCTCTTGATTATTTACTTGTGTGTGAGGTTCTGCGTAAGTCTCTGCCTGGTTAAGCAGCGGAGCATGACACGTGACAAGATTATGTGACCTGGCGTTACAGAATAGCAGTCATTTGATGCAGTCACACGTCCAGCCAAAGTGTGTTGCTTCCTGGTCCGCCACAGGAGCGTGACGTCAGTGTCACCTGACTTCATCCCATGCACCATGCACCAACGTCTCTGGTTATTGGTCATGTGATATAATCACATGTCCAACTGCGATCACATGATACAAGAAAATAATAGATGGTTTCCTATGAAAAATTCGGCCGCTGCAAAATATGAAAATATAAAGAAGAGAGAAAAACCAACCAGAACGTCCAAAAGATGTATGATAATAATATAATATTTTATTAAATACTTATTACAAAATCAGAGAAACAATAATGGCAACAAAAGAAAACAATGTATACAAGAACAATTGATTAAAAATATGGCTGAATAAAGAAAGAATCAGAGAGTCCCAGAAAATTGGAGGTGTATGGGTGATTGGCCAATCACAAAGAGAGGGAGTGGACACAGATAGAGTTGAGCATTCTGATACCGCAAGTATCGGGTATCGGCCGATGTTCACTGTATTGGAATTCCGATACTGAGTTCCGATACTTTTATCATATCGAATACCGGAATCGGAAGTTCCCATAATGCTATGAGCCAGTTTGATTTGATTCAGCCAATGACAATCCTCAGAAGTGTGGCCACATCCTGTTAGGCTTGTAGGCATGTTAACTAATCAAACTAATGTTACCTAAAGGCATGGCTGTGATTGGCTGCTGAAATGATGTCATGATGCACTAAAAAAGCCGCTGCAGCCGCCATTTCTGGTTCACTCTGCTGTGAATTCAGTTAGGGACAGGCTGCTGTTAAAGACTGTGAGGGACAGTTAGAGAGCGATTTTACAAATGACATTGTGCTTTACCCAGGCTACATTCTCAATAATTGTAGCTTTCTTTTGCCTTGCAGCAGTGTTCACAGCTGTCTGCAAGGTCTGTGTGGGTGCAGCTCACGCTGAGTAGTGTGTCCTGCAGCCACGTCTGGTTGTAGGACGCTCAGCGTGTCACTGCGTGTTGCTGCTCATTTTTCATTCTCCTATTAGTGTGCACTGTGCATCCGTCCGTATCCATATACGGTGGTTGCAAACACTATAGGAGTAGACAGCGGAGCCTCTCTGCAGCCTTTCAGTGCTAGTGCCCAGTTTGCTGCACTGTTCACAGCTGTCTGAGAGGTCTCTGACTGACTGATGAGTGCAGCTCATGCTGAGCAGTGTGTCCTTCAGCTACGTCTGGTTGTAGGCCGCTCAGCGTGCGTCACTGCCTCACACATATTTTTCTTTTATTGCAGCTCATTTTTTATTCTCCTATTAGTGTACATCCATCCGTATCCATCTACATTGGTTGGTTGCAAACACTATAGAGGAGCATTTTTTTGTGGCTTGTGCCCTTCAGCTGCAGCCAGATTAGTATTACCCTATTTTTTGGAGCGTCATCTTTTGCATTGTAGGTTACCTTCCTGCATTGTAATTGCTCCAAAAAGTTTGTGATACTATCGCTTTCAAATCTTTGGTCACATCCTTTCTGTTTTTTTGAAAAAAACAAAACAAAATAAAGTTCACCAAACACTTCATTTGACAGTTGTGTAGGCCACATTAGCTCATATTAAAGTGTAGTCCACACACACACTTTATAAAATTAGTGTTTCTTATACCTCTTAGCAGCTGTTCAGGAATAAGCACACTAAACCCCCCTTTGAACTTTTCTGCCTATCTTTATCAGTCTACCAAGATGAAGAAGGCAGGGAGTAAGGCACGTGGGCGTGGGCGTGTAGTTTCAGCAGGGAGAGGACGTGGGGATTCTGCAGGGAGAGGACGTGGGGATTCTGTGCCTGCTGCGGGCACCAGTGAGTCAGCATCCCCCAGTTTTAGCAGGCAACAGTCCTTTATGCACAGCTTTGTAGGACCTCGCCGTACCCCACTGCTGCGGGAGGAACAAATTGAAGCCATTGTCGGATGGATTGCAGCTAACGCATCGACTTCAATGACTTCCACGTCCTCTCAGGGCCAGAGCACTCTGTCTCTTCACCACCTGCCAAAGTGCCCAGGCAGTCAGAGAGCCCTGGACAGGAGCCATCACAGTCTCTACTTCTGTTCTCTGAATCTGTGGGCTTGGAAAGAGGGGGCCAGCCAAGCAGCATTCAAGAATGTGAAGAATAGGGAGTATGCAGTGATGCGCAACTGCTTTGTCCCTCTGAATCTGAAGAGGTGGGTGGGCCAGTGCCTATGGTCAGCACACCTCAGTACACATCAGATGATGACGAGACTCAGGTGCCACTTTCTGGTGCGTACGGTGCTGGCGAGACTACCCAGGAGAAGCAGATGTTTGAAGAGGGGAGTGTAGATGATGAGGTCCTTGACCCATCATGGCATGAGGAACAGGAAGGTGGTGGGAGCAGCTCTGAGGAAGAGATTCCAAGAATGGCCAAAACAGGAGGGAGAGGGGGGGCAGACTTGGTTGCCTGTAGCCTCCACTTCGGCACCCGATAGGAGCATTCCACTTCCAAAAGACAAAACGGGCGCTCCCAAGACTTGCAGTGCGTGGTCCTTTTTTGACACAGTTGCAGATGACATTTGCTTTGTCAAATGCAAGCTGTGTCATCATAAAGTCAAAAGAGGGAAAAATGTCAGCAACCTCAATACCACAAATATGTGGAAACATGTGCGGACCAAGCACGTGGTGGAGTTACAAAGACACACTGAAGGCGTAGGCCAACCTACAGCACCACCTACCACCTCTTCAAATCGTGTTGTAGCTTCTTCCTCCAGCTCACACACAGCTGGTTCAGCTTCCTCACAGGATCGCCATGGAAGAACCTCTGGCACTGTTGTCCAGAGACCCAGTGACATTCCACCCTCAGCACCACGTTCCCGTTCATCCTCAAACTCCCAGGCCACTCTACAGCCATCGGTAGCACAGGCATGGGAGAAAAGGCGGCCATACTTGGCAAACCATCCCCGAGCACAGGCTCTGAATGCTGGCATTGCCAAATTACTTGCCCTTGAAATGCTCTCACTCAGGCTGGAGGAGACTGACACGTTCTGGAACTTCATGGCATTGGCAGTCCCACAATACACTGTGCCCAGCCGCTTTTATTTCAGCAGGCAAGCTGTCCCTGCCCTGCAAAAGCATGTGGAGGGAAAAATTAAACATGCGCTACTAAACGCCGTCAGTAGCAAGGTCCACCTGACCACCGATGCGTGGACCAGTAACCATGGACAGGGACGATACCTTTCCCTCACTGCCCATTGGGTCAATGTTGTGGAGCCGGGTACAGATCTTGAGAGTGGCGCTGTACGTGTTCTGCCAACTCCAAGGATTGCAGGAATCCAGTCTGTACACATGGACTCCTCCTCATACTCCAGTTCCTCAGAATGAGTGCTGCTGGAGCCTGTTACGACCGATATGAGCACAGCCATGGCCAAACGTCAACAGGCCGCACTGAAATTAATTTCTTTGGGGAATCGAAGCCACACAGCGCAGGAGCTCTGGAATGCCATCAAGCAGGAGAGCGACGTGTGGTTTCTGCCAGCGAATCTCCAGCCAGGCTTGGTAGTGTGTGATAATGGCCGAAATCTGGTGGCACCTCAGGGCCTAGGCAACCTCACTCACATCCCATTTCTGGCACATGTGCTGAACTTGGTCGTTCAGAGCTGTCTGAGGGACTATCCGGATCTTGATGCGCTGCTGCACAAGGTCCGCATAGAGTACGCTCACTTGAGGCGTGCCAGCACGGCAAGATCGCGCGTTGCAGCTCTGCAGCGCCGATTACACCTTCCGGAACATCGCATCATATGTGACCTACCCATCAGGTGAAATTCAATGTTACATATGTTGGAGCGGTTGTGTGAGCAGCAGGCAGCAGTAATGGAGTACCAGCTGCATCAGGCGCAAACAAGACGCACAGTGCGCCGGTCACACTTCAGCACCACTGAGTGGGCCTCTATGAAGGACATGTGCCTTGTTTTTTGTGGCTTTGATGATTCCACGCGGATGGCGAGTGCAGATGATGCACTAGTCAGCATGACTGTCCCCCTTATCTGCCTGCTTCAAAAAACACTGCAAGCACTAAGGGAGGAAGTTTTGGAAGAGGTGGAAGATGAGGAGTCACAAATGCCATCGTGGTTCCTCACAAAGGCCTAGGCAGAGGACACTTTGTGAGGAGGATGAGGAGGAGTCAATGGAGGAGGAAGACATCTCTCCAGGGGAGGGAGGTACACAATGCTCTAGTCAGTATGTACAGCGAGGGTGAGGTGATGGAGAGCAGGCAGAGATGACGCCTCAAGCAGGGGACAGCGTTTCTTGGGCAGTTGGGAGACTGCAACACATGGTTGATTTCATGCTGCAGTGCATGAGAAACGACCGCCGCATCGCCCACATTCTCAAAACGGCTGATTATTGGGTGTACACCCTCCTAGAGCCTCGCTACAGGGACAACTTACAAAGCCTCATAACACCGTTGAACTGGGAGCGTAAAATGCGGGAGTACCAAGAGACACTGGTGCAGTCCATCATGTTCTCCATTCCACCCGAGAGCAGTGCTGCTAGTGCTTTACAAAGCAGCTCTGTGCGTCGAGGCAGTGGAGGAAGCTCTGCACAAAGAGTGAGAAGAGGCAGCGCCTTAGGACAAGGCAAGACCAGTATGGCCCAAATGTGGCAAAGTTTTGTGTGCCCGCCACAGATGTCTACATCATCACAGACGGCTCCAGTCAGCAGGAGGCAACGTTTCCGTCAGATGGTGACAGACTGCATGTCTTGCCCTGTCAGTGTACTCCCAGACGGCTCTTCCCCCTTCAAGTTTTGGGTCTCTAAGCTGGATACATGGCCAGAGCTTAGCCAGTGTTGTGAGTTCATTTTTTCCTTCACCATTGAGGTCTGATGAACTCCCACCTCTGGTGAAGGAAGGTAGTGAGGCTGATTACCAAACACATAGGCAGCTAGATGATGACTGGGTGGCTGGAATTGAGGACTGGATATAAGGCTGCCGAAGCCCTTCTTCCTGGCTGGTGATTTTCCTGCTGGATTTTTGGAGACCAGTCTGATTCCTGCATCTCAAAGCTAAGTTTTTCTGCTCTGCTTTGTACTTTTCAGTTTTGTCTTTGTTTTGCCTTGTTTTTTGGGAGTTCTGCCATCCCCGGCCGGGGGTGAGCTGAATTCCATTTTTGTCTCTGATCTGTTGATCTTTTGCTCTGTCCTCAGAATATACCTGAGTGCTGATATAGTCTTTTGAAGCCTAGCGACTTCAGGGCCTATTTTTCCTATCAGACGGTTGGCTCTTTTTGATAGAGTTTTTGCGGATGGCAGACAGCAGCTTTCCTATCCTGTCCTACGTAGTTAGCTTGGGCCCCATCATTTGCTCAGCCTATCTTTCTATCTGTGTTAGTGTTTTCATCTTGCTTCACCGTCATTATATGTTGGGGGCTGCCTATTGCTTTGGGGTCTGCTCTGGGGCAGTTTAGTTTTTCCCCTTTCTGTCTTTAGGCTATGTAGTTCTTTGGCTGTGATCGAGGGGTCAAGGGCACCGTAGGAACCCCCCACGGCTGCTGCTAGTTGTTGTGGATAGGTTCAGGGGTCTGCAATACGATAGCTGCCAACCTCTCTGGTTTTTCTGGACTTAGCTGGTATTTTGTTTTTTCCTCCTTCGGTGACTCATCATAACAGAATCACCAGCCATACTGCAGATCCTAGGGTACTCAATTGTAAAAAAAAAGGAAAAAAAAAAAAAAGTCAGAATTTTTTTTTTTTTTTTTTTTTTTTTTATGTGCATATTTTTTCCTCTATATCTCTGAGGCCGTAGGGGGAATTTTTCTCTCAATGGAGATGAAGCAATTGTCTGATCGTGTGGAGCAGCTCGCTGCTGAAGTGCGGGGAATTTCCGCCTATCTTGCTCATTCACATGCTGCTGAACCAAAGATTCCTACACCTGATGTATTTTTGGGGGATCGGTCTAAATTCTTGAATTTCAAGAATAATTGTAAATTATTTTTTGCCTTGAAGCCTAACTCGCCAGGGAACTCCGCGCAGCAGGTTAAAATTGTCATCTCTTTGCTGTGCGGCGATCCCCAGGATTGGGCGTTTTCTTTGAAACCTGATGATCCTATTCTGAATAATGTGAACGCATTTTTTCAAGCCTTGAGGTTGTTGTATGATGAACCTAATGCTATTGATCAGGCTGAAAAGACCCTGTTGGCATTAAGCCAGGGTCGGGATTCGGCAGAGTTGTACTGTCAAAAATTCCGAAAGTGGGCGGTCCTTACTACCTGGAATGATGGTGCCTTGGCAGCCCTCTTTCGGAAGGGTTTGTCAGAAACTGTAAAAGATACTATGGTGGGATTTCCTGTTCCCTCTGGTCTTGACGATTCTATGTCATTAGCCATTCAGGTGGATCGGCGTTTACATGAACGCAAAACTACACGAGAGATGTTGCCACCTGTTGAACAAATGTCTGAACCTATGCAATGTGATAGAGTTTTGTCTAGGGCGCAACGTCAGGAGTTCAGAAGGCGTAATAAGCTGTGTTTTTTTTGTGGAGATGCCTCACATATTATTTCTGTCTGCCCTAAATGAGAGAAACGTGCACACACGTTTTCTGTGGGTGGTGTTCAACCCAAGTTTCTTCTGGCAATTACTCTAATCTGCTCCCTGTCCACATTTTCCGCCAAGGCTTTTGTGGATTCAGGAGCAGCTCTTAACCTGATGGACTTGGATTTTGCTAAACGTTGTGGATTTCCTATGACACTTCTGCGGACGCCTATCCCTTTGAGGGGTATTGATGCTACTCCTTTGGCGAAGAATAAACCTCAGTTTTGGACCCAGGTGGTAATGCGGGTCGCCCCAGACCATCAAGAAAATTGCAGATTTTTGGTGTTGCATAATTTGCATGATACCATTGTTCTGGGGCTTCCCTGGTTGCAAATTCATAATCCAGTTCTGGATTGGAAATCTTTGTCTGTGGTGAGTTGGGGTTGTCGGTGTGCCCTTAGTGATGCTCCTGTTTTCTCCACCTCTCCCCAGTCGCATGATGTTCCTGACTATTTGGCTGACTTTTATGATGTATTTAGTGAGACTGAGTCTGCGTCTTTGCGTCCTCATAGAAGTTATGACTGTGCAATTGAGCTGAACCCGTGGTGTAAATTCCCCAAGGGTCGGCTTTTCAATTTATCTGTACCCGAGCACGAGGCTATGCGATCCTATATTAAGGAGGCGTTGGAGAAGGGTCATATTAGACCATCCTCTTCACCCTTAGGTGCTGGGTTTTTTTTCGTGGCTAAAAAGGATGGTTCATTAAGGCCTTGTATTGACTATCGTGCCCTCAACAAAATTACTGTTAAATATCAGTATCCGTTACCCCTGATTTCTGATCTATTCTCCAGAGTTAAAGGTGCTTGCTGGTTTACCAAGCTTGACCTCAGGGGGGCGTATAATCATATACGCATTAAGCATGGGGATGAATGGAAGACATCGTTTAATACTCCAGAGGGACATTTTGAGTACCTGGTGATGCCTTTTGGGCTCACTAATGCCCCTTCTGTCTTCCAGTGCTTCATGAACGATATATTCCGAGACTTTGTGGATAAATTTTTGATTATCTATCTGGATGATATTTTGATCTTCTCCAAGAATTGGGACTCTCATGTGGAACATGTTCGGACTGTGTTCCGGATTTTGAGGGAGAATTCCCTGTATGTCAAGGGATCGAAATGCCTTTTTGGGGTACAGAGGATTTCATTTTTGGGATTTATTTTGTCTCCGTCAACTATTGAAATGGACCCGGCCAAGGTACAGGCCATTTATGATTGGGTTCAGCCCACTTCTTTGAAGGCCCTCCAGAAGTTTTTGGGTTTTGCTAATTTTTATCGGAAATTTATAGCTAATTTTTCTGCTATTGCCAAGCCATTGACGGATTTGACTAGGAAGGGTGCTGATGTGCTGAATTGGTCTCCGGAGACTGTTTCTTCCTTTCAGGAGCTGAAGCGAAGATTCACTTCTGCTCCGGTTTTGCGGCAACCTGATGTCTCACTCCCGTTTCAGGTGGAGGTGGATGCTTCTGAGATTGGTGCAGGAGCGGTGTTGTCCCAAAAAGATCCTGTGACTTCTAAAATGAATCCTTGTGCTTTCTTTTCCCGAGCAGTTCAGTTTGTGTCTAGATTTTGGAGGACTTTCTGTTCCAAGCTGGGAATTCAGTTGTCCTTCTCCTCTGAGTTTCACCCTCAGACCAATGGGCAGACGGAGAGAACAAACCAGACTTTGGAGTCATATTTGAGATGTTTTATTTCTGCCGATCAGGATGATTGGGTTTCATTTTTGCCCTTGGCCGAATTTGCTTTAAATAATAGAGCCAGTTCTGCCACTTTGATGTCACTTTTTTTTGTAAATTTGCTTTTCACCCTCGATTTTCTTCAGGGCAGGTGGAGCCTTCTGCCTGCCCAGGTGTTGACACTGTGGTGGAGAGAATGCACCAGATCTGGGACCAAGTAGTGGATAAGTTGTCTCTCTCCCAGGAAAAGGCCCAGCGGTTTTCCAACCGGCGTAGGACCGTTGGTCCCCAGTTTAAGGTGGGTGATATGGTTTGGTTGTCATCAAAAAATATCGCTATGAAGGTGGCTTCTCCTAAGTTTAAGCCTAGATTTATTGGACCTTACAAGATTTTGGAGATTATTAATCCGGTCTCTTTTCGGTTGGCTCTTCCTGTCACATTTAAAATTCATAATGTGTTTCATAAGTCCTTGTTGAAGAGGTTTGTTGAAACAGTAGTTCCTGTGGTGGCACCTCCTGACCCTATATTTGTTGAAGGTAATATGGAATATGAGGTAGAGAAGATACTGGATTCCCGTCTGGCTAGACAGAGACTCCAGTATTTGGTTAAGTGGAAGGATTATGGTCAGGAGGATAATTCCTGGGTCTCTGCCTCTGATATTCATGCCGAAAGATTGGTGCGTGCCTTTCATCGGGCTCAACCGGATCGCCCTGGTGGCATGGATGAGGGTTCGGTGACCCCTCCTCAAGGGGGAGGTACTGTTGTGAGTTCATTTTTCCCTTCACTATTGAGGTCTGATGAACTCCCTCCTCTGGTGAAGGAAGGTAGTGAGGCTGATTATCAAACACATGGGCAGCTAGATGATGACTGGATGGCTGGAATTGAGGACTGGATATAAGGCTGCCGACGCCCTTCTTCCTGGCTGGTGATTTTCCTGCTGGATTCTTGGAGACCAGTCTGATTCCTGCATCTCAAAGCTAAGTTTTTCTGCTCTGCTTTGTACTCTTCAGTTTTGTTTTTGTTTTGCCTTGTTTTTTGGGGGTTCTGCCATCCCCGGCCGGGGGTGAGCTGAATTCCATTTTTGTCTCTGATCTGTTGATCTTTTGCTCTGTCTTCAGAATATACCTGAGTGCTGATATAGTCTTTTGAAGCTTAGCGACTTCAGGGCCTGTTTTTCCTATCAGTCGGTTGGCTCTTTTTGATAGGGTTTTTGCGGATGGCAGACAGCAGCTTTCCTATCCTGTCCTATGTAGTTAGCTTGGGCCCCATCATTTGCTCAGCCTATCTTTCTATCTGTGTTAGTGTTTTCATCTTGCTTCACCGTCATTAGAGTTGAGCGACTTTTGGTTTTTTATGGTCGAGTTTCGTTTCGTGAAACCCGACTTTTCCAAAAGTCGGGTCGAGCAAGATCGGCCGATTATAGGGAAAAGTCGGGGTCGTCCCGAAACACGAAACCCAATGTAAGTCAATGGGGAATAAAAGTCGGCAGTGAGAGGAGGACAGGAAACACACCTACAGTGCTCATTTGAATGCCAAAAGCATCAATTCTTCTTACTTAAGCTGGTCAACCTTAATTAACTTCATAATACAAGTTACGCACTGAAAAATGGGGGTTATTTGGCTAAAGTTGTGGGGGGGTAGGGCTGGCTCCAGGTTTTCATGTGACCTGGGCGAAAGAGCACCCCTTTAACACATACCACAACTCATCATGCTCCGATACGGAGAGAAATAGCGGTATAGTACAATGAAAAATACTTCACTTTTTACATCTCATGACGAGGCCCATCTATTTCTCCATACAGAATCATTGGTCCCATATAATGTTTGAAACAGTATATGATGCGCTCCACATAATGCTACAGTATATGTTGGTCCCCATGGATGAAGCTCCACTGTCTTATGGGCCCAAATAATGCTCCAAACATAATGGGCCCCATTTCTAATGCTCTAGTGTATAATGGGCCCTGTAAATGCTGCTCCAGTGTCTGATGTCCACCTTTGGAATGTACCAGTGTATGGTGGGCCCCATCTATCATTCTCCAGAGTATAGTGCTCCCCAAAAATTGCTGTCCCAACATTGAAAACAATCAAATAAGTCTCCTCGCTAGGGAATCCCTGTACTAGTCTGGACTCCTCGTCGTCCCCATCTTCCATCTCACTGCACAGTATTTCAACCTTGCAAGTGCTGTGATCCTGCGCAAGCAGGGGGGGCCCACTCGTTGGCGATGGCACTGGCACAGGGCCCCTGATAGTACGGTGGTGTGTCTGATGGCGGGTGGGCCGAACCTGCACTTTCATCTGCAGCTTCCTCTTTGTCACCGTGTAAGATGGAACTGTATATGGGAAGGGTAACCTGAGTTTCATCAGGGTCAGATTCTGGCCGGGTAGCGTGCGAGGGGAATGTAGTGGTCTGGGTCAATGTACCAGCAGATTCACCGAGCAGTGGCTGGGCATCAGTGCACTTGTGTCGCCCCCAGGAGTACGGTCGCCACAGTGGCATTACCTTCCTCCTAGGGAGTGTGATGTCATGCTTGGGAGCAACGAAGGATCTCTCTAGCAGGTTAACTGATTGGGCGGCGTTATTCCCACGACTCATGACCCTCCAAACAGCGTTCATGAAGGCAAAGTGTTTGTTTTACGTGGGCAGTATGGTTGCAAAGCTGAACCTTAAAGGAATGTCCAGAAGGGCACCACCAGGAGTGGAGCCTACGGCGTAATTTGACTCAACACGGGCAACCTCAACCATGCCAGCTACAGAACAGATGCACACATTGCAAGCTTAATTCCGTTAACGAACGAGACTCCGTCATGCCCCGCGGTCCGAGTCCGGCTTACTAGAGGGACACGTGAGGCTCTGGCACATGAGATTGGCCAATAACTGGTGTGTCATGCCCTTACATGTCCGTGGTTGCATGTGCGCTACACTGAAAAGGCCAGCGTTTGTCGCTTACAGGTGCAGATAACCCGCTGAACAACGTTAGTGATGTGGATCACTGATTACAAATATTACTCGCGAACGATGATTTCCCAGTAAGTGCAGGTCAACCGCAGTTCCGGAATTAGGCCTAACCGTCATTCCTGAAAAAATGAAAAACTTACGTGTGCAAACCACAGGTGCTGTAGCTTGCTTAACAGCTCGCCAGCCGTTCTCACGCCCAGTATGGATTACACGTGATTGCACAAAGGTGAGAAAGGGTACCGTATCCCCGGATAACATGTATGGATAGCGTACACATTCAAAAGATATGTCTATACATCAGGAGGCAGGCTCAGACGGTGTTAGGCCCAGTATGGCTTGCAAGTGATTGCACAAAGGTGAGAAAGGGTACTGTATCCCCGGATAACATGTATGGATAGCGTACACATTCAAAAGTACACATTCAAAAGATATGTCTATACATCAGGAGGCAGGCTCAGACGGTGTCAGGCACAGTATGGATTTGACGGCCCAGACTACACAGCGGAGGAGCAGGGAGAGGTAAAGATTGCAAATGCTGGGGCCCTGCCCAAGCAAGGGGGGCCCACTCATGGGCGTCGGTACTGGCACTGGGCCCCTCATAGTACGGCGGTGTGTCTGACGGCGGGTGTGCACCACCACCGTCAGAGACACTTGATTGCACTATGAGGGACCCTGTGCCAGTGCCCGCGCCCAAGAGTCGGCCTACCCACCTGTCCAGGGCAACGGCACTCGCACGGTGTCGTGCGCTAGGTGGTGACCCCGGCCATGGGGGGGGAGGCAGCACAGTTAGGGAGTTTTAGAAAGTGGCATATGTTGATGTTGGACATTCAGCTGATGCAAAAGGCGAAATAGGTCAAGTCCCAGGAAGAGGTGGACCAAAGCATGCCATTTTTCTGTCACCCTATGTGTCATCAGGGGAAGGTGGGACAAAATCCTTGGAAACCCATGCATGGTTCATTTTAATGAAGGTTAGATCATCCACATTTTGGGTTGACAGACGGGTCCTTTTTTCTGTCAGGATTGATCCAGCTGCACTGAAGACTCTTTCCGATAGCACACTTGCAGCTGGGCAAGCGAGCTCCTGTAAGGCATATTGTGCCAATTCAGGCCAGGTGTCCAGTTTAGCGGCCCAATAGTCAAAGGGGAATGACCTGTGTGGGAGAACATCGATATGGGAGGAAAAGTAGATTGTAACCATAGTTGACAACTGCTGTCTCCTGTCACTTTCCATCGATGCTGTATTACCAGTTGTGTGAGCGGTACTTGAAAAATCAGTCCACAACATTGTCATGAAACCCCTGTCTCCAACGCCACTTCTGCTGTGTGCACCATGAACACCTCTGCCAAGCTGCCCCTGGCCCGTACGGCTCGTGTGAGAACCATCACCGCTGCTGTGTGCTGGGAATGCCTCAAGCAACCGATTTACCAGAGTTGCTTGTTTATTAGCCAATATTAGGTCAAGGTTCTCCTGTGGCATGATGTTTTGTAATTTGCCTTTATAGCGTGGATCCAGGATGCTGGCCAACCAGTAGTCGTCATCGTTCATCATTTTGGCAATGCGGGGGTCCCTTTTTAGGATCCGCAAGGCATAATCTGACATGTGGGCCAATGTTCCCGGTGTCAATGATGCACTGCGAGTGCTGGTTGGAGGAGCACTTTCTGGCAAATCCACATCCCTCCAGTCACGCACAAACCCTGTACCAGACCTTGCCACGCCAACATTTTCACTTGCCCCACGAGATGCATCCTCCTCCCCTAAGTAATCATCCCCATCATCATCCTCCTCCTCCTCTTCTTCCTCCAACTCGTCCAGGAGAGGTCCCTGAGCAGACAATAGCTGAATGTCATCAAGGATTCCCTCCACCTCTTCCTCCTCGTCAACATTGGCTGCAGACGCCTGCTCCTTAAGGTGCATCAAAGTTTGCATGAGCAGACGCATAAGTGGGATGCTCATGCTTAGGATGGCGTCGTCTGCGCTTACCAGCCGTGTGCATTCCTCAAAACACTGAAGGACTTTACAGAGGTCTTTCAGCTTCGACCACTGCACACCTGTCAACTCCATGTCTGCTCTCAAAGTGCCTGGCCATGTATCCTCCCACAAATGCATTATGGCCTGCCTCTGCTCGCACAGCCGCTCCACCATGTGCAGGGTGGAGTTCCACCTTGTTGCAATGTCGATAATGAGGCGGTGGTTGGGAAGGTGGAGCAATCGCTGCAGCTTCTGCATACGAACGGAGTGTACAGGCGACCGGCGGATGTGCGCGCACAGTCTTCGCACCTTATGGAGCAGGGCTGTTAACTCCGGATAATTTTTGAGGAAGCACTGCACCACCAGGTTCAAGGTGTGAGCCAAGCAAGGTATGTGGCTGAGTTTTGAAAGGGCTATGGCTGCCACAAAATTACGGCCGTTATCACTAACTACCTTGCCTGACTCAAGATGTACACTGCCCAGCCATGACTCAGTTTGTCGCTTCAAGTACTCGGCCAGCACCTCCGCGGTGTGTCTGTCGCCCAAACACATCATCTGCAACACAGCCTGCTGACGCTTTCCACTAGCTGCTCGATAGGAGGACACCTCGTGTGCAACAGTGGCAGCTGCAGATGGAGTGCTCGTACGACTGCGCTCTGTGGACGAGCTTTCGCTTCTGGAGGAGGAGGAGGAGGAGGGTGGAATGCCTACAGCCAACTGTTTCCTATACCGTGGGCTAGGCAGCACTGTCCCACCACTGCTGTCCCCTGTGGACCCTGCATCCACCACATTAACCCAGTGCGCAGTGATGGACACGTAATGGCCCTGGCCATGCCGACTGGACCATGCATCAGTTGTGAGGTGCACCTTTCCACTCACTGACTGCTTGAGTGCATGGACAATGCGGTCTTTCACATGATGGCGGAGGGCTGGGATGGCTTTGCGAGAGAAGAAGTGGCGACTGGGTAGGTCATAGCGTGGTACTGCATAGGCCATGAGTTCGCGGAAAGCTGCGCTTTCCACCAACCGATAGGGCATCATCTCAAATGAGATTAGTTTGGCAATGTGGGCATTCAAACCCAGTGTACGCGGATGAGAGACTGAGTACTTTCTTGACCTACTCATAGTGTCTGGGAGGGTGAGCTGGACTTGAGAGCTGCATATGGTGGAAGTAGCGGTGGACAGGGCGGACTGAGAGAGGGTTGATGATGTTGATGGAGTTGGTGTTCTTTCTGATGGCCTAGATTCAGTCTTTCGTTGATATAACAGTGGGATTCCCTGACTGCTCTGGCCTTGCAACGACACCTCAACATTTGCTGCTGTGCTAATCGGTGGGCTTACAGTGGGGGAAACAATGTAGCGTTGCTGACTACCTTCTTTGTGATCAGTTGCACATGTGGCACTTGAGGTTTGGTGTTGTGTCCACGCTTGCAAGTGCATCCTGGTTAAATGTCTAAGCATGCAACTGGTATTCAAATTTTTCAGATTTTTCCCTCGGCTAAAGATCTTTGCGCACTTCTTACAGATAACCTTGGCCTGATCATGAGGATTTTGTTCAAAAAAGTGCCACACTGCACTCTTCCTACTTTGGCAGACATTTTGCGGCCTAGCACGCTGTGATGTTTTGACCCTCTGGACAAGCTGTCCAGCAACTCTTTTGATTTTTGGAACCTGTCTTTGGAGTGCTCCGGGCCTGCCAGATAACAGCTGTTGCGATGTTGATGTCTGCTGTGGATGCTCCTCATCTGAGCTATTGGAAGCAGCACCCTCTTCCCCCAATGGATGCCAATCTGGGTCAACAACTGGGTCATCCATCACCTCCTCTTCAATGTCATGTGCACCTTCCTCTGTGTCACCGTGTATGGTGGTATAGTGTGCGGGAAGGGGCACCTGAGTCTCATCAGGGTCAGAATCTGGCTCTGTACACTGCGAGGACAATGTAGTGCTCTGAGTGAATGTACCAGCAGAATCATCTATCAGCGGCTGTGCATCAGTGCACTCCATGTCAGATTCATCTTGGCCTGGGTAATTCACCATTTCACTTGATAATCCAGGCATGGTATGTGAAAACAGCTCCATGGAGTAATCAGTAGTATGGCCTGCATCATCCTTCAATCTTGGTTGGGGTGAAGGACACAAGGAAAGGTGTGGTTCATGAACATGAGCCTCCAATGACGACTCAGTGCTGTTACTTTTTACAACTTCAGAAGAGGAGGCGATAGAGCTGGAGGCTGAGTCAGCAATGTAAGACAAAACTTTTTCCTGATGCTCTGGCGTTAAAAGCGGTTTGCCAACTCCTAGAAAACTAAGCCTTCGAAGCCTTATGGAGCCAGACGATGACACAGGCTCAACACCTCCTGCATTCGGTCCTATTTTGCTTTTGCCACTACCATCAGATCCACCACCAACACCATCATTACCAGCTGCCAACCCCCGCCCAATTCCACAGCCTCTTCCATCTGCCTTCCTCATTTTTGGTAGAAATGTAGACAAAATCCTACAAACTATATAGTAATGTAAAACAAGGTACAAGGTGTCTATAGGACAGGGGAGATTTAGATTTTCTGCAGACACTTGTGGACACTGGACACTTGGATTGTGTGAGGCCCACTGAATATCAGAGCGCTATGTCACAGGCTCGATGCAGCAGGTGTGAAAAAAGTGACTACAGGATAAGGGAGATTTTGAATTTCTGCAGACACTTGTGGACACTGGACACTTGGATTGTGTGAGGCCCACTGAATATCAGAGCGCTATGTCACAGGCTCGATGCAGCAGGTGTGAAAAAAGTGACTACAGGATAAGGGAGATTTTGAATTTCTGCAGACACTTGTGGACACTGGACACTTGGATTGTGTGAGGCCCACTGAATATCAGAGCGCTATGTCACAGGCTCGATGCAGCAGGTGTGAAAAAAGTGACTACAGGATAAGGGAGATTTTGAATTTCTGCAGACACTTGTGGACACTGGACACTTGGATTGTGTGAGATCCACTGAATATCAGAGCGCTATGTCACAGGCTCGATGCAGCAGGTGTGAAAAAAGTGACTACAGGATAAGGGAGATTTTGAATTTCTGCAGACACTTGTGAACACTGGACACTTTTGGATTGTGTGAGGCCCACTGAATATCAGAGCGCTATGTCACAGGCTCGAGGGCACAGGTGTGAAAAAAGTGACTACAGGATAAGGGAGATTTTGAATTTCTGCAGACACTTGTGGACACTGGACACTTTTGGATTGTGTGAGGCCCACTGAATATCACAGCGCTATGTCACAGGCTCGATGGCACAGGTGTGAAAAAAGTGACTACAGGATAAGGGAGATTTTGAATTTCTGCAGACACTTGTGGACACTGGACACTTTTGGATTGTGTGAGGCCCACTGAATATCAGAGCGCTATGTCACAGGCTCGATGGCACAGGTGTGAAAAAAGTGAATTGTAGAATTGGGCAGAATAGGAATCTCCCTAGAGTGTAGGTCTGTAAGAACGGAACAAGTCCTCCACTTATCCTTCCACAGTGACACACAGATAGCTTCACTGTGGCTGTGATAACAGCCGTTACACGGTACTGTGTGAGGAGCGTACACTGCTGTATGGTGTGAATAAATGCACGCTCAGTACCTTAGCAGGACAAAAAAAAAAATTGGGATTGCTTTTAAAAAAGCAGTTTGCAGAGCAGTGGGGAAACAGCAATGCAGCTGTCAGGAAGCCTTAGATGGCAGCCTAACAACCAACACCGCTGATCCACCACAATATAGCCTCCCCTTGCACTGCACACACAGTGACTAGTGTGTTGCACAGGCAAAATCGCTAGCAGCAGAAGCAGTTTTTTTGTCTTCTTCCCTGCCTAACGCTCTCCCTACAGAATCAGCAGCCTCTCCCTATGCTAAGATCGGCAGAAGTAAGATGGCGGTCGGTGTGCACGCCCTTTTATAACCCCTGTGACGCCCACCAAAGCAAGCCAATCACTTGCATGCCCTTCTGAAAGATGGTGGTGACCCCTGCCTATGTCATCACGTTGCCCACAGTGTCCGTGGATCCTGATTGGCTGAAAAAGAGCGCTAAACAAACTTTTGAAACGCGACTTTGGCGCGTAAGTCGCCGACCTCGTGGCCGACCTCATCCTAGGGTCGGGTTTCGTTTCATGAAACCCAACTTTGCCAAAAATCGGCGACTTTTGAAATTGTTCGACCCGTTTCGCTCAACTCTAACCGTCATTATATGTTGGGGGGCTGCCTATTGCTTTTGGGGTCTTCTCTGGGGCAGTTTAGTTTTTCCCCTTTCTGTCTTTAGGCTATGTAGTTCTCCGGCTGTGATCGAGGGGTCGAGGGCACCGTAGGAACCCCCCACGGCTGCTGCTAGTTGTTGTGGATAGGTTCAGGGGTCTGCAATCCGATAGCTGCCAACCTCTCTGGTTTTTCTGGACTTAGCTGGTATTTTGTTTTTTCCTCCTTCGGTGACTCATCATAACAAGCCAGTATGCATTTGAGGTGCTGGCTTGCCCTGCTGCCAGTGTATTATCGGAACGTGTCTTTAGTGCCGCAGGTGGTGTACTAACAGACCGTCACACGAGACTATCCTCCGATAACGTTGACCAGCTTACTTTTCTGAAAATGATAAAGGCCTGGATCTCGACAGAATCTGCAAGTCCTCTTCCAGAATAAATAATTGGTTGGCAACAGTATCCAGGTCTCCTGTTGTGTTCATGTTTCTACCACCTGAACTGTAATCCCTGGACTTCAACACAGCCAGTTGTTGCTCAGAAATGCCGTCTGCACAGAGAAAAACACTAGCTCCTGTGTTAGTGGGGTTCAGTAACGCCAGCTGCTCCCCTGCTGTGTGGACGGCAAAGTCTCCTGCTGCCTCCACATTGACACTACATCCGATTTTCTACTTGCTCCAAGTAGGCCTCAGTCTGCCGCATGATTGATCCTGGGCTTCAACACAGCCAGTTTCACTCGGAAGAGCTGTGCACACAGAGAAAAACACCAGCTCCTGTGTTAGTGGGGTTCAGTAACGTCAGCTGCTCCCCTGCTGTGTGGATTTCAAAGTATCCTGCTGCCTCCACATTCAAACTACTACTGATTTTTAACCGCGCTCCACTTAGGCCTCTGGCTCCACTGTCTCTAGTATTTCCCCTGACCTCCAACCCCGCCAGTTGCTGCTCAGAAATGGCGTCTGCACAATCCACACTTGTTCCTGTGTTACTGGGGCTCAGTCACGTCAGTTGATCCCCTGATGTGTGTCCGGCAATGTCTCCTGCTCTGTCCACATTCCCACTACTAGTAATGAGAATGTGGACAGAGCAGGAGACATTGCTGGACACACATCAGGGGATCAACTGATGTGACTGAGCCCCAGTAACACAGGAACATGTGTGGATTGTGCAGACGCCACTTCTGAGCAGCAACTGGTGGGGTTGGAGGCCAGGGGAAATACTAGAGACAGTGGAGTCAGAGGCCTAAGTGGAGCACGGTTACAATCAGTAGTAGTCTACAACCTATATAAAACTTGCTGCAATTAGGCACCAGCCTGCTGCATGATTGATCCTGGGCTTCAACACAGCCAGTTGTTGCTTGGAAGTGCTGTCCGCACAGGCAAAACACCAGCTCCTGTGTTAGTGGGGTTGAGTAACGTCAGCTGCTCCCCTGCTGTGTGGATGGCAAAGTCTCCTGCTGCCTCCACATTGACACTACATCCGATTTTCTACTTGTTCCAAGTAGGCCTCAGCCTGCTGCATGATTGATCCTGGGCTTCAACATAGCCAGTTGTTGCTCAGAAGTGCCATCTGCACAGAGAAAAACACATGCTCCAGTGTTAGATGGGTTCAGTAATGCCTGCTGCTCCTCTGCTGTGTGGACGGCAATATCTCCTGCTGCCTCCACATTCAAACTACATCACATATACAGCTTGCTGCAATTAGGCCTCAGCCTGCTCCATGATTGATCCTGGGCTTCAACACAGCCAGTTGTTGCTCGGAAGTGCCGTCTGCACAGAGAAAAACACATGCTCCAGTAAAGTGGGGTTCAGTAATGCCTTCTGCTCCCCTGCTATGTGGACGGCAATATCTCCTGCTGCCTCCACATTCAAGCTACATCACATATACAACTTGCTGGAATTAGGCCTCAGCCTGCTACATGATTGATCCTGGGCTTCAACACAGCCAGTTGTTGCTAGGAAGTGCCATCTGCACAGAGAAAAGCACATGCTCCAGTGTTAGTGGGGTTCAGTAATGCCTGCTGCTCCCATGCTGTGTGGACAGCAATATCTCCTGCTGCCTCCACATTCACACTACTACTGATTTCAAACTTTCTCCAATTAGGCCTCTGGATCCACTCTGTTGGAGCACGTTTAAAATCAGTAGTAGTCAACAACAGATATTAAACTTGATGAAATTAGGCCTCAGCCTACACCCTGATTGACCCTGGGCTCCAACATCGCCAGTTGCTGCTCAGAAGTGTCTTTGGCACGGGTACTCCCTCCTGCCCAGCCTGGTTTCAGCACGCCTGCTGTGTCCGGGTAGTGTCAACGTCACTTTGCCACCAATACGTTGTCCTGTCGTGTTGCGGTCGGGTTAGCCGAGTCTATGGTGCCTGCAGTTTTGGTACTTCCTATGTGGGCTGCAGGTTCTGGTAATAAAGGCTGGTTCCGTAGTGCCAATAGGACAAACACCCTCTGTAGGAATGTGGGTTTCGGTAACTGCGGCTGGCTCGTGGCCTTGCAACTTTGTTTTTCATGGGTACCTTCTGCTACCCATCCGGGTTCCAGCACTGTCAGCTGGTTCTCGCTAGTTCCATTGACTCTTGTAGCTTCTGCTACCCATCCGGGTTCCAGTACCGTCAGCTGGTTTTCGGCAGTGTCTTTGGCTTAGGTGCCTCCTTTTCGGTATTCAAGTTCCAGCAATGTCGGCTGGTCCTTGGTAGTGCTTTCTAGCACAGGTACCTCCTGCTTAGTTACCAGGTTCCAGTACCATCAGCTGGTCCTCAGTAGTGCCATTGGCTCTTGTTCCTTCTGCTACCCATCCAGGTTCCAGTCCCGTCTGCTGGTTCTCGGCAGTTCCTCAGCCTTCTTGTACCTTCTGCTACTTTTCCAAGTTCAAGCTTTTTGAAATGTTTTTTGGTAGAAAGCACTACCAAGGACCAGTAGATGTTGCTGGAACTCGGATACCGAGAAGGAGGCACCTAGGCCAAAGGCACTGCCGAGAACCAGCTGATGGTGCTGGAAACCGGATGGGTAGCAGAAGGTACCCATGAAAAACAAAGTTGCAAGGCCGCGAGCCAGCCGCAGTTACCGAAACCCACAGTCCTACAGGGGGTGCTTGTCCTATTGGCACTACAGAACCAGCCTTTATTACCAGAACCCGCAGACCACATAGGAAGCACCTAAACTGCAGGCACCATAAAGTCGCTAACCCGACCGCAACACGACAGGACAACGTATTGTTGGCAAAGTGACGTTGACACTACCCGGAAACAGCCGGCATGCTGGAACCAGGCTGGGCAGGAGGGAGTACCCATGCCAAAGACACTGCCAAGAACCAGCTGACGGTGCCGGATCCCTGATGGGTAGCAGAAGCTACAAGAGCCAATGGAACTACCGAGGACCAGCTGACGGTGCTGGAACCCGGAGGGGCAGCAGAAGGAACAAGAGCCAATGGCACTACCGAGTACCAGCTGATGGTACTGGAACCCGGTTACTAAGCAGGAGGTACCTGTGCCAGAAAGCAGTACCAAGGGCCAGCAGATGTTGATGGAACTCAGATACCGAGAAGGAGGCACCTAAGCCAAAGGCACTGCCGAGAACCAGCCAACGGTACTGAAACCCGGATGGGTAGCAGAAGCTACAAGAGCCAATGGAACTACTGAGGACCAGCTGACGGTGCTGAAACCCGGAGGGGCAGCAGAAGGAACAAAAGCCAATGGCACTACCGAGGACCAGCTAATGGTACTGGAACCCGGTTACTAAGCAGGAGGTACCTGTGCCAGAAAGCACTACCAAGGGCCAGCAGACGTTGCTGGAACTCGGATACCGAGAAGGAGGCACCTAAGCCAAAGGCACTGCCGAGTACCAGCTGACGGTACTGGAACCCGGATGGGTAGCAGAAGGTACCCATGAAAAACAAAGTTGCAAGGCCGCGAGCCGGCCGCAGTTACCAAAACCCAACAGTCCTACAGGGGGTGCTTGACCTATTGGCACTACAGAATCAGCCTTTATTGCCAGATCCCGCAGCCCACATAGGAAGCACCTAAACTGCAGGCACCATAGAGTTGGCTCACCCGACCGCACCACAATAGGACAAAGTTTTGGAGGCAAAGTGACGTTGACACTACCCGGAAACAGCTGGCGTGCTGGAACCAGGCTGGGCAGGAGGGAGTACCCGTGCCAAAGACACTGCCGGGAACCAGCTGGCGGTGCTGGAACCCAGGGTAAATACTACAAACAGAGTGGAGACAGAGTCCTAATTGGAGCATGTTTAAAATCTGTAGTTGTGTGACTGTGGACAGAGCAGGAGAAATTGCCGGACACACAGCTGGGTTTCAGCTGACATTACTGAACCCCAATAACACTGGAGCATATGTTGACTGTGCAGATGGCACTTCTGAGCAGCAGCTGGTGGTGTTGGAGCCCAGGGTCAATAGTACAAACAGAGTGGAGGCAGAGGCCTATTTGGAGCAAGTTTAAAATCTGTAGTTGTGTGAGTGTGGACATAGCAGGAGAAATTACCGGACACACAGCTGGGGATCAGCTGACATTACTGAACCCCAATAACACAGGAGCATATGTTGACTGTGCAGATGGCATTTCTGAGCAGCAACTGGCGGTGTTGGAGCCCAGGGTCAATAGTACAAACAGAGTGGAGGCAGAGGCCTATTTGGAGCAAGTTTAAAATCTGTAGTTGTGTGAGTGTGGACAGAGCAGGAGAAATTGCCGGACACACAGCTGGGGATCAGCTGACATCACTGAACCCCAATAACAATGGAGCATATTTTGACTGTGCAGACAGCACTTCTGAGCAGCAACTGGCGGTGTTGGAGCCCAGGGTCAATAGTACAAACAGAGTGGAGGCAGAGGCCTATTTGGAGCAAGTTTAAAATCTGTAGTTGTGTGAGTGTGGACAGAGCAGGAGAAATTGCCAGACACACAGCTGGGGATCAGCTGACATTGCTGAATCCCACTAACACAGGAGCTAGTGTTATTCTCTGTGCAGACGGCACTACTGAGTGTCAGGCCTCAAATGTCAGGACCCTGTCAGCGTCGGCAAACTGCCACGCCAAGCAGGGTGATTTACTCCCACTATGGGAGAGCGCGGGGTCCAATACAGTAGTGACGGTTCAAGCAGACAGGACCAGCAGCACTGAAAATAGTAAGGAGTCCCAGGACCTAGATCATGTGACTGCAGGGGGCGGGGGTTAGCGTCCTACTGCTGCAGATGATATAATGTACCTACTGCAGGGAAACTGTATTAGAGGAAAACGCAGGTCTGACAAGCGAGGGTTTGTACATGGAGAGGGCTGTGCGGTACCAGAGAGACGAGCAGAGAATAGTCAAGTCACAGGCAGAGGGTCATACACAGAGAGGTAGCGCAGTACAAGAGGGACAGGCAGAACTCGTAACAGGGACAGAACCGGATCAAAACCAAACAAGCAAGCAAGATATCAGGCACAAGGCACACGTACGCACGAGATCAACTAACTCAGCTGAGGGCAGGAGTATAACTGACACCGGACCTAGGTCAAGAGAGCACTAAATAGCTGCCCTCTGCCAGAGAGAGGCAGAAACAATTAACCCCTGTCTGACCGGGACGGGCCAAAGACAAAGCCTATCCTGGATCATGACAGTACCCTCCTCTCATTGGGGGGCCACTGGACCCCCGGGTCTCTCAGGATACTTGGCGTGAAAGGCCCGGCCCAACCGATCCGCATGAACCGATTGAGCAGGAACCCACGACCGGTCTTCAGGACTGTAGCCTTTCCAATGAACAAGATATTGAAGGGCACGACGGACCAACCTAGAGTCAACAATTCGTTCCACATCGTACTCAGACTGCCCGTCTACCAAAACCGGTGGTGGGGAAGACGATGATCCCTCCCCACAGGACCTCACAGGTATCAAAAGGGCCCTATGGAAAGCATTGGGGATCCGTAGAGATGGCGGGAGACGCAACCGAAAAGCCACCGGGTTAACCTCTTCGGTAATTTCATAGGGACCAATAAACTTAGGTCCAAGCTTCGCAGATGGGACCTTGAGCCTTATATTCTTGGTAGATAACCATACCTTATCCCCAATCTGGAACACCGGCCCCATGGACCGTTTTTTGTCTGCAAAAAACTTATATTTATCCTGGGCCTTCATAATGTTACTCTGGACTTCCCGCCATACCTCCCCCAACTGCTGGATAGTCTCATCCGCCCCAGAACACCCAGAGTCCAAATGTGAAAACTCTCCGAAATGAGGATGAAACCCATAGTTGCAGAAAAAGGGAGATGTACCCGTAGACTGGTTAATACGGTGGTTAAATGCAAACTCGGCCAAAGGTAATGCAGTACACCAATCATCCTGTCGGGCTGAGGTCAAGCGATGCAGAATTAACTCCAGAGACTGATTGGTCCGCTCCGTCTGCCCGTTAGTCTCTGGATGGTAAGTGGATGAAAAGGACAGACCAATACCCAACCTCTTACAAAATGCTCTCCAAAATCTGGAAACAAATTGTACTCCTCTATCAGACACCACATTCAAGGGTACCCCATGCAATCGCACCACATGCTCAACAATCTGGACAACGTTTCTGCAATAGGTAGAGCTGCCAAAGGTAAAAAAATGTGCTTACTTACTAAACCTGACCACCACAACCCAAACGATGGTATTACCCTTGGAGGGGGGAAGGTTGGTGATGAAATCCATGGATAAATGAGTCCATGGTCTCTCAGGAATTGGCAGTGGTAGCAATTCCCCGGCCGGACGGTTATGGGGGGTTTTCGCACGGGCACAAACATCACACGCAGACACATATTCCCCAACATCAGAGGCTAAAGAAGACCACCAAAATATTCTAGCAATGGCCTTCCGGGCTAAGTCGCTTGCTGGTCAGTGGACAGGAGGGGCAATCCTTTTTCCAATGTCCGGAATCACCAAATTGAAAACAGCATTTTCCCAAGCGCCGTTGTCTCTTTTCTTTTTCTTTGGCATCGATGGTTCCCATCTCCATGGTTTCCAATGTAGGACTGGCTCCCCCTCCTTGGGAAAATAACAGGGTTTCAATCTGCATCACTCCCCTGGCCCGTAGCCTGCGCTCCATTCGGATGGCTTGTGTCATAGTGTCCTCCAGGGAATCAGGCGGAGGGTGGAGAGCCAAGGCATCCTTCAGACATTCAGACAGGCCTCTACGGAACAAACCCCGGAGGGCGGCATCATTCCAGCAGACCTCAACAGCCCAGTGTCTGAACTCTGAGCAAAACCACTCAGCTGAGTGCTTCCCCTGGCACACACTCATCACCCTGTCCTCAGCCATACGCATCCGATCAGGCTCATAATAAATATGCCCCAGGGCCTCAAAAAATGCATCCACAGTCATACGCTCAGGGGCAGTGGTCGGAAGGGAGAAAGCCCAAGCCTGGGGAGCTCCCCTTAACAGAGTCATAATGACCCCCACTTTCTGACTTTCATCCCCAGAAGAGTGTGGTCTCAAAGAAAAAAAAAGCTTACAGCCCTCCTTGAACACTTTGAATTCCCTTTTATCACCATAAAAGGTATCTGGTAACTCAGCCGGAGACTCAGGGGAAATTAATGTAACATCCCGAGCCCCCGATGATAAAACCCCCTGCACAGTGTCAGCGATCAACTGCTGAGACTGAGCCAGGGCGAGTTGTTCCCCCATGAGTCTTTGAGACATCTAAGTCAGGTGCTCAGAAAGAGCGTGCATAGGATCCATCACACACACAGGAGAAAGGGAGAAGAGAAAAAAAAATGGTAACGGTCAGTTATAATGTCAGGACTCAAATGTCAGGACCATGTCAGCGTTGGCAAACTGCCACGCCGAGCAGGGTGACTTACTCCCACTAGGGGAGAGCGCGGGGTCCAATACAGTAGTGACGGTTCAAGCAGACAGGACCTGTGGCACTGAAAATAGTAAGGAGTCCCAGGACCTAGATCATGTGACTGCAGGGGGCGGGGCTTAGCATCCTACTGCTGCAGATGATATAATGTACCTACTGCAGGGAAACTGTAGTAGAGGAAAACGCAGGTCAGACAAGCGAGGGTTCGTACACAGAGAGGGCTGTGCGGTACCAGAGAGACGAGCAGAGAATAGTCAAGTCACAGGCAGAGGGTCATACACAGAGAGGTAGCGCAGTACAAGAGGGACAGGCAGAACTCGTAACAGGGACAGAACCGGATCAAAACCATAGAAGCAAGCAAGATATCAGGCACAAGGCACACGTACGCACGAGGTCAACTAACTCAGCCGAGGGCAGGAGTATAACTGACACCGGACCTAGGTCAAGTGAGCGTTAAATAGCCGCCCTCTGCCAGAGAGAGGCAGAAACAATTAACCCCTGTGTGACCAGGACGGGCCAAAGACAAAGCCCATCCTGGATGATGACACTGAGCAGCAACTGGCGCTTTTGGAGCCCAGGGTCAATCAGGGTGTAGGCTGAGGCCTAATTGGAGCAAGTTTAATATCTGATGTTGTGTGAATGTGGACAGAGCAGGAGATATTGCCGGGCACACAGAAGGGGAGCAGCTGACATTACTGAACCCCACTAGCACAGGAGCTAGTGCTTTTCTCAGTGCAGACGGCACTTCTGAGCAGCAACTGGCGGTGTTGGAGCCCAGGGTCAATCAGGGTGTAGGCTGAGGCCCAATTGGAGCAAGTTTAATATCCAATGTTGTGTGAATGTGGACGGAGCAGAAGACATTGCCGGACACACAGCAGGGGAGCAGCTGACATTACTGAACCCCACTAACACAGGAGCTAGTGTTTTTCTCTGTGCAGACAACACTTCTGAGCAGCAACTGGCGGTGTTGGAGCCCAGGGTCAATCAGGGTGTAGGCTGAAGCCTAAGTGGAGCAAGTTTAATATCTGATGTTGTGTGAATGTGGAGGGAGCAGGAGACATTGCCGGACACACAGCAGGGGAGCAGCTGGCGTTACTGAACCCCACTAACACAGGAGCTAGTGTTTTTCTGTGAAGACGGCACTTCTGAGCAGCAACTGGCGGTGTTGGAGCCCAGGGATTACAGTTCAGGTGGTAGAAACATGAACACAACAGGAGACCTGGATACTGTTGCCAACCAATTATTTAATGTGGAAGAGGACTGGCAAATTCCGGCGACATCCAGGCCTTGATCATTTTCAGAAAAGTAAGCCGGTCAATGTTATCAGAGGATAGTCGCAGGCGACGGTCTGTTAGTACACCACCTGCGGCACTAAAGATGCGTTCCGATAATACACTGGCAGCAGGGCAAGCCAGCACCTCCAATGCATACTGGCTAAGCTCTGGCCATGTATCCAGCTTAGAGACCCAAAACTTGAAGGGGGAAGAGCCGTCTGGGAGTACACTGAGAGGGCAAGACATGTAGTCTGTCACCATCTGACGGAAACGTTGCCTCCTGCTGACTGGAGCCGTTTGTGATGGTGTAGACTTTTGTGGCGGGACAGAAAACTAGTCTTGCCTTGTGCTGAGGCGATGCTTCTGCTCCCTCTTTGTGCAGAGCTTCCTCCACTGCCTCGACGCACAGAGCTGCTTGGTAAAGCAGTAGCAGCACTGCTCTCGGGTGAAATGGAGAACATGATAGAATGCACCAGAGTGTCTTGGTGCTCCCGCATTTTATGCTCCCGGTTCAACGGTGTTATGAGGCTTTGCAAATTGTCCCGGTAGCGAGGATCTAGGAGGGTGTACACCCAATAATCAGCTGTGTTGAGAATGTGGATGATGCGGCGGTCGTTTCTCAGGCATTGCAGCATGAAATCAACCATGTGCTGCAGACTCCCAACTGGCCAAGAAACGCTGTCCCCTGCTTGAGGCGTCATCTCTGCCTGCTCTGCATCACCCCACACTCGCTCTACATACTGACTACTAGAGCATTGTGTACCTCCCTCCTCTGGACAGATGTCTTCCTCCTCCTTTGATTTCTCCTCATCTTCCTCACAAAGTGTCCCCTGCCTAGGACATTGTGAGGAACCACGTTGTGCAGACTGTCCAGAAGCAGATGGCATTTGTGACTCCTCCTCCTCCACCTCTTCCACAACCTCCTCCCTTAGTGCTTGCAGTGCTTTTTCAAGCAGGCAGATAAGGGGGACAGTCATGCTGACTAGTGCATCATCTGCACTCGCCATCTGCATGGAATCATCGAAGGCACGCAAAACGAGGCAGATGTCCTTCATAGAGGCCCACTCAGTGGTGGTAAAGTGTGAACGGCGCGCAGTGCGACTTGTTTGTGCCTGATGCAGCTGGTACTCCATTACTGCTGCCTGCTGCTCACATAACCTCTCCAACATATGTAGCGTTGAATTCCACCTGGTGGGTAGGTCAAATATGATGCGATGTTCCGGAAGGCGGAATCGGCGCTGCAGAGCTGCAATGCGCGATTTTGCCATGCTGGAACGCCGCAAGTGAGCGCACTCTATGCGGACCTTGTGCAGCAGTGCATCAAGATTCGGATAGTCCCTCAAAAAACTCTGCACGACCAAGTTGAGCACATGTGCCTGACATGGGATGTGAGTGAGGTTGCCTAGGTCCAGAGCTGCCACCAGATTTCGGCCATTGTCACACACTACCAAGCCTGGCTGGAGATTCGCTGGCACAAACCACACGTCGCTCTTCTGCTTGATGGCATTCCAGAGGTCCTGTGCTGTGTGGCTTCGATTCCCCAAAGAAATTAATTTCAGTACGGCCTGTTGACGTTTGGCCACGGCTGTGCTCATATCGGTCGTAACAGGTAAGCGTCCATGTGGAGGTCGACCATGACGGCTCCTGCAGAGCTGATTCAGAGGAACTGGAGTATGAGGAGGAGTCAATGTGTACAGACTGGATACCTGCAATCCTTGGAGTTGGCAGAACACGTACAGCGCCACTCTCAAGATCTGTACCCGGCTCCACAACATTTACCCAATGGGCAGTGAGGGAAAGGTATCGTCCCTGTCCATGGTTACTAGACCACGCATCGGTGGTCAGGTGGACCTTGATACTGATGGCGTTTAGTAGCGCATGTTTAATTTTTCCCTCCACATGCTTTTGCAGGGCAGGGACGGCTTGCCTACTGAAATAAAAGTGGCTGGGCATGGTGTATCGTGGGACTGCCAATGCCATGAAGTTACAGAAGGTGTCAGTCTCCTCCAGCCTGAATGAGAGCATTTCAAGGGACAGTAGTTTTGCAATGCCAGCATTCAGAGCCTGTGCTCACGGATGGTTTGCCGAGTATGGCCACCTTTTCTCCCATGCCTGTGCTACCGATGGCTGTAGAGTGGCCTGGGAGTGTGAGGATGACAGGGAACGTGGTGATGTGGGTGGAATTACACTGGGTCTCTGTACAACAGTGCCAGAGGTTCTTCCAATGCAATCCTGTGAGGAAGCCGAACCAGCTGTGTGTGAGCTGGAGGAAGAGGCTACAACACGAGCTGAAGAGGTGGTAGGTGGTGCTGTAGGTTGGCCTTTTGTAACTCCACCACGTGCTTGGTCCGCACATGTTTCCACATATTTGTGATATTGAGGTTCCTCAGAGATGCTCCCACCACCTTCCTGTTCCTCACGCCATGATGGGTCAAGGACCTCATTATCTACACTACCCTCTTCAAAAACTTGCTTCTCCTGGGTAGTCTCGCCAGCACAGTATGCACCAGAAAGTGGCACCTGACTCATCATCAGATGCATACTGAGGTGTGCTGACCATAGGCACTGGCCCACCCGCCTCTTCAGATTCTGAGAGACAAAGCTGTTGCGCATCACTGCATACTCCCTCTTCTTCACATTCTAGAATGCTGCTTGGCTGGCCCCCTATTTCCAAGCCAAGAGATTCAGAGAACAGAAGTAGAGATGGCTCCTGTCCAGGACTGTCTGACTGCCTGGGCAATTTGGCAGGTCGTGAAGAGACAGATGGTCGCTCTTCAGTGCTCTGGACCTGAGAGGATGTGGAAGTAATTGAAGTCGATGCATTAGCTGCCATCCATCTGACAACGGCTTCATTTTGTTCCTCCCACAGCAGTGGGGTACGGCGAGCTCCTGCAAAGCTGCGCATAAAGGACTGTTCCCTGGGAAAACTGGGGGATGCTGAGTCACTGGTGCCCGCAGCAGGCACAGAATCCCCATGTCCCCTCCCTGCTGAAACTCTACGCCCACGACTAGAGTTGAGCGACTTTTGCTTTTTTAGGGTCGCGTTTCGTTTCGTGAAACCCGACTTTTCCAAAAGTCGGGTCGAGCAAGATCGTCCGATTATAGGGAAAAGTCGGGGTCGTCCCGAAACACGAAACCCAATGTAAGTCGATGGGGAATAAAAGTCGGCAGTGAGAGGAGGACAGGAAACACACCTACAGTGCCCATTTGAATGCCAAAAGCATCAATTCTTCTTACTTAAGCTTGTCAACCTTAATTAACTTCATAATACAAGTTACGCACTGAAAAATGGGGGTTATTTGGCTAAATTTGTTGGGGGGAGGGCTGGCTGCAGGTTTTCATGTGCCCTGGGCGAAAGAGCGCCCCTTTAACACATACCACAACTCATCATGCTCCGATACGGCAGAGAAATAGCGGTATAGTACAATGAAAAATACCTCACTTTTTACATCTCATGACGAGGCCCATCTATTTCTCCATACAAAATCATTGGTCCCATATAATGTTTGAAACAGTATATGATGAGCTCCACATAATGCTACAGTATATGTTGGTCCCCATGGATGAAGCTCCACTGTCTTATGGGCCCAAATAATGCTCCAAACATAATGGGCCCCATTTCTACTGCTCTAGTGTATAATGGGCCCTGTAAATGCTGCTCCAGTGTCTGATGTCCACCTTTGGAATGTTCCAGTGTATGGTGGGCCCCATCTATCATTCTCCAGAGTATAGTGCTCCCCAAAAATTGCTGTCCCAACATAGAAAACAATCAAATAAGTCTAATCGCTAGGGAATCCCTGTACTTGTCTGGACAGGTGCTGTAGCTTGCTTAACAGCTCGCCAGCCGTTCTCACGCCCAGTATGGATTGCACGTGATTGCACAAAGGTTAGAAAGGGTACCGTATCCCTGGATAACATGTATGGATAGCGTACACATTCAAAATATATGTCTATACAGCATGAGGCAGGCTCAGACGGTGTTAGGCCCAGTATGGATTGCACGTCATTGCACAAAGGTTAGAAGGGGTACCGTATCCCCGGATAACATGTATGGATAGCGTACACATTCAAAATATATGTCTATACAGCATGAGGCAGGCTCAGACGGTGTTAGGCCCAGTATGGATTGCACGTCATTGCACAAAGGTTAGAAGGGGTACCGTATCCCCGGATAACATGTATGGATAGCGTACACATTCAAAATATATGTCTATACAGCATGAGGCAGGCTCAGACGGTGTTAGGCCCAGTATGGATTGCACGTCATTGCACAAAGGTTAGAAGGGGTACCGTATCCCCGGATAACATGTATGGATAGCGTACACATTCAAAATATATGTCTATACAGCATGAGGCAGGCTCAGACGGTGTTAGGCCCAGTATGGATTGCACGTCATTGCACAAAGGTTAGAAGGGGTACCGTATCCCCGGATAACATGTATGGATAGCGTACACATTCAAAATATATGTCTATACAGCATGAGGCAGGCTCAGACGGTGTTAGGCCCAGTATGGATTGCACGTCATTGCACAAAGGTTAGAAGGGGTACCGTATCCCCGGATAACATGTATGGATAGCGTACACATTCAAAATATATGTCTATACAGCATGAGGCAGGCTCAGATGGTGTTAGGCCCAGTATGGATTGCACGTCATTGCACAAAGGTTAGAAAGAGTACCGTATCCCCGGATAACATGTATGGATAGCGTACACATTCAAAATATATGTCTCAGGAGGCAGGCTCAGACGGTGTCAGGCACAGTATGAATTTGACGGCCCAGATTACACAGCGGAGGAGCAGGGAGAGGTAAAGATTGCAAATGCTGGGGCCCTGGCCAAGCAAGGGGGGCCCACTCGTGGGCGTCGGTACTGGCACTGGGCCCCTCATAGTACAGCGGTGTGTCTGACGGCGGGTGTGCACCACCACCGTCAGAGACACTTGATTGCACTATGAGGGACCCTGTGCCAGTGCCCGCGCCCAAGAGTCGGCCTACCCACCTGTCCAGGGCAACGGCACTCGCACGGTGTCGTGCGCTAGGTGGTGACCCCGGCCATGGGGGGGGAGGCAGCACAGTTAGGGAGTTTTAGAAAGTGACATATGTTGATGTTGGACATTCAACTGATGCAAAAGGCGAAATAGGTGAAGTACCAGGAAGAGGTGGACCAAAGCAAGCCATTTTTCTGTCACCCTATGTGTCATCAGGGGAAGGTGGGACAAAATCCTTGGAAACCCATGCGTGGTTCATTTTAATGAAGGTTAGATCATCCACATTTTGGGTTGACAGACGGGTCCTTTTTTCTGTCAGGATTGATCCAGCTGCACTGAAGACTCTTTCCGATAGCACACTTGCAGCTGGGCAAGCGAGCTCCTGTAAGGCATATTGGGCCAATTCAGGCCAGGTGTCCAGTTTAGCGGCCCAATAGTCAAAGGGGAATGACCTGTGTGGGAGAACATCGATATGGGAGGAAAAGTAGTTTGTAACCATAGTTGACAACTGCTGTCTCCTGTCACTTTCCATCGATGCAGTATTACCAGTTGTGTGAGCGGTATTTGAAAAATCAGTCCACAACATTGTCATGAAACCCCTGTCTCCAACGCCACTTCTGCTGTGTGCACCACGAACACCTCTGCCAAGCTGCCCCCGGCCCGTACGGCTCGTGTGAGAACCATCACCGCTGCTGTGTGCTGGGAATGCCTCAAGCAACCGATTTACCAGAGTTGCTTGTTTGTTATCCAATATTAGGTCAAGGTTCTCCTGTGGCATGATGTTTTGTAATTTGCCTTTATAGCGTGGATCCAGGATGCTGGCCAACCAGTAATCGTCATCGTTCATCATTTTGGCAATGCGGGGGTCCCTTTTTAGGATCCGCAAGGCATAATCTGACATGTGGGCCAATGTTCCCGGTGTCAATGATGCACTGCGAGTGCTGGTTGGAGGAGCACTTTCTGGCAAATCCACATCCCTCCAGTCACGCACAAACCCTGTACCAGACCTTGCCACGCCAACATTTTCACTTGCCCCACGAGATGCATCCTCCTCCCCTAAGTAATCATCCCCATCATCCTCCTCCTCCTCCTCCTCTTCTTCCTCCACCTCGTCCAGGAGAGGTCCCTGAGCAGACAATGGCTGAATGTCATCAAGGATTCCCTCCTCCTCATCAACATTGGCTGCAGACGCCTGCTCCTTAAGGTGCGTCAAAGTTTGCATGAGCAGACGCATAAGTGGGATGCTCATGCTTAGGATGGCGTCGTCTGCGCTTACCAGCCGTGTGCATTCCTCAAAACACTGAAGGACTTTACAAAGGTCTTTCAGCTTCGACCACTGCACGCCTGTCAACTCCATGTCTGCTCTCAAAGTGCCTGGCCGTGTATCCTCCCACAAATGCATTATGGCCTGCCTCTGCTCGCACAGCCGCTCCACCATGTGCAGGGTGGAGTTCCACCTTGTTGCAATGTCGATAATGAGGCGGTGGTTGGGAAGGTGGAGCAATCGCTGCAGCTTCTGCATACGAACGGAGTGTACAGGCGACCGGCGGATGTGCGCGCACAGTCTTCGCACCTTCTGGAGCAGGGCTGTTAACTCCGGATAATTTTTGAGGAAGCACTGCACCACCAGGTTCAAGGTGTGAGCCAAGCAAGGTATGTGGCTGAGTTTTGAAAGGGCTATGGCTGCCACAAAATTACGGCCGTTATCACTAACTACCTTGCCTGCCTCAAGATGTACACTGCCCAGCCATGACTCAGTTTGTCGCTTCAAGTACTCGGCCAGCATCTCGGCGGTGTGTCTGTCGCCCAAACACATCATCTGCAACACAGCCTGCTGACGCTTTCCACTAGCTGCTCGATAGGGGGACACATCGTGTGCAACAGTGGCAGCTGCAGATGGAGTGCTCGTACGACTGCGCTCTGTGGACGAGCTGTCGCTTTTGAAGGAGGAGGAGGAGGAGGAGGGTCGAACGCCTACAGCCAACTGTTTCCTATACCGTGGGCTAGGCAGCACTGTCCCACCACCGCTGTCCCCTGTGGACCCTGCATCCACCACATTAACCCAGTGCGCAGTGATGGACACGTAACGGCCCTGGCCATGCCGACTGGACCATGCATCAGTTGTGAGGTGCACCTTTCCGCTCACTGACTGCTTGAGTGCATGGACAATGCGGTCTTTCACATGATGGTGGAGGGCTGGGATGGCTTTGCGAGAGAAGAAGTGGCGACTGGGTAGGTCATAGCGTGGTACTGCATAGGCCATGAGTTCGCGGAAAGCTGTGCTTTCCACCAACCGAAAGGGCATCATCTCAAACGAGATTAGTTTGGCAATGTGGGCGTTCAAACCCAGTGTACGCGGATGAGAGACTGAGTACTTTCTTGACCTACTCATAGTGTCTGGGAGGGTGAGCTGGACTTGAGAGCTGCATATGGTGGAAGTAGCAGTGGACAGGGCGGACTGAGAGAGGGTTGATGATGGTGATGGAGTTGGTGTTCTTTCTGATGGCCTAGAATCAGTCTTTCGTTGATATAACAGTGGGATTCCCTGACTGCTGTGGCCTTGCAACGACACCTCAACATTTGCTGCTGTGCTAACCGGTGGGCTTACAGTGGGGGAAACAATGTAGCGTTGCTGACTACCTTCGTTGTGATCAGTTGCACATGTGGCACTTGAGGTTTGGTGTTGTGTCCACGCTTGCAAGTGCATGCTGGTTAAATGTCTAAGCATGCAACTGGTATTCAAATTTTTCAGATTTTTCCCTCGGCTAAAGGTCTTTGCGCACTTCTTACAGATAACCTTGGCCTGATCATGAGGATTTTGTTCAAAAAAGTGCCACACTGCACTCTTCCTACTTTGGCAGACATTTTGCGGCCTAGCACGCTGTGATGTTTTGACCCTCTGGACAAGCTGTCCAGCAACTCTTTTGATGTTTGGAACCTGTCTTTGGAGTGCTCCGGGCCTGCCAGATAACAGCTGTTGCGATGTCGATGTCTGCTGTGGATGCTCCTCATCTGAGCTATTGGAAGCAGCACCCTCTTCCCCCACTGGATGCCAATCTGGGTCAACAACTGGGTCATCCATCTCCTCCTCTTCTATGTCATGTGCACCTTTCTCTGTGTCACCGTGTATGGTGATATAGTGTGCGGGAAGGGGCACCTGAGTCTCATCAGGGTCAAAATCTGGCTCTGTACACTGCGAGGACAATGTAGTGCTCTGAGTGAATGTACCAGCAGAATCATCCATCAGCGGCTGTGCATCAGTGCACTCCATGTCAGATTCATCTTGGCCTGGGTAATTCACCATTTCACTTGATAATCCAGGCATGGTATGTGAAAACAGCTCCATGGAGTAATCAGTAGTATGGCCTGTGTCATCCTTCAATCTTGGTTGTGGTGAAGGACACAAGGAAAGGTGTGGTTCATGAACATGAGCCTCCAATGACGACTCAGTGCTTTTACTTTTTACAACTGAAGAAGAGGAGGCGATAGAGCTGGAGGCTGAGTCAGCAATGTAAGACAAAACTTTTTCCTGATGCTCTGCCTTTAAAAGCGGTTTGCCAACTCCTAGAAAACTAAGCGTTCGAGGCCTTATGTAGCCAGACGATGACGCAGGGTCAGCACCTCCTGCATTCGGTCCTATTTTGCTCTTGCCACTACCATCAGATCCACCACCAACACCATCATTACCAGCTGCCAACCCCCGCCCAATTCCACGGCCTCTTCCACCAGCCTTCCTCATTTTTGGTAGAAATGTAGACAAAATCCAACAAACTATATAGTAATGTAAAACAAGGTACAAGGTGTCTATAGGACAGGGGAGTTTTAGAATTTCTGCACACACTTGTGGACAGTGGACACTTGTGGATTGTGTGCGGCCCACTGATATCTGAGCGCTATGTGACACGCTCGATGGCACAGCTGCCTGTGACCAAAGTGCCGAGAGGATAATGGAGATTTTGAATCTCTGCGTACACTTTTGGACACTGGACACTTGTGGATTGTGTGCGGCCCACTGATATCTGAGCGCTATGTGACATGCTCGATGGCACAGCTGCCTGTGACCAAAGTGACGAGAGGATAATGGAGATTTTGAATCTCTGCGTACACTTGTGGACAGTGGACACTTGTGGATTGTGTGCGGCCCACTGATATCTGAGCGCTATGTGACACGCTCGATGGCACAGCTGCCTGTGACCAAAGTGCCGAGAGGATAATGGAGATTTTGAATCTCTGCGTACACTTGTGGACACTGGACACTTGTGGATTGTGTGCGGCCCACTGATATCTGAGCGCTATGTGACACGCTCGATGGCACAGCTGCCTGTGACCAAAGTGACGAGAGGATAATGGAGATTTTGAATCTATGCGTACACTTTTGGACACTGGACACTTGTGGATTGTGTGCGGCCCACTGATATCTGAGCGCTATGTGACACGCTCGATGGCACAGCTGCCTGTGACCAAAGTGACGAGAGGATAATGGAGATTTTGAATCTCTGCGTACACTTTTGGACACTGGACACTTGTGGATTGTGTGCGGCCCACTGATATCTGAGCGCTATGTGACACGCTCGATGGCACAGCTGCCTGTGACCAAAGTGACGAGAGGATAATGGAGATTTTGAATCTCTGCGTACACTTTTGGACACTGGACACTTGTGGATTGTGTGCGGCCCACTGATATCTGAGCGCTATGTGACACGCTCGATGGCACAGCTGCCTGTGACCAAAGTGACGAGAGGATAATGGAGATTTTGAATCTCTGCGTACACTTGTGGACAGTGGACACTTGTGGATTGTGTGCGGCCCACTGATATCTGAGCGCTATGTGACACGCTCGATGGCACAGCTGCCTGTGACCAAAGTGACGAGAGGATAATGGAGATTTTGAATCTCTGCGTACACTTGTGGACAGTGGACACTTGTGGATTGTGTGCGGCCCACTGATATCTGAGCGCTATGTGACACGCTCGATGGCACAGCTGCCTGTGACCAAAGTGACGAGAGGATAATGGAGATTTTGAATCTCTGCGTACACTTTTGGACACTGGACACTTGTGGATTGTGTGCGGCCCACTGATATCTGAGCGCTATGTGACACGCTCGATGGCACAGCTGCCTGTGACCAAAGTGACGAGAGGATAATGGAGATTTTGAATCTCTGCGTACACTTGTGGACAGTGGACACTTGTGGATTGTGTGCGGCCCACTGATATCTGAGCGCTATGTGACACGCTCGATGGCACAGCTGCCTGTGACCAAAGTGACGAGAGGATAATGGAGATTTTGAATCTCTGCGTACACTTGTGGACAGTGGACACTTGTGGATTGTGTGCGGCCCACTGATATCTGAGCGCTATGTGACACGCTCGATGGCACAGCTGCCTGTGACCAAAGTGACGAGAGGATAATGGAGATTTTGAATCTCTGCGTACACTTTTGGACACTGGACACTTGTGGATTGTGTGCGGCCCACTGATATCTGAGCGCTATGTGACACGCTCGATGGCACAGCTGCCTGTGACCAAAGTGACGAGAGGATAATGGAGATTTTGAATCTCTGCGTACACTTTTGGACAGTGGACACTTGTGGATTGTGTGCGGCCCACTGTTATCTGAGCGCTATGTGACACGCTCGATGGCACAGCTGCCTGTGACCAAAGTGACGAGAGGATAATGGAGATTTTGAATCTCTGCGTACACTTGTGGACAGTGGACACTTGTGGATTGTGTGCGGCCCACTGATATCTGAGCGCTATGTGACACGCTCGATGGCACAGCTGCCTGTGACCAAAGTGACGAGAGGATAATGGAGATTTTGAATCTCTGCGTACACTTGTGGACAGTGGACACTTGTGGATTGTGTGCGGCCCACTGATATCTGAGCGCTATGTGACACGCTCGATGGCACAGCTGCCTGTGACCAAAGTGACGAGAGGATAATGGAGATTTTGAATCTCTGCGTACACTTTTGGACACTGGACACTTGTGGATTGTGTGCGGCCCACTGATATCTGACCGCTATGTGACACGCTCGATGGCACAGCTGCCTGTGACCAAAGTGACGAGAGGATAATGGAGATTTTGAATCTCTGCGTACACTTTTGGACACTGGACACTTGTGGATTGTGTGCGGCCCACTGATATCTGAGCGCTATGTGACACGCTCGATGGCACAGCTGCCTGTGACCAAAGTGACGAGAGGATAATGGAGATTTTGAATCTCTGCGTACACTTTTGGACACTGGACACTTGTGGATTGTGTGCGGCCCACTGATATCTGAGCGCTATGTGACACGCTCGATGGCACAGCTGCCTGTGACCAAAGTGACGAGAGGATAATGGAGATTTTGAATCTCTGCGTACACTTTTGGACACTGGACACTTGTGGATTGTGTGAGGCCCACTGATATCTGAGCGCTATGTGACACGCTCGATGGCACAGCTGCCTGTGACCAAAGTGACGAGAGGATAATGGAGATTTTGAATCTCTGCGTACACTTTTGGACACTGGACACTTGTGGATTGTGTGCGGCCCACTGATATCTGAGCGCTATGTGACACGCTCGATGGCACAGCTGCCTGTGACCAAAGTGACGAGAGGATAATGGAGATTTTGAATCTCTGCGTACACTTTTGGACACTGGACACTTGTGGATTGTGTGCGCCCACTGATATCTGAGCGCTATGTGACACGCTCGATGGCACAGCTGCCTGTGACCAAAGTGACGAGAGGATAATGGAGATTTTGAATCTCTGCGTACACTTTTGGACACTGGACACTTGTGGATTGTGTGCGGCCCACTGATATCTGAGCGCTATGTGACACGCTCGATGGCACAGCTGCCTGTGACCAAAGTGACGAGAGGATAATGGAGATTTTGAATCTCTGCGTACACTTTTGGACACTGGACACTTGTGGATTGTGTGAGGCCCACTGATATCTGAGCGCTATGTGACACGCTCGATGGCACAGCTGCCTGTGACCAAAGTGACGAGAGGATAATGGAGATTTTGAATCTCTGCGTACACTTTTGGACACTGGACACTTGTGGATTGTGTGCGGCCCACTGATATCTGAGCGCTATGTGACACGCTCGATGGCACAGCTGCCTGTGACCAAAGTGACGAGAGGATAATGGAGATTTTGAATCTCTGCGTACACTTTTGGACACTGGACACTTGTGGATTGTGTGCGGCCCACTGGTATCTGAGCGCTATGTGACACGCTCGATGGCACAGCTGCCTGTGACCAAAGTGACGAGAGAATAATGGAGATTTTGAATCTCTGCGTATACTTGTGGACAGTGGACACTTGTGGATTGTGTGCGGCCCACTGATATCTGAGCACTATGTGACACGCTCGATGGCACAGCTGCCTGTGACCAAAGTGACGAGAGGATAATGGAGATTTTGAATCTCTGCGTACACTTTTGGACACTGGACACTTGTGGATTGTGTGCGGCCCACTGATATCTGAGCGCTATGTGACACGCTCGATGGCACAGCTGCCTGTGACCAAAGTGACGAGAGGATAATGGAGATTTTGAATCTCTGCGTACACTTTTGGACACTGGACACTTGTGGATTGTGTGCGGCCCACTGATATCTGAGCGCTATGTGACACGCTCGATGGCACAGCTGCCTGTGACCAAAGTGACGAGAGAATAATGGAGATTTTGAATCTCTGCGTACACTTGTGGACAGTGGACACTTGTGGATTGTGTGCGGCCCACTGATATCTGAGCGCTATGTGACACGCTCGATGGCACAGCTGCCTGTGACCAAAGTGACGAGAGGATAAGGGAGATTGGATTGCTTTTAAAAAAGCAGTTTGCGGAGCAGTGGGTAAACAGCAATGCCAGCGTGTCAGGAAGCCTTAGAAGGCAGCCCAACAACCAACACCACTGATACACCACAATATAGCCTCCCCTTGCACTGCACACACAGTGACTTGTGTGTTGTGCAGGCCAAATCGCTAGCAGCAGAAGCAGTTTTTTTGTCTTCTTCCCTGCCTAACGCTCTCCCTACAGAATCAGCAGCAACCTCTCCCTATACTAAGATCGGCAGAAGTAAGATGGCGGTCGGCGTGCACGCCCTTTTATACCCCCTGTGACGCCCACCAAAGCAAGCCAATCACTTGCATGCCCTTCTGAAAGATGGTGGTGACCCGTGCCTATGTCATCACGTTGCCCACAGTGTCCGTGGATCCTGATTGGCTGAAAAAGAGCGCAAAACAAACTTTTGAAACGCGACTTTGGCGCGTAAGTCGCCGACCTCGTGGCCGACCTCATCCTAGGTCGGCGACTTTTGAATTTTTTCGACCCGTTTCGCTCAACTCTACCCACGACCATGTGCCTTACTCCCTGCCTTCTTCATCTTGGTAGACTGATAAAGATAGGCAGAAAAGTACTAAGGGCTTAGTGTGCTTATTCCTGAACAGCTGCTAACAGGTGTAAGAAGCACTAATTTTATAAAGTGTGGACTACACTTTAATATGAGCTAATGTGGCCTACACAACTGTCAAGTGAAGTGTTTGGTGAACTTTTTTTACTTGTTTTTTTTCACAAAAAAAAGGAATGTGGCCAAAGATGTAAAAGCGATAGTATCACAAACTTTTTGTAGCTATTACAATGCAGGAAGGTAACCTACTATGCAATAGATGAGGCTACAAAAAATAGGCTAATACTAATCTGGCTGGGGCTGCAGGGCACAAGTCAGCAGAAAGACTCCTCTATCTACTCCTATATAGTGTTTGCAACCAATCTAGCTGGATACGGATGGAAGCACACTAATAGGTGAAATTCAGGAAAAATAAGCAGCACTGTAGCAAAAAAGGACAATGTATGAGGCAGTGACGCACGCTGAGCGGACTACAACCAGAGGTGTCTGCAGAACACACTACAGCGTGAGCTGCACTCACACACAGAGACCTCACAGACAGCCGTGAACAGTGCAGAGAACTGTGCACTAGCACTGAAAGGCTGCAGAAAGGCTCTGCTATCTACTCCTATATAGTGTTTGCAACCAATGTAGATGGATACGGATGGAAGCACACTAATAGGAGAAATCAGGAAAAATGAGCAGCAATAAAGCAAAAAAAGGACTATCTATGAGGCAGTGACGCACGCTGAGCGGACTACAACCAGAGGTGGCTGCAGAACACACTACAGCATGAGCTGCACTCACACAGACAGACCTTGCAGACAGCTGTGAACAGCGCTGCAAGGCAAAAGAAAGCTACAGCGGTTGATAAAGTAGCCTGGGTAAAGCACTATATAGAAAATCGCTATCTCTAACTGTCCCTCAGAGTCTGAACAGCAGCGTCCTGTCCCTAACTGAATTCACAGCAGTGAACCCAAAATGGCAGCAGCAGCTTTTATAGTGCATCATGACATCATTTCAGCAGCCAATCACAGCCATGCCATTAGTTAACATGCCTTCATGCCTAACAGGATGTGCCCACACTTCTTAGGATTCCACATTGTCTGAATCAAATCAAACTGGCTCATAGCATTATGGGAACTTCCGATTCCAGTATTCGATATGCAAAAAGTATCGGAACTCAGTATCGGAATTCCGATACCGCGAATATCGGACGATACCCGATATTTGTAGTATCGGAATACTCAACACTACTCATGATCAAACACAGGTTAATGAGATGGTGTACCAGGATGGTGTTGAAGACTGTAAATCATCTACGGGTAAAATAATAAGGAAAGAATGGGGTAAATGTATATCTGGTATAAGCAGAAAACAAATGAATAATACTTGGTTTGCCCATAAGCCTATGTCAGGACTTTTGAGTTTATACCAATGTATACAGACCCCTGGTCACGTTTGTGTTCTCCCTGAAGGAGTATTCTTGGCTTGCGGACATCGTGCCTACAGTTGGGTGAGCCCAGACATAAGAGGGGTTTGCACTCTGGCCAAACTAACACCAGCCGCTTTCATAGTTCCTCTTAGTAAAATAGACACAGCAGCAGTTCCAATTCATACTTTGTATAGAAGGGCTGCAGACAATAAGCCCCGTCCAAATGGTAGGCCGCATCTAGTAGAAATGGGGATAACAAATAAAATACTCAGTAGTATGCTAATATACCCCTTCATAACACAAATGTGGGATAAATTAATGGAAGCTACCGACTACCTGGACGATCAGCTTTTCCAGATTCTTGAAGTTCTTAATGAAACTAATACAATACAGAGATAATTAATCATAGTTACTAACCAACATACTATAGTGTTAGATTACCTGACAGCAAAAGAAGGAGGAATGTGTCAGATAATTGGTCCCACGTGTTGTAAGTATATCGACCCTGCTGGCAATCTCCAGATCAGGGTCAGTATAGACAAAATAGGTGAACCTAGAGACCAATAGTTAAAGCAACACAGAGCAAACAGAGACTCCTGGTGGGGTAACACATTCTCTTTCCTAAATCCAGCAGATCGGTTTAATGGCCTAGCAGGATGGATTTTTGGCACTGTACAAACTTGTATGCAAATTTTGTTGTTTTGCTGATTGTTTTATGTAGCCGTAAAAGCGCTAATATATGTATTACTTAAGCTGCTGAATAATGTATGCATAAAAATAGAATCTAAGGCTGAACCTTCTGTAGTGTATCATAGACCCCAGGTAGCCATTGCTGATGGGGAAAGTGAGTGTCCACACTGAGGGTGAATGGGCGGAGCAGGTAGGAAGCCCCCTTATGGCTACTAGACCCATGAGACAGTAGCTCCTTTGTGGACATCAGCTGACCCTGTGGCAAAGGTTATACCATTTACAAAAGGGGGAAATTGATGTATAAGAGTTAATGGTTTGCTTTTATATCCCTTTAAATGCCTTTAAGACTTAAATTGCCTTTTGACTATTATTGCTAGAATTATTCTTATGTAGACTATTAGTCTCTGTTTTCAAGGAAACTATACTTGTTATCATATTTGTTCTCAATAGTCAGTAACAACATGTTCTGGGTACATTGTAAACATGTTGTAACCCTGAAGGTGATGGTGGGGGCCACATGAACTCCATCACATTACATATTGTTGTAAATCGTATAAAAGATTGCCTTGTATTTCATTACGTCAGATAAAGTGATTTGAGCACAGCTCGTGTGTGTTGAGTCTCTTTGTCTCCAAGCGCTTGTGAATTAAGGGGGAAAAACTCCTAATCCGGCCTCACTGGTGATCTGGCATACCTGACTGTTGGTCAGAACAAAAAGCAGCTACAACAGTGCCCTTGGCATTGGCTGGCAGCCGGCCCTAATGAAAAGCCAGTGCCATTCAGGGCCGGGGGCGCGGTTACCGGTGCGCTATACTGACAGAAAAAGTGCCCCCATGACTCAAACCCAAACACTGCTGCGGGGAATAAAGGTCGTTTTTGCCCCGCAACGTTCGCATAAGTATGGGCATCGGGCAGGTTATAAACACTATTAGAAAATTAGGAAGGGGAAAGGGAAATTTTGTGCTCACCAAAATAGTCCTGTAAGCCGGTCGTGCCTAGGGATCAAATGGCTGACCACCATGTGTTGCAAACATGAAGAGAGAAGGAAGATCCGGCACTGGAGACTTAATAAAATCCACGATAAGTTTTATTCACATAATTTCATGATAAAACCATAAAGGGGAAAACAGACCACCCACACTATTAACCTGTAGATTAACCCTATATATGCAGCTAAGAGCGTTTTTTTGGTGACAGCTTCCCTTTAATAAAACATTGAATAAATATGCAAATGAGGCTGAGAACTATTTGGACATCTGATGCCACCATCACTCCGACTGTTACACATGGCTGTCCATACAAAGAACGTGTTTTTACACAGCTGGGATAATAAAATTGAAATGAAAAAATCCAATGAATTATTTTTTTTCAGAAGCCTGAAAACTCACAATGAGACTTTTGCAATATAAACCTAATGTACTTTCTTTCCTGAAAGTTTTACTGCTCCTGAATTTCTTTGCTGAAAGGTAAGATGTCTCATTAGTTCTGCTTCTGCGAAATGAAATGTGCACAAAGCTCTGGAAACACGCAATCAGTTTCTTTTCGACACAGTAGACTTTCTATTGAGAAATACGCATACTTAGCCTGATTTAGAATATTCCGGAAATGCGTAAGTAATGTCCATGGAATGTGTTTGTCGTTGAGTCTTGACATTATAAAAGTAATGAAAGCGCTTATTCTGCAGTGTGGGTGGGATGGAGGAGGGTGCTGCTAAAGAGTAACGTAGGCAAAGGACAACAATAAGATGATGTCAAAGGTAAAACTTACAATATATTTAAATGGAATGAGCCCCGTTACGGCTTTCTTACCATCTCAGAGCCCAAAGTTCCCAAATTCATGCTACCTGTAGTCAGCATGAGAGATATTTAATTTAGTACATTAAGCAGGCCTGAGCAAAGTATGGCTCCTGGGTCACATTCATCCCTCCGACCGAGATAGGCAAAGTGCTGAAAACAATAGCCTACACACTACACAAAACAACCGCCCTCTCCTGCTCGGTGTCCCGATGTCACCACTATCTGCATTCTGAGGATGCAGGTAGCATTGAATATAGGAGAGAGCAATTAGTTCCAGCTGCGTGTAAAAATCTTTCTTTATTTCTTCAATAAAATGCATAAATCTTCATAATGTGTGCCCCAACACGGACAACGGCAACGCGTTTCGATCTGTAAGATCTTTGTCAAAGCCATAAAGACACATTGATCTTGTCTGCTTTATATAATACATGTAGTCCAATGGCATTCATAGAATACAATCATGTGACAATCTATAAAACTACAAATCACAATTTTTAATGTATAAATTAAAACATATTGTGAAAAGACAATATTTTGCTCTTTAACAGTAATGGAGCATTAGGTCATTTCGTTTGTTCAGACCTTGCGGAGATCGAGTATTAAGGTGATAAATCCAAAAAGCCTCTCTTGTTAAGAGACGTCGCTTGGAGTCTCCACCACGGAAAGAAATTTTAACCTGTTCTATTCCCTGCACTCTGAAACCAGAGATATTGCGGGCATGGTGTGTAATGAAGTGCTGGGATACAGCTGACAAATTGCGATTTAAATTATTCATATTATAAATGTCAGATAAATGTTCCCTAATGCGCACCTTCATTTTTCTAGAGGTGCAACCTATATATGACAATTTACATATTGTGCAATCTATTTTATATATTATATTAGTAGAATTGCAGTTTATATATTGTTTTATATTGTAATACACTGTCTCCCCAGCATTAGAAAAATTCTTAGTAACATTTGCATATCTACATGTCTTGCAATTAGTTGTTCCACACCTAAAAAAACCCTTATATGACAACCATGTTTTATCTGATTTTTTATTGTTATTATCAGAGAATAAATTGGGCGATAATTTATCTCCCAGTGTAGGGGCTCTCCTCGATACTATATTTATACCCGGCGCCAAAATTTCTGCTAATTTGGTGACCTCATATAAAATAGGTAAATATTTGTTAATAATTTTTTTAATATGAGAAAATTGTCGGCTAAACTGAAAACAAATGTAAGGTTTTTTACCTATAATAGACTCGATAATGTTTCTGCTAGTAGAAATCATATCAGTTCGATTTTTACTTTCTATTATTTTTCGTGCTCGATTTAAGGACCACTCTGGATACATGCGATTTTTCAGTTTTTTACTCATATGTGCCAATTCACCATTTAAATTACTTTCTTCACTACAATTACGTTTAACCCTCGTATATTCCCCCACCGGTATTGCTTTGAGGGTATGCTTATCATGTCCACTAGTTGCATGAAGGATGGTATTCCCACTATAGGGTTTATGATGCGTTTTGGTGGAAATTATTCGGCCTTCAATACCTGCCAAATCCAAATCCAAGAAAGATATATGATCCAAATTGGATTCATATGTAAATTTAATGTTATATTCGTTAGAATTTAGATAATGAATAAAGTGTGGTATGGCAGATACATCTCCACCCCAAATTATTAGGGTATCATCGATATATCTACCATACCATACTATTTGACTATAAAAAGGATTGGAACTGGAAAAAATAAATTCATATTCCCAATAAGACATAACCAAAATGGCAAGAGATGGTGAAAATTTGGCTCCCATCGCCACTCCTTTTAACTGTAAATAATAACGCTGGTTAAACGAGAAAAAATTGTGTGACATTAGAAATATAACTGCTTGCAAGACATAATTGATCAAATCTGAAGAATAGTTGCTAAATTTTTCCAAATGAAATTGTAGCGCCCCATCGCTAATGTGTGAGGAATACATGTATATAGTGATACTACGTCACAACTCAACCAAGAATATGAAGACAACCAAATTTTATCAGAAAAATTTGTAAAACCTGCTTAGAGTCCCTAACATAGCCAGGCATCCTTTGTACAAGGGGTTGCAATAATGTGTCCACCCATTGTGATAAATGCTCATGAGCTGAACCAATGCCCGAAACAATTGGACGCATCGGAGGAATGCCAGCATATTTATGTATCTTAGGTACTCCATAAATAATTGGGAGCACCGGTTTATCAACTTGCAGAAAATCTGCTTGTTTTTTGGTAATGACTCCCAATTCTAGACCCTCTGCTATAATTTTATTAGTTTTTTCACTAATTGATGAATTGATGACAGATGTAGTCATAAAGATGTCAGACAAAGGTGGGGTGGTGGTGGTCTTAGATTCTAAAGATTATTGTGATAAAATGAAAGAGATGTTATCAGATCAACAAACATATAAAGAATTACACTATAATCCTCTTCAGAAGTTTAGTGAAAAAACTAATAAAATTATAGCAGAGGGTCTAGAATTGGGAGTCATTACCAAAAAACAAGCAGATTTTCTGCAAGTTGATAAACCGGTGCTCCCAATTATTTATGGAGTACCTAAGATACATAAATATGCTGGCATTCCTCCGATGCGTCCAATTGTTTCGGGCATTGGTTCAGCTCATGAGCATTTATCACAATGGGTGGACACATTATTGCAACCCCTTGTACAAAGGATGCCTGGCTATGTTAGGGACTCTAAGCAGGTTTTACAAATTTTTTCTGATAAAATTTGGTTGTCTTCATATTCTTGGTTGAGTTGTGACGTAGTATCACTATATACATGTATTCCTCACACATTAGCGATGAGGGCGCTACAATTTCATTTGGAAAAATATAGCAACTATTCTTCAGATTTGATCAATTATGTCTTGCAAGCAGTTATATTTCTAATGTCACACAATTTTTTCTCGTTTAACCAGCGTTATTATTTACAGTTAAAAGGAGTGGCGATGGGAGCCAAATTTTCACCATCTCTTGCCAATTTGGTTATGTCTTATTGGGAATATGAATTTATTTTTTCCAGTTCCAATCCTTTTTATAGTCAAATAGTATGGTATGGTAGATATATCGATGATACCCTAATAATTTGGGGTGGAGATGTATCTGCCATACCACACTTTATTCATTATCTAAATTCTAACGAATATAACATTAAATTTACATATGAATCCAATTTGGATCATATATCTTTCTTGGATTTGGATTTGGCAGGTATTGAAGGCCGAATAATTTCCACCAAAACGCATCATAAACCCTATAGTGGGAATACCATCCTTCATGCAACTAGTGGACATGATAAGCATACCCTCAAAGCAATACCGGTGGGGGAATATACGAGGGTTAAACGTAATTGTAGTGAAGAAAGTAATTTAAATGGTGAATTGGCACATATGAGTAAAAAACTGAAAAATCGCATGTATCCAGAGAGGTCCTTAAATCGAGCACGAAAAATAATAGAAAGTAAAAATCGAACTGATATGATTTCTACTAGCAGAAACATTAGCGAGTCTATTATAGGTAAAAAACCTTACATTTGTTTTCAGTTTAGCCGACAATTTTCTCATATTAAAAAAATTATTAACAAATATTTACCTATTTTATATGAGGACACCAAATTAGCAGAAATTTTGGCGCCGGGTATAAATATAGTATCGAGGAGAGCCCCTACACTGGGCGATAAATTATCGCCCAATTTATTCTCTGATAATAACAATAAAAAATCAGATAAAACATGGTTGTCATATAAGGGTTTTTTTAGGTGTGGAACAACTAATTGCAAGACATGTAGATATGCAAATGTTACTAAGAATTTTTCTAATGCTGGGGAGACAGTGTATTACAATATAAAACAATATATAAACTGCAATTCTACTAATATAATATATAAAATAGATTGCACAATATGTAAATTGTCATATATAGGTTGCACCTCTAGAAAAATGAAGGTGCGCATTAGGGAACATTTATCTGACATTTATAATATGAATAATTTAAATCGCAATTTGTCAGCTGTATCCCAGCACTTCATTACACACCATGCCCGCAATATCTCTGGTTTCAGAGTGCAGGGAATAGAACAGGTTAAAATTTCTTTCCGTGGTGGAGACTCCAAGCCACGTCTCTTAACAAGAGAGGCTTTTTGGATTTATCACCTTAATACTCGATCTCCGCAAGGTCTGAACAAACGAAATGACCTAATGCTCCATTACTGTTAAAGAGCAAAATATTGTCTTTTCACAATATGTTTTAATTTATACATTTAAAATTGTGATTTGTAGTTTTATAGATTGTCACATGATTGTATTCTATGAATGCCATTGGACTACATGTATTATATAAAGCAGACAAGATCAATGTGTCTTTATGGCTTTGACAAAGATCTTACAGATCGAAACGCGTTGCCGTTGTCCGTGTTGGGGCACACATTATGAAGATTTATGCATTTTATTGAAGAAATAAAGAAAGACTTTTACACGCAGCTGGAACTAATTGCTCTCTCCTACTTGTCTCACGTCAGTCCAGACGGAGTTCCGAGGTCTGCGGTGGAAGTGTGGTGAGCTGGCTTATGTTGCTTTTGATTAGCATTGAATATAGTGGAGGAGGAGGCGGCCGACAGCTTCTCCTTCTAAGGCTGAAGTCACATTAGCCATGGCATCTGTGGTCTGTTATCTCACTGAGAGAGGATCGGAGCACAGCTGTGGAGGAGACGGAGAAAATAATTTCTCCTTCTCCTCCGCTGCCGTTATATCTTGTCCGCTGTCTGGAGCATCAGTGCACAACAGCAAAGACTGGAGCAAAACATCGGGAGAGCGGGATGAGTTTTTTTCTTTTTTAAATATATGAATGTGTGTGGGATCATGCTGCAATTTGGGGGACTGCGTGGGGGCTCGTACTATATAGGGGGCTGTGTTGGGCTCATGCTGTTTATGTGGGGCTATGTGGCGGCTCATAATGTATATACGAAGGCTATGTGGCGGCTCATACTGTATATAGGAAGGAAAAAAAAAAGTAGAAAAAATCCAGCTCACCGCAGTAGAATCCAACGGCCGTGCATGGAAAGAAGTTCGTGTTTGCAGCGAACAAGCAGTATCAAAGAAGGAAAGGTATCCAGCAACAGACCCATCGGGGAATAGTTATTTATATGATTAAGAACCAGTTGGTTGAAACCCGTAAGGCCATAATTTTCCCAGGTTACTTGCCTTTTTTCTAAACTAATGGTTCTATACTATACTTTTAACCATGTTATACATTAAGATTTTTGTTTTAAATAACTATTCGCCGATGGATCTGTTGCTGGATACCTTTCCTTCTTGTATATAGGGAAGCTATGTGGGGTCTCAAACCGTGTATAGGAGGCTATGGGGGGCTTATACTGTACAGTGGCTTGAAAAAGTATTCATGCCCTTTAGTATTTTTGCATTTTGCTGCCTCGCAACCTGAAATTTCACTGTTTATTTTCTTTCAATGTTTGCATCAGTTCATGTAAAGAACATACCTAGGACTGTAAACTATTTGGTTTTCTTTTTATTGTGAAACAAGCAAAAAATAGGACAAAATAGCTGAAAACATCAGTATTCATAGCTATGCACCCCCCTAAATTCAGTATTTTGTAGGGCATTCTTTTGTGGCAATTACAGCTGCATGTTGCTTTGGATACGTCTCTCTGAGCTTTCCACATCTTGCCCCTGGGTTTTTTGCCCTTAATCAAGGCAAAACTGCTCCAGCATCATCAAGTTAGATGTTTTCATTTTGTGAACATCAATCATCAAGTCTGACAACAGATTCTAAATAAAAATAAAGGTCTGGGCTTTGACTAGACCACTCAAAATTTACATATTTCCCCTTAAACCACTCAAGTGTTGCTTTAGCAGTATGCTTTGGGTCATTGTCTTTTTGGAAGGTCCCAGTTTCAAATTACTGACAGACTCAAACAGGTTTTGCTCAAGAATATTCCTGTATTTCGCACTATTCATCTTCCCTTTGACATGGACCATTTTCCCTGTTCCTGCTGTTGAAAAACATCCCCTCAGCATGATGTTGCCACCACCATGTTTCACTGTGGGGATGGTGTTCTTGGAGTGATTAATTGTATTGGTTTGGCGCCAGACATAGCATTTACCTTGGTGGCCAAAAAAGTTCAATTTTGGTTTTATCTGACCACAACACCTTCCTCCATACATTTGGGGAGTCTTTTGGCAAACTCAAAACCAGACTTGCAATTTTTGCGTGTAACTTATTACAAAAGTAATTAAACTCAGGTTGTAATGTACCAAATAGGTAATAAGCCAAGAGGGTGAATTCTTTCGAAAACCACTTTATATAGAGACTTTGTGCATATAAAGGAGGTGCAAAACATACTTAATTCTTATCAATATTAACTCATAACATTAATATTAATATGAAACAAAAACATTATATAATGTGTTTAATATTAACAATGAGTAGAACTATTTTCTATCTATTACTATGGCCCTCAACAACAGTCACAGTCTTTCATGTGGCCCTTAGAGAAAACTAATTGCCCACCCCTGCATTAAAGGCATAAAAAGTATTAAGCTCCCTCTAGTGGTGGCTGTAGGCAGCTAGAATATTATGGTTAGTGATGAGCGAGTATACTTGTTGCTCGGGTTTTTCCGAGCATGCTCGGGTGTCCTCCAAGTATTTTGGTGAGCTCGGAGATTTAGATTTCGTCGTCTCAGCTGCATGAGTTGCGAATACTAGACAGCTTGAATACATGTGTGGAATTGCCTGTTTGCTAGGGAAATCCCACATGTATTCAGGTTGTCCAGCAGCCACAAATCATGCTGCTGAGATGACTGTGGTGCCCCTGAGGCTTCAGTCGCCACAGAGGTACTGCACCTTCTCCTAAGGTGTAGTGCCCCACCATCCAGGTAGGCTGGGAACTCCTTTCCACATTCCAACACCTGCACCCCACACACAGGATAGTTCAGCAGGGACCCATCCGTGCTTTATGCTGGAAAGGTCATAGGGTGCCTTTTGTGGTCCCTGGCATCGTAACACGAGAGGTGCTAGGGAGGTGGGTGGAGTTAGATTTAAAAGAGAGGGAAGGTGTAGGATTTCAAGTCAGTCTGACAGAAGGTCAGTCTGGGGTGAGTCCCAGAGAGAGCAGGCTGACAGCAGGTCAGCCTGAGAGGAGCTCAAGGCGGAGGAAGGCAGTCAGTCAGGAGAGGCTGAGGACTGGTCTTAGTGGAACGAGCTCCTCAGGGAAGGAAGAGAAAGAGACATAGACTGAAGACTACAGGTTCCATAAGAGAGAGATAGAACAGATCAGAACGAAGGAGAACAGAAGGACGGTGGGAAGCAGGTTGAGAAAGAGAGAGAACCCTTCCAGTCCAGAGAGCGCAAAGGCCGGGGCCCGGTCCCCGAGGTTGATTGGATCTTTATGTCCAGCAACAGACACCAGAGGAGTAGTGAGCCGCTAACGCCTTGCTCCCATCATAGACTTGGGACACAACAGCAACTGAAAAGAGAGCCGGGACACAGAGTGGAGTCCCCGAAGCAGGCTACAGCTGTCTGTGATACAAGTAAAGACTAGGAACACCTCCAGAGAGGCATTCTAGGGTAACTAAGTACTGGAGTGCTTCGCACCTAAAGGCGCATTGGAGGAGTCATTCAGTAAGGTATATGTTGGCGGAGTGTGGAAGGGAGAATCCTATCCTGCCTGGAGGTTGGCTGGAGCCCTGACATGGAGAACACAGTTCGGAGGCAGGCAGTTGTGTGAACTGCAAACCGTGAGTAAAGCTTTGGAACCGCATACTCTGGTGTCCTCCAGTTATTCCTGCACCACTACACCTTGGTACCAGCCTCCATACCATTCTGCGCCTCTCCTCATCCACTGCACCTACACTGCCCTGGGACTACAGCTCCACCTGTGGGGAGCTATACCATCTCTGCTGCACCACACCATCAGTCCCAGCGGATCTGCCTGCAGCGTTGGCTTACCACCTTACTTGCCAAACACCACGGGTGGCGTCACAAACTATTCATATAAACTTTAACACCATTAACATCACCGCCATTGATATTGGGTGCCCAGGGCCACGGACTGGGTCACCGCTGCTGTGACACATTCCCGCCTCGACACCGACCCGGTACCGAGTACCCCCGCTGCCCTGGGTGTGCGAGGGCGACCCACGATGAAAACTAAATCTCAGAGCACGCCAAAATACTGGGAGGACACCCGAGCAACAAGTATACTCGCTCATCACTAATTATGGTTTATGCCTATGTCCAAACATAGGCTGTGAACCCCTTTATCAAAAGGACTGAGGTTTGACCTCTTTAATGATAGAATGTTTTAAATTACAAAATTTCCATAGTTAGCACAAAAGGGTAGACGTAAAATGGCGCAATGTTAAAAGGTTCATTTTAAATTTCATGGTCTGAGCAAGGAGGAAGAATTAAGAAAGAAGCGTTTATCAGAAAGTTGCACCTTGTCCTGATTGCTGTAATGTTGTGTGGTTATTTGTGTATATTTTTATTTAATAGGGTACAGTGTATCAAACAGTTAAAGAGAATCTGTCACCCCATTTTAGCCCTATAAGCTGTAGCCATGGCCATCAGGGGCTTATCTACAGCATTCTGTAATGCTGTAGATAAGCCCCTGATTTAACCTGAAAGATAGGAAAAACAAGATAGATTATACTCACCTGGGCATCCGATCCGGTCCAATGGGTGTCGCAGTCCGGTCCTGCGCCTCCCATCTTCTAGCGATGACGTCCTCCTTCTTACTTCTGCCGCAGCTCCTGTGCAGGTGTACTTTATCTGCCCTGTTCAGGGCAGAGTAAAGTACTGCAGTGTGCAGACGCCTGACCTCACTGATCTTTCCCGGCACCTGCGCACTGCAGTACTTTATCTGCGCTCAACAGGGCAGAGAAAGTACACCTACGCAGGAGCCGCGGCAGAAGTAAGAAGGAGGACGTCATCTCTAGAAGATGGGAGGCGCCGAACCGGACTCAGGCACCCACCACACCCGCTCCCGCGTATAATCTAACTTGTTTTTCTTCTCTTTCAGGTTACATCAGAGGCTTATCTACAGCATTACAGAATGCTGCAGATAAGCCCCTGATGGCGGTGGCCGCATCTCATAGGTCAAAAATGAGGTGACAGATTCCCTTTAAAGGCTTCTCCACTTAAAGCAAGTCTATGTCTAAGTTAGGTGTTGATGGTTGAAAGTCTGACCACTGGGCCCCAGGGCAATTGGTAGAATTTAGAACTTATAAAATGGAGGGTCGGTGTGCTAACTCGATCGCTGCTGCATTAATTCATTATAGGGCAACCGAGCCCTGTCAGTCTCTCTGTCTCTCTCTGTAAAAATCTGGCATTCTAGAGAGAATGCATAGAGCAGCAGTCATGCACCTGATCTGCCGCTTCATTTTGAAATGGACGTAAGAGTTATCCGTCGGCGATGAAAATTTCCTGATTTGCCGATTGGTGCAAATTCTAGCAATGAGTCACCCACCGATCAGCAAGTTATCATATATCCTACGAATAGCAAATCTTGTTTTCACTGACCAACCCCTTTAAATATCTCTTCACATATAAAAAATCCTTGTGACATATTAATATTCCATTTATATTGATTGGATGCGCAAAGAGAACAAGAAAGAAACAACAGTTACATCTCACTGGGGACAAGTAAGCTTTCTCGATCCATTCATTGACTCTTGGAATCAATATTTCTCTTGTGTATTAAACTGTTCATTATTCCCACAGTTTCCTCCGCATCAATTAACGAGGAATAATTGTTTTCATTATGCTTTATATGCTGTAAATAGCCTCAATAAAGACTGCGATGCACATAAATGTGAATGGTAACATTTAATCTATATGGATGTGACATCAATCCAATTCTAATAGCCGTAATAAATAAGGTTTTGTGCTCAGAAATCGAGTGGACATTCAACTTTAATAACATATTTAGTATCATAGTCTTCGGTTGAACAAGATATTAGAATTTGGAGAGATGCTGTCTAACTGCTAATACTTACCCAAGGCATGTCTGGCTCTTCACATAATCTGTGGTCAGCTCAGTAACTTTCCTAAGCCTCCCTTATCCAATAGATAAAAGTTGGCCAAATCCACTGATTAGCCTGCCATCTTATGTTTATGAGGGGGGTTCCCAAGAGATTATGTCAGGGTACATAAGGAACAGGCAGTTGGATCCTTTTGTTCAGTGGGGTGATAAGGATTCTGGCAGTGGCCCTCACATAGTGAACACAGCAGTGTTTGCCCAAACTGAGGGTTTCTGTGTCTGGAGGTGTCGAGAAAGCTTTCAGACAAATGATAATTCGCCAACAACTATCTAATTTGTATGGCTAGATTCAGACTTCCAAGAGTTGCATTAAAACCTTTCCCAAAGACCACCTCTTTGAAAAGATCACCCCATCTTTAGATAAGATTTCCTGTAACCGCTTATCAGATCCTCCACACAATATCTAAATTGGCCATCTTTGTTGACCAGATCACATTCTAGAAAGCCACCTCTTAAATAGAATTTTGGGTAATCGCCTCCAATCTTACAATTTAATCCCTTCACCCTGAAACCTGTTTCAACTTTCTGGAACAAACCAATTTTTTCAATTCTGACCAGTATCACTTTATAAGGTAATGACTCTGGAACACTACAATGGAACCAATCAACTCGGAGAAAGTTTTTTGTAACATACTGCCATTCAAGACAGCAGTAAAATTTGTTAGGTATGACTTGGGTTTATTGGTGAAAATATCGGAAATATGACAAAAATTTAGAAAATGTTGCCATTTTCAAACTTTTCATTTTTATACCCTTAAACCAGAGTTACATCAAACAAAATAGTTAATAAATAACATTTCCCACATGTCTACGTTATTCAAGAACCATTTTTGAAACAATTCTTCTTTGTTAGGAAGTCAGAAGGGTTACAAATTGACCAGCGATTTCTCATTTTTACAGCAAAATTTACAAATCCATTTTTTTAGCGACCACCTCACATTTGAGGGGTCTATATGACAGAAAATACCAAAAATGACACCATTGTAAAGACTGCACCCTTCAAAGTGCTCAAAACCACATTCAAGAAGTTTATTAACTCTTCAGGTGTTTCACAGGAACTGAAGAAATGTGAAAGAAATAAATGAATGATTATCATTTTTCACAAAAATTAAACTTTAGACTCTCTTTTTATTTTGACAAGAATAACAGGAGAAAATGGACGACAAAATTCAGAAGGAAAGGAGTTACGGTTTGGAGAGCAGACTTTGATGGAATACTGTGCGAGCACCATTTCACATTTAGAGAGTCCCTGATGTGTCTAGACAGGGGAAACCCCCCACATGTGACACTATTTTGGAAACTAGACCTCCAAGGAATTTATCTAGATGTGTGGTGAGCACCTTGAAGATCCAAGCACTTCACAGAAAATTATAACATTGAACCGTGAAAATACTAAAAAAATAACATTTTCTCCACAAAAATGTTTTTTAGCCCATTGTTTTCTATTTTCACATGGGTAACAGGAAAAAATGGACCCCAAAAATTGTTGTACAAGTACACCAATATCCCATGTGTGGTGGAAAACTACTTTTTGGGCATTTCTTGGAGGGAAAGGAGTGACAGATTGGAATGCAGACTTTGATGGTATGATCTACGCTCGCCATGTAGCGTGTGGAGAGCTCCTGATGTGACTAAACAGTGTGTGACATCGGCGGTTATGCCCGCCGATGCCCCTTCTGCTGCGGCGGCCGCTGCGGCATCCCCTCACCTGCGCGCTCCCGCCCGGTCACGCGCCCGCCGTCAATTCCTCCTTACGTCGGCTCCTGGTTTCCGCCCCCTGGTTCGCGCTCGCCGCCTTCCGCTCTCTCTCTCCTGCGATGGGCGGCGCTGAGGGGCGGGCTTGGGTCTCCCCTACGATGGGCGGCGCCGAGGGGCGGGCTTGGCTGACGCACATCCGGGGGTTGCTGTACTTCAGGCGTCCTCGCAGTTAGGAGGACGCCTGATGATTGTGTAGTTTTCCTGCACCCTCTGGCCTCTACAGTTCTCCTGTAGCTTAACCGCTTTCTGCCTGACTCTCCCTGTCACTCCCTGTCTCCTGCTCCCTTTCCTCCCAGCCTGCCTGGGCGCTGTCTTCCATCCCCGGTGCCGTCCTCCGTCTTCAGTCCGCCTAGGTCTATCCACGTGCCTGTCTTCCGTATTGGTTCTGTCCTGCTCCTCTGGTCCCTGCTCGTTCTTCGTACCATTGCCTTCCCTGTCCTTCTGTCCGTGGAGCCGTCCCTCTTGGTTCCGGCTGTCGCGCCTCCGTCCTCTGTGGTCCTGCCCCAAACGATCCCTGTATAGGGGTCGGTCTTCACCTGGTGTGCTCGACCCTGGGGCTCCGGATCCGCGATCCAGAGGGTCCACTCTCTAACTTAGGTTCCCTCTAGCATTACAGTATCATCAGGCCATGGACCCCGCCGGTGCCGCGGCTGCCACTCAAAAGGAACTGCTCTTCCTTAGAGAAAATCAGACCCGTATCATGTCATTCATGAAGTCCATGGACACCCGGCTCTCCGCTCTTCAGACCGCAGACCCAGCACACGCACCTCTCTTAGTCAGTCTCCAGCAGGAGCTCGCACAACAGCGCGATGCTCAGTCTCACATTTTGGGGTATATGGCGTCCGTGGATGATCGGCTGCTTTCTTTGCAGTCCTCTGCGGCCGCTTCCACCCTAGGCCGGGACACCGTCTCTTCTTCCCCCTCCCGTCTCGGTAAACCGCCCAGGTACTGTGGGGACCCAAAATTGTGTAGGGGATTTTTAAATCAGTGCAGGTTGCACTTTGATCTTTCGCCCCAACAGTATCCTACGGACCGTGCTAAAGTGGCCTTTATAATCTCCCACCTAGAGGGGGAGGCGTTGGCTTGGGTGAATCCATTATGGGAGAGGGATGACCCGGTGGTGACCAACATCCAGTGTTTTTTGGAGACATTCCGTAAGGTTTTTGATGAACCTGGACGCTTTGCTTCCTCCACTGAGGCCCTTTTTAACCTCAGCCAGGGGTCCCTTACGGTAGGGCAATACGCCATCCGTTTTCGGACCTTGTCCTCGGAGCTGGGGTGGAATAATGAAGCCCTGGTTGGTGCGTTTTGGAGAGGACTTTCTGGTAAAATCAAAGACGAGTTGGCCGGGCGTGACCTCCCCACCACCCTGGAGGATCTCATCTCCCTGGCTACTCGTATTGACCTGCGTTTTCAGGAGCGCGCCCGAGAGTCAGCTAGGGAGAGGAGGCCCTTTAGGTTATACCAAGCTCCTATTCCGCGCACCGTAGCCCTCCCTAGTAACACCGCCCCTGAGCCCATGCAAGTTGATCGCATCAAGCTGTCTGAACAACGGCGTAGGGAGAGAATGACCAAGGGACTCTGTCTCTATTGTGGAGGGGCCAATCACTTCATACGCACTTGTCCTGAGAGACCGGGAAACGCATCCGCCTAGGCCAGGTAGGAGAGGGCCCCCTAGGTGATTCGACCCCCTCTCTTCCACTTACTGTTTCAGCTCTGCTTATTTCAGGTCGCGGGCGTAGCTCTGTGGAGGCGTATGTGGACTCGGGCGCGGCAGGCAACTTCATCCACCAGGAGGAGGTTGACAGACTCCAGATTCCCGTGGTCGTCCTAAGTAATCCCCGAGCAATCACCTCGGTTGACGGCAAACCTCTTCCTGGGCTCATCACCACGGTAACCACTGAAGTAAACCTGCAAGTTGGCGCACTTCACTCTGAAAAGATTGCCTTTTATGTCCTGCCTCAGTTATCCCACGCCATTCTTTTGGGGCTACCTTGGCTTAGGTGGCATGAGCCTGTTATCGACTGGCGCTCCGGAGAGATCCTGCGCTGGGGGCACGCCTGCCATGTAAGCTGTTTACGTACCCTGGTCCGTCCCCATCCTCAGCGCAAGCCTACAGACCTCCCTGGTCTTCCTGTGCCATATCACGCCTATGCTGATGTTTTCTGCAAGAAAGAGGCGGATTCCCTGCCTCCGCACCGGCCTTATGACTGCCCCATCGACCTGATTCCTGGAGCGGTTCCTCCCAGAGGTAGAACATACCCTCTCTCTCCAGCCGAGACCGCTGCCATGACGGAATATATCCACGAAAATCTGTCCAAGGGGTTTATCCGAAAGTCCTCCTCTCCTGCAGGCGCGGGTTTTTTCTTCGTCCGGAAGAAAGATGGATCACTGCGGCCTTGCATTGATTACCGGGGCCTGAACAAAATCACCATCAAGAATCGTTACCCTCTTCCGTTGATTCCGGAGCTTTTTGACCGGCTGAGAGGAGCCCGGATCTTCACGAAGTTAGACCTGCGGGGAGCCTACAATTTGGTCCGAATCCGTGCTGGGGACGAGTGGAAGACGGCCTTCAATACCCGTGACGGGCATTATGAATACCTAGTCATGCCATTCGGCCTTTGCAATGCCCCCGCTGTGTTCCAAGAATTTATCAATGAGGTATTCCGGGATCTACTCTATTCTTGTGTTGTCATCTACCTGGACGACATCCTCGTTTTCTCCCCCGATCTGCCCTCTCATCGCAAGAGTGTACGCTTGGTCTTGCACCGTCTTCGAGAGAACCAACTCTACGCCAAGATCGAGAAATGCCTTTTTGAGCAGTCGTCACTACCCTTCTTGGGATATGTCGTCACCGACTCCGGTCTAAGCATGGATCCCGAAAAACTCGGTGCGGTTCTCAAGTGGCCTCGTCCTGTGGGGATTAAGGCCATCCAGCGGTTTCTTGGGTTCGCAAACTATTACCGTCAGTTTGTGCCTCACTTCTCTACGGTTACCAAACCCATCACGGATCTGACCCGTAAAGGAACGAAGCCCAACAGCTGGTCCCCTGAAGCGGAAAACGCTTTCCAAACTCTGAAACGTTCTTTTGCCTCAGCACCCATTTTGCATCGGCCTGTGACCAGCAGACCCTTTGTCCTGGAAGTGGATGCCTCCTCCACTGGAGCTGGGGCGGTCCTGTCCCAGCAGGCTTCGTCCGGACGGCTGGTTCCATGCGGCTTCTTCTCTAAAGTCTTTTCACCGGCGGAGTGCAACTACTCCATTGGAGACCGTGAATTACTGGCCATTAAGATGGCCTTGACTGAATGGCGGTATTTACTCGAAGGAGCTGTACATCCCTTTACCATCCTCACAGACCACAAAAACCTGGCCTATCTGCAATCCGCCCAAAGGCTCAATGCCCGGCAAGCCAGGTGGGCCCTGTTTTTTTCCCGCTTTGACTTCCAACTTCACTTCCGACCGGGTAATAGGAACATCAAGGCCGATGCCCTTTCCAGGTCGTTGCAGTCTTCAGAGAGGGAGGAAGTCCCATCCTGTATCATCGAGCCTTCTAGGATGATCACCGTGGCTCCTGTGAATTTTGCTACCCCTCCGCCCGGTAAGACCTTCGTCCCTCCAGGCAAACGTATAGAGGTGTTGTGCTGGGGACATTCCTCCAAAATTGCTGGACACGTTGGGACCAAGAAGACTCTCTTACTACTTTCCCGGTATTATTGGTGGCCCACGCTTCGCCAGGATGTGATGGACTACGTGGCCTCTTGCACAATCTGTGCCCAGAATAAGGTGGCTAGGACTTTGCCCGCCGGTCTTCTTCACCCTTTGCCAGTTCCTGAGGCCCCCTGGCAACAGATCGCCATGGACTTTGTGACTGACTTGCCCCGCTCGGCCGGATGTACCACCATCTTAGTCGTGGCAGATCGCTTTTCCAAGATGGCCCATTTCATTCCCTTATCGGGACTACCGTCCGCCCCGAAGTTAGCTGAGATCTTCATCCACCAGGTCTTCAGGCTGCATGGTCTTCCTCAGCGGATTCTGTCGGATCGGGGGGTCCAGTTCACCTCCCGCTTCTGGAGGGCACTCTGCCGGCTTATGGGTACATCTCTCGACTTTTCCTCCGCATATCATCCTCAGACCAACGGGCAAGTGGAGCGAATTAATCAGGGGTTAACCACCTTCCTACGTCACTTCACCAACGCTCATCAAGACGACTGGGTTGCGCTCTTACCTTGGGCTGAATTCTCGCACAATAATCATCCCAGTGAATCTACCACCAGGTCACCTTTTTTTGTGGTAACCGGTCAAAACCCAGGTATTCCGTTGCCTTTTTCCACCTCTACTGAGGTACCCGCAGCCGATTCTCTTGCTAAAGAATTCTCGCAGATTTGGAGAGAGACCAGGGATGCGCTCAAAAGTGCCAACGACCGAATCAAGAAGCATGCAGACAAAAGACGGAAGGACGTACCCCCGTACCATCCAGGTGACAAGGTCTGGCTTTCAACTCGACATATCCGTCTGAGAGTTCCCTCTTACAAGCTGAGTCCTCGGTACATTGGACCATTTGAAGTGATTGGACGTATTAATGCCGTGGCTTACAAACTGAGGTTGCCTGCTTCGCTCCGGGTGCCCAACGCTTTCCATGTCTCGCTCCTGAAACCCGTAGCCCTGAATCGGTTCCAACCAGTTTCCATCGTCCCTCCTTCTCCTGCCATCTCGGATAACGTCTTCGAGGTCAAGGACATCTTGGCTATGAAGAAAGCCCGGGGTAAGACCCTTTTTCTTATCGATTGGGTGGGTTTTGGTCCCGAGGAGAGGTCCTGGGAGCCTCGGGAAAATATCAACGCCCCTCACATTCTAAAAAAGTTTTTGGCCAATCTCGGTAAGGGACGCCGTAAGGGGAGGGGTACTGTGACATCGGCGGTTATGCCCGCCGATGCCCCTTCTGCTGCGGCGGCCGCTGCGGCATCCCCTCACCTGCGCGCTCCCGCCCGGTCACGCGCCCGCCGTCAATTCCTCCTTACGTCGGCTCCTGGTTTCCGCCCCCTGGTTCGCGCTCGCCGCCTTCCGCTCTCTCTCTCCTGCGATGGGCGGCGCTGAGGGGCGGGCTTGGGTCTCCCCTACGATGGGCGGCGCCGAGGGGCGGGCTTGGCTGACGCACATCCGGGGGTTGCTGTACTTCAGGCGTCCTCGCAGTTAGGAGGACGCCTGATGATTGTGTAGTTTTCCTGCACCCTCTGGCCTCTACAGTTCTCCTGTAGCTTAACCGCTTTCTGCCTGACTCTCCCTGTCGCTCCCTGTCTCCTGCTCCCTTTCCTCCCAGCCTGCCTGGGCGCTGTCTTCCATCCCCGGTGCCGTCCTCCGTCTTCAGTCCGCCTAGGTCTATCCACGTGCCTGTCTTCCGTATTGGTTCTGTCCTGCTCCTCTGGTCCCTGCTCGTTCTTCGTACCATTGCCTTCCCTGTCCTTCTGTCCGTGGAGCCGTCCCTCTTGGTTCCGGCTGTCGCGCCTCCGTCCTCTGTGGTCCTGCCCCAAACGATCCCTGTATAGGGGTCGGTCTTCACCTGGTGTGCTCGACCCTGGGGCTCCGGATCCGCGATCCAGAGGGTCCACTCTCTAACTTAGGTTCCCTCTAGCATTACACAGTGGAAATTCCCACAAGTGACCTCATTTTGGAAACCACACCCCTCAAGGAATTTATCTAGAGGCATAGTTATAATAGTTATAACAATTCTTTTGGTTTGACTGGTGTATGAATTTATAATGTGGTGGTATGTGTAAGTTGTGCAGAGTAGAGTAGATTATAAAAATGTGTTGTGTCAACCGGGTAAAAGCAAATTTTATTAAATTTATGGACGTGTGGCAACTTTGAAGCAATCCTTAATGCAAAGGCCAGGTTTCACAAGGCAAGTAAATAGTCTCTTTTCAGATTTCCTTCTTTGTGCACTCTGCACCTTTTCTGTGATGTTCCCTTCTTTACTGTTTGGGAAACCTCTGCTGGAAAATGTTGACCTGGGAAGATAAGGGCACTATCAGTTTCAGAAGTACTGGGACTCTCACTTCCTGAGTGCCAAACATTAGGGCCTTGATGACTACCTCCTGAGACTGAAGGAAGGTTCCCATATTGTTAGGCGTCGGGTTCCAGGCACTGCACAGCAGGAATCCCAAGCCTTGCCATCGTCGGTCTCCCATTCCTCTCCGGCCACAGTGGAGCCTGCTCAGCAGACTCCACGATCCCAGCGTCCTGCCCATACAAGCATTGTGGATTCGGTTGCTGCTGGCACCTCTGGTCCAGTCATGGCAATGCAGCCTGGCCAGCAGCAAAAGACTCCAGATTCTGTTTTTCCTTCGGTCCGCTGAGCATGCTCATGAGACGATCTCCCATTGGGGATCGGGAGTCGCATGCTCAGGTCCTTCTCCAGTTCTGATTGGCCCATCAGGAGGATCAGGAAGGTTCCAGAAGGGCACGGCTATAAAAGGTTCACATCGCCACCCCGCCATGCGCTATGATAGACTCTGAGGCTATAGTACTTAGTGTATGTGTGATGATAGATGAATGAGCCTGGTGACTGATGCATTATAATTCCCCCTCCTTGGATATTACGCATGAGTTAGGGTTAGAAATTAGAGTCAGCACAGCAGCTCTGACACTGCATAGCGCCGCAATGTTCCTCATCGTCTTCCTCCATCGCCTTCGGCATCAGCCAGTATAGGCCTCCTGGACCACTGCTACCGCAGCATCCGACTGAGTAACGCCATGCGCCTTAGGGGTGCTTTCCAGCTCAGTTGATAGGCTGGTTAGTGGTGTCCGTCAGGGCGGACAATGCACCCGTACTAAGCGGTGGTTCGCACTACCGTGACCTGTGACGTTAACAGGTTGCGGTTGTTTGCCAGCTGGTACGTGCTTCGTGAAGCAACGGGGTTCATGCCTGCTAACACCGGGTCAGTGGTTATCCACCGGTGTCCGGCTTTCTTCTACAAGCTGCTCCCTCATTGCTCAGCTGCAGTTAGTCACCTCTGCACAGTGGGCCCGGGCTGCGAACGCACCTCATATATTATTTCATCTTTATTTTTTTGGTGCGTTCCGCCAGCCCTTAACACATATTGCCTGCAGATCGAAACAGCTCAAAAGCATTTGTACAGTGCAATCTGTACGATGTGCACTGCCAATGTTTTGTACCATACTTTAGCTTTTAGCTTTTCACATGGCACTGTATAGTGTGAAGACATGATCTAAGAGACCTACCCCCCTCCATGTACTCAGTATAATCCAAGATACAATCTGGCTTTGGGACTTGTGTTGTGGTACCTCAGACAATGACAAGGGAGCTGCTGTCAGGATGTATGGTGGTCAAGATAAGGACACACCTCTTCCCTTATACTTACCCACCAGCATTTTGTCTTTACATTGGACTTTGCTGTCTCCTTTGCTCAACAATTGCCAATTAGCGGCTAAGTGAGGCCTCTCTGATTTTTTCATATGGTGCCACATGCAACTGTACCTATGACAGTAAGGGTCTTGTATAGTGGGACGCTGAGGTAAAAGTTAACCCTTATCCAGCAGTGGGTGCAGCAATTACAACGCAATTTTCCCACTCATTCCCAGGACAGGGGGGCATTCAGGGGGGTCAATTTGGGTGTCTTTCCCTTCATAGACCATAAATCTGTGGGTGTACCCTGAGGTACTCTCGCACAGCTTTAACAGTTTAATTCTGTACCTGGCATTCTTACTGGGCAGGTGTTGTTGGAATGTTATCCTCCCTTTGAAATGAACCAGAGATTAAGGTATTCACATTTGAAATGTAAAGTGCTGCGGAATATGTCGGCACTATAGAAATAAAATGTATTATTATTATGTCCCTTTGGGGGTTGTACGGCTCAGCAAATTTTCTGCGGAAGTGGTCAACTGCTGGCCAAATTTGGCATAGACTATCAAAGTTCGGATCATCTCGGAGAGGACACTGCTCATTATCACTATAATGCAAGCAAATTTTGATCTCTACAAATCATGTCCTTGTCATGGCCATACCGGTGTACTGTAAAGTATATCAGAATCCAGTATTGCCGAAGCTGTGATTTTCTGATTATGCCCATATATAGCACAATGCCCCAAAATGCCATAATTTCTGCTGGATTCACAGGGGTCCATCTGGCATATGATGACATGGGATTTTAGGTGAAAACCTGAAGGGCATACAAATTTGTCTGGTTAACTATAAGCTATACTATTTCCTTTCTGAAAAAGTTTTTAAAAAATCTATTTAAGTGAGGCCAATAACATCAAATTGGATTCCTAAGTTGCCCATGAAATCTGGAAAAACAAGCTGATAATTTTTTGGTGGTGGATTCCATATGAGATCAATTGCTGTAGAGGTTGCCTGGGTCCTAGGGCACTTTGCTGGGGGTCCTTCGTCACTAGATGGGGAGGATGTCGAAGAGAAATGTGGGATCTTCCTCACTGGCTGAATCCGTGTCGGAGCAAAGGAAAACGTATGCCTCTTCTGGTGAATAGTGTCTACTTGACGAATGGACCATTTCTATTTTATTGTTCAAAACACTGGGGATGTGTGTATTAGTGGTGCATGTACACTTGTATTGCGTGAAGCTTGTGTAAAGGGTACTATTTATTAAAAAAGTAGAGAAGAAAGCAGTAGAGAAAAAGTAGAAAGGAAAAATGTAGACAAACACTTAGAAGAAAAAATGAAAAGAAAAATCAGTAGATATAAAAAAAACTTTGTATAAAAAATTATTACATTGCTCCAGTTGTCATCCTAGAGAAACCAAAGATAGTCTCCCATGCTCACAATTTCAGAGGATATCTTGTATTGTTACAGACCCTAACATACTTCCCACCAGGTTAGGGGATATGTCATGAAAATTCAGAGACAAATGTTATCTGGTAAAACTCTTAGCTAGGGAAGAAACCCGTACCCTCACTCCACAATCCTCCTCTCCCCTATTAAATAAACGAGAGAGTACCTTTTGTACACTCTTACAATCCGCTAATGCCTAAAATAAATGCCATCATTAGGAGACATTGGCCACTTGTATCCAGGGAAAACCCCAAAATCAAATCCGTCAATACACCAACATTGATGTGCGCTAACAGGCCTCCCAACATCCGGGACAAACTAATTTGTGCCGACATAGGCAGCAGGCGTCTAGCACCTACACAGCGTTTCCTCAGCACCCAGAGACAAGGCACCTTTCCCTGCCTGAACTGCCTGTTCTAATATCATCAGGTTGGACAACATTACTCGCCCCAGGACTAACAAAACCTATCCCATCAGAGGCTACTACACGTGTGACTCCAACTTTGTCATCTATGTGGTCAAATGCCCCGTGGCCTCCTCTATGTTGGAGAAACCAGTCAACACATTAAGAACTGAATTGCTAGCCCCACGTCTACCATATACGCAGTAGACCACTACCAGACCATTTTTATAAAGCTAGACACACTGTGGCGCAACTAAGGTTCCAGACAATCGAGCAGACCCCTAGACCAAGAAGATGAGGCAATCACATTAAACTTCTAAAATCCAGAGAAACCTTCTGGATCAGTACCCAAGAGACCCTTACACCTAAGGGTCGGCAAGTATAAGTATTACCATCATCATCTAACCCTTATCTAACCCTTATGTATTCTCTTCCCACAGACACGCTCCCCTCATTACTAGGTGAGTCATTGCTATATTACATACATCACACAAGCCTTACAGCTAATTATCTACCCCTTTGTAACTATTTCATCCTTCTGCCCCCTTACAAGCCTATATATTTATCTCCTTATACTATTCTCCACTGTCCATCATCATCTTGCTTTAAGCCTCCCACCATTCTACACTATTAGTATGTCCCATATATCATGGTGTCATCCCTGCAGGAGAATTCCGTTCCTTACCACCCTCATTATTGATAGTTTATACAGGAGGTATCTGCCTCCCCTACTATCTACACATTATCATTCTTCTTTTATTACTCCTCTATATGATTGCAGCCCTAAACAGGACACATAGGAGGTATCTACCTCCCCACTATTACGATATGTTGTTGATCCTTCTCTTTGGGACCACAGCATTTAACAGGACCTGCACATGGCAACTTTCCCCCCTTCTCCCCATCATCAATACACTGACATACATCTTTTGTCTTGTTTCAATGTGGTAATTGCAGGTACGCAGGATGCGGTGACGAGTCGCGAGACAATTTGGTGATTTATATAATAACGTTTATAAGACTAGAGGGAACTTTCCTCAGTCACGGCTTGATCACCAAAAGGGGTAACACGGGTTGCCCTCGCAGGGGCTCTAAAACAAGCAAACACAAACGGGTAGAACATGACTACTTCCGGCAATAGCCAGTCACTATAGGGCCGCGGGATGGTCGACTACGGGTCCGTAAATATATAGTCAACTTAGCCATCCAGATGTCCCTCGCCATTCGGGATGGTGGTCTTTCGGCGTAGTAGTCACTGGGCCCAGTTGCTGAGGCGTTGGTGAAGTCTTCGAGCGCTACAGCGCGCTGATGACACTGGAGCCACACAGGCCCCGGCGGAGTCCTTTGACGGATGGGCCGCAGTCCCCGGACTGGGGCAAGCAGCAGCGATGTAGGGTGGCGAATCACAGACCACCTGCGCAGCTAATGGTTGCGACGAGGAGTCCGCGGCCAGCAGAGGCTCTGCCCCTGCGGCGGACCGGAGCGGGACAGTGGCAGCCGGCGGCAACACTGTACTTGCCGCGGCCACTGGTGAGAGCAGAGCGGCTGCGGGTGGTGGGGAACAGGCCGCAGCAGCGGGCTGGAAAAAGATGGCAGCGACCGTGGGTAGGCCGCAGCCGCGGGCTGGAGCGAGATGGCAGTGGCCGTGGGCGACCGCGGGTAGGCCGCAGCCGTGGGCTGGAGTGGGGCGGCAAATCTCGGATGATCGCCCTGGCGCCGTCCCTCTGGAGTCCTCAGTCGGCGTCTTCCCTGGCACTGGTAGGTCGCTCTATCTTGCAGTCGCTCCCACAGTCTCCTGCTGCCTCTGTCCCGGTCTGCTGACTCATCGTCCCGGGTATTCCCCGCCTCCTTTATATTGGTCCCTCCCCCAGCCCATCTGTCTGTCACAATGTTCCGTCCTCGAACTCTGTCCCCAAGGAACCCAGATGACAGCTCCCTTGGTTCCGGCCCGGACACTCGACGGGGGCCGTTCCTCCCACACCATAACAACCAGCACACATGCGCGATGATGCTCCCATTCGTGGCACCCCATCACTTCTAATCTGGGACCGGATTGAGCACTTACTGTCCGGCGGTTCATACGGCTACATATACACCACCCCCAGCTGTCTAACATCACGTCAGCACTGAAGCAAGGTGTGGGAGCACAGCTATTCAGAGCCACCAGACCAGGTAATCCACACTCTGCACCACCACTGTCCCTCGGACATTGCAAACCCAGCTGTGCCTATCTTTAACTCCATACCTGACTTCTCTGTCATCAGCAGCAAGCAATCCTCACAATATCCACCATTCAGGTATCCAGTCTGTCTTCAGGAGTGCCTCACTTTACACCAACCAGGATCCTGTGCATTAATTTATTTCTCTCCCACAGCATCATCTTTGTGGATCTCTCAGGGAAATCCCCCTCTTCTCCTAATAATATTATGATACCTTGCTCCTCTACCTTCAGACAGCAGGTAAATAACCTATGCTGACATTATACTGTCCCTGTCCTCTTCCACCTATACACCAGTATTGCCTATGTGTCACCTAGGTACCCAGCCTACATAGCTCACTAATAGGGTTTTACTTTTTACACTCCAATCAATTTTGCCAATTATTTTATTTCTCCTCCCTCTGTTGCACCCCAGGAGTTAGGTTGCCACAATGGCCTTGCCTTCCTTCCAAAGGGGAGTGATGTCATGCCTAGAAGCAAGGAAGGGATCCCCTTAACAGGTAGTTTTAGCATACAACACAGTTCCTGCTCCAGGCCAGCAGAGGGAGCTCTAAACCCGACTTCTCTGGAGCTGCTCTCAGGTCAGAATCAGGAAATTAGTAGTTAGTTAGTGCCTGAAGAGGGGTGAGGCACTACGTGTGGAGAGAAGCTGGAGAATAGGAGCTATAGCTGAGCTCACCCCCAGGCTTGAGCGCCAGAGACCGGGCCCCAGAGCCCGAGGCTGTGTGGGTACTAAAGTCGCAGCAGCAGAATTCGGAGGACAGAATACCGCAGATCCTCTGTCCCTAACTGATACTCGATGACACAGCAGCACATGTGAACCAGAGATGCCAGAGAGGAGTGATTCTTGAAGCAGGCTACAGCTGCCTGTCATGCGAGTGGAGTTCTACCTAAGTAACAGAGAGAGGAGCTTGAATAGAGTTTACAGCAGCAAGTACTGTACCTCAGAGAATAGAGCTAGAAATGAGGCCTGAATTGCTCAGTAAAAGGTAAAGGAAACTGCACTCTGTTGTGTCCTCTAATTATTCCTGCATCACCTATCCAACTCTGCTACATCTATCATCATCAAACACAACATCTTTACTACAACAACTGCCCTGGGACAAAGCTCTGCTTGTGGAGAGCTAAACCAACTCTGCTGCATCACCATCAGCCCCAGAGGATCTGATCTGCAGTGCTGGTCACCTCTGACCAGAAACCACAGGTGGCGTCACAAACACTTTACAAACTCTTTATTTTTCCCATGTAAATATCCCTTTTTATTGGAAACCCAGGGCCACAGACCGGGTCACTGCTGACATGACACATCCCCTTTAAGAACTGGCCCAGTACCGAGTATCCCCACTGCCCTGGCGGGCACTCCAACTTGGCATCACGAACAGGATCCGTATCCCGGTATTTCCGGGTACTGTGTGCCACAGACTGCATTGAACTGTGTGATTGCCACCATTACAGTTCCATGAGGCGCGCAGGAGAAGAAATGGCGTGCCATCATGGGTGAAGCCAGAGAGAGAGTGCAAAAAAGAAGTGCTGCGCTCGCAGAGACAGCAGCTGGCAGAGAATAGGGAGCTGAGGCCTAGAGTCCCAGCATGCACAGTTCATCCTGCCAACAGAGCAACAGCCTGGTAAGCCAGTGGAAACTCAGAGCCTGGCTAAGATTCACTAGGGGGAAGAAAATGTCCAGCGCAGATGGAGATCTAGCGGCGGACGCAGCCGCAGCCCACATAGTGCCACAAGATATAGTGGTTGGCGCAGCTGCAGCCCCCATAGCAAAGCAGAATCCAGCAGCCGGCGCAGCCACAGCCCCCAGAGTGCAGCAAGATCTGGCGACCGCCGCTGCAGTCCCTATAATGCCACTATCAATGCCATATATACCGTGAGCAGCCTGGTTACCGCAGTACTCAGGGGAGTCGCATACCCTGAGCAATTTCAAGGAGAGACTGTGCAGTTTATTTGAAGTATACTCCCTGTCTGAAAGCCAAAAAGTAAGCATTCTCATTGGACAGGTAACTGGTGCGGCTCAAAGAGAAGTACATTTCTGGCAGGACACTGATATAGAGATAGTTAAGCAAGGTCTGGCTAAGCTGAGGTAGAAAACACCGTGGGCACTACTGTAGTGGTGCCAAGTTAGGTTCCCAAATCATACATGATAAAATGAAAACCTGGCACTCAACTTAATGCTTGGTGAAGCAGTTTATTGTAGTACCAGAAAATGTTTCGGTCGATATAGACCTTCATCAGTTACGTGCTAGTATGTTTGAAAGTAGCTTGAAGGAGGACACTTTTTATGTTATTCACTGATAATGCCAGTAATCAAATCATCAGAATGCTGCTGTAATGCAGGATAATCTTAATAGTTGAAAATATCACCAAGCATTAAGCTGAGTGCCAGGTTTTCATTTTATCATATATGGCTAAGCTGAGGAGCACCTTTGACACCCACACTGCAGCAGAAATAAAAATGAGGTTCTTTAGGTGCAAACAAAGGGTGCAGGACAGTATACAAGACTATGCCCTTAATCTTCAGGAGGCACTGCGGGCCATAAAGCAGATTGATCCAGACAGCATGCAGGATGGAGACAGATTGTTAAAGGAACAATTTATTGAGGGACTCCTGTCCAGCACCCACAGGACACAGCTGCGTATCATGGCCCTACAAAACCCTGACCTGAACTTTGCAGACTTTAAAGATAGGGCTATCCGGGTGCTGCACGAACCAAATGTCAGATGCCCAGTGCCCCCTAGGTGCCCAGCAATTACATACCACCAGGAGATGGCATCATTTCCTCAGGCCCCCATTGAGTCCGACGCACAGACCCTGGATAATGATCCATCTGCAGAATTACGCCTTCAAGTCCGGTAGCTGACCAAAAGTGTGGCTGCACTAGCCAAAACCATGCAGTCCATGCAAGTGCCCCTGAAGGAGAAAATCCAGTTGGCCTCCAGTCCAGATGGAAACGGCTGAAGAGGATCCCACCGATCAGAGGGAGAGACAATGATCGCTACGACCAGGATGGACGATCCATTTGCCGACGCTGCAGAAAAGCGGGGAACATCACAAGATTCTGCCATTTAAACAAGCAACCCCTGGGGCAGAGGGCTAACCCCCAGGAGTAGGACGACCAGGCCCACAGAACTGGCGAGCCAAGTACGTCGGAGGATGACCAGTCCTCCCAGTTGTGATTGACGGCATCCCAATGAACGCTTTACTGGACACCGGCTCTCAAGTGCCGACTATGCCATATATTCTTTACAAACGGTACTGAGCTGACTTGATATTACTCATGGCCCAAATCATGAGCTGACAGTAGTTGCCAGCAATGGTCAATCTTTGTCACAGGTGGGGTATAAGGAGGTGACCATTAAGGAGGGGCGAGTAGAATTAAAATCCCAAGGCCTGATAATTGTAGACATTGATCAATGAGAATGTAACCCAATAATGACCATAGTTAGTAATGTGATTGAAAATTGCCTTGCCGAGGTTATTGTTTTGTTGCAACAGGTAGCTGAGACTACTGGTTCCAGTAAGCAAAGGGTCCTGCAAAAGGAGATCAAGGTCCAGATGCAAAGACAGCAAGTAGAACTATCTGGCAGAAAAATTAGCAGCTTCAGTGAGAGTGATTCATTCCCCACTGCAATATCCCCAAGGAGTGAAATGTTAATTTGGTGTCAGACAGCCATAGACCTCAGGGGAAGATATTACCAAGCCCTGGGAGAACCACTGTACTCTGATAGTAGGCCCACTGTCCTGACAGCCAGAGGGGTAGTCAATGTCCGCAAGGGGAGGGTGCCAGTGCGCATCTTAAATTGTGGGGAGCAGGAGGACAAACTACCTCGGTATGCCACCGTTGCTAAGCTGTTCACTGTTAATCACAACGCAATTCAGACAGCAGAACCCTTGGTCTCATCTGACGAGGCAGAGGACAATGGCTCTGCAAAACAGCTGGAGGATTGGTGTCAGCAGCTGCACGTAGGCACTGACTCCACCCTTCCACACCAAAAGAATGGGGTTTACCGAGTCGTCCAAGAGTTTGAATGGGTATTCAGCAAGCACATTTTAGACTTTGGACAGGTAAAAGGGGTCCAACATCATATCCCCACTGGAAATCATCCGCCCATTAAAGAGAGGTACCTGCCTGTACCCCAAGTTCACTATCAATGTGCCGAGAGTATGTTACAGGAGATGAAGGAGGCTGGGGTGATCAGAGACAGTTGTAGCCCCTGGGAAGCTCCATTAGTCCTTGTTAGAAAGAAAGATGACACAATGAGGATGTATGTTGACTACAAGCTAATTAATAGCATTACCCATAAAAACGCCTATCCGTTACCTAGGATAGAGGAATCACTAGCTGCACTGAGAACCGCTAACTATTTCTCTACCTTGGATCTCACCAGTGGGTATTGGCAGGTTCGCGTGGCAGAGGCAGACAAAGAGAAGACCACCTTCGCAATACACCAATGGGCATCTCAGAATTCAACTACATGCCGTTCAGGCTTTGCAATGCGCCAGGAATGTTCCAGAGGTTGATGGAGTGCTCCCTTGGACACAAGAACTTCTAGACAGTTCTGTTGTACCTAGATGACGTCATTGTCTTCTCCAAGACTTACGAAGACCATTGGAAGCAACTGGCCAAGGTGTTCAAGGCCCTGTCCAACTTTGGCCTGAAAGTGAAACTGTCCACCTCCTGAAGCCCAAAGTGAAGTACCCGGGCCATGTAGTGAGCACTGAAGGCGTGTCACTGGACCCCGACAAAGTCACTGTTATCCGGGACTGGCGGAGGCCCAGCAACATTCATGAAATACGTCAGTTCCTCGGGTTGGTAAGCTACTACTGAAGGTTCATCAAGGGCTTCACTGAAATAGCCGCAACCCTGCAAAACCTTCTCGTGGTTCTACGTTTGACTGGAATGACGAACTGGAAAGATTCTTCATTCGGTTGAAGTTAGCTCTCAAGGGGGATGAAGTTCTGGCCTACCCAGACTATGACCAACCATTCATCCTCTTTACTGATGCCAGCAACGTGGGACTGGGAGCAGTACTGTCGCAGGTACAGAAAGGCAATGAAAGAGTAATCTCCTACGCAAGCAGGAAGCTTCATCCCAGGAACCCTGACAACTACAGATCCTTTAAACTGAAGGTCCTCGCCATAGTCTGGGCTGTGACCAAGCGATTCAAACACTACCTAGCTGCGGCAAAGTTTATCATCTTCACGGACAACAATCCAGCCTGAAGATCCACAAGCTCAAGTAACAGAAGCCACATCTGCAGTGGAACGCGAAAATCTGCCCCCTGCTAGTAGTGAATCTGTCAGTCCCACGGTGAGTCTAAGAAGTCGTAGACGGCTACTGCCCAGCTTACCAATAAACGCACTAGACCAGGCTAGATCACTACAGCAGACACCTGTACTGCGTAGATCTACCTGTAGTACCAGAGGTCAGGTCCCAGCCAGGTATACGGACTAAAATACAAGTGTAATGCTAATGTAAATAAGTTAAAAATGTTCATAATTGCAACCGTTATGTATAGGAGCCTACAGAGACTTACTGTATGAACTTTTGACCATTCTTGTTTTCTTGATTATATGGACAATTGGGTCACTGGACTCATAGTGACCTGGACAATGATTGTAAATAGTTAGCACCAATGACTACAGAATAAAAACCGTCTGGCGTGACTGAAAAAGTAGTCCAACTTGGTGACCACTAATGCCCTGTAGTCACTCCCAGGGCCTACGTTGAGGGTTTGAGACGGGTTCCCTCATATTGTACTTTGTTAGATGAAAAGGACTCCCCATATCAGGACTTCGCCAAAGTTTATATATCTGCTGTTAAAATTCTGTAAAAAGTTATGTTTTGTTTCTTTTATGTTTCCTCAGTCCAGGAGTACTAAATTTTCAACCTTTATCCACATTATTTAGACTACCTCTAGAGATATATCTTTTTCACACTACTCACTATAGTGGACAACTACTGTTTCAGCTTTTTACTTTTATTTTTCAAATGTATTATTTTTTATGTGGTTCCAGCATTTTTGACTTACAACACTGAGCCATGTTTTTCAGTATACAGTATATCTCTATTAAATGTTATGATGTATGTTTTACGTTACTTGTCTCTATTCTCACATGTTGTCTTTTTCTTTGAGCGACTTAGATTAAGAGAGGGTATGGGTTGAAACATCGTAATTTAGTTCTAGTCGCTCTTGTGTATCACCATTTGACCTGCTCCCTTGAATATTGTTTTTGTTCACGGATGTAAGAGGATGAGCCGAGGCAGAGTCAGCGGTTTCCGGTGCCCTTTAGGGCTGGAGCTATGGGGACTGTTACCACTGTTGCCGGGGGAGGGTTCTTCTGGGAGGAACCTTCCCGCTGGACAGAAGGGGGCACAGGGTATATAAGAAGGACTGGACGGGATAAGGTCAGGCTTGGTGGGAAAGCGACAGGAGAAGGTTGACTCCCTCTCCGCTGCTCCGGCTGACAACCCCACATCACTCATACCTCAGCGTGCTGACTATAAGATTGACTTTGATGCTATTGAGTTATCATCTGACCCTGTTCTTCTGGATAGCCTTGTCCTGTCTGTGGTAACAGATAAGCTGCATAGAGACTACCCCAAAGGACCACTTGCTGCTGCGGACTGTGAGCGTGCCGACGGCTCGTGTTCAGCGCGATTAGTGAGGAATCTATATCAAGGATTGTTTCCACGTTCCATCGCACTCAAGCCAAGCAGGACCGGATCCATGAGCACCGTCTGGAGACAGTGCTTCTTGTTTCTCCATAGCAGAGCTAGAGACTTTGTCCACGATTTGCTTTGCCCTCGGGAGATTTTCCAGCCTTTCCCCTGCAAGAACTACAAGTGATAAGTTACCCTGTTTTTATATATCTTATTCTTGAGCATTTTATTTGTGTGCAATTCCTGCCGCTGCCGTACTATTCTTGCCTCCCTGCGTGGAGTATTACTTGTTAATTGCCTGTTCAGTAAATCTTGTTATCCCCTTCTCTGCCTCCGGCTCTTCACTGTGTAACACCTGCACAGGGAACTGTCGGAGCAGCTACCGGTATATTGGAGCGTACAGGCACTAAGGCTGAGTTCACACGTGGCATTTTTTTCGCGTTTCCGCGGCGGATTTAACCGCGCGATTTTGCCGCGAAAACGCGAAAAATAAGCATCCCATGCATTCCTATGGGATTCCGCAATGCTGTGCTAATGCTGCGGTTTTTACCGCGGCGGAATCGCTTCGCGGTAAAAAACGCAGCATGCTCATTAATTTGCGGAATCGCGGCGATCCCGCACCCATAGGAATGCATTGTTCCGCTTACTTCCCGCATGTGGCTGTGCACACCATGCGGAAAGTAAGCAGAACAATTGCGGATGGTACCCATGGTCCGGAGGAGAGGAGATTCTCCTCCAGGCTTTGGGTACCATATACCTGTAAAAAAATAGAATTTAAAATAAAAAATATTGTTATTCTTACCTTCCAGCGTCCCGCGCAGCCTTCCCGCCTCTCTCCACGCGTCCGTTCCCAGTAATCCTTTGCGAAAATGCCCGCGATGGCGTTCGTTCTCGCGGGATCGCGAAGTCTCGCGGTCATTCGCGCGACGTCATCGCGAATTACCGCGAGACATCGCGATCCCGCGAGAACGTACGTCATCGCGGGAATTTTTGCAAAGGATTACTGGGAACGGATGTGAGGGACGTCGGAAGGTAAGAATAACACCATTTTTTATTTTTTTTTACATTCTATCTTTTACTACTGATGCTGCATAGGCGGCCTCAGTAGTAAAAAGTTGGTCACACTCATCAAACACTATGTTTGACGAGTGTGATCAACCTGTCAATCAGTTCTCCAAGCGATGCTACAGATCGCTTGGAAAACGCTAGCATTTTGCAAGCTAAATACGCTTGCAAAATGCTAGTTTTTCCTCGGGAAAATCGCGGGAATTTAAAATGCGATTTTCCTGCGGAATGGAATTCCGGAATTCTCGAGGTAATTTCTGCGAGAGTTCCGGTACGTGTGCACTTAGCCTAAGAAGAGTTTTGCAGCGGCTGTTAAACAGGGACCTTCAGACATTAACCGTTTTTCCCCTGAGCGGCAGTGGACTACAATTCCCAGGGACCCTTGTTTCAGTCAGATGACATGGCCTGGAAGGATAGAAGGAGAGAGAGTGGATTGGAGGAGAAGGGACTTGGGGGAGGGAGCTGGGCAGGAAGTGAAAGTAAATGTTCAGAGGAGTAGGAGCGTGGCAGCTTGCTGTGAGAGACGGAGCGGTGTGGATCTGAATTCCTCTGCGCTGCAGAGTGTGGTGGCCCCCGCTGAGATACCCGTGCTGCTGGAGAGAGCGCAGTCCTGTCACCCTTTGATGCATTAACAACAAAGACCCGGAGAGTTTTGCCGGCACTCCCACCGCATAAAGGCCTAAATCCTGCCGCCCCCAGCCGGTGTCTAGAGAACCCTCCGACCGTTTGAGACACACAGTGAGTGCCCTTCTGAGACTTGTGGTTCTACCTTGCTGCTCTATTTACAGTGAGTACACTACAACCCAGTCTATTGACAGTAATATTCATCTAAGTGCACCAATGGTTCTAATTTGTGTGCCAACATCTGTGGCAACTGAGCCCCAACGTTTGGACTGAGTTAATACAAAAGAGGGGGAATCTGCTACATTATCTTTGCAGGGTCGGAGTAGAAGTAGACTGTGATGTGCATATGACTTTTAGAGAGCACCGTTACTTGTATTGTATGTGATTCCTTTAAACCCACCCCAATTCTGCTGCATAGCAATAAAAATGTTAAACGGTTTTACTCCTGTTCTCAGAGTGTGTGTACTGAGCTGTGGCAGGGGTTTCCCGATTCAGCCCTTGGCAGAAGATAACTGTCCTTCTGCAGTCCCAGAGAGAGAGCTCCAATCCAGATTTGGGTGGAGGCACAGCACCCTAGAGAGGTGAGACCCCCCCCATAACACCCAGTGTACCGTGGTAGCCCTAAAGTGGTGTTACAACTGCATCCAACAAACCTTACTCAGTTTATACGGACTCAAATAAAATAACCTTTTTCACCATGAACTCAGGAGTGTGCGGTGAATTTTGATTGTCTAGTACCAAGGGCTTTACAGACCGTTCTACCAGCACCTCTCTCGACAGTGTGCACACTAAACTTTACCCTATAGTCACTAACAATGCAATGGTCGCTACCCTAATGCACTAGTGCACTAGCTAAGAAATTAACCCATGATAATAATTCTTTTTTTTTAATTTGCAAAAGAAAAATGCTACCTCTCTACCTATAAAACTACTCTGTACTAGCTACTATTTTTTTTCTAGAAAAAAAAATCAGACGTCCGCGACTCTAACTAAAAAAACAAAAAAGTCCCTTTGCGCAGACTCTGATCACCAGTTATACTGAGCAGAGCGCTGTGGCCATGGGAGGAGCACACATGCAGGACGCTTCACACAAAGAAAAAGCACAAAAAAGTGCTCAAATAATACAATTGGGAGTAAGGGGAATTGGGAAGAAGAGTGGGTGATGATGGGGGAGGTAGAGAACTGGAACAGATCAGTGACACAGCATCCATCACACAGCACAGGAGATCGCAGCAGGCACAAATAGCAGGAGGACACGAATCACAGGAGGATTGCACCGGCCACCAATGAAATTCTCTCAATCAGGGTAAAACAAGGGTCTACATCGAATCTGCATGCCAACTCTGAGGTAAATATGGTGTGCAGAGTGGATATTACTATTTTAGATTAACCCCATTGGAGCTGATTGGCTGAACAAAAGTTCTTGAACAATCAGCACCAAAGGGATTAATCAGGAGAGGTGATGTTGTGATCACCCACCCATTTTGACTTCTGTGATTGGTGCTGCACCGATCACAGCATGTCACATGTTTTTTTTTTTTTTTTTTTACAATTTTATTGTCAGATCACTGTGATTGGCTGGTCAGAATTGACCAGCCAATCACAGCGATGCCCGCCCGAGAAGGGCAGTACAGACCACCAGGGCAATGTGCAGGGATGACCTGCTGTCAGAGACAACAGTCATCTTAACTCGGTCACTGCGCGATGCAGCACGGTGACCGGAAATAGCAGCACCGTACAGCGCTTTGCAGGAACGCAGCTCCTACAGTGCCGTATATACGTCTGGGAAAGGACTGAGCAGGGATGATTTGTAATCATTTATAATTTTATAGACTATCCACAATAATTGGAAATTATTGGACAGTGTGAATCTATATATATAAAATTGAATGTGTGTGTGTGTGTGTGTATCACCAACCAATCACGAAGCATCTTTCATTTCACCAGAGCTGTTTAAAAGAAGCTGAGCTGTGATTGGTTGCTATGAGCAACAGTTTTCCCTCTCGACAATACCTCAGCAGGCACTGACATGGTAGGAGAAATCTAGCATCCCTGGAAATATAAGCTCCCAGCCATTGTCTGCCCCCCAGAATGGAGCAGAGAGCACATGACAGAAATGAATCACCTTCTCCCGTGCCCATATACCCATCACACATCCTCCATCACATAGGCACATCTTCCCTCTTAAAGGGATCTCCGGGATGGAAGTTAGGGCAAATCCCTCAGCGCTCTGATAGTGACCCCAGGCCTCTCTTAAAGGGATCATTGGTATGGAAGTTAGGGCAAATCCATCCAGCGCTTTGGTTTTGACCCCAGGCCGCTCTTAAAGGGATCCCCGGTATGGAATTAGGACTGTTCCACTCAGCATTGTGGTTCTGACCCCAGGGTCTCTTAAAGGGATCCCTGCTATGGAAGTTAGGATCGATCCACTCAGTTCTGTGGTTATGACCCCCCTGGGTCTCTTAAAGGGATCATTGGTATGGAAGTTAGGGCAGTTCCACTAAGCACTCTGGTTCTGACCCAAGGCCCCTCTTAAAGGGATCCCAGTATGGAAGTGAGGGCAAATCCACTCTGCACTTTGGTACTGACCCCAGACCGCTCTTAAAGGGATCTCCAGTATGGAAGCTAGGGCAAATCCCTCAGCGCTCTGATTCTGACCCCAGGCCTTTCTTAAAGGGATTATTGGTATGGAAGTCAGGGCAAATCCATTCAGCACTTTGGTTCTGATGCCAGGCCTCTCTTAAAGGGATCTCCGGTATGGACGTTAGGACCATTCCAGTCAGTGTTGTGGTTCTGACTCCAAGGCCTCTTTAAGGGATCATTGGTATGGAAGTTAGGGCAATTCCACTCAGCGCTCTGGTTCTGACCTCAGGTCTCTTTTAAAGGGATCTCCTGAATGGAAGTTAGGGTAAATCTCTCAGCGCTCTGATTCTCACCCCAGGCTTTTATTAAAGGGATCATTGGTATGGAAGTCAGGGCAAATCCACTCATGCTCTCTGGTTCTGACTCCAGGCCTCTCTTAAAGGGATACCCGGTATGGAAGTTAGGGCCATTCCGCTCAGTGCTCTGGTTCTGACCCCAGGCTGACGGGATCATGTGGGATATAAGGGATAGTAGTCTGGTGGCTCTGGCTGACTGGATGATGTGGGATATTAGGGGGAGTAGTCTGGTGGCTCTGGCTGACGGGATGATGTGGGATATTAGGGGTAGTAGTCCGGTGGCTCTGGCTGACGGGATGATGTGGGATATTAGGGGTAGTAGTCCGGCGGCTGTGACGGCATGATGTGGAATATTAGTAGTAGTTGTCCAGTGGCTCTGGCTGACGGGACGATGTGGGATATTAGGGGTAGTAGTCCGGCGGCTATGGCTGACGGGATGTTGTGGGATATTAGGGGGAGTAGTCCGATGGCTTTGACGGGATGATGTGGGATATTAGTAGTCCGGTGGCTCTGGCTGATGGGACGATGTGTGATATTAGGGGTAGTAGTCCAGTAGCTCTGGCTGATGGGATGATGTGGGATATTATAGTGAATGTGGCTATGCGGAGTGGGCAGGGCTATACACTCAGCTGTATTTATATAGATATAATCATTATAATTTGTTATAACTATCCGTAGTTAGTTACTATGCCTGGGAAGCGCTGGGCTCTTCAGCTAGTAATATATAAAATAAATACCTGTTGTGCTCAGTGCATTTTCAGTGTTTTTAAGGGAGTTCCCATGTTTAGACAGGACCTAAATGACCAAAAAGAATTAATCAGATTGGAGGCTGCTGTATATTTCTTTATTTTTGGCTTTTTTTTTAGAAACAATGGTACTCTTATAAGGTTCACAAAGAATCCATTGGCTAAAACTAAAAACATGAGAAGATCTTTTTCCCAGGTTTCATGCATTTAAGCTAGATATGATCAACCTACAATCCAACAACGAATCTCTATTCCGGGTCATTGGTCACCTTTTTCAGCCTTCACCAACTACGTAAAAAGGATGAATTTGTCAATGTGTCCCTTGTAAGAAATTCTGTACAATTACAGCTGAGAACATGGGAGAAAAAGGTCATTGAAGTGTGATTTGCACAACCCCAGGGTGAAATCTTGTTTCTTATCAGTTATATTTGGAGCTGTCACGTCTTAAAGCCCTGTCATCTCACATTAATTTACAGTAGCCGTTTTGCCTTCCATATGCCCCCGGGCACTTATGTTGTAATGTTAATAGAAAGCAAGAAATGAAAGAAATTCCTAATTATATGACATAAATATTGAAATGCTGCAATGGCTCCATGGGAATATCACGCTAATAAGCACTCGTAACGCTGTTGATTGCAATCAAGCCAATGCATGGCACAGTACATTATGCATAAGAGTCATTCTGTGCCAAAATATTGCACATTGCTTAATAAGAAAAACATGCCACTGGAATACCAAAGGTTTTCTACTTAGAAGTGCTCTTCATAATTTGTCTCATGTGCAGATGTACATATGGCAGCTTAAAGATGTTTCATCAATTCATAGTTTTAAGGATGAAGGTAGATAGTCATAGTAACATAGTAACATAGTTATTAAGGTTGATGGAAGACTTTAAGTCCATCTAGTTCAACCCATATCCTATCCTAACTTGTCCTAACATGTTGATCCAGAAGAAGGCAAAAAAACCCATGTGGCAAACAGTAAGCTTCACATTGGGGAAAAAAATTCCTTCCCGACTCCACATACGGCAATCAGACTAGCTCCCTGGATCAACGCAATATTAAGGAAACTAGTGTATATACCCTGTAATATTATACTTTTCAAGAAAGGCATCCAGGCCCTTCTTAAATTTTAGTAGGGAATCACTCATTATAACATCATATGGCAGACAGTTCCATAGTCTCACTGCTCTTACAGTAAAGAATCTGCTTCTGTGATTATGCTTAAACCTTCTTTCCTCCAGACGTAGAGGATGCCCCCTTGTCCCCGTCACAGGTCTAAGAGTAAAAAGATCATTAGAAAGGTCTTGGTATTGTCTCCGCATATATTTATACATTGTAATAAGATCACCCCTAAGCCTTCGATTTTCCAAACTAAATAACCCCAAGTGTAATAACCTGTATTGGTATTGCAGACCCCCTAGTTCCCTAATAACCTTGGTCGCTCTTCTCTGCACCCGCTCCAGTTCAGCTATGTCTTTCTTATACACCAGAGACCAGAACTGTACGCAGTATTCTAAGTGTGGTCGCACTAGTGACTTATATAGAGGTAAAAATTATGTTCTGCAACAAAACTGAAGGTGGCCGCGCTTATAACGCTGTGTAATGAATATATCACCCAAACTGAAAGTAGCAGTCAAACTTTAAAAACAGGCATTACTCACTGTTGCGAGTAATGGCATTCAAAAGGTCCAAAAAAATCCAAGGGGTGGTGACTATATTAAGAGTATGTCGAGGGTCGAATCCAGGTGGATTTTTACATTGGATAGTTTGGTGCCAAATGGGCTTAATTATGAAATCGAACTTTATGCTTTGTGACCCATATATATTGCCTCCTTTTCTCTTTTTGTATGCAGAATTCTTTTTTCTTGTAATAATAATAAAAAGATCCTTTCTGGTACCCTTGTAGATAAGAAGGACTGTCCCTTTGGATATTATTTATTATTTATTGTTGGAATTATAACCACCAATTGAAATATTTTGGGGGGGGTGGAGTTTGTTCTATATCTATTTGTTTTTCTATTTCTATTTTTATTATAATTGATTTTAAGCATTTTGCATTCAATTGTCCCATTCATTAGTTTTTTGTTTGAATAAAGTTCAGCTTTTTATTTGTGCAGTATTTAGTTTAAGGAGGTTGCGCCACATAATGGGTTAAGTGTGCGTTATTTTCTTGTGGAGGCGGGGGTATATAGAGTGTGGGTGGCAGTGTATGATCCATACCTTTGAGGAAGGGGGACGGCTTCCCCGAAACGCGTCAGGATTGGTTCTTGCATGGTGACGTCACCACCCACAATTCACGCCCCCCGCCAGTCACGCCCCCTGCTCACCACGCTACTGTTCGGCGGCGCCATCGGCCGTGGCTGTCTGCCGCCCAGGGGGACGCGCTCTCTTGCGGGGAGCTGTTTCTTTTTTGCAAACGGGAGGACGCTCCCTGTTTTTGCTTTAGTTTAGAGATTTTTCTTTCCAACAATTGTGAATACAAGAGCGACATGATCAGCCATAATTAGCCTTCGCAACAGTGAGTAATGCCTGTTTTTAAAGTTTGACTGCTACTTTCAGTTTGGGTGATATATTCATTACACAGCGTTATAAGCGCGGCCACCTTCAGTTATGTTGCAGTTGTTTTTTCCAGTGGCAGATAGCACACTTAATTTGCCAGGTGTGCCAGCAGCTTATCTATTGACTGTGTATTTGCAGCGCCGGTGTGTTTTTGTCTTTTTTTGCAAAAATTATGTTCTCCTCATGAGCATCTATGCCTGTTTTAATGCATCCCATTATTTTATTTGCCTTTGCAGCAGCTGCCTGACACTGGCCACTAAATGTGAGTTTGTCGTCCACCCATACACCCAGGTCTTTTTCGGTGACAGTTTTGCCCAGTGTTTTAGAATTAAGCACATAATTATACATCTTGTTTGTTCTACCCAAGTGAATGACCTTACATTTATCCCCATTAAAGCTCATTTGCCATTTATCAGCCCAAGCTTCTAGTTTACATAAATCCTCCTGTAATATAAAATTGTCCTCCTCAGTATTGATTACCCTGCAGAGTTTAGTGTCATCTGCAAATATTGAAATTCTACACTCTATGCCCCCTACAAGGTCACTAATAAATATGTTAAAAAGAAGCGGGCCCAATACTGACCCCTGTGGTACCCCACTGCTAACCGTGACCCAGTCTGAGTGTACTCCATTAGTAACCACCCTTTGTTTCCTATCCCTGAGCCAGCTCTTAACCCACTTACACGTATTTTCCCCTATCCCCATTGTTCTCATTTTACGTATCAACCTTTTGTGTGGCACCGTATCAAAAGCTTTTGAAAAGTCCATGTACACCATGCCCACTGCATTTCCTTGGTCCAGTCCGGAACTTACCTTTTCATAAAAGCTTATCAGATTAGTCTGACAGGAATGGTCCCTTGTAAACCCATGTTGATATTGGGTCATGAGATTATTCTTCTTCAGATACTCCAGTATAGTATCTCTTTGAAAAGCCTTCAGGATTTTACCCACAGTAGAGGTTAAGCTTACTTGCCTGTAATTTCCAAGTTCAGTTTTTGTCCCCATTTTGATTATTGCCACCACATTTGCTATACGCCAGTCCTATGGTACAGACCCTGTTATTATGGAATATTTAAAGATTAAAAATAATGGTCTATCTATGAGTGTACTTGGGTCGCCCTCCCAGGGCTGTGGGGTACTCGGTACCGGGCCAGTGTCAGTGGGATGTGTCACAGCAGCAGGGACCCAGTCCGTGGCCCTGGGCGCCCAAATCAATGGGGGAATGTAAATGGTGGAATGTAGTTAGATGGAATAGTTCGTGACACCACCTGTGGTGTTTGGCAAGTAGGATGTTAGGGCGACGCTGCATGCAGATCCTCTGGGGCTGGTGGTGTGTTGCAGCCTAGATGGTGTAGCTCCCCACAGGTGAAGCTGTAGCCCCAGGGCAGCGTGGATGCAATGGAAGAGGAGAGGTGCAGGCGGTGTGGAGAATGGTACCCAGCTGTAGCGGTGCTGAATGTGTTAGTGCACAAATGAATGGAGGACACCGGGGCTTGTAGTTCCAAAGTTTTACTCACAGTCCGTTGTACACACACATAGGTGCCTGCCACCGGGCCATGTCCTCTGGGTCAGAGACTCAATCAACCTCCGGGCAAGTTAGGATTCTCCCCTCCAACACTCCGCCAACATGTACCTTTCTGAACGACTCCTCTATAGAGCCTTAAAGTGTGAAGATCTCCTAGTACTGAGTTACACTGGAGTTCCTCCTGACTGATGTTCACAAGAACTCTACTTGTACTGCAGACAGCTGTAGCCTGCTTCGGGGACTCCCTTCTCCTGAGTCCTGGCTCTCTATCCAATTGCTGTTGTGCCCCAAGTCTTAGATGGGAGTAGTGCATTTACAGCCAACTACTCCACCGGTGTCTGCTGCAGAACTATAAGTGTCCATACAACCTCGGGGACCGGGCCCCGGCCTTGCGCTGAGAACCTATAGGCAGGGTTCCTCTTCTAACCCACGTCCTCTCTGTTCTCTCTACTCCTTCGTTCCGTACTTGTCTTTCTTTCTTATGGAAGCTTATGTTTCAGTTATACGTCTTTCTCCTTCTTTTGCTTTCGCGTGCCAGCTGGCGCAGATCACTGAGGCACCTGCAGCACTCCTTCCTCCATCCCTTCTTCCAGGGATCCTCACTCCTGTCTGAGTGACTTCCTACCCGACTGACCTTCTGTCAGACTGACTCTGTCATCCTACACTTTCCCACTCTTTTATGTATCTTAACTCCACCCACCTCCCAGCACATCCAGTGTTCCAAGCAGGGAACCATCAAAGGTGCTCTGCTACCCTCTGAGCAAGGAGCCGCAATGAGTTTGTGCAGAACTACCCTGTTGTGTGGGGTGCGAGTGTTGGAGTGTGGAAAGGAGTTCCCACCTTACCCGGATGGTGGGGCACTACACCTTAGGAGAAGGTGCAGTACCTCTGTGGCGACTGAGCCTCAGGGGCGCCACATACTTAATTCCTGCAGTACTCGGGGGTGTATCCCATCCGGGCCCGGGGATTTGTCAATTTTAGTGATTTTTAGACGCCGCCATACTTCCTGCTGGGTTAAGCAGGTGACATTTGATGATTTTTTTTTATCCCTGATCATGTTATCCATCATGGGATTTTCTTGTGTAAATACTGTTGAAAAAAAGTCATTTAGCATATTGGCTTTTTCCTCATCCTCATCCACCGCTTCACCCAGACTATTTTTAAGGGGGCCAACACTATCATTTTTTATTTTCTTACTATTTATGTACCGTAGTTAAAGAATATTTTGGGATTATTTTTACTTTCGCTGGCAATGAGTCTCTCTGTCTCAATCTTTTCTGCCTTGATTTGCTTTTTACTGAATTTATTTAATCTTCTGTATTTATTTAATGCCTCATCACTACCTACTTGCTTTAATTCTCTAAATGTTTTCTTTTTGTCACTTATTGCGCCCCTTACAGCTCTATTTAGCCATAGTTGTTTCCTCCTAATTCTAGTATTGTTATTCCCATACTGTATATATTGTGCACAGGTCCTATTCTGGATGCTAAGGCTATGTGCAGACGGTGCAGAATCTGCTCAGGAATTTTCCGCGCAGATTTTACTAAATCCGCAGGTAAAATTACCTGCATTTTACCTGCGGATTTACTGCATTTTTTGTGCGGATTTAATGCATTTTTTGTGTTGTTTTCCCCTGCAGTTTTTCACCTGCGGATTTCTAGAATGGAGCAGGTGAAAAACTGCAGCAAATCCACACAAAAGAAGTGACATGCTGCATTTTTCATTTCGCGGCAAATCTGCGTGGAAAAAAACGCAGCATGTGCACTGCGGATTTTGGTTTACATAGTCTATAATGGTACTGTACATGACATGCAGTTCTGCTGCGAATCCGCAGGGCCAAATCCGCTGCAGATCCGCAGCAGAATCCGCACCGTGTGCACATAGCTTAATAAATGTTTCCCATTTTCTTTGTGTATTTTTATGTCTCAGGATATCGTCCCAGTTAATTGCACCAAGATCATCTCTCATCCGTTGGAAATTTGCCTTCCTGAAGTTTAGTGTCCTTGTAACCCCTCTACTACACATCTTATTAAAGGATACATGACAACGTATTAATTTGTGATCACTATTACCCAAGTAACCCCCAACCCTTATAGATAGCTGACATGCGGTCTGGCCTGTTGGTTAATATTAGGTCTAGCAGTGCCCCCCCTCTTGTTGTGTCCTGAACCAGTTGTGAAAGGTAATTGTCTCTCATAGTTGTCAAAAACCCATTACCTTTGCTGCAACTGCAGGTTTCGCCTCCCCAATGTATTTCAGGGTAGTTGAAGTCCCCCATAATAATGACTTCTCCTTGAGTCGCAGCTTCATCTATTTGCTTTATGAGGATATTCTCTGTTGCTTCCATTATTTTTGGAGACTTATAACAAACCCCTATCAGTAATTTTGTTATTTTTTTCCCCCTCCCCTTATCTCTACCCACAGGGACTCTACATTTTCATTGGATTCATATATATTCTCACGAAGGATGGGTTTTAAGGATGATTTTACATATAAACACACGCTTCCCCCTCGTTTATTTGTATGGTCATTTCTGAACAGACTATAGCCCTGTAAATTAACTGCCCAGTCATGGCTCTCGTCCAGCCATGTCTCAGATATCCCCACCATGTCATAATTATGTTCCAACAACATTAACTCCAATTCCTCCATCTTGTTGGCAAGGCTTCTGGCATTAGTATACATGTGGGTCGCCCCTCACACCCAGGGCAGCGGGGTACTCGGTACCGGGCCGGTGTCAGGTGGATGTGTCACAGCAGCAGTGACCCGGTCCGTGGCCCCGGGCGCCCAATATCAATGGCAGTGATGTTAATGGTATTAAAGTTTATTTGAATAGTTTGTGACGCCACCCGTGGTGTTTGGCAAATAAGATGTTGAGCCAACGCTGCATGCAGATCCACTGGGACTGATGGTGTGGTGCAGCAAAGATGGTGTAGCTCCCCACAGATGGAGCTGTAGTCCCAGGGCAGTGTGGGTGCAATGGATGAGGAGAGGCGCAGAATGGTATAGATGCTGGTACCCAGATGTAGCGGGGCTGAAGGTGTTAATGGCGAATGAATGGAGGACACCAGGGCTTGCAGTTTCAAAGCTTTACTCACAGTTCGTGGTACCCACTGGTGCCTGCCTCTGTGCCATGTCCTCCGGGGTAGAGACTCAATCAACCTCCCGGGCAAGTCAGGGTTCTCCTCTCCAACACTCCGCCAACATGTGCCAATCCTGAACGACTCCTCTATTGCGCCTTTTAGTGTGAAGAACTCCAGTACTGTAGTTCTCTGGAATTCCTCCTGTCAGACGTTACTAGAACCTCACTTGTATGACAGCCAGCTGTAGCCTGTTATGAATGGGTTACCGAGGAGGAAAAAGCAACACAAGCCAAGTCTCAGAAAACCAGAGAGGTTGGTAACTATGCAGATTGCAGATCCCTGATCTTACCACAACAACTAGCAGCAGTCGTGGAGCGTACCAACGATGATCCTAGACGCCTCGTCACAACTGGAGAGCTACATAAGCCTAATGCAGGAAAAGAGGAAAACTAACTGCCCCAGAGCAGACCCCAAAGGAAAGATAGCCCCCCACATGTATTGACAGTGAAACAAGATGAAAACACAAACAAAGGCAGAAAAATAGGCTGAGCAAACGATGGGGCCCGACTAACTAGAAAGGACAAGAAAGGAAAGACACTGTCTGCAATCTGCCAAAAACCCTACCAAAATAATGTCCAACACTTCTGATAGCAAAATTAACCCTGAAGTCACTAGACTTCTCCCACTATATCAGCACTCTGAAATATTCTGAGACAGAGCAAAAAGAGGCCAATCTAATAAGGGACCAAAAGGCAAATACAGATAAATAGGAATGGAAATTCAGCACAACCCCAGCAGGGGCTGGCTGACCACAAAAAACTGAATTGACCAACAAGAGCAAGTGTGAACAATAGCAAAAACAAACTTAACTTGAGAAGACTGGAACAGAGCTGAAGTCCAAGACCTGAGAAGCAGACTGAATCACCAGCACCAGGATAGGGCGTCGGCTGTCTTATATCCAGTCTGATACTCCAGAGATCCAATCGTTATCCTCCTGATCAGGTGGCAGATCACTACCAATTAAACCAACCTCACTACCTCCTGTCACCACCAGAGGGAGAACGGAAGAAGAACTCTCAACTGGTGGAGCAGAAAATGAGTTCACAACAGTAGCCTCTCTCGGGGACTCCTCTCAGAGTCCTGGCTCGCAAATCGGTTGCTGTTCTGTCCCAAGTCTTGGATGGGAGTAGTGCATTTACAGCCAACTACTCCACCGGTGTCTGCTGCAGAACCATAAGTGTCCGTACAACCTCGGGGACCGGGCCCTGGCCTTGCGCTGAGAACCTATAGGCAGGGTTCCTCTTCCAACCCACAACTCCTCTCTGTTCTCCTACTCCTTCGTTCCGCGCTGTTCCTTCTCTCTCTTATGGAAGCTTAGGTTGCAGGTCTACGCCTTTCTCTTTCTCTTCTCCTTCCCATGCCAGCTGGCTCAAATCACTGAGGCAGCTGCAGCACTCTTTCTAAACTGAACTCAAACTGAACTCAAAACTAACTTCAGAACTAAACTTCTTTGGGACTCACCCCAGACTGACCTTCTGTCAGACTGACCTTCTGTCAGACTAACCTTCCGTCAGACTAACCTACAATTCTAGACTTTCCCCCTCTTTTATACTAACTCCACCCACCTCCCAGCACATCTCGTGTTACGAAGCAGGGTTCCACGAAGGGTGCTCTGCTACCCCCAGCCTGAAGCTACTAGGTGAACCTACTGAACTATCCTGTGTGTGGGATGCAGGTGTTGGAGTGTGGAAAGGAGTTCCCAACTTACCTAGCTGGTGGGGCACTACACCTTAGGAGAAGGTACAGTACCTCTGTGGCGACTGAGCCTCAGGGGCACCACACATGCACTTTATGTATCTCTCTGTACCTCTATTCTTTCTTAAATTATTAACTGTTCTAACCCCACACCCAATTTCATTATTTGTGCCCAGGTCTCTATCTGCACTGTCTTGCCCTCTTATAAAAAGAATACCTTCCCCCCAGTCCCTAGTTTAAACACTCCTCCAACCTTCTGACCATTTTCTCCCCCAGCACAGCTGCACCCTCCCCATTGAGGTGCAGCCCGTCCCTAGTATATAACCTATAGTCAACTGAGAAGTCGGCCCAGTTCCCCAGGAACCCAAACCCTTCCTTCCTACACCAATTCCTGAGCCACTTATTAACCTCCCTAATCTCCCGTTGCCTCTCTGGCGTGGCACGTGGTACAAGAAGTATTTCCGAAAATGCCACCTTGGAGGTCCTTGCTTTAAGCTTGCAGCCTAATTCCCTGAAATCATCTTTATGGATGTTCCACCTACCTCTAACTTTTTCATTTGTGCCAATGTGCACCATGACCACTGGGTCCTCACCAGCCCCTCCCAGTAATCTGTCAACCCGATCAGCGATGTGTCGTACTCGAACACCAGGTAGGCAGCACACCGTTCGATGATCCCTGTCTTTGTGACAGATTGCCCTATCTGTTCCCCTAATAATTTTGTCCCCCACTACCAGCACCTGTCTGGCCTGCCCTGCTCTGCTATTTCCCCCCTTACAGGAGCAGACACTCCTCTGGCTTTCAGAGGACATGCCTTGCTGCAGCAGTGCTACCCCTACACTGACACTCCCCTCATCTGCCAACTTAGAAAACTTATTGGGTTGTGCCAGATCAGGACTAGCCTCCCTGGTGCTCTTCCCTCTACCCCGACTTCTAACTGTCACCCAGCTTGCTGCTTCACTGTCATGCAGCTCCAACCTAGCATCCCCCCTCATCTATCCCATTGAGCATCTGCTCAGTGAGCAGAAGACTCCTTTCCATATGGATCTCAGTGTTGCCAGCTGCATATTTAGATGCAGTATCTGGGCTTCCAAATGCATAACGTGCTCATATCTCGCACAGCAGTATGCACCCTCGACCGGCTGGTCAAGGATTGCATGCATGTGGCAAAATGTACACTGGATGGCATTGGCAATAGTGGAGAACATGCTAATGGGAATTGCACCAGACAAAAAAGATAATTAAAAATAAATGAAAAGTATTAATAAAATATAACAGTAATTCAGTAATACCTCCCTTGGAAACTCCCTGAATCCAAAGTCACTGATTCACAAGTCACACACTTATCACCGTTCGCACTTACATGCTCACATCTCGCACAGCAGTATGCACCCTCGACCGGCTGGTCAAGGGTTGCATACATGCGGCAACCTATAACCTAACAAGTTGATCCAGAAGAAGGAAAGAACTCCAAAAGGCTGATTCCTATCAGTGATTTAACCATTACAACATCATGTGACGGAGAGCTCCATAACCTCATTGCTCTCACAGATAGATTATAATTAAACCTTCTTTCCTCTAGACGCAGAGAATGCCCCCTTGTCATTATTAAAGACCGGCATGTAAAAAAGATCCTTAGAAAGATCTCAATACTATCCCCTCATACATTTGTACATTGGAATAAGATCGCCTCTAAGCCTTCGTTTTTCCAAACTGAATAACCCTAGTTTGATAACCAGTCTTGGTATTACAGCTCCCTCATTTCCTTAATAAGCTTGGTCACTCTTCTCTGCACCCGCTCTAGTTGATCTATGTCCTCCCTAGACACTGGAGCCTAAAATTCTACACAGCATTCTAATTGTCATCGCACTACTGATGTGCATAGAGGAAACACTGTGCTTTCGTCATTAGGATCTATGCCTCTTTTAATGCATCCCATTATTTTACTTGTCTTGGAAGCAGCTGACTGACACTAGTCCACCCTTACAGATAAGTGTTTTTCAGTGACATTTTTATAATTATGCATTTCATTTTTGTCTGGCTCAAGTGCATGATCTTATATTTATTTTATTAAATTTCAACTACCATATTGAAATTCAATTCTGTACATCCTTTACCCCTTAGTGACCGAGCCAATTTTGACCTTAATGAGCAAGCAAATTTTTACAATTCTGACCATGGTCACTTTAAGAGGTAATAACTCTGGAATAATGGATCCCACTAATTCCGAGACTGTTGTTTACATGACATATTGTTCTTCGTGATAGTGGTAAAACTTGTTTCATCTGACTTGCATTTATTTATTGAAAAAAAAGGAAATTTGTCTAAAATTTTGAACATTTTGCAAATTTCAAACTTCTCATTTTTGCGCCCTTAAATCAGAGAGATGTCACACAAAATAGTTCATAAATATTTTTTCCCACATGTCTACTTTACATCAGCATAATTTTGGAAACATATACATATATTTTTTTTGTTAGGACGTTATGTGAGTAGGTAGGTAGATGCAGTAACGGGTTGGAGGCAGAGCAGGTGTTAACGTGGGGTTTAATTTAACAGGTATACTACTCGCAGGGAGAAAACAGATACAACATTATAAAGGAACACAAGGGACGGAAATCAGGGGAAGCGGGTGTGAAGAATAGGGTAGGAAGTTCAAGGATAGCAAACTTATCAGTCTGCCGACTTCAGAATGCGGTTCGTTCAGGATGTGGATGTTGGCGCCAAAGCAGTGATGCATAAGTGGTCCCGTATGGTCCTGGAAAAGATTGTGTGCTGGATCCTGGCAGCGGTGATTCCTTGTGGTCCGGTGTAGTCCTGGAAAAGATGACTTCTTGACTCCTGGCGGCGACAGTGATTCCTTGTGGTCTGGTTGGTGATCAGTGTGTCAGGAAACGATGAGCCGGACACAACACAGTCTTTCCCCCTGTCAGTGTACAGGGACAATGAGCAACTCGATTCAGGTACAAAGGGAAACCCCTCCCAGTGGGTGTTGCAATTCTTCCGAGACTGCGAACGCAGACTTATGCCCTGACTGGGCGTCCTGTCACTCACGGTCAGTGATGTCAGCGGGGACCAGGTACGTCGTTGTCGGCAGTCTCTCTTAACAGCTTTTAGCCTCTGCTGGTTTTTGCCCGCTCTGACAGTTGGCTCCCCCGCAGAAGCCCTGACACTGCCCTCCTGCGCAATGCACGATCCCACGGCAGCTAACTGATTTGCCGTGCACTGTAGCCCTTTTATCTTAGCCACGCCCCCTACTCCAAGGTGCAGAGGTCGGTCTGGGGCTTTAAGCTTTCCCCCGGGAAACCTGTGTGATAGCCTCGACAGTTTCGGATCCATCACCAGTAGGTAGGCCTGGTCCGGGTCTTCTCCTTACATTTATAAGGGTTAAAAGTTGACCAGCGATTTCTCATTTTTCCAACAAAATTTTAAAAAATATTTTTTTATCTACCATGTTACAGTTGAAGTGACTTTGAGGCGGTCTATATGACAGAAAATACTCAAAAGTGATACCATTATAAAATCTGCACCCCTCAAGGTGCTCAAAACCACATTCAAGAAGTTTATTAACCCTTAAGTTTACATTAGACACCAACTTTTTTATTCTTACAAGGGTAACAAGAGAAAATTGGACAATAAAATTTGATGTGCAATTTTTCCTGAGTACGCCTATCCCCCATATGTGGGGAAAATCTACTGTTTGGGCATACCGCAGGGCTTGGAAGGGAAGGAGCAGAGTTTGACTTTTTGAATGCAAAATTGTCTGGAATCGAGAGTGGAAGTCATGTTGCATTTGAAGAGCCCCTGATATGCCTAAGCAGTGAAAACCCCCCACAAGTGACCCCATTTTGTAAACAACACCCCTCAAGGATTTTATCTAGGGGTATAGTGAGTATTTTGAACCCACAACTATGACACAGAATTTGATAACATTAGGTTGTCGTTTTGATTATGTCATCATGTGTTGAGTGCATGTGCTCACTACACCAGTTTGCATCGGGTACTCGGTTAGCCACCGAATATCGTGGGTGCTCGAGTGACATGTACGAGTCCCTGCCCTGCATATTTCGTTGCTGTAAGACATGCCCAAAAAACATGTGGAGATTTGCGATACTCCATGCATACCTGACCACCCAATGCAAACTCAAGTAGCGAGCACTTGCGCTTAACTTGCGCTCCCCTTGAGAAAGCAACATGAAGAACATAGAGAAATGCACGTTGGGATGGACCAGATATTTTTGGTTGTCCTCAGTATTTTTTAAGGGAATTTTTCTGTACTGTGACATGTGCCTGAAATTTGACTATGTATATGATATATGGCAGAACTATCATTGACTCCTCTGACATGATCATTAAGTACTCTGATTGTGGTTATCATATGGTGTGTGTGAAAACAGTGAGATTATATCTATTGATTAAGGATCTACTATATAATTGTCTAATTCTGTCTGTCTGTCTGTAATGGAAATCCCGCCTTGCTGATTGGTCTGGGCAGTTAGGCCGCAAACAATCAGCGACAGTTGCTTAGTCGTCGCGGCAACATGGCTGCATTGCTTATTGTACAGGCACATTACAGCCGTTAAAGGCATCACTGCGGCGTCGCTCATTACACAGGCACAATCCTGTACATATTCTGGAGTACAATACATTAGGTAACAGCAGACAGTGACTGCAGCTCTGGGTGTAATTTGCATACAATACATTAGGTAACAGCAGAAAAGTGACTGCAGCTCTGGGTGTAACTGGAGTACAATACATTAGGTAAGATCTGAACAGTGACTGCTGCTCTGGTTGTAACAGGAGTATAATACATTAGGTAAGAGCAGAACGGTGACTGCAGCTCTGGGTGTAACTGGACTACAATGCATTAGGTAAAAGCAGAACGGTGACTGCAGCTCTGGGTTTAACTGGAGTACACTACATTAGGTAAGAACTGAATAGTGACTGCAGCTCTGAGAGTAACTGGAGTACAAAACATTAGATAACAGCAGAACAGTGACAGCAGCTCTTGGTGTAACTGGAGTACAATACATTAGGTAACAGTAGAACAGTGACTGCAGATCTGGGTGTAACTGGAGTACACTAAATTAGCTAACAGCAGAACAGTGACTGCAGCTCTGGGTGTAACTGGAGTACAATACATTAGGTAAAAGCAAAACGGTGACTGCAGCTCTGGGTGTAACTGGAGTACAATACATTAGGTAACAGCAGAACAGTGACAGCAGCACTGGGTGTAACTGGAGTACAATACATTAGGTAACAGTAGAACAGTGACTGCAGATCTGGGTGTTACTGGCGTACACTACATTACATAACAGCAGAACAGTGACTGCAGCTCTGGGTGTAACTGGAGTAAAATACATTAGGAAACAGCAGAACAGTGACTGCAGATCTGGGTGTAACTGGAGTACAATACATTAGGCAACAGTAGAACAGTGAATGCGCTCTGGATGTAACAGGAGTTCAATAGGTAACAGCAGAACAGTGACTGCAGCTCTGGGTGTAACTTGCCTACAATACATTAGGTAAGAGCAGAACAGTGACTGCAGCTCTGGGTGTAACTTGAGTACAATACATTTGGTAAGATCTGAACTGTGACTGCAGCTCTGGCTGTAACAGGAGTATAATACATTAGGTAAGAGCAGATCGGTGACTGCAGCTCTGGGTGTAACTGGACTACAATACATTAGGTAAAAGCAGAACAGTAACTGCAGCTCTGGGAGTAACTGGAGCACAATACATTAGGTAAAAGCAAAACAGTGACTGCAGCTCTGGGTGTAACTGGAGTACAATACATTGGTAACAGCAGAACAGTGACTGCAGCTCTTGCTGCAACTGGAGTACAATGCATTAGGTAACAGCAGAACAGTGACAGCAGCTCCGGGTATAACAGGACTATAATACACTAGATGGTGGCCCAATTCTATCGCATCGGGTATTCTAGAGTCTCTGTTAAAATAAAAAATAGTTAAATACTCACCTTCTGACAGCCCCCGGACTCTGTCCCGCCTCTCACCACGCTCCCGGCATCTTCCGGTCCCAGTAATGCTTAGAGAGAAGGGCCGGAGATGATGTCACTCTCACGTGAGCGCGACGTCATCAGCGGTGTTTCGCACAAAGCATTACTGGAACCGGAAGATGTCGGGAGCATGGAGAGGAGAGAAAGAGTCCGGGGGCCGTCAGAAGGTGAGTATATAACTATTTTGTATTTTAACAGAGACTCTAGAATACCCGATGCGATAGAATCAGGCCACCATCTAGTATTTATATATATATTTTGATTGAGTTTGTCTTATTGTTAGCCACAATGTGACGTTTTTGGTAACCAGAGGATAGCTACAGTATATTTGAAGTTTTCCCTTCCTTATGTGATACAGCATGACATTTAATTATGAAAGTACTGTATTCCACTTATTGGTGTCCTTGTCCTGCACTTTATATGCCTGGTTTTTAAATATTTTTATATGTTCAATAAAAAAATTCTACTAATTCTTAAACACTCCCGCTGTTCTCCTTTTCAAACACTATTTTTATTTGCCTATGTGACCATTGTATATGTATAACCATTGTGTATATTATTTTTATTATTATTATTATTTATTTATATAGCGCCATTGATTCCATGGTGCTATACATGAGAAGGGATAACATACAAAGTAAAGATATCACTTACAGTAAACAAACTAACAATCACAGACTGATACAGAGGGGGAGAGGACCCTGCCCTTTCGGGCTTACATGCTACAGGATGGTGGGGAAGGAGACAGTATGTTGGTGGGTTGCAGCAGCTCCAGTAGTGGTGAGGAGGCAGCGGGGATCATTGCAGGCTGTAGGCTTTCCTGAAGAGATGGGTTTTCAGGTTCTGTCTGAAGGATCTGATTATGGTTGATAGTCGGACGTGTTGGGGCAAAGAATTCCAGAGGATGGGGGCTATTCTGGAGAAGTCTTGGAGGTGGTTGGGTGAGGACTCGGAGCAAATAAGTGTGGAGGAGAGAAGGAAGTCTTGAGAGGACCGGAGATTACGTGAGGGAAGATACCGGGAGATTAGTTAAGAGATATATGGCAGAGACAAGTTATAGATGGCCTTGTAGGTCAGTATTAGTAATTTGAACTGGATACGCTGAGGGAATGGGAGCCAGTGAAGAGATTTGCAGAGGGGAGAAGCGGAGGAGTAGCGAGGAGAGAGATGAATTATTTGTGCGGCAGAGATAAGGATGGACTGGAGAGGTGCGAGGGTGTTAGCAGGGAGACCACAGAAAAGGATGTTGCAATAGTCGAGGCAGGAGATGATGAGGGCATATACAAGCATTTAAGTAGAATGAGTATAGAGTGTATTGTGTAGTGTTCCTTTAAGGCAATTAGATATGCAATTAAACTTAGGCTGCTCTTTTATCATGATCCATGAATCTACACATCCGTATTTTTGGTATAACTTTCCATGCTGCCGGTGTGGTTTCTGGCCCAATATAATCCCGTTACCGAGGAACTGGTGGCAGTTCTACAGGGCTGGCAGCTCTCTGTTTTGCTGGTGCTAGTGAAAGAGGTCTCTCAGCCTGTCAGAGTTGTGAGTGAGTGTGGTGCCATGTCAGTGACTGTGTGGGCCAGATCCTCTCACTCCGCATGCCTCCCTTGGCCAGTGTGAACAGGGAGTGTCTATGTAAAACTGTACCAAGCTAACCTTACGTCTCCAATGGGGGTTGCAAACATCACGCTGGTGAAAGTGGGGATACCATACTACATGATCCTTCTGACGAAATAGTGACATCAGGCAGGGTGTCGAGGTGTGCGTTCATCAAAATGGGCATTTGTCGGGGAGTGTATTTTTTCCTTTTTCTTACAGGGTTAGTGATGGGGGTATCTAACTGACACCTCTCCATTACTAACCCCAGGGGTTGATGCCAGCTGGGATTTTTAATAAATCAAACCAGTCATTAACTACAAATCTCATTACCCCGTGTGCCACTGCATCTGAGCATTAGGGAAGAGCTGAGACAGGGCACCAGAATTAGCACATCTAATGTGATGTGCCAGTTCTGGTGCTGCTGTGGACTGGTATTTTTAGGCTGGGAAGGGGCAAATAACCGTTGCCCTTCCCAGTCTGATAATATCAGCCCCCTGCTGTCTTCTTTGCTTTAGCTGTTATTAAAAACTAGATGATGGCCCGATTCTATCGCATTGGGTATTCTAGAGTCTCTGTTAAAATACAAAATAGTTATATACTCACCTTCCGACGGCCCCCAGACTCTTTCTCTCCTCTCCATGCTCCCGGCATCTTCCGGTTCCAGTAATGCTTTGCGCGAAACACCGCTGATGACGTCGTGCTCACGTGAGAGTGACATCATCTCCGGCCCTTCTCGCTAAGCATTACTGGGACCGGAGGATGCCGGGAGCATGGTGAGAGGCGGGACAGAGTCCGGGGGCCATTGGAAGGGGAGTATATAACTATTTTTTATTTTAACAGAGACTCTAGAATACCCAATGCGATAGAATCGGGCGACCATCTAGTGTATTAGACTCCTGTTACACCCGGAGCTGCTGTCACTGTTCTGCTGTTACCTAATGTATTGTACTCCAGTTACAGCCAGAGCTGCAGTCACTGTTCTGCTGTTACCAAATGTATTGTACTCCAGTTACAACCAGAGCTGCAGTCACTGTTCTTCTGTTATCTAATGTATTGTGCTCCAGTTACTCCCAGAGCTGCAGTTACTGCTCTGCTTTTACCTAATGTATTGTAGTCCAGTGACACACAGAGCTAAAGTCACCGTTCTGCTCTTACCTAATGTATTATACTCCTGTTACAGACAGAACTGCAGTCACTGTTCAGATCTTACCAAATGTATTGTACTCAAGTTACACCCAAAGCTGCAGTCACTGTTCTGCTCTTACCTAATGTATTGTACGCAAGTTACACACAGAGCTGCAGTCACTGTTCTGCTTTTACCTAATGTACTCCTGTTACATCCAGAGCTGCAGTCACTGTTCTGCTGTTACCTAATGTAGTGTACTCCAGTTACACCCAGATCTGCAGTCACTGTTCTGCTGTTACCTAATGTATTTTACTCCAGTTACACCCAGAGCTGCAGTCACTGTTCTGCTGATATCTAATGTATAGTACTCCAATTACTCCCAGAGCTGCAGTCACTATTCAGATCTTACCTAATGTAGTGTACTCCAGTTACACCCAGAGCTGCAGTCACCGTTCTGCTTTTACCTAATGTAGTGTACTCCAGTTACACCCAGAGCTGCAGTCACCGTTCTGCTTTTACCTAATGTACTGTAGTCCAGTAACACCCAGAGCTGCAGTTACCATTCTGCTCTTACCTAATGTATTGTACTCCAGTTACACCCAGAGCTGCAGTCACCGTTCTGCTGTTACCTAATGTAGTGCACTCCAGTTACACCCAGATCTGCAGTCACTGTTCTACTGTTAACTAATGTATTGTACTCCAGTTACACCCAGAGCTGCTGTCACTGTTCTGCTGTTATCTAATGTTTTGTACTCCAGATACTCCCAGAGCTGCAGTCACTGTTCAGTTCTTACCTAATGTAGTGTACTCCAGTTACACCCAGAGCTGCAGTCACTGTTCTGCTTTTACCTAATGTATTATAGTCCAGTTACACCCAGAGCTGCAGTCATCTTTCTGCTCTTACCTAATGTATTATACTCCTGTTACAGCCAGAGCTGCAGTCAACGTTTTGCTTTTACCTAATGTATTGTACTTCAGTTACACCCAGAGCTGCAGTCACCGTTCTGCTGTTACCTAATGTAGTGTACTCCAGTTACACCCAGAGCTGCTGTTACTGTTCTGCTGTTATCTAATGTCTAATGTATTGTACTCCAGTTACTCTCAGAGCTGCAGTCACTGTTCAGTTCTTACCTAATGTAGTGCACTCCAGTTACTCCCAGAGCTGCAGTCACTGTTCTGCTTTTACCTAATGTATTGTAGTCCAGTTACACCCAGAGCTGCAGTCATCGTTCTGCTCTTACCTAATGTATTATACTCCTGTTACAGCCAGAGCAGCAGTCACTATTCAGATCTTACCTAATGTATTGTACTCCAGTTACACCCAGAGCTGCAGTCGCTTTTCTGCTGTTACCTAATGTATTGTACGCAAGTTACACAGAGAGCTGCAGTCACTGTTCTGCTGTTACCTAATGTATTGTACTCCAGAATATATACAGGACTGTGCCTGTGTAATGAGCGACGCAGCAGTGATGCCTTTAATGGCTGTAATGTGCCTGTACAATAAGCAATGCAGCCGTGTTGCCGCGACGACTAAGCAACTGTTGCTGATTGGTCGCAGCCTAACTGCCGCTACCAATCAGCAAGGCAGGATTTCCATTACAGACAGACAGAATAAGACAATTATATAGTAGATAGGACGGACCCCACATAATGTTTTTAAATTATTTATTTATTGCTTAAAACAACAGGGAAATGCGGTGATACATGGCATTTTTTTTCTTCTCTTTTTTATTTTTTCTTATATACAAGTCATTTGGGGGGAAAGAAAGTTTCCTAATATTTTTTCCTGTAAAATCCATTTTTTCTTCGGTTTTATATGCTTTGTTGTCAGTCCATAAAAGTGGCATAATACTTTGACAACATTGTTCCCAGCAGCGCCTGGGAGTCAGAGATGTGCCCAGGTGTCTTCCCTATGCTATTCCCATTAGATTTCAACTGTGTTTCCATCCATTTCAGAGATTTTATGCACCCCGTCCCCCAGATCCTCCTGGTAGGGTCCTCCGGAAAAATGCTTGAGTTTCCCATTAACTTCCATTATGCTCGTTACGCGAATCAAGCACCCAAGAATTACGAGTTGCTTGATTTGAGTAACGGGCACTCAAGCATGTTAGTGTCTTTCCATCACTAGTCATCAGAGCTTGTTATCTGAGTCATTGGAGGGGGGGAGGGGGTTGTTGGGTCTTGTTACCTTAGTCTATGACCCACTCCTTTATATGGGGGCTGAGGTTTCATGTGGAGAGGGGTCATCATCGGCTTCATCTTCCTGGGACACCAAAATACATTTGTAACGGGGTCTTCCAAGCTGGGGTACCTCTTTCAATACCACCCCGTGTTTTCGGAGGTCCGCTCTGCGTTGGCTGGAGTCTGAATGAATGACGCTGGCTGGAATTCCTCTGAGTGCATGGGCACATATAAAAGATCACTGCTTCTCCATGTATTTCCAGTCTGACAACACTTTACTCACAGGACACAGAATATATCACACAGATACAGAGGGCCGGCCAATAGACAAGCGTCAGGCCAGACATGCATTACAAAAGCCGCAGGTGTCTGGAGCCTGCGGATGTTTACAGTGGGAATTACAAAGGTGGGGGGAGGGCGGATACTGCTGATGCATTAGGGACATGCATCTCACATGGAACCTATTATATATACATATAACTGCACAACATATTCTGGGTGCTGAGTGGTTCTGTAACAACATTGTTCCAGCCCTGTCTATGTGTGCTCCCTATGATAAAACGTACAGAAAACAACATTGATTTTTTTTTTCTTACATCAGACAACAAATTTTACAAAGGATTTTGTTAGAAGTAATTCGCCACCTCTAATCTGAATCCACATCATAATTTGCAGATCTCTACGCCTCTCTAGTCTGTGCTATAATATATTCAGTTCTTTTGGTGAAACCATCTGAGAATTCATTATCTTCAACCGAACAGTGCAATCTATAAAAATAACCGTAGATAATCTATAGGACCATCTGCAGGGCTAATCACACCATCCCTCATACAGCGGCATACACAGCTGAGAGCAGTCAGCGCTCATGTTTGCATTCCATAAGCTTTATGGTACTTGAAGGGAGATATTAACTGTCACTGATATATGCATAGCTTATGGTCTACAATCAGTTTTACTAATTGCTCGCTTTATTTAATATGAATTTATCGGGGGGGGGTTGCAGAGATTTGAATAGCAGCATAAAGGAATAGCAATCAATTGCTTGCATTTCATTTATATGCTGGCTGGTGAGTTAAAGGTAACCTGTCATCAGATTCATGCTGCCTGACCCGTGGCTGCACAATGGCAACCGTGTATGTTTTACACATAATTTAATACTCCAGCTAGGGATTATGGTCCCAATTCATTGAAACTGGTCGAAACTAGCGTGAAAACACCAAAAGTTTCTAAAGCTTTGCGCTACCTCAAGTTACAAAAAAATAGCAATTTATTTAACTGATTTACACCAGATTTCAGGCAAAAACATTTTGATAAATCAGGGCCTATGTTTCTTGGACAACTAGTTCCATGAGGACTCCAGCCATCTTTCCCAACCCTTTTTCCAGTTAATTGACTGGTCTTTCTCTATCTTTTAACATAGGGACAGGACTGTTAGTCATGTGGGTCGCCCTCCCAGGGCTGTGGGGTACTCAGTACCGGGCTGGTCTCTCAGAGGGGGAATGTCACAGCAGCGGTGACCCGGTCCGTGGCCCTGGGTGCCCATGTAAAAGGGATGAAGTGATGGAATAAAGTTTGTGAATTAATGATACGTGACGTTCGGCAATGAAGGTGAATGTGGTGTTCGGCAATGAAGGTGTTAAACCGACTCTGCAGACAGATCCTCTGGGACAGATGGTGTGGTGCCGCAATGATGTTGTAGTCCTCCACAGGCTGGGCTGTAGTCCCAGGGCAGAGTAGATGAAGAGGGATGGTGTTGAGGAAGAGGGTGCAGTGTCTGGCACAGAGATGTAGCAGTGCTGGAGAGGTTGCAGGAAGAAGGCAAGGACACAACAGGGTGCAGTTTCTTTACCTTTACTTTGCTTGGCAAATGCAGTCCAGGGTCCAGATTACAGATGGCGCAGGAGCTGGCTAGCCCGAAGCAACTTAGGAATCTCTCTAGGCATGTGGGTTGTGCAGTCTCCTTCCTAGCGCTTAGTTTTAGGTACTTGCAGTACTGTGTTACACTGAAGTTCCACTTGCTTATCCTCTTTAGAACTCCCTTGTATGGCAGACAGCTGTAGCCTTCTTCTTTTGGCTCACACGTCGCTGTTGTGCCTCCGAGTCTTATGTGGGAACAGAGCATTTACAGCTTCCTATTCCTCCGGTTTCTGTTGCAGGACCATCAGTGTCCGTACAGCCTTGGAGACCGGGCTCCTGATCACGTGCAATAGCTGGGAATGAGCCTGAACTCTCTGCTCAATCCCCCAGCTCTTCTCCTCACATCCACACACGTTGCCCTCCTCACACGAACTCCCTTCCCGGCCCTCAGAGAGCAGCTCCTCCCCCAGTTTTGGGTTCAGAGCTCCCTCTGCTGCCCTGGAGTGGGAGCTGTGTTGTGTGCTGTGGTTAACTGCCAGAGAGATCCCCTATTGCTTCCAAGCCTGACATCACACTCCCTAGGAGGAAGGTAATGCCATTGTGGCGACCGTACTCCTGAGGGCGCCACACATGGATAGTGCGAAGAATAAAGATGCGAACCACACTTGACTAATCAGCCAAACCAAATAGGTCCCGGTCAGCTCCTCAAACACTGCAGCATTTCAGTGTCACACAGTCCTGGCTGCCATTGTGCGGCTATGGTCCAGTAAGCATGAATCTGGTGACAGGTTTTCTTGAACCCTGCTGTTCTGTTCATGTTGGCTATACACTTGTAATGTTTTGGTTAATATGACCTATTAAAGGGAATCTGTCACCCCTTTTTTTGAGATATCATATAATGATATCATTCAATTGTGTGTCACATAAGGATTCTCTTAGTACTTTTGCTTCCCCCTGACCCCGCACCTTTCATGCATAAATACCTTTTCTATATTGGTTCAGATATATGTAAACTGCCACGGTCCAATGGGCGGGGCTTATTTAACTGCTCCCCCCTCCCTGTCTTGCTGTACGCATTTCTTCTTGTGTAGAGCAAGACAGGGAGGGGAGGAGCAGGTGAATAAGCCCCGCCCATTGGACCGGACCGTGGCAGTTTACATACATCTGAACCGATATAAACAAGGTATTTATGCATGAAAGGTGCAGGGTCAGGGGGAAGCAAAAGTACTAAGAGAATCCTTATGTGACACACAATTGAATGATATCATTATATGATATCTCAAAAAAGGGATGACGGATTCCCTTTAAGTCAGTTGATTTTGACATTTAGCTATTCTAAGCCTATTCTTTCAATACCCGTTGCATTATTTTAATTGTATGTGAACATGGTTGGTCAAAAACAAATGAAAAATAAAAATAAATACTTCAGTCTGCTTTATTTTCTTTAGAAAAGGGTTGTACAGGTTAATGTATTGCTATAGTCAGGCATATATAAGAATAATAATAATACTAATCTTTAAGGACACAGCTCTCTCCTGGTTCTCTTCCTATCTCTCCTTCAGTGTCTTGTTGTCTGGCTCCACGTCACCTCCTCTTCCTCTCGCTGTCGGGGTACCTTAGGGCTCAGTCCTTGGCCCCCTTCTTTTCTCTCTCTACACGGTCCCAATTGGACAAACCATCAGCAGATTTGTCTTTCAGTACCTTCTTTATGCTGATGACACACAATTATACACGTCATCCTCCGACCTTACCCCTGCTGTATTACAGAACGCCAGTGACTGTCTGTCCGCAGTCTCCAACATCATGTCCGCTCTCTATCTGAAACTCAACCTCTCAAAAACTGAACAACTTCTGCTCCCGCCATCTACTAACCTCCCTAAATCTGACATTTCCCTCTCCGTGGGCGGCACGCTGTCTGGGTGTTATGTTTGACACCAATCTCCCCTTCACATCCCATATACAATATACAATCTCTTGCCCACTCTTGCCACTTACACCTAAATAACATCTCTAAAATCCGCCCTTTTCTCACCATGGAAACAACAAAAACCCTCACTGTAGCATTGATCCACTCCCGCATGGATTACTGCAACGTTCCATTAATTGGCCTCCCCATTACTCAACTATCCCCTCTCCAGTCCATCCTTAATGCAGCAGCCAGGGTCATCCATCTGGCTATTCTGTACTCGGACCCGTCTGCTCTTCGCCAGTCCTTACATTGGCTGCCCATTCATTATAGGATCCAATTCAAAGTACTTGTTAAAACAAAAAAGTGGTTTGGTACCGTGTTAGCCAGTAGAAAAAAATATATATAAAGTGCTCTCAGTGAGAGAAACAAAATAAGAATCTTGTGGGTATGATACCTTTTAATGGCTAACAAATAATAGTGAATGATGTTACAAAGCAAGCTTTCGGGACTGCTTATGTCCCTTCATCAGGCTGATATGACAAAGTATTTGAAGAAACCTTATTTATATACAGTTTAAAGCACAACATTTCAATAAACAAACAATGAGCTTGAAGAGAGAATCCTTAATTAGGTAAGATCGGATAGGAAGTATGAAACGTTCTGAAGATCAAAGGGCTACTTGGAGTAGATAGCTCAGACATGGTAATGGGTCATAAAACCTTCTGACAAATTGAGTCCTGTGTGAATAGAATCAAAGATAGTAATGAATTTATGCTCCCACACTCTCCGATGAGTCTGTGATTTAAAATTGCCTTTTAAAATGACAACTTTCATATTGCCTATGTTGTGTCCTGGACCACAGAAATGTTTAGCCACAGGTAAATGGTTTTTTTTGTCTGTAATTGTATGACTATGAGACCTCATCCTTGCTCTCAGTCTCTGTCCTGTTCCTCCAACATAGAGGCCACCCACAGGACATATATTGCATAGAATTAAATACACCACATTGGAAGAGGAACATGTGAATGTCCCTGGGATCTTATAGTCCTGCTGTGTGTTGGGAATTTGGATTTTGTCTTTGGTCTCTATATGAATGCAGGTTTTGCATCTTCTCCCATTGCAAGGATATGTTTCTCTTGGTGAATCAGAGGGCATTGAACTTCGGATAATGATGTTTCTTAGATTGGGAGGTTGTCTGTAACATAGCAAGGGGGGGTCTTTAATAATCTGGACTGAGCCTGAACAAGAACTTCTAAATTTCCATGACAAATTCAACAAATTTCATCCAACCATAAACTTGACATTAGACCATTCAAAACCAAAAATCAACTTCCTAGACACCACCATAAAAATCCAAAATGGTTCATTCCATACATCAGTATATCGGAAACCAATTGACCGTCCCACATACCTCAAATGGGACAGCTTCCATCCTAAACACATTAAGAAATCCATTGTCTACAGCCAGGCCCTCAGATATAACCGTATCTGTTCCAGTCCCAAGGACAGGGATGAACACCTAACCCAGCTTAAAATGTCATTTTTAAATCAAGGTTACCATCCCACCTCCATTGATGATCGAATCGTTAGGGCCACAAGGATCCCTAGAAGTCAAGTACTTCAATACAGAAAAAAAGAGGAAAATCATCGTATACCTCTGGTAGTGACATACAACCCACAGCTTGAAATACTCAGAAAAATGGCTAAGAAACTTCACCATATCCTACACAAGGATGACCGGTTAAAAACACTATTCAAAGACCCCCCCTTGCTATGTTACAGACAACCTCCCAATCTAAGAAACATCATTATCCGGCCTATTCACTAATCAAAGTTATTCTATGTGTAAGTGTGCATGGTAGCCCATTCACTATCTCCATCTGATGCGCCCGGGGGCTGCGGGGTACACGGAGCCAGGCCCGTCGACTTCAATGGGGGACGGTGTCACGGCAGCTGGGACCCGGTCCGTGGCCCCAGGTGGTCAAAGGCAATTAATTGCGTGGTATTTAAGAAGATGGGAATAAAGTTTATGGTTGGTTAAATACGAGACGCCACCTGAGGTATTCTGGTAAGAGGTGACCAGCGCTGTGGTGTTGCTTCTCTGGGATGGATGTTGGGCACAGCTATGATGATGTAGCCCTCCACAGGTAGGGCTGTAGTCCCAGGGCAGAATAGATGAAGTTGTTGGTAGGATTGTGGTGTGGAGTGGAGGGGTGGTGCAGGAATAAAATGGAGGACACAATCGCATGTAGTTCAATGGGCTTTACTCACAGTCTGTCTGCAGTACAGATGCCAGCTTCAGTGCTGAGTACTCCAGGTCAGGGGTCCAGTAAACTTCCAGGTAGATGAGTACACCCCTCCAACACTCCCTTTCAGTATGTTCCTTCCTAGGCCGTCTCACTGTACTGGTTTCCTCTCCTTTCTCCCTTTCCAGTACCTTCACAGTCAAGTGTCCCAGACTAGCTGCCGCGGATCCTGTCAGAATTCGTCATTCAGGCGGTTCCCTGATCCTATGTGGCTGCCTTTCCGGGAAGGTAACTGTGGGATACGCTGTGGCCCATACAGCAACCACAACTGTCAGCTTGCTAGTTAAGTTTGTTGTTTTCTTCGCTAGGCTAGGGGCTGAGACCCTTCTGCGACCTGATTTCTTCTCCCACCTGATAGCAATCAGTATGGGACTCTAGAAATTCCTTTCATTCCTCCCGGGAGCTTTCACTCCCAGCCAATCTATCCGGCAGCTCCTCCTGACAGGAGCTGCTTCAAGAGCAATCTTCCTCCTGCTCTTCCCCTGAGGCAACTCTCTTCACTCCTTTCAAATCTCCCACTCTTTCTCTAAGCTCCGCCCACTCGCTGTTCCCATTGGCTACTCTACATCACTCCACTTTCTAAGCTCCACCCCATTACCTACCTTCCCCACTAGCTCCCAACACCCTTTCCAAGCCAGTCTGGGATGAGGCCCTCCTCATGTAGGGTAAGTCCAGGTGCCCTGACTAGCTAGTGTGTGTGTTGAATGCATTGTTAAGAGTGTGGTGAGGTGCCCTCATCTTACCTGGTCGTGAGATACCACACCTCTGGATGAGATGGAGTACCTCTGTGGTGACTGGACCCACAGGGGCGCCACACATCCATCCCTCAAGACGGCTGGACCATCATTGTAAATACATCATTGTAAATACACACCTGTACTTTGTATCTCCCCCACCTCATTGTAGATTGTACGCTCTCCCGAGCAGGGTCGTCTTATTTTGCTTTAATTATTGTATTGTTAACGTTGTTACTTATGACTTGTGTTTTGAAACTGTTAAACTGTAAGGCGCTGTGGAATATGTTGGAGCTATATGAATAAAGATTATTATTATTATTTGTATAGCGCCAACAGAAATCAACAAGTGGTTACTTATTCAAGTTAGGAGAAAATTCAATTTCTTGGTCTAACAGAAAACAAGTGTCAGTCGTATTATCTTCTACAGAAGCAGAATATATGTCTTCTGCTTATGCAAGTCAACAAGTAATTTGGATGAAACAACTTTTGGAAGATTTCGGCAAGCCATTTAGCTCAACCAACAGTTATCTATGAGGACAACCAAGGATCCATTAAACTTGCCAGCAGTGAGAAGATTAGCGCAAGGACTAAGCACCTTGATGTTAAACATCACCACTTATGTGACTTAGTGGAACGTGGTGTACTCGAGTTTGTTAACTATGAGTCTGACAAGATGATAGCTGATGGTGTGACAAAACAATTATCAAGAGCCAAGTTTTTGGACTTCAGAACCGCAATGGGACTAACAGAATAAGTAGTTACTGAGTGGGGGTGTTGGAACATGTTTGGTGCAACAACTCCATTTCTGTCTATGAGTGTTTAGTTTTTTGATTTGTATGCTGTTTATAAAGTTAGAAGAAAAAAAACTTCCAGAGGCTCACACAGGGAGAACATGTGACTGTATTTCCTGTTTTTCCTGTGTCTGTGTATGAGAGAATCAGCCTGCTGCAGATGCTGCACAGATAGAGACACACAAATGATTTATTCCCGATCTATTAAGCCTGTTATATATTGTTCCAGATTGTTCCTGAAAAAAGAATCTCTTTTTTCGCACGCTTGGAGAGTATCCTGAATAATCCACTGCCAAGAGTATGTTTTGTTGAGCATTCTGCTAGATACGGTTTACTATGTCAGCTGCTCCTTCACTTCGGGGTGTTACTTTTCTTCCTAAAGTAGACCGTATAACAAGTGACTTTCCTAATTATTCCAGAAAGTCTTCGTTTATGCAGTTTATTGGCCTTCCAATCTGGTTAATTTCATGCCATAAAACAAATACATTGTAGTCAGATACATCAAGAATGTTAAAAAATAAAGCCATTGGCCACCGATCGATTTTGCGTTTGCTTGTGTATACAACTATTAGTTGATCTATTGTATCACCTGCCCTTTTGGTGAAATTATAATCTAATACCATCTGTTGCTTTTTGTCATCTCGACTACTTACTGAATTGTCATGGTTCATCGAGCTCATCAGAATGACATGTTTGCATGTTTGGGTTTTTTGGGGGAATGCAAGAAGCCACTGTCGTTTCTCCAGTAAAGTAAAATGTCTAGCTATGAACATCTCTTTTACCAACTATACCTTGCTGCAGGTCAGGCTTGCTTTGACGTACAGTGCTCAGCAATGTATGTTTTCATTTTAGCAACAGCTGCCCCAGTTGGTGTGATGTAAAAAAGTTTTCACATGTCACATTTTGCCCTCTTAGTCCATACTTCAAGTCTTAAACGACTTTCATAGCCTGATTCTCGTCAGGTTTTCTCCAGGCGTTTTTCCTGTATATACCTAAGCGTATAGAGCGTAAGAACTGCTGCTGTCACACAGTGTCCATATCTTTGCTGGCTTACTCTGCATATATTGAATGAACAGGCACCTACCTCGGAATGACAGAAGATGTACATCTACAGTGACATTTTCTTCAGTACTGTATAATTTTGGAAGTATCTCTATCCAGTTATCCCAAACTTCTCTAATAGCTGCTAGTTATCAGAGAATTATTCCGATGTTTCGCAGAGGACAATTTCCCTGCCTGGGCAGAAGGCTGTAAGTTCCAGATTACATTTTTATATCTAGACTGAAATTGCTTACATCGGTCTAGTTTTCTGGGTATCACCCCTCATCAGATCCAACTTCAGAATCAGAATTCTCGTAATCAGTTTCCCCACCACTTATGCGGTCCTATTCTTCACACTTTCTCCAGTTGGATATCTTCTTCCGAATCTGAGACGTTGGAAAGCTTTTGCTATTCAGCTTCACTCTCAATGGACGTCTTCACCACATTCTTATCCAATGTTTCAAATAATGGACACTCACGACTTTTACGGGGTAGAATAAATCAGTGTTGTGGAATACAATAAAAATAATATCACAACAAACACTAGCCAGTTTAGCAACAATAAGAGCTTATATACTACAGCGAAACAGACTTGCACAGATCTGTACTCAAAGCCCCCATACATCTGCAGTAACTTGCCAACGTATCGTTTGTTTGACCTGCAGGAACCGGAGAAATTGATAAACAATTGTAGATGCAATAGATAAATCACAATGATATTATAAATCATTTATGTGACTGAAAATATGGCGGGAGATCTGTTTAAAACACTATCGAGCAGTACACATGGAACAATTATTATTTCATACAAAAAAAAAATAAAAAGACAAAAAGCAACAGCACCCATAACGACACCTATCCATAAACAAACTGCCCTAACCACGATTTGCAGATCCTCATAATAAATAATCTGCAGCTTCACAAACTTATCTTTGGGTCGAACAGTACAACACGGTTTCAGGCAGTGTCTAGAATTGGAAAGGGTCTGCTTGTTTTAGACACTGCTCAATTCTTGTTCATGGGCTGCAAAATCACAAACAGACCATTGATGAGAAAGCACTATTTGGGGAAATGACAGCTTTTTTTCTCATTTGAGACACATCACTAGTGATGAATGAGTATACTCGTTGCTTTGGTTTTTCCGAGCATGCTCTGGTGTCCTCCAAGTATTTTGGCGTGCTCAGAGATTTAGATTTCGTCGTCTCAACTGCATGATTTGTGACTTGTAGACAGGCTGAATATATTTGGGCATTCTCTACCAAACAGGGATTCCACACATGTATTCAGGCTGTTTAGCAACCGCAAATCATGCACTGCATCGACATAAACTAAATCTCTGTGCACGCTAAAATACTCGGAGGACACCCGAGCAGCGAGTATACTCGCTCATCACTAGTCAGCACCAATGTGTGTCTCATGGACTGAAGTATCAATACAGCGTGATCTGCTCATCTCAATTCAAAGTTATGGAGAACTGAAAAAAGCAATTTTTTTTATACCAAAAAATAAGATGCACTTTACTACATTTACAGTCTTTGAGGCACATGAGATTATCCTCCTGGGCTCTCCTCCCTCACCAAATTTTCAGCATCAGCATATGAATGAAAAAACCATACCTGCTTTGTTGGGCAGCCCAAATCCCAAATCGTTTCTTGAGTAAATATACTTGGCCGAGCTGTATTATATTTGTATTATGCTTTGAGGTTAGGTTTCTCATTCCAGAGTATTGGAAAGAAAATATTCTGACTGCTCAGCAATGCCGGTATAATTTTTTCCATCCATCTAGTGATGCTGCATATCTGATGAGGGAGGAGATTCCAGAAGAATATTTTGATGTGACTAAAAGACCGTAGATGAGCTAAAGTACATTTTGTTTTCTTGGGAAACAAACTACCATCTTCGGTTCTTCTGCATTTAATTTCCTTGCTTGCTATGGAAGTAACTGAATTGCTTACTCTATCTATACCCCACCCCGTGCTTTGTCTATCAGTAAAGCAGGGGAGTGCTTGACATTCATATACCAAGTTTTAGTTTGGTACAGAGTTTCAGTAATTCATTGATCTATCATAAAATGTTAATCATACACAGTGGGGAAAATAAGTTTTTGATATGCTGATGATTTTGCACGTTTTCCCACCTACAAAGAATGGAGAGGTCTGTAATTTTTATCGTAGGTACACTTCAACTACAAGAGACAGAATCTACAAATAAAAAACATAAAATTGTATGATTTTTAAATAATTAAATTGCTCTTCATTGCATTAAATAAGTATTTGATCATCTACCAACCAGCAAGAATTCTGGCTCTCACAGACCTGTTAGTTTTCCTTTAAGAAGTCCTCCTACTCTGCACTCATAATTAGAGTTGAGCGATACCAGCCGATACTTGAAAATATCGGATCGGAATGGATCGGCCGATCTTAAAAAAAAGTATCGGTATCGCCGATTCCGATACCGGGAACCAATGCAAGTCAATGGGGCCAAAATATCGGAATTAAAAAAAACCCTTTCTTTCCTTGTAGGTTAATTCTACATGAAGAAAAACAACTAAGAATAATGTAGAATGTATTGTGGGAGGTGGAGGAGACATTAAAGCCATAGAGGTTTAGCCCAATCAAATGGAATAGCAGGAATTAAACTTTTTTTTTTAAAGATGTTAGGAGTTACAAAGATATTGACTATGTTAGCCTCATTTATATTTTGCCAGACATGTATGTCTTCTTCTTCTACTTCCTTTTTTTACATTCTTCTTCTTCTTCTTCTACTTCCTTTTTTTACATTCTTCTTCTTCTTCTTCTACTTCCTTTTTTTACATTCTTCTTCTTATTCCTTTTTTTACATTCTTCTTCTTCTTCTTCTACTTCCTTTTTTTACATTCTTCTTCTTCTTCTTCTTCTTCTTCTTCTTCTTCTTCTTCTTCTTCTTCTTCTTCTTCTTCTTCTTCCTTTTCTTACATTCTTCATATTCTTCTTATTCAACAATTATTATTCTACATATTCAGCTTCTTCATCTTCTTCCTATTCTTCTTCATCATATTCTTGTTTGTGTCAGGCATTCCTGTAGTTGTTATCTAGAAAAGTTAGAAGTTTACACCTTCCGTTCTGCCTGTCACAAAAGATTTACAACAGGATTTGTCCGCGTTCAGTTTGGCCTGCAGAAGCAGGCCTTTTCCAGGGGCACCACGAGGAGGAACGGACTCACCCCCATACACTGCTTAGTCTTCTTCTGCTTATAAATAAGATAATATCATTTGCTCAGAGTATTAGTCTTATGCTTAATGTTCTTCTGCTTTGTTTTTTTTATGCTTCTTTGTCTTCTCTCTCTTGTTGTTCTGCATCTTGGTGGTTGTCTTCCTGTTCTTTGTCCTCTTGAACCAGCTGACGGTACTGGCACCCGGAGGGGCAGCAGAAGGAACAAGAGCCAATGGCACTACCGAGGACCAGCTGACGGTGCTGGAACCCGGTTACTAAGCAGGAGGTACCTGTGCTACAAAGCACTACCAAGGACCAGCAGACGTTGCCGGAACTCGGATACCGAGATGGAGGCACCTAGGCCAAACGCTCTGACGAGAACCAGCTGACGGTGCTGGAACCCGGAGGGGTAGCATAAGCTGCAAGAGCAAATGGAAATAGCGAGGACCAGCTGACAGTGCTGGCACCCGGAGGGGCAGCAGAAGGAATAAGAGCCAATGGCACAACCGAGGACCAGCTGACGGTGCTGGAACCCGGTTACTAAGCAGGAGGTACCTGTGCTACAAAGCACTACCAAGGACCAGCAGACGTTGCCGGAACTCGGATACCGAGATGGAGGCACCTAGGCCAAAGGCTCTGACGAGAACCAGCTGACGGTGCTGGAACCCGGAGGGGTAGCATAAGCTGCAAGAGCAAATGGAAATAGCGAGGACCAGCTGACAGTGCTGGCACCCGGAGGGGCAGCAGAAGGAATAAGAGCCAATGGCACAACCGAGGACCAGCTGACGGTGCTGGAACCCGGTTACTAAGCAGGAGGTACCTGTGCTACAAAGCACTACCAAGGACCAGCAGACGTTGCTGGAACTCGGATACCGAGATGGAGGCACCTAGGCCAAAGGCTCTGATGAGAACCAGCTGACGGTGCTGGAACCCGGAGGGGTATCAGAAGTTACCCCTGAAAAGCAAAGTTGGCATGCCGCAAGCTGGCCGCAGTTACCGAATCACACAGTCCTACAGGGGGTGCTTGTCCTACTGGCACTATGGAACAAACCTTTCTTACCAGAACCCGCAGTCCACATAGGAAGCACCTAAACTGCTGGCACCCTAGCCTCGGCTAACCCAACCGCAACACGACATGGCAACTTGGGGTGGCAAACTGACATTGACACTTCCCGGAAACAGCAGGCAGGGCTGGAACCAAGCTGGGCAGGAGGGAGTACCCGTGCCAAAGTCAGTTATGAGCAGCAACTGGCGATGTTGGAGCCCAGGACAAGCACTTAGCAGGCTGAGGCCTGATGTGCTGTCAATTGGGAGGCAGCAGGACAGATTGCCATCAAAACAGCAGGGGAACAGCTGACGTTACTGAACCCCACAAACACAGGAGCTAGTGTTTTACTCTGTGAAGACGGCACTTCCGAGCAACAACTGGCTGTGTTGAAGCCCAGGGACAAGCACGGAGCAGGCTTAGGCTGCATTGAAGAAATTTTAAGATCGGTTGTAGACTACTAATTTGAACCAAGCTCCACTTAGGCCTGTGGATTCACTGATTTTCGTATTTCCCCTGTCCTCCAACCCCGCCAGTTACAGCTCCGAAGTGGCGTCTGCACAATCCACACTTGTTCCTGTGTTACAGGTGTTCAGTCCGGTCAGTTAATCCCCTGATGTGTGTCCGGCAATGTCGCCTGCTCTGTCCACATTCCGATAATGGGAATGTGGACAGAGCAGGCGACATTGCCGGACACACATCAGGGGATTAACTGATCGGACTGAACACCTGTAACACAGGAACAAGTGTGGATTGTGCAGACGCCACTTCGGAGCTGTAACTGGCAGGGTTGGAGGACAGGGGAAATACGAGAGACAGTGGAGCCACAGGCCTAATTGGAGCACGGTTAAAAATCAGTAGTGGTACGACTGTGTAGGCAGCAGGAGACTTTGCCATCCACACAGCAGGGGATCAGCTGACATTACTGAACCCCACTGAGACACGGGAGCAAGTATCTCTTTCCGTGTGGACGGCACTTCCGAACTACAACTGGCTGTGTTGAAGCCCAGGAAATAGGAGGGTGTAGGCAGAGGCCTACTGTATTTTGAATGAGTTTACAGCAGGAGAGACTGCCATCCACACAGCAGGGGATCAGCTGACGTTACTGAACCCCACTGAGACACGGGAGCAAGTATCTCTTTCCGTGTGGACGGCACTTCCGAACTACAACTGGCTGTGTTGAAGCCCAGGAAATAGGAGGGTGTAGGCAGAGGCCTACTGAATTTTGAATGAGGTGACAGCAGGAGAGACTGCCATCCACACAGCAGGGGATCAGCTGACGTTACTGAACCCCACTGAGACACGGGAGCAAGTGTCTCTTTCCGTGTGGACGGCACTTCCGAACTACAACTGGCTGTGTTGAAGCCCAGGAAATAGGAGGGTGTAGGCAGAGGCCTACTGTATTTTGAATGAGTTTACAGCAGGAGAGACTGCCATCCACACAGCAGGGGATCAGCTGACGTTACTGAACCCCACTGAGACACGGGAGCAAGTATCTCTTTCCGTGTGGACGGCACTTCCGAACTACAACTGGCTGTGTTGAAGCCCAGGAAATAGGAGGGTGTAGGCAGAGGCCTACTGAATTTTGAATGAGGTGACAGCAGGAGAGACTGCCATCCACACAGCAGGGGATCAGCTGACGTTACTGAACCCCACTGAGACACGGGAGCAAGTATCTCTTTCCGTGTGGACGGCACTTCCGAACTACAACTGGCTGTGTTGAAGCCCAGGAAATAGGAGGGTGTAGGCAGAGGCCTACTGTATTTTGAATGAGTTTACAGCAGGAGAGACTGCCATCCACACAGCAGGGGATCAGCTGACGTTACTGAACCCCACTGAGACACGGGAGCAAGTATCTCTTTCCGTGTGGACGGCACTTCCGAACTACAACTGGCTGTGTTGAAGCCCAGGAAATAGGAGGGTGTAGGCAGAGGCCTACTGAATTTTGAATGAGGTGACAGCAGGAGAGACTGCCATCCACACAGCAGGGGATCAGCTGACGTTACTGAACCCCACTGAGACACGGGAGCAAGTATCTCTTTCCGTGTGGACGGCACTTCCGAACTACAACTGGCTGTGTTGAAGCCCAGGAAATAGGAGGGTGTAGGCAGAGGCCTACTGAATTTTGAATGAGGTGACAGCAGGAGAGACTGCCATCCACACAGCAGGGGATCAGCTGACGTTACTGAACCCCACTGAGACACGGGAGCAAGTATCTCTTTCCGTGTGGACGGCACTTCCGAACTACAACTGGCTGTGTTGAAGCCCAGGAAATAGGAGGGTGTAGGCAGAGGCCTACTGTATTTTGAATGAGTTTACAGCAGGAGAGACTGCCATCCACACAGCAGGGGATCAGCTGACGTTACTGAACCCCACTGAGACACGGGAGCAAGTGTCTCTTTCCGTGTGGACGGCACTTCCGAACTACAACTGGCTGTGTTGAAGCCCAGGAAATAGGAGGGTGTAGGCAGAGGCCTACTGTATTTTGAATGAGTTTACAGCAGGAGAGACTGCCATCCACACAGCAGGGGATCAGCTGACGTTACTGAACCCCACTGAGACACGGGAGCAAGTATCTCTTTCCGTGTGGACGGCACTTCCGAACTACAACTGGCTGTGTTGAAGCCCAGGAAATAGGAGGGTGTAGGCAGAGGCCTACTGTATTTTGAATGAGTTTACAGCAGGAGAGACTGCCATCCACACAGCAGGGGATCAGCTGACGTTACTGAACCCCACTGAGACACGGGAGCAAGTGTCTCTTTCCGTGTGGACGGCACTTCCGAACTACAACTGGCTGTGTTGAAGCCCAGGAAATAGGAGGGTGTAGGCAGAGGCCTACTGAATTTTGAATGAGGTGACAGCAGGAGAGACTGCCATCCACACAGCAGGGGATCAGCTGACGTTACTGAACCCCACTGAGACACGGGAGCAAGTATCTCTTTCCGTGTGGACGGCACTTCCGAACTACAACTGGCTGTGTTGAAGCCCAGGAAATAGGAGGGTGTAGGCAGAGGCCTACTGTATTTTGAATGAGTTTACAGCAGGAGAGACTGCCATCCACACAGCAGGGGATCAGCTGACGTTACTGAACCCCACTGAGACACGGGAGCAAGTATCTCTTTCCGTGTGGACGGCACTTCCGAACTACAACTGGCTGTGTTGAAGCCCAGGAAATAGGAGGGTGTAGGCAGAGGCCTACTGTCTTTGTAATGCGGAGACAGCAGGAGAGACTGCCATCTCCACAGCAGGGGAACAGCTGGCAGTGCTGAACCCCACTAACACTTGAACGAATGTGTTTGGCTCTGTGGAGACGACACTTCTGAACACCAACTGACGCTGTTGGAGCCCAGGATTAGGCGAGGAGCAGGCTGGGGCCTACTGGATTTTGGCAGGTGAAGGCAGCAGGAGACTTGCCATCTCCACAGCAGGGGAACAGCTGGCAGTGCTGAACCCCACTAACACTTGAACGAATGTGTTTGGTTCTGTGGAGACGACACTTCTGAACACCAACTGACGCTGTTGGAGCCCAGGATTAGGCGAGGAGCAGGCTGGGGCCTAATGGTTTTTGGCAGGTGAATGCAGCAGGAGACTTGCCATCTCCACAGCAGGGGAACAGCTGGCAGTGCTGAACCCCACTAACACTTGAACGAACGTGTTTGGCTCTGTGGAGACGACACTTCTGAACACCAACTGACGCTGTTGGAGCCCAGGATTAGGCGAGGAGCAGGCTGGGGCCTACTGGATTTTGGCAGGTGAAGGCAGCAGGAGACTTGCCATCTCCACAGCAGGGGAACAGCTGGCAGTGCTGAACCCCACTAACACTTGAACGAATGTGTTTGGCTCTGTGGAGACGACACTTCTGAACACCAACTGACGCTGTTGGAGCCCAGGATTAGGCGAGGAGCAGGCTGGGGCCTACTGGATTTTGGCAGGTGAAGGCAGCAGGAGACTTGCCATCTCCACAGCAGGGGAACAGCTGGCAGTGCTGAACCCCACTAACACTTGAACGAATGTGTTTGGTTCTGTGGAGACGACACTTCTGAACACCAACTGACGCTGTTGGAGCCCAGGATTAGGCGAGGAGCAGGCTGGGGCCTACTGGATTTTGGCAGGTGAAGGCAGCAGGAGACTTGCCATCTCCACAGCAGGGGAACAGCTGGCAGTGCTGAACCCCACTAACACTTGAACGAATGTGTTTGGTTCTGTGGAGACGACACTTCTGAACACCAACTGACGCTGTTGGAGCCCAGGATTAGGCGAGGAGCAGGCTGGGGCCTACTGGATTTTGGCAGGTGAATGCAGCAGGAGACTTGCCATCTCCACAGCAGGGGAACAGCTGGCAGTGCTGAACCCCACTAACACTTGAACGAACGTGTTTGGCTCTGTGGAGACGACACTTCTGAACACCAACTGACGCTGTTGGAGCCCAGGATTAGGCGAGGAGCAGGCTGGGGCCTACTGGATTTTGGCAGGTGAAGGCAGCAGGAGACTTGCCATCTCCACAGCAGGGGAACAGCTGGCAGTGCTGAACCCCACTAACACTTGAACGAATGTGTTTGGCTCTGTGGAGACGACACTTCTGAACACCAACTGACGCTGTTGGAGCCCAGGATTAGGCGAGGAGCAGGCTGGGGCCTACTGGATTTTGGCAGGTGAATGCAGCAGGAGACTTGCCATCTCCACAGCAGGGGAACAGCTGGCAGTGCTGAACCCCACTAACACTTGAACGAACGTGTTTGGCTCTGTGGAGACGACACTTCTGAACACCAACTGACGCTGTTGGAGCCCAGGATTAGGCGAGGAGCAGGCTGGGGCCTACTGGATTTTGGCAGGTGAAGGCAGCAGGAGACTTGCCATCTCCACAGCAGGGGAACAGCTGGCAGTGCTGAACCCCACTAACACTTGAACGAATGTGTTTGGCTCTGTGGAGACGACACTTCTGAACACCAACTGACGCTGTTGGAGCCCAGGATTAGGCGAGGAGCAGGCTGGGGCCTACTGGATTTTGGCAGGTGAATGCAGCAGGAGACTTGCCATCTCCACAGCAGGGGAACAGCTGGCAGTGCTGAACCCCACTAACACTTGAACGAATGTGTTTGGCTCTGTGGAGACGACACTTCTGAACACCAACTGACGCTGTTGGAGCCCAGGATTAGGCGAGGAGCAGGCTGGGGCCTACTGGATTTGGGCAGGTGAAGGCAGCAGGAGACTTGCCATCTCCACAGCAGGGGAACAGCTGGCAGTGCTGAACCCCACTAACACTTGAACGAATGTGTTTGGCTCTGTGGAGACGACACTTCTGAACACCAACTGACGCTGTTGGTGCCCAGGATTACGCATGCCGCATGCAGAGGCCAATGGGCAGCGGTTTTTATGGAGGTTGTGGACTACTACTGATTCTAACCATGCTCCACTTAGGCCTCTGGCTCCACTGTCTCTACTATTTACCCTGGCCTCCAACCCCGCCAGCTACATCTCTGAAGTGGCGTCAGCACAATCTACACTTGTTCCTGTGTTACTGGTGCTCAGTCCCATCAGTTGATCCCCTGATGTTTGTCCGGCAAGTTCGCCAGCTCTGTCCTCATTCCCACTACTGGTTATGGGAATGTGGACAGAGCAGGAGACCTTGCCGGACACACATCAGGGGATAAACTGATGGGACTGAGCCACAGGAACACAGGAACAAGTGTAGATTGTGCTGACGCCACTTCAGAGATGTAGATGGCGGGGTTGGAGGTCAGGGGAAATAGTAGAGACAGTGGAGCCAGAGACCTAAGTTGGGCACGGTTAAAAATCAGTAGTGGTTTGAATGTTGATGGAGCTGGTGACTCTGCCGTCCACACAGCAGGGGATCAGCTGGCATTACTGAACCCCAGTAACACAGGAGCTAGTGTGTTTCTCTGTGCAGACGACACATCTGAGCGACAACTGGCTGTGTTGAAGCACAGGGATTATAGTTCAGGTGGTAGAAAAATGAACACACCAGCAGACCTGGATACAGTTGCCAACCACTAATTTAGTCTGTAAGAGGAATGGCAAAGTCTTTGGAGATCCAGGCCTTGCTCATTTTCAGAAAAGTCAGCCGGTCAACATTATCGGAAGATAGTCGCGTGCGACGGTCTGTTAGTACACCACCTGCGGCACTAAAGACACGTTCCGATAATACACTGGCAGCAGGGCAAGCCAGCACCTCCAATGCATACTGGCTAAGCTCTGGCCATGTATCCAGCTTAGAGACCCAAAACTTGAAGGGGGAAGAGCCATCTGGGAGTACAGCGACAGGGCAAGACATGTAGTCTGACACCATCTGACGGAAGCGTTGCCTCCTGCTGACTCGAGGCGTCGCTGATGGTGTAGACAATTGTGGTGGACACACAAAACTTTGCCACATTTGGGCCATAGTGGTCTTGCCTTGTGCTGCGGCACTGCCTCTGCTCCCTCTTTGTGCAGAGTTTCCTCCACTGCCTCGACGCACAGAGCTGCTTTGTAAAGCACTTGCAACAATGCTGTCGGGTGGAATGGAAAACATTATGGACTGCACCAGTGACTCTTCGTACTCCCGCATTTTACGCTCCCGGTTCAACGTTGGTATGAGCCTTTGTACGCTGTCCCGGTAGCGAGGATCTAGGAGGGTGTACACCCAATAATCAGCCGAGACGAGAATGTGGGCGATGCGGCGGTCGTTTCTCAGGCACTGCAGCATGAAATCAACCATGTGCTGCAGACTCCCAACTGCCAAAGAACCGCTGTCCCCTGTTTGAGGCGTGACCTCGACCTGCTCTGCATCACCCCACCCTCGCTGTACATACTGAGTAGAGGTTTGTGTACCTCCCTCCTCTGGAGAGATGTCTTCCTCCTCCATCGACTCCTCCTCATCCTCCTCACAAAGTGTCCCCTGCCTAGGCCTTTGTGAGGAAACACGTAGCGCAGACTGTCCAGAAGCAGATGGCATTTGGGACTCCTCATCCTCCACCTCTTCTGAAACCTCATCCCTTAGTGCTTGCAGTGTTTGTTGAAGCAGGCAGATAAGGGGGACAGTCATGCTGACTAGTGCATCATCTGCACTCGCCATCCGCGTGGATTCATCGAAGGCACGCAAAACGAGGCAGATGTCCTTCATAGAGGCCCACTCAATGGTGCTGAAGTGTGAACGGCGCACAGTGCGACTTGTTTGCGCCTGATGCAGCTGGTACTCCATGACTGCTGCCTGCTGCTCACACAACCGCTCCAACATATGTAACGTTGAATTCCACCGGGTGGGTAGGTCACATATGATGCGATGTTCTGGAAGGCCAAATCGTCGCTGCAGAGCAGCGAGGCGCGATCTTGCCGTGCTGGAACGTCGCAAGTGAGCGCACTCTATGCGGACCTTGTGCAACAGTGCATCAAGATCCGGATAGTCCCTCAGAAAGCTCTGCACGACCAAGTTAAGAACATGTGCCAGACATGGGATGTGTGTGAGGTTGCCTAGGCCAAGAGCTGCCACCAGATTTCGGCCATTGTCACACACTACCAAGCCCGGCTGGAGATTCGCTGGCCCAAACCACACATCGCTCTCCAGCTTGATAGCATTCCAGAGCTCCTGCGCTGTGTGGCTTCGATTCCCCAAAGAAATTAATTTGAGTACAGCCTGTTGACGTTTGGCCACGGCTGTGCTCATATCGGTCGTAACAGGCTCCTGCTCTGCTGTTTCTGAGGAACTTGAGTAGGAGGAGGAGTCTATGTGTACAGACTGGAGTCCTGCAATCCGTGGCGTTGGAAGAACACGTACAGCGCCACTCTCCAGATCCGTACCCGGCTCCACAACATTGACCCAGTGGGCAGTGAGGGAAAGGTATCGTCCCTGTCCATGGTTACTGGTCCACGCATCGGTGGTCAGGTGGACCTTGCTACTAACGGCGTTTAGTAGCGCATGTTTTATTTTGCCCTCAACATGTTTCTGCAGGGCAGGGACGGCTCGCCTGCTGAAATAAAAGCGGCTGGGCACGTTGTATTGGGGGACTGCCAATGCCATTAAGTCCCGGAAGGTGTCAGTGTCCACCAGCCTGAATGACAGCATTTCAACTGCCAGAAGTTTGGCAATGCCAGCATTCAGAGACTGTGCTCGGGGATGGTTTGCCGAGTAAGGGCGCCTTTTATCCCATGCCTGTGCTACCGATGGCTGTGATGGATGGGAACGTGCTGTTATGGGTGGAATCTGACAGGGTCTCCGGACAACAGTGGCAGAGGTTCTTCCTTGGCGATCCTGTGAGGAAGCCGAACCAGCAGTGTGTGAGCTGGAGGAAGAGGGCCCAACACGAACTGAAGAGGTGGTAGGTGGTGCTGTATGTTGGCCTACGTCTTGAGGGTGTCTCTGCAACTCCAACTCGTGCTTGGTGCGCACATGTTTCCACATATTTGTGGTATTGAGGTTGCTGACATTTCTCCCTCTTTTGACTCTCTGATGACACAGCTTGCATTTGACAAAGCAAATGTCATCTGCAACTGTGTCAAAAAAGGACCACGCACTGCAACTCTTGTGAGCGCCCGGTTTGCCTTTGGAAGGAGGAATGCTCCTAACGGGTGCCGAAGTGGAGGGTACAGGCAACCAAGTCTTCCCCCTCCCTCTGCCTCCTGTTTTGGCCGGTAGGGGAATCTCTTCCTCCGAGCTGCTCCCACCACCTTCCTGTTGCTCACGCCATGATGGGTCAAGGACCTCATCATCTTCCCTCCCCTCTTCAAACAGCTGCTTCTCCGGGGTTGTCTCGCCAGCACCGTACGCACCAGAAAGTGGCAACTGAGTCTCGTCATCATCTGATGCGTACTGAGGTGTGCTGACCATAGGCACTGGCCCACTCGCCTCTTCAGATTCAGAGGGACAAAGAAGTTGCGCATCACTGCATACTCCCTCTTCTTCACATTCAGGAATGCTGCTTGGCTGGCCCCCTCTTTCCAAGCCAACAGATTCCGAGAACAGAAGTAGAGATTGTGATGGCTCCTGTCCATGTCTCTCTGACTGCCTGGGCACTTTGGCAGGTGGTGAAGAGACAGATGGTTGCTCTTCGGTGCTCTGACCCTGAGAGGATGCGGAAGTAATTGAAGTCGATGCGTTAGCTGCCATCCATCCGACAACGGCTTCAATTTGTTCCTCCCGCAGCAGTGGGGTACGTTGAGGTCCTACAAAGCTGCGCATAAAGGACTGTTGCCTGCTAAAACTGGGGGATGCTGATCCACTGGTGCCCGCAGCAGGCCCAGAATCCCCACGTCCTCTACCTGTAGAATCCCCACGTCCTCTCCCTGCAGAATCCCCACGTCCTCTCCCTGCTGAAACTCCACGCCCACGCCCACGCCCCCGCGCCTTACTCCCTGCCTTCTTCATCTTGCAAGACTGCTTAAGATAGGCAAAAAAGGACAAAGGGGGGCCTTAGTGTGCTTATTCCTGAACAGCTGGTTACAGGTACAAGAAACACTAATTTTATGAAGTGTGTGTGTGTGGACTAGACTTTAATAGGAGCTGATGTGGCCTACACAAGTTCAAAATGTAGTGTTTGGTGAACTTTTTATGTGGTTTCTTTGTTTGAAACAAACTCAAAGTATGAGAACAAAGAATTGAAACTGATAGTATCACCAACTTTTTGGAGCTATTACAATGCAGGCAGGTAACCTACAATGCAAAAGATGAGGCTCCAAAAAAATTGGGTAATACTAATCTGGCTGCGCCGGCAGGGCACAAGCCAGAAAAAAAGGCTCCTCTATCTACTCCTATATAGTGTTTGCAACCAACCAATGTTGATGGATACGGATGGATGCACACTAATAGGAGAAGAAAAAATGAGCTGCACTCAGAGACAAATATGTGTGAGGCAGTGACGCACGTTGAGCGTCCTACAACCAGACGTAGCTGCAGGACACTCTACTCAGCGTGAGCTGCACTCACACACAGTCAGAGACCTCTCAGACAGCCGTCAACAGTGCAGCTAAGTGGGCACTGGCACTGACAGGCTGCAGAAAGGCTCCGCTGTGTACTCCTATATAGTGTTTGCAACCACCGTAGATGGAGACGGATGGATGCACACTAATAGAAGAAAAAATGAGCTGCACTCAAATAAAAATATGTGTGAGGCAGTGACGCACGCTGAGCGTCCTACAGCCAGACGTAGCTGCAGGACACACTACTCAGCGTGAGCTGCACTCACACACAGTCAGAGACCTCTCAGACAGCCGTGAACAGTGCAGCAAAGTGGACACTAGCACTGAAAGGCTGCAGAAAGGCTCCGCTGTCTACTACTAGTGTTTGCAACCAACGTATATGGATACGGATGGAAGCACACTAGATTGAAATTATTTAAAAAATGCAGCTCAAAAAATAAAAGATGTATGAGGCAGCAGTGATCACACTGGGTGGCCTACAGCCTGACGTGGCTGCAGGACCCACTCCACAGCGTGAGCTGCACTCACACAGCCCTTGCAGACAGCTGTGAAAACAGCGCTGCTAGGGAAAAGCAAGCTACAGTGGTGGTTTATGTAGCCTGGATAAAGCACAATATTGTTTTTAGAATCGCTATTTCTAACTGTCCCTCACAGTCTTCTACAGCAGCCTGTCCCTAACTGAATTCACAGCAGAGTGACCAGAAATGGCGGCTGCGGTGGCTTTTATAGTGCATCATGACATCATTTCGGCAGCCAATCACAGCCATGCCAATAGTTAACATGCCTACATGCCTAACAGGATGTGCCCACACTTCGGAGGATTCCCATTGGCTTAATCAAAGCAAGCAGGCTCATAGCATGATGGGAACTTCCTATTCCGATTCCGATCCCGGAATCCGATATGAAAAAAGTATCGGAATTAAGTATCGGAATTCCGATACCGCTGATATCGGCCGATACCCGATACTTGCGGTATCGGAATGCTCAACACTACTCATAATCTGTATTAATTGCATCTGATTGAGCTTGTTACCTCTATAAAAGATTCCTGTCCACACACTCAATCACTCACACTCCAACCTCTCCACTATGGCCAAGACCAAAGAGCTGTCAAAGGATACCAGGGACAAAATTGTAGACCTGCACAAGGCTGGGATGAGCTACAGAACAATAGGCACTAAGCTTGGTGAGAAGGCAACAATTGCATTGTCGCAATTCACAGTGGCTCAGTGGTTAGCACTGCAGCCTTGCAGCGCTGGGGTCCTTGGTTCAAATCCCACCAAGGACAACATCTGCAAGGAGTTTGTATGTTCTCCCCGTGTTTGCATGGGTTTCCTCCCACATTCCAAAGACATACTGATAGGGAATTTAGATTGTGAGCCCCATTGGGGACAGTGATGATAATGTTTGCAAACTGTAAAGTGCTGCAGAATATGTTAGCGCTATATAAAAATAAAGATTATTATTATTAGAAAATGGAAGAAACACAAGATGACTGTCAATCTTCCTCTGTCTGGGGCTCCATGCAAGATCTCGCCTCATGGAGGGAATTTAGATTGTGAGCCCCATTGGGGACAGTGATGATAATGTTTGCAAACTGTAAAGTGCTGCAGAATATGTTAGCGCTATATAAAAATAAAGATTATTATTATTAGAAAATGGAAGAAACACAAGATGACTGTCAATCTTCCTCTGTCTGGGGCTCCATGCAAGATCTCGCCTCATGGGGTAAGGATGCTTCTGAGAAAGCCCTGAACTACACGGGAGGACCTGGTCAATGACCTGAAGAGAGCTGGGACTACAGTTTCAAAAATTACCATTAGTAAAGCACTATACCATCATGAATTAAATCCTGAAGAGCACACAAGCTTCCTAAACTCACACCAGCACATGTCCAGGCCCATTTTAAGTTCACCAAAGACCATTTGGATGATCCAGAGGAGGCATGGGAGAAGGTCATGTGGTCAGATGAGACTAAAATAGAACTTTTTGGTATCCACTCCACTCACTGAGTTTGGAGGAAGAACAAGGTTGAATACAACCCCAAGACCAACCGTGAAGCATGGTGAGGGAAACATCATATTTTGGGAGTGCTTTTCTGCAAAAGGGGACAGGACGACTGCAGCACATTGCAGAGAGGATGGATGGGGTCATGTATCACGAGTAGTGTTGAGTGATACCATCCGATATTGTGAAATATTGGATCGGATTGGATCGGACCGATACCCAAAAAGTTTCGGATATCGCCGATTCCGATATCGGAAACCAATGCAAGTCAATGGGACAGAAATATCGAAATTAAAATAAACCCTTTCTTTCCTTGTAGGTTAATTCTACATGAAGGAAAACAACTAAGAATAATGTAGAATGTATTGTGGGAGGTGGAAGAGACATTAAAGGCACAGAGGTTTAGCCCAATCAAATGGAAAAGCAGGAATACATTTTTTTTTAAAGACGTTCGGAGTTACAAAGATATTGACCATGTTAACCTTTTTTATATTTTGTCAGATATGTATGTTTCACTACTTCCATGCTCTTCCCCTTCTTTTTTACTTCTCCCACACTTTCTCCTTCATGATCCTCAGCAGCAGCAGCATCTTTTTCATCAACTTCTTCTTCACCTTATTCATCTTCTTCTTCACCTTCCTATTATTCTTTTTATTACATTCTTCATATTCTTCTTATTCAACTATTATTCTTCATATTCTACTTCTTAATCTTCTTCCTATTCTTCGTCTTCATCATATTATTTGTGACAGGCATTCCTGTAGTTATCTATAAAAGTTTGAAGATTACACCTTCCGTTCTGCCTGTCATAAACGATTTACAACAGGATTTGTCCGCGTTCAGTTTGGCCTGCAGCAGCAGGCATTTTCCAGGGGCACCACGAGGAGGAATGGACTCACCCCATACACTGCTTAGTCTTCTTCTGCTTATCATTTAGATAATATCTTTTGCTCTGATTTTTAGTCTTATGCTTAATGTTCTTCTGCTTTTTGTTCTTCTGCTTCTTGGTCTTCTGTCTCTTGTTGTTCTGTATGTTGGTGGTTGTCTTCATGTTCTTTGTCCTCTTGGTCATCTTCTTCAGGGTCATCTTTTTGGCCTTCCAGGTCGTCGTCTTCAGGGTCGTCGTCAGGGAGATCCAGAGTGATAACCAAAAACCATTTCCAAAAGCTTGAACTTGGAAATGTAGCAGAAGGTACAAGAAGGTTGAGGAACTGCCGAGAACCAGCTGATGGTACTGGAACCCGGATGAGTAGCAGAAGGAACAAGAGCCAATGGCACTACCGAGGACCAGCTGATGGTACTGGAACCCGGTAACTAAGCAGGAGATACCTGTGCTTGAAAGCACTACCAAGGACCAGCAGACGTTGCTGGAACTTGGATACTGAGAAGGAGGCACCTAAGCCAAAGGCACTGCCGAGAACCAGCTGACGGTGCTGGAACCCGGATGGGTAGCAGAAGCTGCAAGAGCCAATGGAACTAGCGAGGACCAGCTGGTGGTGCTGGAAGCCGGAGGGGCAGCAGAAGGAACAAGAGCCAATGGCACTACCGAAGACCAGCTGACGGTACTGGAACCTGGTTACTAAGCAGGAGGTACCTGTGCTAGAAAGCACTTCCAAGGACCAGCAGACATTGCTGGAACTCGGATACCGAGAAGGAGGCACCTAAGCCAAAGACACTGCCGAGAACCAGCTGACGTTTCTGGAACCCAGATGGGTAGCAGACAATGCAGGAGCCTATGGAACTAGCGAGGATCAGCTGACGGTACTGGAACCTTCGTTACTAAGCAGGAGGTACCTGTGCTAGAAAGCACTACCAAGGACCAGCAGATGTTGCTGGAACTCGCATACCGAGAAGGAGGCACCTAAGCCAATGGCACTGTCGAGAACCAGCTGACGGTACTGGAACCCGGATGGGTAGCAGAAGGTACCCATGAAAAACAAAGTTGCAAGGCCGAAAGCTGGCCGCAGTTACCGAAACCCACAGTCCTACAGGGGGTGCTTGTCCTATTGGCACTACGGAACCAGCCTTTGTTGCCAGATCCCGCAGCCCACATAGGAAGCCCATAAACTGCAGGCACCATAGTCTAGGCTAACCCGACCGCAACACAACAGGACAACGTATTGGTGGCAAAGTGACGTTGACACTACCCGGAAATAGCAGGTGTGCTGGAACCAGGCTGGGCAGGAGGGAGTACCCGTGCCAAAGACACTGCCAAGAACCAGCTGACGGTGCTGGAACCCAGGGAAAATACTAAAAACAGAGGCCTAATTGGAGCAAGTTTAAAATCTGTAGTTGTCTGAGTGTGGACAGAGCAGGAGAAATTGCCGGACACACAGCTGGGGATCAGATGACATTTCTGAACCCCAATAACACTGGAGCATATGTTGACTGTGCAGACAGCACTTCTGAGCAGCAACTGGCGATGTTGGAGCCCAGGGTCAATCAGGGTGTAGGCTGAAGCCTAATTTCATCAAGTTTAATATCTGTTGTAGACTACTACTGATTTTAAACGTGCTCCAATTAGGCCTCTGGCTCCACTCTGTCTCTAGTATTTACCCTGGCCTCCAACACCACCAGTTTCTGCTAAGAACTGCCGTCTGCACAATCAACACTTGTTCCTGTGTTACTGGGGTTCAGTAACGTCAGCTGATCCCCTGATGTGTGTCCGGCAATGTCTCCTGCTCTGTCCACATTCCCACTACTAGTAGTATGTAATGTTGAATTCCACCTGGTAGGTAGGTCACATATGATACGATGTTCCGGAAGGCGGAATCGGCGCTGCAGAGCTGCAATGCGCGATCATGCCATGTTGGAACGCTGCAAGTGAGAGCACTCTATGCGGACCTTGTGTAGCAGTGCATCAAGATCCAGATAGTCCCTCAGAAAGCTCTGCACGACCAAGTTGAGCACATGTGCCAGACATCGGATGTGAGTGAGGTTGTCTAGGCCCACAGCTGCCACCAGATTTCGGCTATTGTCACACACTACCAAGCCTGGCTGGAGATTCGCTGGCACAAACCACACGTCGCTCTCTTGCTTGATGGCATTCCAGAGCTCCTGCGCTGTGTGGCTTCGATTCCCCAAAGAAATTAATTTCAGTACGGCCTGTTGACATTTGGCCATGGCTGTGCTCATATCGGTCGTAGCAGGCTCTTGCAGCGCTGATTCAGAAGAACTGGAGTATGAGGAGGAGTCAATGTGTACAGACTGGATTCCTGCAATCCTTGGAGTTGGCAGAACACGTACAGCGCCACTCTCAAGATCTGTACCCAGCTCCACAACATTGACACAATGGGCAGTGAGGGAAAGGTATCGTCCCTGTCCATGGTTACTGGTCCACGCATCAGTGGTCAGGTGGACCTTGCTACTGACGGCGTTTAGTAGCTCATGTTTAATTTTTTCCTCCACATGCTTTTGCAGGGCAGGGACAGCTTGCCTGCTGAAATAAAAGCGGCTGAGCACGGTGTATTGTGGGACTGCCAATGCCATGAAGTTACGGAAGGTGTCAGTCTCCACCAGCCTGAATGAGAGCATTTCAAGGGCCAGTAGTTTTGCAATGCCAGCATTCAGAGCCTGTGCTCAGGGATAGTTGGCCGAGTATGGCCGCCTTTTCTCCCATGCCTGTGCTACCGATGGCTGTAGAGTGGCCTGGGGGTGTGAGGATGACAGGGAACGTGGTGCTGTGGGTGGAATGTCACTGGATCTCTTGACAACAGTGCCAGAGGTTCTTCCATGGCGATCCTGTGAGGAAGCCGAACCAGCTGTGTGTGAGCTGGAGGAAGAGGCCACAACACGAGCTGAAGAGGTGTTAGGTGGTGCTGTAGGTTGGCCTACATCTTCAGTGTGTCTTTGTAACTCCACCACGTGCTTGGTCCGCACATGTTTACACATATTTGTGGTATTCAGGTTGCTGACACTTTTCCCTTTTTTGACTTTATGATTACACAGCTTGCATTTGACAAAGCAAATGTCATCTGCAACTGTGTCAAAAAAGGACCACGCACTGCAAGTCCTGCGAGCGCCCGTTTTGGTTTCTTCAAGAGGAATGCTCCTAACGGGTGCCGAAGTGGAGGCTACAGGCAACCAAGTCTGCTCCCTCCCTTTCCCTCCTGTTTTGGCCGTTCAGGGAAACTCTTCCTCAGAGCTGCTCCCACCACCTTCCTGTTCCTCAAGCCATGATGGGTCAAGGACCTCATCATCTACACTCCCCTCTTCAAGCACCTGCTTCTCCTGGGTAGTCTCGCCAGCACAGTACGCACCAGAAAGTGGCACCTGAGTCTCATCATCTGATGCGTACAGAGGTGTGCTGACCATAGGCACTGGCCCACCCGCCTCTTCAGATTTAGAGGGACAAAGCAGTTGCGCATCACTGCATACTCCCTCTTCTTCACATTCTAGAATGCTGCTTGGCTGGCCCCCTTTTTCCAAGCCAAGAGATTCAGAGATCAGAAGTAGAGATGGCTCCTGTCCAGGGCTCTCTGACAGCCTGGGCAATTTGGCAGGTGGTGAAGAGACAGATGGTTGCTCTTCAGTGCTCTGGCCCTGAGAGGATGTGGAAGTAATTGAAGTCGATGCGTTAGATGCCATCCATCCGACAACGGCTTCAATTTGTTCGTCCCGCAGCAGTGGGGTACGGCGAGGTCCTACAAAGCTGCGCATAAAGGACTGTTGCCTGGTAAAACTGGGGGATGCTGAGTTACTGGTGCCCCAGCAGGCACAGAATCCCCACGTCCTCTCCCTGCTGAAACTCCATGACCACGACCACGTGCCTTACTCCCTGCCTTCTTCATCTTAGTAGACTGATAAAGATAGGCAGAAAAGTACAAAGTAGGGGCTTAGTGTGCTTATTCCTGAACAGCTGCTAACAGGTATAAGAAACACTAATTTTATAAAGTGTGTGGACTACACTTTAATATGAGCTAATGTGGCCTACACAACTGTCAAATGGAGTGTTTGGTGAACTTTATTTAGGTGTTTTTTTTTTCAAAAAACAAAAAGGATGTGACCAAAGATGTGAAAGCGATAGTATCACAAACTTTTTGGAGCTATTACAATGCAGGAAGGTAACCTACAATGTAATAGACGAGGCTCCAAAAAATAGGCTAATGCTAATCTGGCTGCGGCTGCAGGGCTCAAGCCAGAAAATAGGCTCCTCTATGTACTCCTATATAGTGTTTGCAACCAACCAATGTAGATGGATACGGATGGAAGCACACTAATAGGAGAAAAAAAAATCAGGAAAAATGAGCTGCGATAAAAGAAAAAAGGACTATGTATGAGGCAGTGACGCACGCTGAGCGGACTACAACCAGAGGTGGCTGCAGAACACACTACAACGTGAGCTGCACTCACACACAGAGACCTCGCAGACAGCTGTGAACAGTGCAGAGAACTGGGTACTAGCACTGAAAGGCTGCAGAAAGGCTCCGCTGTCTATTCACAGCAGAGTGATCCCTAAATGGCGGCGGCAGCTGCTTTTATAGTGCATCAAGACATCATTTCAGCAGCCAATCACAGCCATGCCATTAGTTAACATGCCTACATGCCTAAAAGGATGTGCCCACACTTCTGAGGATTTCTCATTGGCTGAATCAAATCAAACTGGCTCATAGCATTATGGGAACTTCCGATTCTGGTATTCGATATGCTAAAAGTATCGGAACTCAGTATCGGAATTCCGATACCGCGAATATCGGCCGATACCCGATATTTGCAGTATCGGAATGCTCAACACTAATCACGAGATTTTGGCCAGCAACCTTCTTTGCTCAGTAAGAGCACTTAAGATGGGTCATGGCAGGGTCTTCCAGCATGATAATAATAATAATAATAATTTTATTTCTAAAGTTCCAACATGTTCCGCAGCACTTTACATTTCAGAGGGGACTTATACAGGCATTAGTCATTACAGCATAACAATAATCACACAGATCATAACAGATCCCAAGAGGAATGAGGGCCCTGCTTGCAAGCTTACAATCTATGAAGAAAAAAGGTAGAAACGAAAGGTGGGTGGTAACAGTTGCCTTCATTGTTCGGACCAGCCATAATGTTAAGTGTGTAACAGTGCAGACACAGAGGGCTAATGGATGCATAAAGCATGTGGGAACATGATGCGGGGAACCTGGTTATGGTAAAACTTTTGACTGTGCCACACGGGATAGTTAGGTTAATGTATTGAGGCGGTAGGCCAATCTGAATAAATGCATTTTTAGGGCATGCTTAAAATTGTAGGGATTGGGAACTAGTCGCATTGACCGGGGAAGTGCATTCCAAAGAATTGGCGCAGCACGTGTATAGTCTTGGAGACAGGAGTTGGAGGTTCTGATTATTGAGGGTGCTAACCTCAGGTCATCAGCAGAATGGAGGGCACAGGTAGGGTGGTAGACTGAGACAAGGGAGGGAATGTAGGGTGGTGCTGAGCCGTGGAGTGCTTTGTCAGTGAGGGTAAAAAGTTTGTACTGGATTCTGGAGTGGATGGGTAACCAGTGTAAGGACTGGCATAAGATAGAGATGTCGGTGTAATGCATTCAAGACAGATTGGAGGGGGGAGAGTTTGGTAAGAGGGAGACCGATTAGAAGAGAGTTACAATAGTCCAGACAAGAATGAATAAGAGAAACAGTAAGAAAAGGTCGAATAATGGCCCAAAACACACAGCCAGGGCAACTCAGGAGTAGCAACATAGAAGCATTTCAAGGTCCTGGAGTCACCTAGCCAGTCTCCAAACCTGAACCCAATAGAAAATCTTTGGAGGGTGCTGAGACTCAATGTTGCTTAACAACAACCCACAAACCTGAAAGATCTGGAGAAAATCTGTAGGGAGGAATGGGCCAAAATCTCGGCTGCAGTGTGTGCAAATTTGGTCAAGAACTACAGGAAACATCTGACCTCTGTAATTGCAAACAAACGTTTCTGTACCAAATAGTAAATTTTGTTTTCTACTGTATCAAATACTTATTTAATGCAATAAAATGCAAATTAATTATGTAAAAATCATACAGTGTGATTTTCTGGATTTTTTTTAGATTCTGTCTCTCACTGTTGAAGTATACCTACAATAAAAATTACTGGCCTCTCCATTCTTTGTATTTTTGAAAACGTACAAAATTGTCAGTGTATCAAATACTTATTTTCCCCACTGTAAGAATGAAGATCTATCAAGAAAAGTGCCAACCATAATCCAGAGGGGTCCTACAGTGAGCCCAAAGGTCACAAAGCTGGTAGAGGACAATCACTGTATTTTTGTAGCCATTCTATAAGTCTATGTCTTGTAGAATCATTCAAAAACTTCCTATTGGAACTTATTGATGTGCCCTGTGTGCAATGATAGCTACAAAGTTTTTCAAGCAATTTAAATTAGATGGGTTTATATTCTATATATGTGGCGCCCCTAAGGGTTCAGTTGCCACAGAGGTACTGCACCTCCTCCTGAGGTGTAGTTTCCCACTTCCCAGGTAAGATGGGGACACCTGACCAGACTCCAGCACCTGCACCCAGCACGGAAACCTTAGAACAGCAGAGCACCCTCTATGGCCCCTGCTTGGTTCATGAAGGGTGCTGGGAGGTGGGTGGAGCTTAGTTTGCACTAGAGAGGGTAAAGCTGACAGGAAGTAAGAGCAGTTACCCAGGGGGAAGTAGAGAGAGGACATTTATGCAGCAGCCTCTTGTGAACTAGAGCTGCTGGCAATGAAAGAGAGAAAGAGAAAGATCAGTTCTTTAGAAGGAAGATAGAAAAGGATGGAATGTGAGGAGGAGAGAACTGGGGACTGGGGCTAGAGCAGAGCCCTTTCCTAATTTAATGTGCCAAAGGCCAGGCGCCTGTATCAGAGGCTGTGTGAATGCTAATGGTTCTACAGCAGAAACCAGAGGAATAGAAGTTGTGACCACTTTATTCCCACCTAAGACTCGACGACGCAGCAGCAATATGTGTGAGCTGGAACATGATAGAGTCCCCGAAGTTGCCTACAGCTGCCTGTCAGGCGAGTGGAGTTTTAAGTAACAGCAAGCAAGAGGAACTTGAGTGTAATTCATAACTACAAGTACTTCAGATTAGCGCTAGTAAGGAGATGTTCAGAAAAGGCACATGGAAGAGAGTGCTGGAAGGGTGTATTCCATCTGCCTGGGAGTTGGCTGAGCCCCTCACCTGGAGGACATGGCACTGAAGCGAGCACCTGTGTATGCCAGAAACGTGAGTAAAGCTTTGGAACTGCATTCAGCTGTGTCTCTGCCTTCTTCCTGCGTCACCTTCTCAGCACTGCTACATCTCTGTGCCTGAACACTACACCATCTACCTCAACATCTCACTACAGCTGCCCTGGGACTACAGCTCGGCCTGTGGAGAGCTATTACACCTCTTCTGCACCACACCATCTGTCCCAAAGGATCTGCACAGCAGCGCTGGTCCCCTTCTGACCAGATACCACAGGTGGCGTCACGAATTTATCTACACATAAACTTTATTCAATCCTCTTATTTCATATGGACACCCAGGGCTACGGACAGGGTCACTGCCACCGTGACACTTCCCCTATAAGACACCGGTCCGGTACTGAGTAAAGTCCACAGCCCTGGGGGTGATCCATATACATGAATAATGGGCCATAAGGGTTACTTCCCCTGGATGCCCCCAAGAACCCCAGTGTCATAGGTTTACCATGACAGAGGAGCCAGAAGACCATGCTGCCTAATTTCTCCTACTCCCTGTACTTCACCTTCATATTAAATAGTACAGTGAAGAGGTTAATCTGTTCAGTTTAGAGTTCCTGGAAGCTTACCTGGGTTGATGCTCTCAGCTGTTCACTCCCCTCTCCTACATATACTGGCCTCTGGCAAGCAGGCATTGCCAGAGTTAACTTCATGCTGCATGGTCCAGGAACTGGAGTTCTGTTGTTTGAGGAGGCATATGGTGGATTTATTCAAAGACTGTTTCTTGATTTTGCTTGTATACAAATCCTCTTCTTCTCCTACTTTGGTTTTTCATTTCCTTCACTCCCTGGTATTCCCTTCTGTTGTTTTTGAGAACATATTTGTATGAATGTTATTTTCCTTTATCCCTGTATGTATTCCCTTGTTAGTCTGATTGGTGTATTTCCATACATTACTACTCTGCTCTTCCCTAGGTGGGAGGAGGGAACAGACTTAGGGCAGATTCAGGAGCACAGCAAGGTAGGTGGCCCCTGTGTCTTCAGCAATAGAAGTAGTCTGAGTAGCAGGGATAGCTAGGACGTGTCAAAGAAATGGTTAATCTTAGTTTCTATAGACCAGAAAAATAACTGAAAAACAACTTGTAACCCATGACACTATTTTAATTGTTATCATCTGTCTACGTGGTTAGAAAATTCTGCCAAGTGGTCAGTTCCAAAATTCTCTCTTTTCTTAGAATAATGTCTAAAATGTCAAGGCCAAGTATTTTGGCCTGTTAGTATTACCGGATGCAGTTCCACGAATTGTTAAATTGATATCGAGTAAGTGCCATATTCCCGTCATCCCCAATTAGACACATAATATATCATTTTGTCATATCTGTTATATAACTATTGTTTTTGCCAACCATCCACCATTTCGCAATTGTTACATAATATTACGGAAATTGTCTATATTTGTATATTTGTCTATTTCCTCTTTTGCGATCCTATAAAAGAAGTACCCATCTTAATAAAGAGAGAGATTAACTTGAAAGACAAGCCTCCTGTGTCTTTTTTTTTACGTCTCCATTCCTAGGATCCTAGGTAAGAGAAGCTCTAAATGAGCTTTACCCGAGGTTGGTGATTAGAGAAAAAATCCCGGCGCTGACAGACGCCCATAACACTAGGGATAGGGAAGAAGCCCCTGGCCCCTGGATATCTGACAACACAGTCGTGACACCCAGTCTGACACTTGATGAGAACATGAAGTGCCACCAATTCTGGTCAAAGTCTTAAAGGGAATATGTCACCCTTTTTTTGCCCTATTGGCTGCTGGCATAGACATCGGGGGCTTATCTACAGCATTCTGTAATGCTGTAGATAAGCCCCCGATGTAACCTGAAAGAGAAGAAAAACACTTTATATTATACTCACCGAGGTGGGCGGTCCGGTCCGATGGGTGTTGCGGTCCAGTACGGCGCCTCCCATCTTCATATGATGACGTCCTCTTCTCCCATCCTGGAATGGCTCCGGCGCAGGTGCATTGCTCTGCCCTGTTGAGGGCAGAGCAGAATTCTGCAGTGCGCAGGTACCAGACTTCTCCCAACACCTGTGCACTGCAGGACTCTGCTCTGCCCTCAACAGGGCAGAGCAGTGCGCTTGCGCCGGAGCCATTACAGGACGAGAGAAGAGGACGTCATCGCATGAAGAAGGGAGGCGTCGGACCGGACCGCAACACCCATCGGACCGGACCGCCGACCTCAGTGAGAATAATCTAACGTGTTTTTCTTTTCTTTCAGGTTACATCGGGGGCTTATCTACAGCATTACAGAATGCTGTAGATAAGCCCCCGATGTCTATGCCGACAGCTAATAGGTCAAAAAAAGGGTGACAGATTCCCTTTAAGAAATATCTGGAAATGCAAGTTAATGACGGGTTCTATGTCTTTCTGTATTAACTATTTCTCTAGGCAAGGTTAAATGCAATGACGAAAGACGGCAGAATGAAGCGCGTTTGATAGATTATACTAGTATAGGAATTGCAACTTTTTATTATTATTTTTTTTAAAAACTGCTTTTAACGGAAGATCCTTGATGATGGAATTTCTTTAGTCTAGGTGTTGTCTCTTTTTTATTTTTTTATTTTCAATTTGCTCTAAATGGGAGTTTGAGGCGCCACGATATTTCCTGTTACAAATGCAAAACTTAACAAGACTCCCAGATAGAATGAAATCCTTCTCTACTTGTTATGTGCTGTTTTTTTATTAGGTAACTACTAAGGCTAGTTTCACATTAGCGTTTAAGGCCGCAGCTTCGGGCTGCACACGATCACCGCTAAGCCCCGCCCCCTGCCACGCCTCTGCCGGTAGCTCCGCCTACGGGCTCATGACACTGCATGCATCCTGCATCCCCTATCTTTAGCACTGGGGACGCAGGCCGTGCGGAGTATGCGTTTGACGGCACATGCGTCCTTTTGACGCTGCACCGATGTGATACCTATGTGATATGTATGGTGTGTGCATGAAGAAGATAGGTGTCCAGATTCCAGATTAGGTGATCACGGGTCTTATTATTCCTTTTTGCATTTAATTCAGCACAGTTTAAGATGGCTGAAGTGGTTGACCGTTACATGACCTGATAAAAGCATGGGGATTTCGGTGAAAAAAAAGCAATTATACAGCGCCTGCGTGACATGAGCTGATTACAAGCTCAAGAATTAACCACGCAGGCACCAAGCAGATAGCTAAAAGGGTTGACCGCTACATGACCTGATAAGAGCATGGAGGTTTCGGTGGGAGACAACTATACAGTGCCTGTATGACATGAGCTGATTATGAACTCAAGAATTAATCATGCAGGCGTCAAAGGTAAACATGTTATATGAGTATTACAATAAGTGTACTGCGCATGACTGAACTGATATCTGATCGTAAACAGCATATAACAAAGGGGGTTCTCACTGGTGAGCAGGGACATTCCAGGAGATTTTATGGACGCATAACTTCTGTGATGATGTGCTGCTGGATATTTCCTCCTCACCAGTCGAGTCCCCCGATGGAGGAGTGATGCTGCAATATCTGGTAATATATATTGATGCTTACTTTCTCTATGTTATAGATGATGACTTTCTCTATGTTATAGATGATGATGATGATCATCATGTGATGTTAGACTAGTGCTGCTATAATTCATGTGCCTATAATACATATATATTAGACTATTATATTAATAAACTATAAATTGTTTTACCGATATAAAGACCTAGTAGTCTTCTTGCCTAATTAGGATATTAGTGAGCGCTAAGTACGTAAGGGGCTTGCCCCTCTTAAGGTGAAAACTCGGTAAGACAACCGACCAGCGCCAAACGCAACAGGTTGCAATTTGGTGCGCTCAGCGCAGCGTCAAAAGGAAGCATGCGCCGCCAAATGCATACTGCGCATGGCCTGCGTCTCCAGTGCTAAAGAAAGGGGACGCAGGACGCATGCAGCATCATGCGTCCATAGGCGGGGCTACCGGCGGAGGCGCAGCAGGGGGTGGGGCTTAGCGGCAGCCCAGCGCTGCGGCCGTAAACACTAATGTGAAACTAGCCTTAGAGATTAATTATCGAGTGACTTGACCAAAGCACCACTAGCTGAAAATAGTAGGTTGTAATCTACTCCTCTGGTTCCTGTCTTTGGGGGTTCTCTGTTTGAGGAAAAGAAAAAAAAGAAATTACTTTGATATTGGGGTCAGTGGAAAATGTACAATTCTAACATACTGTCATTTACCCTTCAGTTAAGGTTGATCTGTTGGCTGTCCTTTAGCGCCACACAGAGCAGTTTAATATTTTTTAGACAATCTCCAGTCCTGTACAGAGAATGTCATCACTTACATTAATCTTAATCCTCAATGAGGCTCAAGAAGACTTACCCAGCAAGGAGGTAAGCAATGGCTGGAAAGTATTGTTGGATACAAATAGGTATGCCAATGCTCATTATTAATTAATAAAGGTAAACAAGTTGCCACTCGTGGGACATCTGTGGCATATTAACATGATATGCCATAAATGTCTACTAGGTGCAGGTACCACCTCTGTGACATGCATCTACAGTGCCTACAAGTAGTATTCAACCCCCTGCAGATTTAGCAGGTTTGATAAGATGCAAATAAGTTAGAGCCTTCAAACTTCAAACAAGAGCAGGATTTATTAACAGATGCATAAATCTTAAAAAACAAAAAATTATGTGGCTCAGTTAAATTTTAATAAATTTTAAACATAAAAGTGTGGGTCAATTATTATTCAACCCCTAGGTTTAATATTTTGTGGAATAACCCTTGTTTGCAATTACAGCTAATAATCGTCTTTTATAAGACCTGATCAGGCCGGCACAGGTCTCTGGAGTTATCTTGGCCCACTCCTCCATGCAGATCTTCTCCAAGTTGTCTAGGTTCTTTAGGTGTCTCATGTGGACTTTAATCTTGAGCTCCTTCCACAAGTTTTCAATTGGGTTAAGGTCAGGAGACTGACTAGGCCACTGCAACACCTTGATTTTTTCCCTCTCGAACCAGGCCTTGGTTTTCTTGGCTGTGTGCTTTGGGTCGTTGTCTTGTTGGAAGATGAAATGACGACCCATCTTAAGATTCTTGATGGAGGAGCGGAGGTTCTTGGCCAAAATCTCCAGGTAGGCCGTGCTATCCATCTTCCCATGGATGCGGACCAGATGGCTAGGCCCCTTGGCTGAGAAACAGCCCCACAGCATGATGCTGCCACCACCATGCTTGACTGTAGGGATGGTATTCTTGGGGTTGTATGCAGTGCCATCCAGTCTCCAAACGTCACGTGTGTGGTTGGCACCAAAGATCTCGATCTTGGTCTCATCTGACCAGAGAATCTTGAACCAGTCTGTCTCCGAGTCCTCCAAGTGATCATGAGCAAACTGTAGACGAGCCTTGACATGATGCTTTGAAAGTAAAGGTACCTTACGGGCTCGTCTGGAACGGAGATCATTGCGGTGGAGTACGTTACTTATGGTATTGACTGAAAACAATGTCCCCACTGCCATGAGATCTTCCCGGAGCTCCTTCCTTGTTGTCCTTGGGTTAGCCTTGACTCTCCGGACAAGCCTGGCCTCGGCACGGGAGGAAACTTTCAAAGGCTGTCCAGGCCGTGGAAGGCTAACAGTAGTTCCATAAGCCTTCCACTTCCGGATGATGCTCGCAACAGTGGAGACAGGTAGGCCCAACTTCTAGGAAAGGGTTTTGTACCCCTTGCCAGCCCTGTGACCCTCCACGATCTTGTCTCTGATGGCCTTGGAATGCTCCTTTGTCTTTCCCATGTTGACCATGTATGAGTGCTGTTCACAAGTTTGGGGAAGGTCTTAAATAGTCAGAAAAGGCTGGAAAAAGAGATAATTAATCCAAACATGTGAAGCTCATTGTTCTTTGTGCCTGAAATACTTCCTAATACTTTAGGGGAACCAAACAGAATTCTGGTGGTTTGAGGGGTTGAATAATAAATGACCCTCTGAATAAACTTTTCACAATTTAAAAAAAAATTAAACAAAGAAATAACATTCTTTTTTGCTGCAGTGCATTTCACACTTCCAGGCTGATCTACAGTCCAAATGTCACAATGCCAAGTTAATTCCGAATGTGTAAACCTGCTAAATCTGCAGGGGGTTGAATACTACTTGTAGGCACTGTATCTGGAGGATATGGCCCTTGTCACATTATGTGAGTAATGGAGAGCTGGCTGTGCACGCATGGGTCGTTCCATTCAGATGCAAAACATCTTGGAAAATTGCCAAGCAAGAGTGCTGAAAATATTTCAGGACTTGCAAATAAATGAACACAGAAAAGCCGTCTATGGAAGATTAACGAGATATCCAGTCAATGAGCCATAAATATCCTGGGTCAGAGAACCTCTTTAAAATTGTATTTTATAAGGAAAATTCCTTTATTAATTAATTGATCCTAATTTATTTTTTGTCGAGCTGCCTTCTTGTGCTGTGTTTAACTACAAAATAACAACTTTCACAGATTCCATTTAATTAGTAGATGTTAATTGTATTAAATTAAGTAGCTAAACTTAGTATATGGGTCAGACCTCACACTTGTGAATGTGATGTTAAACTCATTTCGTGTTCTCGGGCTGTTAGAGCAGAAATGCAGATATAGAAATCAAGGAGGGGGATTTCCTCTAACAGATTCTGAGTTTTAGTTTTTGTCTTTACTAACTGCTGTACATGATTTCTAACCTGAAACCAGTAGCGTAGCTACCAGGGGGGCAGAGGGTGCGGTTGCCCTGGGCCCCTTGCTCTGTGGGGGCCCACCCAGAGCTACGGCCACTGGATATACCACCTGAGTTGTGATCAAGGTTACCGATTGTGGGCCCACTCAGATTTTTTGTCCCCCTGATCTAAACCCCTAGCTACACCTCTGCCTGAAACACATGATTCAGCAATACAAGCAACCGAGCTATACCTGAGCAGAAAACCTCACTGTTCTAGAAGATGTGATTTTACAGTGCAATTGCACTTTCAACTAACTTTTCAGAATACACCATCCTGTGTGAATATATGAGGAATAATAATAGCTCTGGCCATCATATGACTTGTCTCCAGCATTTTCACCAATATTTCTCTCTGCAGGCTGTATCTCTTAATTTAAAATCCACTGGAAGCTCGGGGTAGGAGACAAGCTGCTATGATCTCTTCCATACACAGCACAGCTCTCCAAGATGGATTCCAGCACTTTAATCTTTTTTAACACAATGAAAAACAGATTAAAAACACATGTGACCTGCACAAAAGTGAACAGGTCAGTTGGACAGTGTTCACACCACCCAAAGACTGAAACACAAGGAAAAACACAGTATGACAAACGTACAAAAATACTCTGTTGTAAAAAATATATAACAGTAGACAGCAAGTGCTAGGAAAAAAATGATAAAAACAGGGTATTTAGTTGATACATTTTGTTTTAGTTGTAGAGTGAAGGACATTATAGAACAGTAGTGATCATTGTAGCTGTGAATCCAGCACTGGAGGAAGGTAGAAGACCAGTTTGAAAGTTTAGCACAATCTTTCTTTCTGTGTCTCCTTCTCAGGTTTTTTTTCACTTTGCCCCTCTGTTCTCCCACCTCCCTTCTACAATGGGTATACTATGGAGAGCTGGTAGTCCGTTTTGTCTGAGCACGACATATTTTAGCTGTTTTTTTTCAGAGTTGATGGTGAGTTTAAGAGGCTTGGGGGAGAGGAGCAAGTGTCGTATAACTGGGGAAGGAAGAAGATTTCTCTAAGACATAACAGTGTTTATTATATTTGCCTGTACCATTGATTTATGCAAAGTGTGTTGATAGTAAGGTTCCCATTTAATAAATGTCATGCAAATACTGCGGAGAAGCTTCGCTGCGTAAATTGAACAATTTGAATTATTTTGAAATCCTGAGCATGTCAATTTATCCGGTAGATTTCACCCTCTGCATTGGACAGCTCTGTATGATGAGAAGTTCTGCTCTTGTGCATCCATCACAAGGTAAGGACATTAATACACTAAAAGTCAATAATGACGTTTCCTACTGAAATACAGCAGGCAGAGATTAAACTGTTAGGACAATATTATTGTAAAATTGTATAACCATTTATTATATTAAGAATAATATTTATTGGCTGAAACCAGGATTCCTCTTTCAAGGGAATGTGTCAGCGCATTTTACTAAGTACAGACATGGCCATATTGACGCTGACATACTGATCAAAATGATACGTCAGGTGAAGAAAACCATTTGGTAGATCTTCTTTAATCTGTGCTTGAAGTTTCCTTGTACTCATTTCTTCGTGCATTGGAGCCTGTGGTGAGACTGTGTGTAGGGTCTTCAGTTTTTTCCATCCCCTCTAGGTGTCTCTTCTTCTTCATTTAAAATGTTGTGCCGGCACCATGCAAGCCTCGGGCGGCGCTTGTGCTGATTGAGCTCTTGGAAGTCTTCAGGAAAAGGGCTCCAGTCACTGTGTCTGCGTAAATTGCTTAGTGCCATTTAACTGAAGCCCACCATTAGATCAACCTGCTCTCACGCCGCCCATGACTAATGATGGGCTTCAGTAAAATGGCATGAAGATATGAATTCAAGGAAAGTTTAAACAAAGAAGGTCTGCAAAACGAATATCTTCACCTGAGGTCTTTTATAAAAGTGAAATATTTGACAATAATAGCCCTAGCGGAATCTTACAGGGATTCTTATTCCCATCCTATAAAAAGATGCCTTATCGCTAGGTTATGCCATCAATATATGATTGTTGTTGCTTCAACTCCAACAACCCACACCAACCATGTGGATGATGGGTCACCAGTGTTGATTTTTTCGTGTGGTGTTGCACCTGCCCACAGAGCTTATGGCTATGAAGGGGAAAAATGATAGCCAACATTCTCAGAATCAAATAATAACTGATTATAAGATGAAAGGGGAATAGCCCATTAGATAGATAGACAGATAGAGTGACAGATAGATAGACAAATAGATAATGGATAGATAATGGAAAGATAGATAGACAGATAGATAGATAGATAATAGATAGATAGATGATAGATAGAAAGATAGAAAGATAGATAGATAGATAGATAAAAAGATAGGTAATAGATAATTAGATAGATAATAGATGGATAAATAGATAATAGATAGATAGATAAATAATAGATAGATAGACTGTTGGAATAATGCATATTAATCTGTATGTATTGCAACAACTACTACTGTACTGTTTGATATATTGTGCATATTGTGAGATTGTTAACATAGTTCAGTGACAAAAAAAACAGACAGGATGCCCCCTCCTTCTCTTCCCTTCTTGTTGTTGTAATGCTCCCATGCTGCAAGCCACAGCAGATACCAGACTGATCACATTTCATGCTGTAAACTGTTCAACCTGGATATGAATAAATCTACATTCTGTGTTGCCGACTCTGGATGTTATGCTGATTAATCCGCTGCTAACATAGACAGATAATAGATAGATAGATAGATAGATAATAGAAAGATAGATAATAGATAAATAGATAGACAGTAGATAGATAGATAGATAGATAGAAAGGGATAATAGATAAATAGATATAGAAAGATAGATAATAGAAAGATAGATAGATAGATAGATAGATAGATAGATAAATAGATAATCGATAGATAATAAGTAGATAATAGGTAGATACATAATAGATAGATAGATAGATGATAGATAAATACATAGATAGATATGTAGATAATATATCCCTGTTGTTACAGAATCTCTGATCTCTTGGCATCAACAACTTGGCCCTATCCTGGATCTTGTTATATCTAAGAAACCGGACATTCAGTGTCTCCCTCTCACACACCACCTCCTCACCTCGCTCCCTGTCTGTCAGTGTTCCCCAAGGCTCAGTTCTAGGACCCCTACTCTTCTCCATTTGCACATTTAGCCTGGGACAGCTCAGAGAATCCCGCCGTTTGCCGTATCATCTCTACGCCCATGACACACAGATCTACGTATCTGGACCCGACCTCACCTGCTTACTGACCAAAATCCCACGTCTGTCTGCTATTTCATCTTTCTCTTCTGCTTGCTTTCTAAAACTGAACATATACAAAACAGAATTCATCATCTTTCAACCATCTCACTGTACCCCTCCACCAGACCTATCCATCACTATCAATGGCTGCTCACTTTTCCCGATCCCGCATGCTCGGTGCTTTGGGGTGATCCTCACTTTGCCCTCTCTTTCAAGCCACATATCCAAGCCCTTGTCTCCTCCTGCCGACACCAACTCAAAAATATTTCCGGGATCTGTGCATTCCTTGACCAAGAAACTGCAAAAATGCTCGTACATGCCCTCATCATCTCCCACCTCGACTATTGCAACCGCCTACTCTCTGGCCTCCCCTCTAGCACTCTTGCACCACTCCAATCTATCCTAAACTCTGCTGCTTGACAAATCCACCTGTCTCCCCGTTATTCCCCAGCCTCTCCTCTCTGCCAAGCACTTCACTGGCTTCCTATTGTCCAGAGGCTTCAGTTCAAAACCCTAACTATGACATACAAAGCCGTCCACAACCTGTCTCCTCCATACATCTGTGACATGGTCTCCCGGTATTTACCTACACACGACCTTCAATCCTTTCAAGATCTCCTTCTCTATTCCCCTCATCTCTTCTTCCCACAACCACATACAAGACTTCTCCCACAACCACACAACTCTATCCTCCCCTATCACTGCACACTATCCTGTTGTGTTTTACAGTGACATTCGCTATCAGCAGAAGCAATTTTTTTGTTGTTTTTGCCTGCCTAAACACTCTCCCTATTGATAATGAGCAGCAGCAACCTCTCCCTATTCTAAGATCAGCAGAAGTAAAATGGCGTTCGGCGGTCACGGCCATTTATAGCCACTGTGACACCACACAAAGCCAGCCAATCACTTGAATGCCCTTCTCTAACATGGTGGGGGCCGCTGCATATGTAATCGCGTTGCCCACAGTGTGCGTCCTTGATGATTGGCTGAGAAAAAGCACTGGAAGCATTGTGGGTAACGCGACTTTGGCGCTCAAGTCAGCGACCTCATGGCCGACCTCACGCTATGGTCTGGTTTCGATCGGTGAAACTTAAAGTCGGCGGATTCTGAATTTTGCCGACCTGTTTCGCTCAACTCTAGTTGTCATATAAATGTTGTGAATTTTTATGTGGACTTTGCTTTTCAAATACATTGTGAAACCTGCTGACAGGCAGCACAAAAAGGATTAATCTTCTCCTCACGGGCTTGATCAGGTGACCCAGCTCTGTGTTAATATGCAGAAGGTTCTGGTAAAACACCTCAGGGCAGTCAGCCAATGACTGCAGCTCTACAGTCACATAGAAGGGGGAGGAGCCAAGTCCTGGGGGATAGCTTTAAAGTGGAAGTGGCAGTTGGTGGTTGGACATCTTAAGAGGAAGCCATTTTTTAGGAAGAATTACCTCAGGGCAGAAACAGAGCACAGTGCTGAAGAGATATTCAGACTTAATAAAACCAGAGGTTACTAAGATCTGCCTGTCTGCAGGTACACAGCAATCATCAACCGTGAGTGTATGCTATGGTCGGCGGAACGCACCTAATAAAAATAATACAAGGTGCGTTCGCCGCCCGGGGTCCACCGTGCGGTAGATGACAAGACCGCTGCTGGACAATGGCAGATACTCCAATGAGTGAAGTAGTGCGCTCGGGTTAACGTCACCCGAGCAGCTAAGGCCGGCTCTGTTCACGCACAGAAAACCTTTTAACAAATAAATACTGAAACGCTGGCCTTGTTAAACGCACAAGGTAACCAGCGGGGCATCGCAACCGCGAACGCCAGAGGACTGCTAAGCGCAGCGCGGCAGAACTGCTAAGCGCAGGCGCGGCGGTAACTCACGCCGCTAGACGACGGTGCCGACAGGCGGACACCGACGGGCGCTAGTGCTAGATGCGGTAGCACAGTGGCAAATAGCTAGCCACTACCTGGAGCTGACTATACTCACTCGGTCACCACTCGTAATATCAGAGGGTAGGGGTTTCATAATAAGTCATCCACCAGAACATGCATCCATCACCATTCACACATAGCATAGTAGCTCTACACTAGCGCATGGCCGAGCCGCCATGCGGGCTTTTTATAGCCATGCGCTTCCGGGACCTTCCAGTAACCTGGGAAGAACCAATTAGATCTGACGCAGGACCTGGACATGTGACCCCTGCTCTCCACTGAGAGGACAAGCTGCGGGCATGCCCAGTAGCACGGCACGAGGACTTAGCCTCTGGAGCGGTTCTCTGCAGAGCAGGTTGCGCTACCATTGCTGCACCAGAGGTGGCAGCAACATCCAGGCTCACAGAACGAGTCTGGGCAGAATGCCTGGCTCGCCGTGATTGCTGAGCAGGAGTCCGAGCAGTTGGAGTGGAATGGGGGACCACCGGATGTCTGGCTCTCGATTCCCGCTGTGCAGCGTCAGGAATCCGACGCCTAACATTACCCCCCCTCCTAAGGCCCTCTGCGCCTCACTGCGCTCAAAGGCCGCGATTAGAAGCGGTGCGTGGATGTTTTCCACCGGCTCCCAGGTCCGAGCCTCGGGACCGTGACCCTTCCAATCCACCAAATAGAACTTTTTGCCACGCACAAACCTGCGCCCCACGATGGCATTAACCTCAAACTCGTCAGATGACAAGTCTGACGACCCGGCCGATGACTCGGAAAACCGGGCCATGTGAACTGGTTTGAGGAGGGACACATGGAACACATCTGAAATGGCTAAATGTGGAGGAAGAGCCAGGCGGTAGACCACCGAGCTAAGTCGCTCAAGGACCTTGAATGGTCCAATATATCGCGGCGTGAACTTGGGGGATTCGACCCGTAGTTTGATATTTCGGGTGGAGAGCCACACCATGTCGCCAGGGGAGAAGCTTGGAGCGGGTCGCCGATGCGTGTCGGCGGACGCCCTCATCCTTTCCTTAGAGGCACGGATAGCATCCTGAGTGCGGTCCCAAATGTCCCGTGCCTCCACTGCCCAGTCTGCCACCCTGGAGTCAGCGGAGGACACTGGCATCGGGACAGGGATGCGAGGATGTTGGCCGTAATTTAGGAGGAAAGGGCGTCTGACCAGTGGAATCAGTCACTGCATTGTTTAGGGCAAATTCAGCCCAAGGTAGCAAGGATGCCCAGTCATCCTGTCTGGCAGATACAAAATGCCGTAGGTAGGTGACCAAGGTCTGATTGGCTCTCTCAACCAAGCCGTTCGTCTCGGGATGGTAAGCGGAGGACAGATTGAGCTCGATGCTAAGTAAGCTGCAGAGCTCCCTCCAGAACCGAGATGCGAACTGGGGGCCTCGGTCACTCACGATTTTGTCCGGCATACCATGTAACCGGAATACGTGCTTTATGAACAAAGTGGCAAGACCACGAGCGGAAGGTAACCGTGCGAGTGGCACCAGATGCACCATTTTGGAAAAATGGTCGGTGACCACCCAGATGACCGTACTGCCACCAGACTTGGGCAGGCCAACCACGAAGTCCATGCCAACCATCTCCCAAGGTCTATCCGCCACTGGCAGGGGATACAACAGCCCTGCCGGCCTCTGTCTAGAGGGTCTGTTCCGAGCACACGAGACACATGCTTGCACGTACTCCTTAACATCTCGAGCCATATGTGGCCACCAGTATGATCTTGCCAGGAGTTCGGTGGTCCGTTTATTGCCAAAATGACCACCCACCCTGGAGGCATGTGCCCAGGCGAGGACCTCTGGCCGTAGCTGAGGAGGCACCAAGGTCTTGCCTGGTGGCACTGACTCGAGAGCGACTGGAGCCACGGTCGTAAAACTCTCCGGCGGGAGAATTAACCGAGGCTCAGCCTCTCCTTCCTCCGCTGAAACCACCGAGCGGGAGAGAGCATCCGCACGGACGTTCTTTTCTCCTGAGAGATAGTGCAGGGAGAAGCGGAAGCGAGAAAAGAAAAGCGACCACCTAGCCTGACGGGACTTCAGGCGCTGGGCCGTCTGCAAATAGACCAGATTTTTATGGTCTGTGTATACCTGGAAGGGAAACCGAGCCTCCTCCAGGAGATGTCTCCACTCAGAAAAGGCCAACTTCATGGCTAGTAGCTCCCTATCACCGATGGAGTAATTCTTCTCCGCCGGTGAGAAGGTCTTTGAGAAGAAGAAGCATGGATGCTTCCGACCTTGAGCGTCCTTCTGGAAAAGGACTGCTCCTGCACCGACGGAAGAGGCATCTACCTCCAGAATAAACGGTTTATTCACATCGGGACGATGTAATATGGGAGCGCCGGCAAAATGCGATTTTATAGCCGAGAAAGCCTTGGAGACCTGTTCCGACCAAGTATTGGGGTTAGCTCCTTTCTTGGTGAGAGCAACCAAAGGAGCCACCAGTGTGGAAAAATGTGGTATAAACTGGCGGTAGTAATTCACGAACCCCAAAAAGCGCTGCACCGCTTTGAGGGAATGGGGTTCCTGCCAGTCCATTACCGCTTGTAGTTTGGCAGGATCCATGGCCAGCCCCTGGGCCGAGATGATATAGCCCAGGAACGGCAAGGACTCCTGCTCAAACTGACACTTCTCCAGCTTGGCAAATAGAGAGTTCGCCCGCAGACGGTCAAAGACCCTGCAGACGTCTCTCCGGTGGGTGGTCAAATCTGGCGAAAAGATGAGTATGTCATCCAGATAGACCACCACCGAGGTAGAGAGCATGTCGCGGAAGACGTCGTTGACAAAATCTTGGAAGACAGCTGGCGCATTACAAAGGCCAAAGGGCATAACCAGGTATTCATAATGGCCATCCCTGGTATTAAAAGCTGTCTTCCATTCGTCTCCTTCGCGAATGCGGATCAGATTGTATGCCCCCCGCAGATCTAATTTTGTAAAGATCCGGGCCCCCCGCAACCTGTCAAATAACTCAGAGATCAACGGTAGAGGGTATTTGTTTTTAACCGTGATAGCATTGAGACCTCTGTAGTCAATGCAGGGACGTAACTCTCCGTTCTTCTTCTGTACGAAGAAGAACCCTGCTCCAGCCGGTGACACCGACTTTCTGATAAAACCCCTAGCCAGGTTCTCCCGGATATATTGAGACATAGCCTCTGTCTCAGGGAGTGATAAAGGATACACACAGCCTCGGGGAGGTTCTGTGCCTGGCAGGAGATCAATCGGGCAATCATAGGGACGGTGCGGCGGGAGTGTCTCCGCAGATTTCTTAGAGAAGACGTCCGCGTACTGGTGGTAGGGCTTGGGGAGCGCGGAGAGATCCGCAGGCACTTCAGTGGAAGCCGCCAGAACACTGCCCCTCAGGCACCTTCCCTCACAGTCCTTGCTCCATCCCAGTATATTCCCCAAAGCCCAATCAATGTGAGGGGAATGGCAACGGAGCCAGGGAACTCCCAGAAGCACCTGGTCGATGCCATCTGGCAGAATGAGCAGGGACAGAATCTCACGATGAGAGGGTGAGATAGAGAGACCGAGTGGAGCTGTCTGATGGGTCACCTGAGAGGGTAACGGGGCACCGTTAACCACCCTGATGGTCAGAGGCTGTGGTAATAATACCAGGGGGATAGCGTGTTTCTGGGCGAAGATAGAGGACATAAAATTCCCCTCGGCCCCAGAATCCACGGTAACCTCTGCCTCCCAAGTGGAAGACCCACTGTCTAAGATACCCCGAAATACTGGTTTGGATGAGAAGGGTTTCATATTGGACTGCCCACCACCTACGGCCACTAGTCGTGGGCGTTTTTTCGCCCGCAGAGGACACGTGCTGGCCGGGTGACCAAACTGGCGTCACTCTTAGCAACGTACCGAGCCTCGCATCGGCCGTGGCTTAGAGCCGGTGCGAGACACCTCCATGGGTTCGGAGGGCGAAAGCTCCCGAGCCGGACAAGTTAGCGGCTCGGAGAATGTGGGAGCCAAATTAACCCTTCGTCTGGATTGTGCACGTCCCAACCCGCGCTCCGTGAACCGGAGGTCAATGCGGGTGGAAACTGCAATCAATTCCTCCAGACTCGTGGGAACTTCTCTAGTGGCTAAAGCATCTTTCACGTGCTCAGCTAACCCACTCCAAAACACCGGAACTAATGCTTTGTCCGGCCACTCTATCTCGGAAGCCAGTGTCCGGAACCGGACCGCATAGTGGCTAACCGAGAGTGAGCCCTGTGTTAGGGATAGTAGTTGGAGTGAGGTATCGTGCGTGATCCGTGGTCCCAAAAAGACCTGCTTCAGGGCCGCAAGGAACTGAGCAGGACCCTGAACCACGGGATCACCACGCTCCCACAGTGGCGTGGCCCACTGTACTGCCCGGCCAGACAGCAAGGAGACAATAAACCCCATCTTAGCCCGCTCTGTAGGGAACCGTGCAGCCAGCAACTCCAACTGAATAGAGCACTGGCTGACGAATCCCCTACAGGTGGCGCTGTCACCCGAAAACTTGTCGGGGAGCGGGAGGCGAGAGATTGTCGGTGTGGGCGAGATTGTGGGCACACGTGCGACAGCCTCTGCGACTGTCTGGGCAGCAGTTAGTGCAGCATTCGCAGCTGAGTTGACGCTCTCGATAGCCGCCAACCTGCTCTCCAGCTGCCGGATGTATCGCTGCAGCTGCTGCAGGTCTGCCATTACCAGCCAGACCCTGGCGCTAGTGTAATGTTATGGTCGGCGGAACGCACCTAATAAAAATAATACAAGGTGCGTTCGCCGCCCGGGGTCCACCGTGCGGTAGATAACAAGACCGCTGCTGGACAATGGCAGATACTCCAATGAGTGAAGTAGTGCGCTCGGGTTAACGTCACCCGAGCAGCTAAGGCCGGCTCTGTTCACGCACAGAAAACCTTTTAACAAATAAATACTGAAACGCTGGCCTTGTTAAACGCACAAGGTAACCAGCGGGGCATCGCAACCGCGAACGCCAGAGGACTGCTAAGCGCAATGCGGCAGAACTGCTAAGCGCAGGCGCGGCGGTAACTCACGCCGCTAGACGACGGTGCCGACAGGCGGACACCGACGGGCGCTAGTGCTAGGTGCGGTAGCACAGTGGCAAATAGCTAGCCACTACCTGGAGCTGACTATACTCACTCGGTCACCACTCGTAATATCAGAGGGTAGGGGTTTCATAATAAGTCATCCACCAGAACATGCATCCATCACCATTCACACATAGCATAGTAGATCTACACTAGCGCATGGCCGAGCCGCCATGCGGGCTTTTTATAGCCATGCGCTTCCGGGACCTTCCAGTAACCTGGGAAGAACCAATTAGATCCGACGCAGGACCTGGACATGTGACCCCTGCTCTCCACTGAGAGGACAAGTTGCGGGCATGCCCAGTAGCACGGCATGAGGACTTAGCCTCTGGAGCGGTTCTCTGCAGAGCAGGTTGCGCTACCATTGCTGCACCAGAGGTGGCAGCAACATCCAGGCTCACAGAACGAGTCTGGGCAGAATGCCTGGCTCGCCGTGATTGCTGAGCATGAGTCCGAGCAGTCGGAGTGGAATGGGGGACCACCGGATGTCTGGCTCTGGATTCCCGCTGTGAAGCGTCAGGAATCCGACGCCTAACAGTGTAATCCTGTACCTCTGTTTACTGCTGTTTGTAAATAATAATTTGCCCCATTACCTTTAGTAAAAAGACTTCTGTTTCAAATTCTTACGGCTACTTCACGACTGGGGCTCAAATGCACTAACTACTACCACCATCATCATCTTCTGCCTAGAGGCAGTTACTGTGCAAACATTGTATTGTGGAGTTTCCTGTGGGCATGTAATGTGAGAAGGAAAGACTTTTCTCCTGACAGAAAGCTTGGCCACAGAAAGATACATCATACCCTGTCAGGAGTACAACCCTCATTCATACACCACATGAGAATGCCACACTATTATCTTATTATTATTCATGCGTTAAACGGACAGCACTAACGCTACTCTAATATTCTGATCAAGTTAGCGATCGCGCTAGCAGTGACGGACCCTTGAACGCGGCAGACCATGTCCGAGGGTCCGTCACAGAATGACGGCACATCGCTAACACATGCCGCTTATGACATGCACTCAGTAATGGCAGTCTATGGCAGTGTTAATGGATGCATTACATTGCGTTAATGCTGCTTTGTAATGCAATCTGTTAAACAGACTGCATTAACGCTATGTGAACCTGGCCTAAGGGGAACACGTATGTGAGGCAGATAAAGTACGCCTGCACAGGAGCCGCGGCAGAAGTAAGGAGGAGGACATCATCGCTAGAAGACGGAAGGCGCCGGACCGTGACTCCCACCGCCCCTGCCCCCCCCCCCCCGGTGAGCATAATCTAACTTGTTTTTCTTATCTTTCAAATTACAGCGGGGGGGGGGACTTATCAACAGGATTACAGAATGCTTTAGATAAGCCCCTGATGGCTGTCGCCGCAGCTCATAGGCCAAAAATGGGGTGACAGACTCCCTTTAACCCCTCTCTGACATCAGACGTACTATCCCGTCCATGGGACCCGGGCCCCTATGCCCATGGACGGGAGAGTAAGTCTACCGCGATCAGCGGCGCCCACGTGGTGAGCGCCGCTGATCGCGGCCGGGTGTCAGCTGATTATCACAGCTGACACCCGGCACAATGTGTCAGGGGCGGTCACGGACCGCCCCCGACACGTTAACCCCTTGCACACCGCAATCAAACATGATCGCGGTGTACCGGAGGTTAAAGGGAAGCATCGACAGGGAGGGGGCTCCCTCCGTGCTTCCCTGAGCCCCCCACGGCAGCGCAATGTGCAGCGCTGCTGCGGGGGGCTCCTTTCCTGCAGGCCCCCGAATCCAAGATGGCGACGGGGGTCTTCGGGGGCCTGCAGGAAGCTGGCTTCCTCAGTGCCTGCAAAGCGCAGGCAAGAGGAAGTCTTCTTCAATGCCTGTGACAGATTGCTGATCTGTCACAGTGATCTGTGATGTGACAGATCAGCGATCTGTCACAGGACAGTGATGTCCCACCTGGGACTATTTAATAAAGTTAAAAAAAAAAAAAAAGTGTTAAAATAATTTAAAAAAAATTGCCAAATAAATTAGAAAAAAAAAAAATATTCCCCCAATAAATCCATTTTTTGGAAATAAAAAAGTACACATATTAGGTATCGCCGCGTCCGTAACGACCCGCCCTATAAAACTGTCCCATTAGTTAACCCCTTTAGCGAACCCCTTAAAAAATAAAAATAAAAAACAAAGCAGAAAATAATGATTTATTATCATACCGCCAAACAAAAAGTGTAATAACGCGCGATCAAAAAGATGCATATAAATATCCATGGTACCGCTGAAAACGTCATCTTGTCCCGCAAAAAACAAGCTGCCACACAGCATCATCAGTGAAAAAATTAAAAAGTTATAGCACGCAGAATAAAGCAATGCAAAAATAATTATTTTTTATACAAAATAGTTTTCATTGCATAAAACCGACAAAACATAAAAAAACGACCTAAATGGGGTATCGCTGTAACCGTACTGACCCGAAGAATAAAACCGCTTTATCAATTTTACCGCACGCGGAACGGTGTAAACGCACCCCCTCAAAAGAAATTCATGAAATGCTTGTTTTTGTTCATTCTGCGTCCCAAAAATCGGAATAAAAAGCGATCAAAAAATGTCACGTGCCCAAAAATGGTACCAATAAAAATGTCAACTCGTCCCGCAAAAAATAAGACCTCACATGACTTGGTGGGTCAAAATACGGAAAAATTATAGCTCTCAATATGTGGTGATGCAAAAACTATTTTTACAATAAAAAGCGTGTTTTAGCGTGCGACAGCTGCCAAACATAAAAACCGCCATAAATAGTAAATCAAACCCCCTGTTATCACCCCCTTAGTTAGGGAAAAATAATAAAATTAAAAGAAAATGTATTTATTTCCATTTTCCCATTAGGGTTAGGTTTGGGGCTAGGGTTAGGGCTAGGGTAGGGTTAGGGTTAGGGCTAGGGTTAGGGTTAGGGTTAGGGCTGAGATTAGGGTTAGGGGTGTGTTGGGGTTCGGGTTGGAGTTAGAATTGGGGGTTTCCACTGTTTGGGCACATCAGGGGCTCTCCAAATGCAACATTGCGTCTGATCTCAATTCCAGCCAATTCTGAGTTGAAAAAGTCAAATGGTGCTCCTTCCCTTCCAAGCTCTGTCATGTGCCCAAACAGTGTTTTACCCCCACATGTAGGGTATCAGCCTACTCAGGACAAATTGCAAAACAATTTTTGGGGTCCAATTTCTCCTGTTACCCTTAGGAAAATAAAAAATTGGGGGCAAAAATATCATTTTTGTGGAAAAAAATGATTTTTTTAGTTTCACGTCCAAGCGTTATAAACTTCTATGAAGCACTTGGGGGTTCAAAGTGCTCACCACACATCTAGATAAGTTCCGTGGGGGGTCTAGTGTCCAAAATGGAGTCACTTGTGGGGAGTTTCAATAGTTTAGGTACATCAGGGGCTCTCCAAAGGCAACATGACACCCGCAGAACATTCCCTCAAAGTCTGCATTCCAAAACGTCACTGCTTCCGTTCCGAGCCCCGACGTGTGTCCATACAGTAGTTTTCTCCGACATGTGGGGCGTCAGCGTACTCAGGACAAATTGGACAACAACTTTTGGGGTTCAATTTCTCCTGTTACCCTTGGGAAAATAAAAAAATTGGGGACTAATTGATCATGTTTGTGGAAAAAATACGATTTTTTTATTTTCATGCCCTGCATTATAAACTTCTGTGAAGCCCTTGGGGGTTCAAAGTGCTCACCTCACATCTAGATAAGTTCCTTAGGGTGTCTAGTTTTCAAAATGGGGTCATTTGTGGGGTGTTTCCACTGTTTAGGTACATTAGGGGCTCTCCAAAGGCAACATGACACCCGCAGACCATTCCATCAAAGTCTGCATTCCAAAACGTCACTACTTCCCTTCCGAGCCCCGAGGTGTGCCCATACAGTAGTTTTCTCCCACATATGGGGTATCAGCATACTCAGGACAAATTGGACAACAACTTTTGGGGTCCAATTTCTCCTGTTACCCTTTGGAAAATAAAAAAATGGTGACTAAAAGATCATGTTTGTGGAAAAAATACGAATTTTTTATTTTCACGCCCGGGCGTTATAAACTTCTGTGAAGCACTGGGGGGTTCAAAGTGCTCACCACACATCTAGATAAGTTCCTTGGGGGGTCTAGTTTACAAAATGGTGTCATTTGTGGGGGGTTTCCACTGTTTAGGTACATCAGGGGTCTTCCAATCGCGACATGGTGTCCAATCTCAATTCCAGCCAAAAACATCAAATGGCGCTGTTTCCCTTCCGAGCTCTGCCATGCGCCCAAATAGTGGTTTACCCCCACATGTGGGGTATCAGCGTACTCAGGACAAATTGCACAATAACTTTTAGGGTGCTGTTACCCTTGGAAAAATAAGAATTGAGGGTGAAAAGATCATTTTTGTGGAAAAATATTATTTTTTAATTGTACGGCTTTATGTTATAAACTTCTGTGAAGCCCTTGGGGGTTCAAAGTTCTCACCACACATCTAGATAAGTTCCTTAGGGGATCTAGTTTCCAAAATGGTGTCATTTGTGGGGGTTTCCACTGTTTTGGTACATCAGGGGTTTTCCAATCGCGACATGGTGTCTGATCTCAATTCCAGCCAAAAACGTCAAATGGCGCTGCTTCCCTTCCGAGCTCTGCCATGCTCCCAAATAGTGGTTTACCCCCACATGTGGGGTATCAGCGTACTCAGGACAAATTGCACAATAACTTTTAGGGTCCTGTTACTCTTGGAAAAATAAGAATTGAGGGTGAAAAGATCATTTTTGTGGAAAAAATATGATTTTTTAATTGTACGGCTGTATGTTATAAACTTCTGTGAAGCCCTTGGGGGTTCAAAGTTCTCACCACACATCTAGATAAGTTCCTTAGGGGGTCTAGTTTCCAAAATGGTGTCATTTGTGGGGGGTTTCCACTGTTTTGGTACATCAGGAGTTTTCCAATCGCGACATGGTGTCTGATCTCAATTCCAGCCAAAAACGTCAAATGGCGCTGCTTCCCTTCCAAGCTCTGCCATGCGCCCAAATAGTGGTTTACCCCCACATGTGGGGTATCAGCGTACTGAGGACAAATTGCACAATAACTTTTAGGGTCCTGTTACCCTTGGGAAAATAAAAATTGGGGTGAAAAGATCATTTTTGTGGAAAAAATATGATTTTTTAATTGTACCGCTGTACGTTATAAACTTCTGTAAAGCCCTTGTGGGTTCAAAGTTCTCACCACATATCTAGATAAGTTCCTTGGGGGGTCTAGTTTCCAAAATGGGGTCACTTGTAGGGGGTTTCCACTGTTTAGGTACATCAGGGACTCTCCAAACGTGACATGGCGTCCGATCTGAATTCCAGCCAATTTTGCATTGAAAAAGTCAAACGGCGCTCCTTCCATTCTGAGCTCTGCCATGCCAAAACAGTCGTTCCCCCCCACAAATCAGGTATCAGCGTACTCAGGACAAATTTCACAGTAACTTTTACAGTCCAATTTCTTCTGTTACCCTTGGTAAAATAAAAAAAATTGAACCTGAAGTATTTTTTTTGTGAAAAAAAGTTAGATGTTCATTTTTTTTTAAATATTCAAAAAAATTCCTGTGACGGACCTAAAGGGTTAATAAACTTCTTGAATGTGGTTTTGAGCACCTTAAGGGGTGCAGTTTTTAGAATGGTGTCACTTTTGGGTATTTTCTATTATATAGACCCCTCAAAGTGGCTTCAAATGTGATGTGGTCCTAAAAATAAAATGGTGTTGTAAAAATGAGAAATCGCTGGTCAAATTTTAACCCTTATAACTTCCTAACAAAAAAAAATTTTGGTTCCAAAATTGTGCTGATGTAAAGTAAACATGTGGGAAATGTTAGTTATCAAGTTTTTTGTGTGCCGTATCTCTGTGATTTAAGGGCATAAAAATTCAAAGTTGGAAAATTGCAAAATTTTCAAAATTTTTGGCAAATTTCCATTTTTTTCACAAATAAACGCAAGTTATTTGAATGAAATTTTACCACTAACATGAAGTACAATATGTCACGAGAAAACATTGTCAGAATCTCCGGGATCCATAGAAGCGTTTCAGAGTTATTACCTCATAAAGGGACAGTGGTCAGAATTGTAAAAATTGGCCCGGTCATGAACGTGCAAACCACCCTTGGGGGTGAAGGGGTTAATTTAACAAACTGATATATAATACCTGGACAGATTCTCTTTAATCCTCTACCAGGTAAAAGTACAAAGTTTTTTCAAGCTTGCAGCATAGGTTTGTATTTTAGTGTCTAGAAATATCAAGAAAGAAATATGCTGATGTTAAAAGAACAGTTTCTTCCTTTGCAAAAAAGAAAGAGCCTTTGTGGTACAGGTGGTTGGCATGTACTGTGCGTCTCTTTTATGCCAAGGTTGTTTCTTTGTACTTTTCTGGAAAGAGAAATATATGTTGTTTTTCCTCATCTTGACCTTACAGCTGCATTGCTTGCTATGAAAACAGGTTTCTGTAAATTGATGAGATATACAGACTCACAATAAGTTCTTCAAAGCCAAAGCTTAGCAGGAATGTTGGACTGAATCATGTTTTGTTTCTGACATCTACAGATTTTATGCTTTTTTCTCCACAATGGAAATGATTTTTCAGTCAGATCGCCTTAAAAGGTAAAGGGCCTGTCACACTAAGCGATATCGCTAGCAATATCACTGTAACATCACTGGTTTTTGTGACGTAGCAGCGATATTGCTAGCGATATTGCTATGTCTGATACTTACCTCCGACCGCTCCCCCGCTGGTTATCGCTGATCGCGCAAGAACGTCCTGGACCATTTATCGTCGTCAGCTTCCTGCTGGGCTTCCTGTGGCGCCGACGAGCGACGCGTGGACACGGGCGGGAGGACGTCAGGATCGCCGCCTCTGACAGGTAAGTAACTACCCACGACCGCTGCTATGTCGCTGGTGAGATCTGCCTGTGTGGCAGCTCACTAGCGACCACTTAGCGATGCACCAGTGATCCTGACCACGTCATATCGCTGGTCGGAATCGCTGGTGCATCGCTAAGTGTGACAGCACTCTACCTAACTAAAAATGAGGCAACTTTACTGTCTTAATTAGCAGTTCTGCTTTGTGTACATAGTCCCTAAGCAAATGTATGGGTCTCTACCATTACAGGCCATAAAAAACCTAGTGTAGCTTGATCTTGCACTTGTAAAAAATTATATTTCTTTGTGTAAAAAAATAGGCAGATGGATATAAGCTTCAGAATACCTAAATGGAAGCAAGGTGTAAAGGAACATGTGTAAAGCAAACCTGAATATGTGCTAAACTTCAGATTCCTCAAATTGCCCCCCTTTTACTCTAATAAAAGCTTTACATCCTCCTTAGGAGCCTCATCAGGTGGTCACATGGAATGACTTCCTAAAGGTACTGTCACACTTAGCGATGCACCAGCGATCCTGACCAGCGATATGACGTCCACGCATCGCTCGTCGGCGCCACAGGAAGCCCAGCAGGAAGCTGACGACGAGAAATGGCCCAGGACGTTCTTGTGCGATCAGCGATAATCAGCGGGGGAGGCGGTCGTAGGTAAGTATCACACATAGCGATATTGCTAGCAATCACGCTGCTACGTCACAAAAACCAGTGACGTTATTGCTAGCGATATCGCTTAGTGTGACAGGCCCTTTGCAGATTTTCATAAGTTGACAGAGGCCCTGAGCACTTGTTGGCAGCTTTGACTTCACTCTGTGGTCACAATTGTTTTGAGGTTGGTGATTGTGGAGGCTATGTCATCAGCGTTCCAAATATCTCTTCGGTCATTTAGCTCTCACATAGCCTGGAGTTGTGTTATAGGTCATTGTCATGTTGCAAAACAAATGATGGTCCCAATAAGTGAAAACTATCTGAGTAAGTGTGCCATAAATTTGACATAAAGCTGATGATGGATGAATGTCACCTACTGAAATCTTTAGAAGAGGTGATTAATTTTGGCACAAGTGTGGTGTCAACAGTGTTATCCTCAGACTTTTCTTGGCAAAAACACTCATCAGAAAACAATATGGGATGGAGGAGTAATAATAATAATCTTTATTTATATAGCGCCAATATATTCCTCAGCGCTTTGCAGTTTAACAGTTTCAAATGCAAGTGCTAAATAACATTGTTAGCAATACAATAATTAAAGCAAAATAAGATGAACGTGCTCATGAGGAGCTTACAATCTACAATGAGGTGGGGGGTGGCCATCTTGAGGGAGTGGGGGATAGATAGAGATTGTTAGGCGTAAGATTTCTGCGTCTGCTCTGCAGGAATCCAGAGCCTCACATTCTGCGGTCTGCTGCTGTCTTTCTACTGCAGAGGAGATTAGTTTGCAGCAGACCGCTCCAGAGACTAAAGTCCCTCTGTGCTCCTACTGGGCATGCTCACGAGACGATCTCCCATTGGAGATCGGGAGTCATGTGCCCAGGTCCTGTTCAAGATCTCATTGGTCCATCTCGGAGATCTGGAAGGTCCCACACGGCTGTCAAAAGCACGCATGGCTGTTCCGCCATGCGCTAGTATAGACTATACTTGCTATGTGTGAATGGTGACGGATGTATGATTCTGGTGACTGACTCATTATAAAACCCCTTCCCTCTGATATTACGTATGGTGATAGGGAACTAGTTCAGCAGTCAGCGCCAGTCAGTGGCAAGCCTTAGGCCACTGTGCACACCGCACCTCTATGCTAGCGTCCGACATTGCGCGTGCTTTCCAGCTTTGTCGTCGAGCGGCAGTGTCCTACGCCGCACTGCTTTTTCATCCCTTCTTGGCACTCGCAGCAGCGACGCCGCACACACGGTAGGTCTAGAAGGATGCAGCTCCTCTATCTTAGGTCCTGCTCCTGTGACCAGATACCGTGTGTGCATTTACCTGAGGCCTGTGACGCTAACAGGCTCAGCGTTTTTTGTATGTTTATGTTGCAGCGTCTCTGTGTATGAACAGAGCCCGCTCTGCGCACTTCGGGTGAAGTTGAACCCGTGCGCATTATATCACCATATTGCTCCTGCCACCACTTAGCAGCAGTCATATCATCTACTGCACGGTGGACCCAGAGTGGCGAACGCACTTTATTATTATTTTTATTTAGTGCGTTCTGCCGTTCCTAACATTATACTAGCGCCAGGGTCTGGCTAGTGATGGCAGAACAGCAGCAACTCTTAGGCCGGAGTCACACCAAACGATTAAAAAATCTGTCCGATTTTAACGGTACGAAATCGCACAAAGGTTTCTTGTCCAGAGATCCATCTGTCATCCCATTTTCTGGCGATGAACCGATTTCATTCGCATCTAAGCATCAAATTGACATCCAATGCCAATGCCTGATGCTCTTTCCTGTTGACCAGGAGAAGTCTTGCGATTTAATCGCAAGTCACACGTGTGGTCCGTTTTCAATGCGATTTTTAATCGCATCCATAGACTTGCATTGGCGATTCCGATCCGAAAATCGGCGACAATCGCAGCATGTCCAAAAAACGGATGATGGGAGCAGCACCATAGAATAACATTGGGATGAATGCAATGCGATTTTTTTATCGCATTGCATTCGTCCGATTTAATCGCTAGTGTGACTCCGGCCCTACAGTATATTCGGCAGCAGGAGGCCGGTTGGCTACTCTTGAGACTGCTAACTCAGCTGCGAAATCCACTGAAGCTGCTGTACAGGCATTCACAGACGCGGTTTCACTCATGTCCACGTCCTCCCACGCGCCGACAGTAACCCGCCTCCCGTTGCCCGATAAATTTTCTGGCGATGGCGCCTCCTGTAGGGGTTTCATCAGCCAGTGCTCTATCCAGCTGGAGTTACTGGCTGCGCGGTTCCCTATGGAACATGCCAAGGTTGGGTTTATTGATTCCCTTCTGTCAGGCAAGGCGTTGGGAGTGGGCTACGCCACTATGGGAGCATGGTGACCCAGAGGTTCGGACCGCTGCTCAGTTTTTGACAGCTAATAAGCTGGTCTTCCTGGGACCACAGGTCACGCACGACACCTCTCTTCAGCTACTTGCTTTAACTCAGGGATCCCTCTTGGTTAGTCAGTATGCCGTTAGTTTTCGGACACTGGCTTCCGAGCTGGAGTGGTCTGACAAAGCCCTCATCCCTGTGTTTTGGAGAGGTTTGGCGGAGCATGTTAAGGATGCTCTCTCTACCAGTGAGGTTCCTGCAAGTTTGGAAGAGCTGATTGCCATTTCCACCCACATTGATCTCCGTTTTTCGGAGCGCTGTCTGGAGCGTGCTCAATCCAAACAGAAGGTTACCTCGGCTCCCAACTTTTTTGAGCCTCTGGAACCACCGGAGCCAGAGACTCCACTCCCAGAGCCCATGGAGGTGTCTTGTGCCATTCTCGAGACGCGTCCAGCACAAAACTCCATTTGCGGATACCATTGTCAACACTCTGTTTCTCAGGACAACAGTGCCCTGCAATGGCCAAACTCTGTGCCGCCGGGCAAGACCTTTGTCCCACCTGTATTGCCAAGTTTTTAACACTAAGGTTCGGATACATAGAATCATAGAATCGTAGAGTTGGAAGGGACCTCCTGGGCCATCTGGTCCAACCCCCTGCTCAAAGCAGGATTCGCTAAATCATCCCAGTCAGATGTCTGTCCAGCCTCTGTTTGAAGACTTCCATTGAAGGAGAACTCACCACTTCTCGTGGCAGCCTGTTCCACTCATTGATCACTCTAACTGTCAAAAAGTTTTTTCTAATATCTAATCTGTGTCTCTTCCCATTCAGTTTCATACCATTGCTTCTAGTCTTTCCTTGTGCAAATGAGAATAAAGTTGATCCTTCTACAATGTGACAGCCCTTTAGATATTTGTAGACAGCTATTAAGTCTCCTCTCAGTCTTCTCTTTTGCAAACTAAACATTCCCAAATCCTGCAACCTTTCCTCATAAGACAGGGTTTGCAGACCGGTCACCATTCTGGTCGCTCTTTTCTGAACTTGCTCCAGTTTGTTGATGTCTTTTTTAAAATGTGGTGCCCAAAACTGGACACAATATTCCAGATGAGGTCTGACCAAAGAGGAGTAGAGGGAAATAATGACTTCACGTGATCTAGACTGTATGCTTCTGTTAATACATCCTAGAATTGCATTTGCCTTTTTTGCTGCTGCATCACACTGTTGACTCATATTCAGTCTGTGATCTATTAGTATACCCAAATCTTTTTCACATGTGCTGTTGCTTAGCCCTATTCCTCCCATTCTGTATATGCTTTTTTCATTTTTATTGCCCAGATGTAGTACTTTGCATTTTTCCCTCTTAAAAACCATTCTGTTAGTTGCTGCCCACTTCTCCAGTTTATATATATCTTTTTGAATCCTCTCTCTCTTCTCTAGTATTAGCTATCCCTCCTAGCTTTGTGTCATCAGCAAATTTAATCAGTTTACCCTCAATTCCTTCATCTAAACCATTGATAAAGATGTTGAACAATACAGGGCCCAGGACAGAGCCCTGTGGTACCCCACTTGAGACATTCTTCCAACTGGATGTGCAGCCATTTACGACCACTCTTTGGGTCCGATCACTAAGCCAGTTATGAATCCACCTAACAGTTGCCTTGTCCATTCCATACTTAGTCATTTTTTCAATAAGGATTGTATGAGAGACTTTGTCAAATGCTTTGCTGAAGTCAAGATATACTATATCTACAGCATTTCCTTGATCCACCCAATCAGTGATACCGTCATAGAAGGAAATTAAGTTAGTCTGACATGACTTATTAGTTACATGCTGACTCTGTTTAATCACTTCATTCTTATCCAGGTATTGACATACATGTTGTTTAATAATTTGTTCAAAGATCTTTCCTGGTATAGAAGTCAGACTCACCGGCCTATAGTTGCCTGGGTCCACCTTCTTCCCCTTTTTGAAGATAGGAACAACATTTGCTCTTCTCCAGTCTTCTGGCACTTCTCCTGTTCTCCAAGAATTTTCAAAGATTATGGAGAGGGGTTCAAAAATTTCTTCTGCTATCTCCTTCAGTACTCTGGGGTGTAATTCATCTGGACCTGGAGACTTGAATTCATTTAGGTTAGCTAAGTGTTTCCTCACTATCTTTCTGTTTATAGATATCCTGGATTCTTCTATTCCCTTAATAGGACAGTGAATAACAGTTGATGTTGCATTTCCTTTCTGAGAGAAAACAGATACGGCTTTAAAGAAGGCTACTGCTTGCGATATGACGCAATTTTATTTCAATGTACAAAATTAAAAGAATAGGATGATTGCGTACACTTTTGTATATTTTAAGATACAAAGGTTACATACAGATAAATATTGAATACATATGATTAGGTACAAGAGATTAACTATATACAGTATACTCACATCATCAATCACCAAGAGGCTTTTAAACATCATCCGTCTGAAATATCAGAGAAGCAACACCAAGACAGAGAACCCCTGGAAGATTCATAACACTGCACGGGCGTCCCCACTTATGCAGGTATCAACACTGTACACATACAGGTATCCAGTTTTTGCTTCTGTCTAAGTCATGTTTCTCTGGGATTATATAATAAATTACACTAATGTGCAACTTGCTTCACCCAACCCTTCCAGTGGCCGGCTTTCAAGATTGGATGAAACAGACAACATGGCATCATCAGACAATGGGTCGTAAACCCTTCCATATAAAAGCCACATGGTTTTAGATAAAACCACCATAGACAGAGGTTAAATAAACCTTAATGTTCTACAATGACAAACATAGAAACTTAGAACTATTTGTGAAGCAAGAGTTCAATATTGTGTCACTGCGGGTATTGTCTGTCACATCAGAAATGCAGCTATCTAATGGTCTGATAAACCCACCACAGACAGAGATTACATCATTATCTGTCTGTAACTGTTAATGTTTGATCAGAAATGCAGCTATGTAATATACAGAATTCATTCTGTATATTTCAATATGGACTCAAAATAGCCATTTTTATATTTGCACTACAATCCACCCTTGGCTATTTTGAGCCAAACATTATTTATACAAGGTACCATATAAATGTACACTGTATACAACAACACAAAGCAATGCATGCACAAATTTTAGCAAAAATTCCTATTGTACATGAAGTTTTGAGTCACATCTTCTTGTATGTCTTCATCTTGTGTAGATACCCCTATTAGCTTTGTCCATAACTGTAAAGGGGTTTGTACCGCCACCAGACAAGTTTCTAATATATTGCTAGCAGTAGTAGTCTTTGTCACAGCAAAATGACTAGTGTTCATCAGCTAAGCCAAGTAAATCCATAGATTCTGTTTGGTTTTCCATAAAGCTCTCTTTTCCATGGTTGGTCTCTCGGTTTTTCATCTGAAGATCTCTTGGGTAGTGGCAGAAGTTGAAAGGACCACGACACTGTGGCTGCAACGATGCACCATTTCCAGATTCTGATCTAAAGGGAAAAATATATATATATATTATTCTCTGCGATAGCACCTGTCAGTTGGGACATGTTCCCACTTCTTTTGCTCGGGTTTCAAAACTATCAGCACATTATCTGCTCCACGAACAATTGCTTTAGCAGGTTCTGGAGGAACTATGTCCCCCAGATTTTTACACCATCATTGATAGGATGTGAGGATCCAAATCCTTTATCAAATCTAACCTGATGGGCAACCCTCTGGTCTGTGCCCATTGGTAAGCAGCTATTTCTCCCAGGTGTCCATATTTCTGGTGTGCCCACTGAGTCAATCTGAGCAGTCCCTCAGTGGCGTCAGTCTTTGAACTGGATTCAGCGACTGATATTTTGGAATGTTCCTCTGCTAATAAGTTGAAGAGTCTTTCCAGTGTACCTGAAAGCACAAAAAGTGTCAACATTAAACACAGTCATTTTAATTCTTTATACAATTGGCCAGATATCTTGCCACAACTCTTTCTCCACACACAGGATTGTTCCATTCAGTAATAGTTGGCACAAGCACATGGTCTCCTACTAATCTTGTGTCCTCTGAATTGTTTTGGATTTACATAAACTGGCCTCCACCCTCCACTCTTGTATCTACCAAAGCTTTATCATGTCGGCTGTTTTTATTGTTCACTTAATCACCAAATCTACATGGGGGTGTCTATTCACTTGTGGAGAATGGCCAGCAAGTCAATAACTCTTATCTCCTTCCCCCCATTGATCCTCCATTTTAGATGACAACATCTTGGAAGGATAAAATGATAGTCTCTTCATATGGGCTTTGAATTCCTGTATCAGTGATTTCATTTCAGCATAAAGATCCTCAATCCCCGGTGCTGTGGGCTTTGATGAAGACGGAGAGGGTGTGGGCCCTCTCTCTCCCCGTGTCCTGTCTCGCCCCTGCTGTGGAGATTCAGAATCTTTTACTGTAACCTCTCTATTATGTAAAACATCCGGCTTTTTATTAATTCCTCTCTTTTGATACAGTTTCCACATCTCTCCAGTACCAATCCCATCTATTCTATCCCTGTGGACGCCATCCTTTATTAAGGCCCTAAACATATATTTCCGGGTAATACGGGGTCTAGGATTGTAATGACTTTTGTCACTGTAATGCTGCTCTTCAGAGGGAAAATTACCTTTTTGTTTGGGACCCCAATCTCCCAGATCCCTTAACTCTCGCTTTGCCTCCAATGTATTAGCAATTGTTTTCCCAGTCTGATTTACCATAAACGTCATCATGATATGTTTATAAGCTGGAGGGGCATTTCTAATGATACGATTTCTAACAGATACACTTACACAAACTTGCATATAACCATTATAGGTGTTTGCTGAAATAGCATTTTTCATTACCTCCTCCTTCAACCTCTGAGCACAATCTTTTAACGTAAACCATGGTTTTTCATTGGGCGGCCAGTCCGCCTCGGATGGGTATTTATGCCACAATGCCATAGCCACAACATCAAGCATACTACACACCACATGTGGTTGCTGGATTATCAAGGTACAGAATGCCTCCTTCACTACAGGCTCATGACTGAGCTGGACAAATTTTGTGCCATCCACAGAATCCACCTGTACTTCATGAGCCCCCATCTCCCATAATCTGACTGCCCAAGCTACCAGGGATTCATTTGAATTTTGAGAAAAACGATCATGAAAATCATTAAGCTCCTGCTGACTGTAATCCTCTACCACATTCTCATTCCGTTTACCTGTCGCTGTCTATACAATCCGTCTCCGATATATAGTATGAACTTTCACTGGGTTAAGAGGAGGAGCAATTTCCCTCTTTCCATGGAAATGTTCATCCTCAGACTCAGGATCGGTGATGTTTTCGGAGTCAGTTGAATTCCACACATCACTATCCCACTGATCAGGGTTCCACGCTGTTCCTGCTTTGGCTATGGCCAAAGCTACTTTCCTTTTATTCACCTTGCCTTTCTTCCTTCTGTTCTTATACTCTGCTACACGTACGGCAGCCTTTTCTGCAACATTTTGATAACCATCACATTTATCCATTAATATCCTATTCTGACATTGTGCTTGTCATGATCCAGCGTGGATCTGACAGTTTAAATGGATAAGTGAACTTTTTTCTCTTTGGTTAGGTGCCAAAGTGGGTTGATTGCCCCCCGGTGGCCATTAGAATTATTACACGTGGTGTCGTTCATTCTAAGTTGCCCGGTGGTGGTGAGTGGTATCGCACTTTAGTTTTAGGGTTATTGTGCACGCAATTACAAATCAGGTGTTAGGCTCTATAAAAGGGAGCCAGGTGGGTTCAATCACTGTTGGTGATATTGATTGTGTGTTAGTCATTCACAAGGAAGCCTGGCTGAAAGAAGGAGCTGAACATGAGTCCTATGCAGCCCAGCCAGAGGGGACGAGTGGCAGCTTGGTGGTCTGCAAGAAGGGCTGGCATGGCGTGGTGGAGTCACAGTTTATGGTGTTGGCAGGAAGTGCTTGCTTGGCTTGGTGAGAGTTGCACTCAGCATGCGGGACTTGGTTGCTGAGAGCTGGACTCAAGCATGCTTGACTTTTTGGGCAGGAGCTGAACTCATCTTTGTGACTCTGTTACTGGACTTCTGCAATTGGTGGTGGACTCTACTCCAAGGCTGCACTATGGTGAAGGATCCAGTTATGGTGATGGATCCGGGTGGAGGAGAAGATGCACACAGGTGGTGGGCTCTGTTGCTAGGAGCGGACGCAACAGAGCAAAGCTAAGTGGTGTTTCCCCTGTTTTGTCATCTTTCCTCATGTGTGTTTTAGTGCAGTGGTGGGATTAGTTTCTGCACCGACCAATTCCCTAGTGAGGGTTTACGTCAGGACGAGCTAGGGTTTTTAGGTTCCTGTTGCATGCCCGGTGCGGAACCGGCATAGGGAACATTAGGAGTGCAGGGACACTGGCTCAGGGGAGCTCAGGAGGTCTCCACTTCCCTATTCCCTATCGCAGGGCCCACCATTGTTAATGTTTCCCAGGTTTCCCTTATTGTTTAAATTCGCCTTACTGGAGGTGGGGTTTCCAGACTTGTATATACGTGTAATATCTAAATTCGCCAGTTGGAGGCGGCATATCCAGCTGCACGTGTTATTATTTAAATTCGCCCCACTGGAGACGGAGTATCCAGGGTCACGTCCGTCACATGGGTTTGCCTTGCGGTACTCGCTGCGTCCAGACACACGTGACCGTGACAGTGCTATAACCAATGCAGTCTGGGCTTCACACAACTGTTTTTCTAATTCCTGTACTTTTGTTAACATACATTTTCTTTCCTTATGCTGTTTTCTATATGCAGACAACAATATCCATCCGCGCCTACCAACAGCGCTCAACTCTTTACCTTTCTCAACTTTCACTTTTTCTAAGCATGCAGCCACATCACCAGGTTCAGCGTCCTTCAGACATCTGTCCCATGCTTCAACCAAGCCAGCACTGTGCGACCACTTGGTTGCCAAAATATGATATGGAGCCTGTTCCCAGCATGGAATCTCAATAGATTCACACACAGCCACCTATTTCTTAAAGACAGGCATGTTCTACGCAATATCACACTATCACAGAGTCCTGTTAATATTAATAAAAAACCTCTGAGCCTTCTGCGTATCCTGTCGACTACGCCAATTATGTATTGCCAAGTTTTTAACACTAAGGTTCGGATACGGCTTTAAAGAAGGCTACTGCTTGCGAATTTGCGATATAACGCAATTTTATTTCAATGTACAGAATTAAAGGAATGGTATGATTGGATAGTATGATTGCGTACATTTTTGTATATTTTAAGATACAAAGGTTAAGTACATACAGTATAAAGATTCAATACATATAATGATTAGGTATATATAAAGATTAACTATATACAGTATACTCACATCATCAATCACCAAGAGGCTTTTAAACATCATCCGTCTGGAAAATCAGAGGAGCAACACCAAGACAGAGACCCCTGGAAGATTCACAACACTGCACGGGCGTCCCCACTTATGCAGGTATCAACACTGTACACATACAGGTATCCAGTTTTTGCTTCTCTCTAAGTCATGTTTCTCTGGCCTTATATAATGAATTACACTAATGTGTAACTTGCTTCACCCAACCCTTCCAGTGGCCGGCTTTCAAGATTGGATGAAACAGACAACATGGCATCATCAGACAATGGGTCGTAAACCCTTCCATATAAAAGCCACATGGGTTTAGATAAAACCAACATAGACAGAGGTTAAGTAAACCTTAATGTTTTACAATGACAAACATAGAAACTAAAGGTACTGTCACACTTACCGATCTACCAGCAATCCCGACCAGCGATATGACGTGGTCAGGATCGCTGGTACATCGCTAAGTGGTCGCTAGTGAGCTGCCACACAGGCAGATCTCACCAGCGACATCGCAGGGGTCGGGGGTCGCTACTTACCTGTCAGAGGAGGCGATGAAGACGTCCTCCCGCCCGCGTCCACACGTCGCTCGTCTCCACATCAGAAAGCCCAGCAGGAAGCTGACGACGGGAAACGGTCCAGGACGTTCTCACGCGATCAGCGATAACCAGCGGGGAGTGGTCGGAGGTAAGTATCAGACATAGCGATATCGCTAGCAATATCGCTATAGCGTCACAGAAACCAGTGACATTATAGCGATATTGCTAGCGATATTGCTTAGTGTGACAGGCCCTTTAGAACTATTTGTGAAACAACAGTTCAACATTGTGTCACTGCGGGTATTGTCTGTCACATCAGAAATACAGCTATCTAATGGTCTGATAAACCCACCACAGACAGAGATTACGTCATTATCTGTCTGTAACTGTTAATGTTTGATCAGAAATGCAGCTATGTAATATACAGAATTAATTCTATATATTTCAATATGTACTCAAAATAGCCATTTTTATCTTTGCACTACACCACCCCACCTTCGGCCGAAGGTTCTCGCGTGGGCACACGCGTCCAGGGCGGGTGGTCACCGTGGCTACAGGCAAACCACAAAACTCCTGGTGGGGTCGTATTGTGGCCGCACAGGGCTTGGGACATTAAAAAATATATTCAGGCATGCGCCTCATGTGCTCGGGTTAGCCTCCTTAACAGAGAGTGAAGACGTCCGCCGACACACCGCGGCGTTCCATGTCAACTTATGCTCCGAACGGTTTTGCTGCGCCCTTTGTCTCCCAAGTGTCCCTTCTTAAACCTGGTGATCTTGCCACCTCTGATGCCTTCCACGTGTCCCGGTTTTCCTTGTCACCTACCGGGACATCAGACTTGCCTTCGGACGAGTCTGAGGCCTATGCCTCTGATGGGCACAAGGTGTGGGTTGGAAGGCTCAGAGAGGAGGGGGCCCTAGGAGGGGGGGTAATGTTAGGCATCAGGTTTCTGCGCCTGCTCTGCAGGAATCCAGAGCCTCACATTCTGCGGTCTCCTGCTGTCTATCTACTGCAGAGGAGATTACTTTGCAGCAGACCACTCCAGAGACTAAGGGCCCCATCACACATAGCGATCTCACTAGCGAGATCACTGCTGAGTCACAAGTTTTGTGACACAACAGCGATCTCACCAGCGAGATCGCTGTGTGTGACAGCGATCAGCGACCGGCCCCCCTGCCGGGATCGCTGTAGGAAACCGCTGGACATTTCTTTTGTAGCTGGTCTCCCGCTTGCCAGCCCGCATCGCTGCATGTGACAGATGGGAGACCAGCGATCTGCTGGTAACTAACGTACACATCGGGTATCCAAGGGACATGCGTCCCTTAGATACCCGATGTGTACGTTAGTTACCAGCTCCCTGCATCAGCATGCTGGTAACTAACGAGCACAGCCACACCGCGCGCTCGGCGTCGCTGTGCTGATCGCTGGTGAAGCTGTCTGTGTGACAGCTCACTAGCAATCACATAGCGACTCACCAGCGATCTTGACACGTTGATATCGTTGTCGGGATCGCTGGTGAGTCGCTATGTGATACTCCAGCTTAAGTCCCTCTGTGCTCCTACTGGGCATGCTCACGAGACGATCTCCCATTGGAGATCGGGAATCATGTGCCCAGGTCCTGTTCCAGATCTCAATGGTTCATCTCGGAGATCTGGAAGGTCCCACACGGCTGTCAAAAGCACGCATGGCTGTTCCGCCATGCGCTAGTATAGACTATACTTGCTATGTGTGAATGGTGACGGATGTATGATTCTGGTGACTGACTCATTATAAAACCCCTTCCCTCGGATATTACGCATGGTGATAGGGAACTAGTTCAGCAGTCAGTGGCAAGCCTTATGCCACTGTGCACACCGCACCTCTACGTAAGTGTCCAACATTGCGCTTGCTTTCCAGCTTTGTCATCGAGCGGCAGTGTCCTACGCCACGCTGCAGTTGCAGCCCCTCTTGGTGCTCGCAGTAGCGACGCCGCACACACGGTAGGTCTAGAAGGATGCAGCTCCTCTATCTTAGGTCCTGCTCCTGTGACCAGATACCGTGTGTGCATTTACCTGAGGCCTGTGACACTAACTGGCTCAGCGTTTTTTGTATGTTTATGTTGCGCGCCTCTGTGTGTGAACAAAGCCTGCTCTGCGCACTTCAGGTGAAGTTGAACCCTTGCGCATTATACCGCCATATTGCTCCTGCCACCACTTAGCAGCAGTCATATCATGTACTGCACGGTGGACCCCGAGCGGCGAACGCACTTTATTATTATTTTTATTTAGTGCGTTCCGCCGTTCCTTACAGAGATAGTGAATGGGCTACACACACACATTTACACATAAACTGACTGATTAGGGAATGTGATAGGCCGCTCTGAACAAATGTGTTTTGAGGGAGCGCCTAAAATTATGCAAATTGGGGATGGTCCTAATTTCTTGGGGCAGAGCATTCCAGAGGATTGGCGCTGTGCGGGAGAAGTTTTGGAGTCGGGAGTGGGAGGTATGGATTAGTGCAGAGTTTAGTCAAAAGTCGTTTGCAGAGCGCAGTGGTCGGTTAGGCCGATAGACAGACATGAGGGTGGAGATATAAGGGGGTGCCGCACTGTGGAGAGCTTTGTGGGTGAGAAAAAGTACTTTGAATTGGATCCTATAATGAATGGGCAGCCAGTGTAATGACTGGCGAAAAGCGGATGAGTCTGAATACCGATTAGCTAGATGGACAACCCTGGCTGCTACGTTAAGGATAGACTGGAGAGGGGAAAGTCGAATATGGGGGAGGCCAATTAATAGAGCGTTGCAGTAGTCCAGATGGGAGTGGATTAATGCGACAGTGAGAGTTTTTGTTGTTTCCATGGTGAGAAAAGGGCGGATTCTAGAGATGTTCCTTAGGTGTAAGTGGCAAGAGCGGGGAAGAGATTGTATATGGGAGGTGAAGGAGAGATTGGTGTCAAACGTACCCAGACAGAGTGCCTGCTGCCGGGGTGTTATTATTGTGCCACCCATGGAGAGGGAAATGTCAGATTTAGGGAGGTTAGTAGATGGTGAGAGCAGGAGAAGTTCAGTTTTGGAGAGGTTGAGTTTCAGATAGAAAGCGGGCATGATGTCAGAGACTGCGGACAGACAGTGGGGGTAAGGTCAGGGGATGACGTGTATAGTTATGTGTCATCGGCATAAAGATGGTACTGAGAACCAAATCTGCTGATAGTCTGTCCAATTGGGGCCATGTAGAGAGAGAAGAGAAGTTGGCCAAGGACTGAGACCTGAGGTACCCCGACAGTGAGAGGAAGAGGAGATGAAGTGGAGCCAGAGAACAGAACACTGAAGGAGTGGTCAGAAAGATAGGAAGAGAACCAGGAGAGAGCAGTGTCCCTAATGCCTAGTGACTGAAAACTAGAGACTAGGAGATGGTTAGATTTTGCTGTCAGAAGGTCATTGGTCACTTTGATGAGTGCAGTTTCTGTTGAATATAGGGGCGGAAGCCGGACTGTGAAGGGTCTAGGAGGGAGTGAGTGGAGAGGTAAAGGGTAAGGTGGGAGTAGACCAGGCGCTGCAAAAGACTAGAGATGAAGGGGAGATTGGAGACTGTTCTGTAGTTATTTGTGCAGAATGGGTCAAAAGAGGGTTTCTTTAGCAATGGAGTAATGCTAAAGTGTTTGAACGAGGATGGGAAGATGCCCGAGGAGAGGGAGAGATTAAAGATTGTAGTTAGGTGAGTTGTGATGACTGGAGAGATAAACTGGAGGAGATGTGAGGGAATGAGGTTGGTTGTGCATGTAGTCAGACGAGAAGAGAGGAGTCTGGAGACTTCTTCTTCTGTGATGGGATCAAATGTGGAGAGCGAGCCAGGTGAAATGCAGGGAGAGATGGGAGTCACAGCACTTGCTGGTTGGGAGTGGATTTCCTGACGGATGTTATATATTTTCTCCATAAAGTGGGAAGCCAGGTCATCAGCATGAAAATCTGTAATAGGGGCTTGTGCTTTCGGCCTGAGGAGGGAGTGAAAGGTGTCAAAAAGTTTCTTGGGGTTGTTGGATAGTGAGGCGATCAGGGTGGTAAAGTAGGTCTGTTTGGCGAGGTGAAGGGCGGAGATATAGGTTCTTACATAAATTTGAAGTGGATGAAGTCTTCTGGTGTGCGAGTTTTCCTCCATAAGCATTCAGCGCTCCTAGAGCATCGCTGGAGAAGTTGAGTTTGCGATGTGAGCCAGGGCTGTTTTACTCTGTGCTTGGAGGTTCTGAGGGTGAGGGGCGCTATATGGACCGGGGTGCTTCTGAGAGTGTAATTTTAGTGGTGTACAGCCAGATCAGGACAGGAAAAAGAGGAGATTGGGGACAGTGATGAGTGTAGGGAGTCTGAAAGTGTATGAGAGTTAATGGCTTGAAGATTTCTGAATGATTGGTAGGTAGGCGTGTGCTGGGGTGGGCAAGGAATTGTGAGCATGAAGGAAAGAATGTTGTGTTCAGAGAGGGGAAGCTGGTGAGTTATTTAGGTAGGAGATTGAACAGAGCCGGACAAAGACCAAGTCAAGAGTGTTACCATCCTTGTGTGTTTCAGAGGTTGAGAGCTGTGATAGTCAGAGAGAAATGGTTAGTGAGAGAAGCTGGGATGCAGATGTGGAAGTGGGGCTGTTTATGGGGATGTTGAAGTCTCTGAGGATAATGGTTAGTAGTTCTGAGGACATGAAGTGCAGCAGCCAGGCTGAGTGGTCAAGGAACTGGGTGGGTGAGCCTGGGGGCCAGTATATGACCACTACTCTGAGGGAGAGAAGACGGAAGAGCCTGATGGTGTGGACCTCAAAAGAAGAGAATGACAGTGATGGAATTAGGGGGATGACCTGGAAAGTGCATTGTGGGGACAGGAGTATGCCGACTCCACCACCAGGTCTGCTTGTGGGTCTCGGGGAATGGGAAAACTGTAAGCCACCATGGGAAATGGCAGCAGGGGAGACAGTGTCAGAATCCTGAATCCAGGTTTCAGTGAAGGCCAACAGATTAAGAGAGTTGTTCATAAAGTAATTGTGCAGGAAAGGAATCTTGTTACATACAGACTGTGGATTCCAGAGGGCACAATTAAAAGAAGTAGATGAAGGAGTGCAACTAATATTAATAAGATTAGTGACAAGGTGACAAGAAAACTGTCACCATTCCCATTTTATTTAGGTGTATGCATAGAAAAGGTCCACCCAAAAAAAATTTGCCTCATCACTGCAAATTCAGAGTGCCGATCTGGGTCATCCTCTTTGAGATGCTGCAGCAGCTGGATTTTGTAAGCGTGCCATGTGTGAGTAGCTAATATCTGCCAAATGTATGTTCGACTGATGCCAGATCGATGCGCTTATTTTGCAGAATGGGCAAAACAAAAATTGGAACAGGACCCTCAGTTTCCACACAACATTATGTTCAGTGATGAGGCAAACATTTTTGAATGGGCCATTTATATGGATACACCTAAATAAAATGGGAATGGTGACAGTTTTCTTGTGTAGGGTGTGTTGCGTTGAAATCTGCTGCAATCACCCGGGTACTGCGTTCACCAGACATCAACACAATTTCTATCCGCTCCTCACGTGTTATCCTCTGCGACATGTCAATGGCTGTAAACAAAGAGAAACTTGTAAATAACTCATGAAAGAATAAAGTTACATTAAAACCAAGCACTCCATTTTTTTTCTTGTGAAATTCTCAATAAGTTTGATGTGTCACATGATCCTCTTCCCATTGGAAAAAATAAAGTTGGATCCAAAATGGCTGACTTCAAAATGGCCGCCATGGTCACCACCCATCTTGAAAAGTTTTCCCCTTCCCATATATATACTAATGTGCCACAAACAGGAAGTTGATATCACCAACCATTCCCATATTATTTAGATGTATCCATATACACGGCCCACCCTGTAGATTAAAAGCTACCCACAAACTGAACCCCTTTATGGGAAATAATGTTATTAGGCATGTCATGTAACTTAACAACATGAAAGATACTGTAAGATAAAGAATGTAGCTAAACTCTTAGTCATAGTTAATTTTAGTAGAGGAGCCAAGTGTACCATCTTCATGAAATGCTCCACCACCACCCACACTATAGTATTGCCACCAGAATTAGGTATCAGTGACAAAATCTATTGACACATGAGTACAAGGTTGAGACGGAACCTCTTTAGGCAAAAGAAACCCTGCCGGCTCCTGTCAACAGGTTTTACAGCTGGGGCACCCTCTGCACTTACAGATAAACCCATCAACATCCTTTTCAGCACCCTGCCACCAAAATGACCTGGAAAAAGCACTTTAGGTGGCAGAGTTACCAGGATGTCTAGAAAAAAGCACAGATTTATACACTTTGTTAAGAAGATCAGTGCGAAGCGAAAACGGCACACAAAGCTTGCTGGGCTTGCGGCGCGCCAACCTGAACTTCCACAATGTGCTCTCTGAGATCAATCCCTAGAGCACCCACCACCCATTCTTAAATAATTTTGACTGGATTGAGAGGTAATGTGACCTTCGGAGAGAATCTTTTGAATTTATTCTTTCAAGGCCACTCTTTCAGGAAAAGAGAGGTTCAACAGAAGAAATTTAGTCAATTAGGCCCTTGGATAAATTGAATAGCACAATCATATTACCTATGTGGGGGAAGAAATTCACATTCAGTCTCTTAAAATACAACCTCAAAATCCTGAATAAAATCTCATAGATCCCAAGGATTAAGATAAACGTCTGGAAAAACAAAAATTCCCCAAAACTTATCCTCCCTTACAATGGCGTAACAACAGTCTGATGGGTCCTGGTACAAGATTTGGACCCCCCATATAAATTTGTCTTCCATCCTGGCATATAATTCTTTCATTATGGTATATAATATACCGTATAAACTCGTGTATAAGCTGACCCGTGTATAAGCCGACACCCCTAATTTTGCCACAAAAAAATGGGAAAACTTATTGACTCGCGTATAAGCCTAGGGTGGAAAATGCAGCAGCTACTGGTAAATTTCAAAGATAAAAAGAGATACCAATAAAAGTAAAATTAATTGAGACATCAGTAGGTTAAATGTTTTTGAATATCTATATTGAATCAGGAGCCCCATATAATGCTCCATACAGTTCATGATGGGCCCCATAAGATGCTTCATACAAAATACACCCCATATAATGCTGCACAAAGGTTAATAATGCCCCCACCAGATGCTCCATAGAATAATATGCCCCATATAATGCTCCTTAAAGGTTATGGCCCCATAAGATACTCCATAGAATAATATGCCCCATATAATGCTCCATAAAGGTTATGGCTCCATAAGATGCTCCATAGATTATTCCCCCATAAAATGCTCCATAGATTATTTCCCATAGGATGCTCCATAGATTATGCCCCCATAAGATGCTCCATAGATTATGCCCCACAAGATGCTCCACAGACTATGCGCCCATATGCTGCTCCATAGAATATGCCCCCATATGCTGCCCCATAGAATATTCCCCTCATATGCTGCCCCATAGAATATGCTTCCATATGCTGCCCCATAGAATATGCCCCCATATGCTGCCCTATAGAATATGCCCCATATGCTGCTCCATAGAATATGCCCCATATGCTGCCCCATAGTCTATGCCCCCATATGCTGCCCCATAGATTATGCCCCCATATGCTGCCCCATAGAATTTGCCCCCATATGCTGCTCCATAGGATATGCCCCCATATGCCGCTCCATAGAATATACCCCCATATGCTGCCCCATAGGATATGCCCCATATGCTGCCCCATAGGATATGCCCCCATATGCTGCTCCATAGGATATGCCCCCATATGCTGCTCCATAGAATATGCTCCCATATGCTGCTCCATAGAATATGCCCCCATATGCTGCTCCATAGAATATGCCCCCATATGCTGCTCCCATAAAATTCTCCATATATTATGCCCCCATATGCTGCTGCAAAAAATAAAAAATAAAATGCCATACTCACCTCCCCTGCTCAGGACATCACCTGTCTCGGGGCCATCACTGCTCACCGCTGTTTGCCATGTCGTCTGTCAGTGACGTTCAGAAATGACGTGGAAGTGCAATAAGGACTGCGCTTGCTTCTGGTAGAGTAAAGGGTTCTTTATTCAGCCAACGCGTTTCCTGAGCCTGCTGGCTCACTTCATCAGGGCAGATTACATTGGAAGACAGTGAAACATACTTATAGAGAAAAAAGGCGCCAATACAGGGTCAAACAGAATCAGCAAAGGTCAAAAAAAACAAAAAAAAAAAACCAAACAATGAAACTTTATTACAAGCATAAAAAACACAACAATAAGAGTATATATAGAAAAGAAAAAATAAATAAAAATATGTAAAAGTACAAAAAATTAAAATATAAAACAGAGTGCTATGGATCACGGGATTAAAACATGGCTATAGTTAAAAAAGGTGAGTCCTGAAGGGGTATTAGAACCTGGCTCATAAATTGCAAATGGAAGGTATTAGTCCACTAGACCATTAAGCTTGACTGTGGTGGTGTAAAGAATAAATTGAGGGGTTGTTTGTCACTTTATTTAGAAAAAAAAAAAAAAACAATATAAGCAAAGGTCAAAAATGGTAAAGAATAAAAACAATGAAATTTAATCACAAACATAGAAAACACAACAATAAGAGTCTATATAGAAAAGAAAAAATAAAATTATGTAAAAGTACAAAAAATATGAAACAGAGTGCTAAGGATCACGAGGTTGAAACATGGCTATAGTTAAAAAAGGTGAGTCCTCAAGGGGTATTAGAACCTGGCTCAGGAAGTGCAAACGTAAGGTATTAGTCCACTAGACCATTAAGCTTGACTGTGGTGGTGTGATGCATAAATCTTTTCCCCCTCTTCTATCAAATAAAAGCATCATTGATAATATTGAGGCCATAGGGACCAATTGTCTTTAATTTATAAATCCAATAGACCACTTTTCTATTCAGTGCTTGGGTTCTATTGGAAACGTGTTCAGGGATGTGTTCTATAGGAAAAATGATAGCTTTAGAAAAATCTCTTTGGTGAAATAAATCAAAGTTACGTGACAAACCGTGTTTTTGATACCCAGTTTTAGTGTTGTGTCTATGAGAGTTCATTCTACAGTGAAGGGGTTGTGTGGTTCTGCCAACATACAATTTAGGACAAGGACAAAGGATGACATAGATGACAAAGGAAGACACACAGGACAGGTGGTTAGTGATGGTGAATTTTTCTGAGGTGAATGGATGTGAAAAGATGAATGTATTATGAGCAATATTACTGCATAGGCTGCACCTGGGTTTCAGGCATCTAAAAATGCCTGGTGTCAAGCCAGTGCAGTTATCAAGAGTACACTGGGTCAATCTGCTAGGGGCCAGATGGTTTTTTAGTGATCTGGCCTTCCTAAAAGTGACAGTAGGCCTATCAGGCAGAACTTTACTGAGTATTGGATCTTTTTTGATAATATACCAGAGGTCACCTAACATATTTTTTATCTCTTTATGTTGGGAGTTATAAGTAGTGATGAAGTTGGCCTGATAGTTATCATGTGCATCCTTTTCTTTAGATCTCTCACTTAAAAGAGTTTGCTGATTAAAATTTTTAAAAACATTATTAAAAGTAGAATGAACCAATTGGGAGGGGTATTTTTGAGCAAGGAATCTTCCCTTGAGGACCTCAGCTTGATTATTAAAATCCTCGTCCTCTGTGCAATTCTTTCGGATTCTCTGAAATTGATTATGAGGGATGTTAAAAAGCCATTTGGAATAGTGGCTACTCTTAAAATGGACATAACTATTGGAGTCAACTTTCTTAAAAAAGGTTTTGGTATGAATTTTGGAATTTTTTATAAAAAAAGTGATATCAAGAAAGTCCATCTGGGTATTACTAATGTGGGGGGTAAATTCCAAACCCCATGTGTTATTTTGTATAGAAGAAATAAAAGCATCAACTGAAACGTGACTGGTGTCCAGGATTAAGAATAAATCATCAATGTATCTTCTATATAAAACAATACCCTCTAAAAATGAATCAATAGTAATAAAAGCATTCTCAAAGACCCCCATAAAAAGATTAGCATAAGTTGGCGCGACCTGTGATCCCATAGCGGTGCCTCTGATCTGATGATAAAAATCCCCCAAGAAAGTAAAAAAAATATTATGTAAAATAAAATCCATCCCATTAAAAATAAATTCCTTTTGAGGGTCAGACAGTCGACTGTCAGTTAAAAGAAATTTTTTAAAACAGCTCAAACCCAGTTGGTGATCAATGTTGGAATACAAAGCAGATACGTCAAAAGAAATAAAAACATAAGAATCTTTCCAAGGTGTGTTATTAGTTAATAATCCATAGAATATACCCCCATATGCTGCCCCATAGGATATGCCCCATATGCTGCCCCATAGGATATGCCCCCATATGCTGCTCCATAGAATATGCTCCCATATGCTGCTCCATAGAATATGCCCCCATATGCTGCTCCCATAAAATTCTCCATATATTATGCCCCCATATGCTGCTGCAAAAAATAAAAAATAAAATGCCATACTCACCTCCCCTGCTCAGGACATCACCTGTCTCGGGGCCATCGCTGCTCACCGCTGTTTGCCATGTCGTCTGTCAGTGACGTTCAGGCAGCAGAGGGCACGGCGTGCACTAACCACGTCACAGCGCCCCCTGCTGCCTAAACATCACAGACAGAGGATGCAGCAGTCAGCGGTGAGCAGCGACGGACACCCCTCGGACAGGTGAGTATCGCTATACTTACCTCCCCTGGCATGGTCTCTGCAGCGGCAGCCCCGCTTCTCCATGGTCTCCCTTCCTGCCTTCAGCGGTCACGTGGTACCGCTCATTACACTCATGAATATGCGCATTCAGGAAGGGAGACCGTGAAGAAGCAGGGGAGCTGCAGAAACCGCGCCAGGGGAGGTAAGTATGATCTGTGACACCCCCACTCCCCCTCCCCCGCCGACCCCCAAGGTATATGAATCGTGTATAAGCCGGGAGGGGGACTTTCAGCCCAAAAAAATGGGCTCAATATCTCGGCTTATACACGAGTATATACGGTAGTTTATAGGATATAGGTTTACAGTATATAGGACTTGATTTGTAAAGTCACACACCTGTCCATAAAAGACCTCACAACTCACAGTGCATGTCAAGCCAAATGAGAATCATGAGGTCAAAGGAACTGGCCAAGGAGTTCAGAGACAGAATTGTTGCAAGGCACAGATCTGGTCAAGGTTACAAAAGAATTTCTGCAGTACTCAAGGTTCCTAAGAGCACAGTGGTCTCCATAATCCTTAAATGGAAGAAGTCTGGGACCATCAGAAGTCTTCCTAGACCTGGCCATCCAGCCAAACTGAGCAATTGTGGGAGTAGAGCCTCGGTGAGAGAGGTAAAGAAGAATCCCAAGATCACTGTGGCTGAGCTCCACAGATGCAGTAGGAAGATGGGAGAAAGTTACACAAAGTCAACTATCACTGCAGCCCTCCACCAGTTGGGCCTTTATAGCAGAGTGGCCCGAAGGAAGCCTCTCCTCGGTGCAAGACATATGAAAGCCTGCATAGAGTTTGGTAAAAAACACTTGAAGGACTCCAAGACTATGAGAAATAAAATTCTCTGGTCTGATGACACGAAGATAGCACTTTTTCTTGATAATTCGAAGTGGTATGTGTGGAGAAAACCAGGCACTGCTCATCACCTGCCCAATATAATCCCAACAGTGAAGCATGGTGGTGGCACCATCATGCAATGGGGGTGTTTTTCAGCTGCATGGACAAGACGACTGGTTGCAATTGAAGGAAACATTAATGCAGCCAAGTACAGAGATATCCTGGATGAAAACCTCTTCCAGAGTGCTCTGGATCTCAGACTTGGCCAGAGGTTCACCTGCCAACAAGACAATGACCCTAAGCACACAGCTAAAATAACAAAAGGGTGGCTTCAGAACAACTGTTTGACCATTCTTGTCTTGCTGGCCCAGCCAGAGCCCTGACATAAACCCAATTGACCATCTCTGGAGTGACCTAAAAATGGCTGTCCACCAATGTTCACCATCCAACCTGACGGAACTGGAGAGAATCTGCAAGGAAGAATGGCATAGGTTCCTCAAATCCAGGTGTGAAAAACTTGTTGCATCATTCCCAAGAAGACTCATGGCTGTACTAGCTCACATGGGTACTTATATTCAATACTGAGCAAAGGGTCTGAATACTTATGACCATGTGATATTTCAGTTTTTCTTTTTTAATAAATTTGCAGAAAGCGATCAAAAAATGTCTTGTGCCCGAAAATGATACCAATAAAAACGTCACCTTGTCACGCAAAAAACAAGACCTCAGATGAATCTGTGGGCCAAAATATGGAAAAATTATAGTTCTCAAAATGTAGTGATGCAAAAACTATATTTTGCAATATAAAGCATCTTTTAGTGTGTAACAGCAGCCAAACCCAAAAACCCGATATAAATCTGGTATCGATGTAATCGCACTGACCTGGCGAATAAAGTCTCCTAATCACTTATACCGCACAAAGAACGGCATAAAAAACAAATGAAACCAATTCTTCACCTACTGTTCATGTTTTCATTCTGCCTCCCAAAGATCACAGTAAGGCTTGGTGCAAATTTATCCTGTGCTCTGTGTTGAGCGCTTACACTAGGGTTTCCGTGTAAATTTCTGAAATACGTGATTCAGATGGAATGTCTGGTGGAAGATTCACTATAATGAGGCATATAGAGGCACTGTGGAAGCTGTCTGGCCTGTGATCCAGTGGTGTCCATGTTTTTAGGCGTGCATAAAAGTGCCATCGGCCACAGTTTTGTGCACTTTTAAAAAGAAGGACACCGCAGAACAGAGGCCAGACGGAGTCCAGAGTAACTCTGCTGCCTGATTATAGTGAACGGAGTAACTCTGCTGCCTCATTATAGTGAATGGATCCCTGGTGGGCTTCATCTGTCTCACATCACTCAGAGATTTAGATGGAAACCCCAAAGTAAGTGCACAGCGTAGAACATCAGATAAATGTGATCCAAAAGTTTATGTAAAATGTTCCCAATAAAAGCTTCAACTTGATCTACAAAAAAAGCAAGTCCTCACTCATATCCATTATCTGTTACCAGAAATATAAGGGGCTTCCATGCTACTGGTAGTACAAAGGCTCTTGAAAAGTGAAATAGCTCCTCACCCACCAAAACAAATTCAGCAAATTCTGTGCTCACAAATCCAGATGACCCCCTCTCTTCTGAGCACGACAGTGTACCTAAACAGAATATTACATCCATGATTGGCATTTCTGAAGTGTTGAGAGCCCGCCTAACTTATGGGTGCCTGCCTCCAGAAGCACAAGCAGGGCATAACGTACTGGTGACTGCAATGTACTGGTAGCGCACTGGTCACTGCAGTAGCAGTTTGCAATTTTCAATTGGCAGGATCAACTGTTGTCTGTTTCTGGAAAATACCCATGTAGTCAAAATCAGCACTATACCTGTAGATAAATTCCCAAAGGAGTATAATTTCCAAAATAGGGTCACTTGAGGGGGGATTCTGCTCTTATAGCAATTAGGGGCTATGTATATGGAGTTCACAAACTCTTCTAGGAAAAACTGCGTTACAGGAGGCAAATAGCGCTCTGTTCCTCCCAAGTCTCTCCATATGGCTAAGTAGCACTGTACAGCCACATATGGGGTATTGCCTCATTCAGTAGAAATTGTGGGACAAATTTTGGTGCCATTTTTACCCAGTTCTTGTGTGAAAATGTAAAATCTGGGGCTAAAACTAAATTTTTATGTTAAAAATGAACTTATTTTTCTTCACTGCTCAGTGATATAAAATTCTGTGACACACCTGTGATGTCAGTATGATCACTGCACCACTAGATGAATTAACTGAGAGGTATAGTTTGTAAAATGGGGTCACTTAATGGGGGTTCTGCTGTTCTGGCACCTCATGGGCTCTCCCAGTGGGTCATTTACATGCAAACCATAAAATTAAAATCTGGCGCTCTTTGCCTTCTGAGCTTTGCACTATGAACTTTGCACTGAAAGATATTTCCCAATTACATGTAGGGTATTGGCACACTCAGGAAAAAATTGGCCTCAGTTTGTTGTAAAAAAAAATTCCTATTAGCCCTTAGAAAAAAATAAAAATTTGGGGCTAAAACAACATTTTTGTGATTTTATTATTTTCACAGCTCAACGTTATAAACTTCTGTGAAGCACCTGGGGGTTCAAGGTGCTTACCATGCATCTAAATAAATTCCTTGAGGGACCTACTTTCCAAAATTGGGTCACTTGTTGGGAGTTTCCACTGTTTAGGCACATCAAAGGCTCTACAAATGGGACCTAACGTGCGCTAATGATTCCAGGAAATTTTACATTCAAAAAGTCAAATGACCCTCCTTACCTTCCGAGCCCTGCCATGCGCCCAAACAGTGGTTTTCTCCCTCATATGGTATATCGATGCACTCAGGAGAAATTGCACAATAAATTGTTTGGTGCAATTTCTCCTGTTAGGCCGGAGTCACACACAACGCCTAAAAAATCGGTCCGATTTTGACAGACCACAATCGCACAAACGTTTCATGAACAGTGATCCATCTGTCCTCCGATTGGAATGCGAGGATGCGATTTTCTCGCATCTGAGTATCCATGTGACATCAGTTTGACATCCGTGTGACATCCGTCTGGCGAGATTTTGTCGGCGGCTTGCAAAATGGACATATAATGGAGCCCAATGACAGGTTAAAACACAAAGGAAAGAATAGGTATAGACTCATAGAATATATATATATATAGTACAGACCAAAAGTTTGGACAGTTTTCCAAATTTTTCGGGCTGACTGACCTTAATTTCTTAAAGTAATGATGGCCACTCGTTTTTTTTACTTAGCTGCTTTTTTCTTGCCATAATACAAATTCTAACAGTCTATTCAGTAGGACTATCACCTGTGTATCCACCAGACTTCAGCACAACACAACTGATGGTCCCAACCCCATTTATAAGGCAAAAAATCCTACTTATTAAACCTGACAGGGCACACCTGTGAAGTGAAAACCATTTCCGGTGACTACCTCTTGAAGCTCATCAAGAGAATGCCAAGAGTGTGCAAAGCAGTAATCAAAGCAAAAGGTGGCTACTTTGAAGAACCTAGAATATAAGACATACAGTATTTTCAGTTGTTTCACACTTTTTTGTTAATTATATAATTCCACATGTGTTAATTCATAGTTTTGATGCCTTCAGAGTGAATCTACAATTTTCATAGTTTATGAAAATAAAGAAAACTCTTTGAATGAGAAGGTGTGTCCAGTGTCCAAACTTTTGGTCTGTACTGTATATATATACATGTCATTGAGTTATATATATATATATATATATATATAATGTATATTTATATTTCATAGAGTTCTACATAGTAGAATAGCCGCTAAATCAATTGCCGGCTTCTGTAAAATCAAAACAAAACCCGACATGTAATGACACATGGTTTACCATTTAATTTCATTTATATTTTTATATGTCTTTGACTAATAATTAGATGAGGGTATGTGTGCAACATTTGGGACATGTAGGTGCTTGGGCTCCTGCAGCAATTTATCACCAAGAGAGGTAAAGTCAGTGAGTGAGGGCAGATTTTAATAGCCTTGAGAGGGACTATTGTTTTTGGCCCCGCCGGCTACAAAAATCTGCCCCCAGACACCCCAGAAAAGGTGCATCTATAAGATGCACATTTTCTGGCACTTATCCTCTCTCATCCCACTCCCGTGTAGTGGTGGGATATGGGGTAATATTAATGGGTTAATGTCACCTTGCTATTGGAAGGTGACATTAAGCCAGAATAATAATGGAAAGGTGTCAATAAGACACCTATCCATTATTAACCCTAGACTATTAAACGGTTAAAAAAACACACACAGACATTATTTAAAATTCTTTTAATGAAATAAAGGCACCAAGTTTTTGACCATATTTATTCCTCTGCTAATCCATAAATAAACCATGGACCTGTAACAAAAAAAACCAAAAAAACAACAATATCCTTACCTCTCCGCTGGTCAGTCACGTCCCCTGCTGCAATCCATCAGAAGGGGTTAACTAGTTTCCAATGGGGACCGGTGCTAATGCGACCAGCCGTGCTGTAAACCGCTGCCAGAATGAATTAGTTTATCTCTGCGCAACATTCATGGCTGCCCAGAGATCAACTAATGACCATGGGAAAGTTTCTGCATTTTCTCCCACGCTCATCAGCTCACCTGACGTCAGTGAGGCTGCATGGAGTCCCCTGGCTGACCTGAGGTGAACTGATGAGCGTGGAAAAAATGCAGAAACTTTCCCATGGTCATTAGTTGACTCCCCCTGACGAAGGCACGCTGCCAAAACGCGCGTTGGGGAAGCGGCACCATCACTGGAGCTCTGGTATGTTATAATTATGGTCATCTATGTGATTATTAGTTTAGTGGCTCACTTTTAAATAAATTCCTGTACATAGGGATGAGCTGTAACTAAGTCTGCCGCTATTTGGTGTTGTAACCATTGTGATAACTATCTTCTTTTTGAGTACTATTTATGGTTATACCATCTTTGTAATCAATGAGGTTTATTGATATATGAATTTTTACCTGCTTCTTGTTGGTGCCGTTTGTTTTTTGGTCCTTTGGGCTCATAATCATGCACTATTGGCACTTTTTAGATATGTGTAATGTGTAATTAAATGTTTTCATATATGTGAATAAAGTTTGTTTTTTGGCATGTTCAGTATATGATTTTTTGTTGTGGAAAGTTTCTAGTATATTTGCGTAGAACAGCTATTTTTCATTAATAATTTAACAGATTCAAGGATTTATCAATTTTGGTAGCATGCTGGGGAAATATACTTAATTTCCTTTGCTGTAGTTTTTAGAATGATGTCACTTTTTGGTATCTTCTATCATATAGACACCTCAACGTGACTTCAAATATGACGTGATCCCTAAAAAAGCCCAGTGGTCGGCATTCATAGCAATGAGCATTTCTGCTACACACAGGCGATCTGATTATTGTCTATGTGTAGCACAAGTGATCAGACAACTGCAGCTTCTAGTCTCCCATGGAGACTATTGCAGCATGCGAAAAGTAAAAAAAAGTTTTAAAAAATAATAAAAAATTACAAAAATAAACATTCAAATCACCCCCCTTTCACTGCATTAAAAATAGTACAATAAAAAAGTAAAATAAAACATACACATATTTGTTATCGCAACATTCAGAATCGCCAGTCTACTAATATAAATAAAGAATTAACCTGATCGGTAAATGGCGTAACGCTAAAAAAATTAAAATTGTCAGAATTACGGGTTTTTTTGGTCGCTACATTGCAATAAAATGTAATAACGGGTTATCCAAAAATCATATCTACACCAAAATGGTATAATTAAAAACGTCAGCTTAGCACATAAAACATAAGCCCTTACCCAGTCCCAAATCACAAAAAATGGAGACGCTACAGGTCTTTGAAAATGGTGCGTTTTTAAAATTTTTTTTACCAAAGTTTGGATTTTTTTTTCATCGCTTAATTAAAAAAAGAATCTAGACATGTTTGGTGTCTATGAACTCGCAATGACCTGGAGAATCATAATGGCTGGTTAGTTTTAGCATTTAGACAACATGGTAAAAATAAGAACCCAATAATTTTTATTGCAATTTCACTGCACTTGGAATTTTTTTCACGTTTTCCAGTACCCGATATGTTAAAACCAATGGTGTAGTTCAAAAATACAACTTGTCCAGTAAAATAACACCCCTCCCATGGCCATTATTGCGGAAAAATAGAAAAGTTATGGTTCTGGGAAGAAGGGGAGCAAAAAACGAAAACGCGAAAGCGAAAATACCTCCGGTCGTTAAGGGGTTCTTTGGACATTTAAATGACCTTTGGTACCTTGGAGATAGTTGCATTACTCATATATGGGATCATGGTTGTCCTTGATATTTCTTTATGCCATAAAGCATCTCATATTGAATCACAAACACACTGGAGGAATCTATTTTCTAACTGTAAATGGGTTCAAATTGAAAGATTATTTACTATTAATTAAAATCAGAATATTTTGCCGATGTTCATAGACTTCATGCTTTACCCTCTTTTGGTTGCTACTCTACATTCTTGGTAGAACAGAGTAATGATATTCTCTTGAATTACACTTCTTTGAACTAGTATCTGTAATTTTCTCCACCTGTTTAAAACAGATTTTATTTTTTATTTGGTTCGGTAATATGTTTATATTATTCAACAAAAGATTTTTTTTTTTTTAAAAGTGTCCATTTTCCTTAAGCACACAGGAAAAATAGCTCAAGTCGCTAACCTATTTTGTAGAATTCTAATAAATTGCTCTGATGCATTTCCATGGAAACACTAGTAAGTCAAATTGTCATATCTAGTTTTTCTCAAAATATAGCTGTCATTTCATGAAATTAGGACCATCTTGACAACTGAGATATTTTAAAAATTGACAAATCCATTTTTGGGCTTTTTGATTGGCAAGAAACTATTCTGGTTCAAGGAAATGAAGGTTCTTTTTACTAATTCCCATTTGTGGTAGGACATAGTCATACACAGAGATGTAAAAGGAGGTGTAGAACGGTCAGGAATCACATAGGTAGATGTATCGAATGGCAAAATCGTTTTATTGTTTCCTATAGCAGTAGAATTGCATTCTTAGGCACATATTTTGTTTGGGGTATCTATCAATTAGCCTTTAATTCATATTATTCATTTCGAGGGGTGGAAATGTGAAAAAAAAACTGTTATAGTATTTAAAAAAAAAACTTTTTTCTTTATTTTATTTAATTATGCAACTATTATTTGTCAATGTTCTTGACCAAATTTTTTACTCAATTTGAAGTGTATAGTACTGAAATAATTGCACTATCCAGTGCATTATTCTCCATACAATTAAGACATGTCAAATATATTTGCAAGTGACAACTAAGGCCTGTTTCACACATCCGTTTTACAGATAAGTTGTAACCCGCGAAAATGGCGGAAAACGGATCTGTCGGCGGATTGACAGCAACGTATGTCACCGGACCATTGTATTTACGGATCCGGCGAAGGTTGAATTTTAAAGGTACCCATGCTCGGAAAAAAGGGGAGAGAGAGAGAATTTTAGCTGCTCCCAGGACAGCATTTCAGGGTTAAAACTGCTCCCGGCTTTCACCTTTCGGGCATGCACAGTTAAAAATGGCGGACCGTCAACCAAAAAAAGTTGCAGGGTCCGTCTGGTCTGCCCGGGAGCCGCTAAAATTCTCACGGATCCGTCAAATAATGGACCCAATGGACGACGATCAGTCAAAATCCGACACTAATGCAAATCAATGGGGGAAAAAAATGGATCCGCCCCTTTTTTGGCGGATCCGTTTTTTTAATAAAATTGGCAGATTTTGACTGATGACCAAAAACGGATGTGTGAAACAGGCCTAAATAATTGGTCAAGATCTGACCTTTGATGCCCATCCAGGAAGTGGGGAATGGGTATACCATTTGGGTAAGGTGAACTTGGTAGTTTTCCAGGACACCTGTCCCTACAGTAAATCTTTGCTTTGAACTCATCCTCTGCAACATCTGCTGCAACTGTCCTTCTCTCATTCAGCCTGCATGTAGAGGGATAAGAGTTTTACCAAAACTCATGTTCTTGAGAAAACGGATTTATTCTTCTTTGCTCTGTTCAAATTCAACAAGCTGTCCGCCATTTTGTAGAATTGTTGGGGCGGCAGAAGATTAAAAATTAAAAAATAATAATTTTTACATCACCACTCACCTCTCCACTACTCACTTTCCCCTGTATGATCCTCTGCACCTCTTCCTAACCTCCGCCATGTAGTGAAATCCTGTGCCCATGACTATTGGCTGCAATTAAATCCAGGATGTCTCAGCGTATGCGCAATGTAAGATCATGGTCCTCTGCATCTTGTCCTACCTCAGGCATGCAGTGAAACCCTGTGCCTCTTCATGCTAGGTCATGACTTTTGGCTGCAGTTAAGTCCATGACATCTCAGCATACACACATTGTAAGGTCATGGTCCTCTGCACTTAAGTTTACCTTCGCCATGCAGTAAAACACTGTGCATCTTTATGCTAGGTCATGACTTTGGCTGCAATTAAGTCCAGGATGATGTCTCAGCGTATGCGCATTGTATGGTCATGGCCCACTGCACCTCTTCCTACCTCTGCCATGTAGTGAAATCCTGTGCCTCTTGATGCTAGGTCATGACTATTGGCTGCAATTAAATCCAGGACGTCTCAGCGTATGCGCAATGTAAGATCATGGTCCTCTGCACCTCTTCCTACCTCGGGCATGCAGTGAAACCCTGTGCCTGTTCATGCTAGGTCATGATTTTTGGCTGCAATTAAGTCCAGGACATTTCAGCATACCCACATTGTAAGTGTTAGGCGTCAGGTTCCTGTCGCTGCACAGCAGGAATCCCGAGCCTTGCATTCGGCAGTCTCCCATTCCTATCCGGCCGCAGAGGAGGCTGCTCAGCAGACTCGTTGATCCGGGCGCTCTGCTCAGACCAGCTCTGTAGGTTTAGTTGCTGCTGCCACCTCTGGTATTGCTATAGCAATGCATGCTGGCCAGCAGCGAGCTGCTCCAGGGACTAAGTCCTCCTTTCGGTCCAATGAGCATGCCCGTGGGACGACTTCTCATTGGAGATAGGAGGTCACATGCTCAGGCACTTCTCCGGCTTGGATTGGACCATCAGAAAGGTCAGGAAGGTCCCGGAAGGACGCTGCTATAAAAGGGTTGCATGGCCGCTTGGCCATGCGCTAGTATAAACTCAAATAGTTTGGAGTGTATGATGATGGATGCATGTATCTGGTGACTGACTCATTATGAAACCCCTTCCCTACGTATGTTGGTAGGGTTTGAAGTCGGTGTCAGCGCCTGTCAGTGGCTAGTCTATAGGCCACACTGTATACCAGCCGTCTGCACACTAGCGTCCGATGGTGTCGCCCACTGCAGGGCACTATTGAACGGCGGCAAGTGACAGCCACGCCGGTGCAATGCCTTGCGCAACCTGTACACTTATCTGGCCCAACCCAGGGCGATTAGTGGCGTCCACCTGAGAGGCATTGTGCACACTTGCACGCGTTATTTATTTAACCCTTGCTGGCATCGCAGTCACAGTGCCGAGCGCTAGCGGTCTAGAGGGACTTCAGTCCTGCGTTCTAAGGGATGAGTTCTGTGACTATATACTAGCGCTCACACTGCTGAGCTCTGTGAGCAATAACATGCTACGGCATTTATTATTTGGCAGTTGTGCAGCTCTGTGAGATAACAGAGTCTGCCACTGTACACATTGGGTGAGGTTAACCCCGTGTGTTCCATTATACCGCCATATCGCGTCCGCCATTACCGAGCAGCAGATAACACCTCTGCACGATGGACCCCGGGCTGCGAACACACCTAAATACCATCTTTATTATTTGGTGCGTTCCACCAGCCCATAACATTATACTAGCGCCAGGGTCTGGCTAGTAATGGCGGACGAACAGCGACTGCTGCAGTACATCCGGCAGCTGCAGGGCAGGTTGGCGACTCTCGAGCATTCAGCCTCAGCTGTGGACATTACTGGGGTCGCTGTTCAGGCAACCACAGAGGCTGTCTCCCGTGTGACCACTGCCATCCCTGCCCCGACTTTGTCCCGCCTCCCGCTGCCTGAGCAGTTCTCGGGCGATAGTGCTTCTTGTAGGGGTTTCGTGAGCCAGTGCTCTATACAGCTGGAGCTGCTGGCAGCACGATTCCCCTCCGAGTGGGCTAAGGTAGGATTTATTATTTCACTGTTGTCGGGCAGGGCTTTGAAGTGAGTCACACCGCTGTGGTGATCATGTGGTGCAGAGTGCCTCGCAGTTCTTGGGTGCTCTGAAGCAGGTCTTCCTGGGACCGCAAGTTACCCATGACACCGCGCTCCGACTGCTGGCATTGTCTCAGGGCTCGTCCATGGTCAGCCACTTTGCCATCCAGTTCCGGACACTGGTCTCGGAGTTAGAATGGCCAGATAAGGTCCTCATTACGGTATTCTGGAGAGGTTTGGCTGACCATGTGAAGGATGCTCTGGCCACCAGGGAGATTCCCGCTACACTGGAGGAGCTTTTCACCGTCTCCACCCGTATAGACCTTCGCTTTGCCTAGCGAAGGTTGGAGTGGCCCCAGCATAGGCAGAGGTTTAGGCTGGCACCCAGCTTTGCTAAGCCTCTGGAACTTCCCGATCGGGCGTCCGAGCGTCAGGGGGCTTCCCGTGAGGGATCCAGGCCCCAGTCCACTCGAGCCCCTGTGATCTGTCATGGTTGCCGGCAGTCTAGTCACCTTGCCAACCAGTGCCCACAGCGGCTGGGAAAACGCTCGTGCCTAGTGGCCATAGGAGGCGGCTCACTGGAATCCACGGCGTTTTCTTCCAAGTTGTCCTTTAAGGGGACACTTAAGTTTGGTTCTTCCACTCTGGCGGTGGAGGTTTGCGTGGATTCCGGAGCGGAGGGCAATTTTATGTCATCTGCCTTAGCTCAATGGCACGCAATACCACTGGTTATGATGTCTAAGCCAGTCACCGTCAAAGTAGTGAACGGCGTGACTCTGCACTCACAGATTACCCACCAAACCGCTCCACTGATACTTTCGGTATCTCCATCTCATCAGGAGATGACATCCCTCCTTGTCATGCTTGAGGGTATCGACCAGGTCCTTCTAGGGGTCCCCTGGTTGCGGTATCACTCTCCCCATATAGAGTGGTCCTCGGGGAGAATTCTTGGTTGGAGTAAGTCATGTGAGGGTAGATGTCTGAGGGAGTGCGTCCAGGTTGCCTCCACCGAGGTCCCCGCAGGTCTTTCCTCGCTCCCCAAACACTATTGACAGTATGCAGATGTGTTCTCTAAAAAGGCAGCTGAGACCCTTCCACCGCATCGCCCCTATGACTGTCCTATTGACCTCTTGCCGGGTGCTGAGCCTCCCCGGGGTCGAGTCTATCCCTTATCTCTCCCGGAGACAGAGGCTATGTCTCAATACATCAGGGAGAATCTGGCAAGAGGATTCATTAGGAAGTCAGTGTCACCAGCGGGGGCGGGATTCTTCTTTGTCCAGAAGAAGAATGGAGAACTGCGTCCCTGCATCGATTACAGGGGTCTTAACGCTATTAGCGTTAAGAACAAGTATCCTATGCCCCTGATATCGGAACTGTTCGATAGACTACGGGGAGCGAGAGTGTTTACTAAACTTGATCTGTGGGGGGCTTACAACATGATTCGCATCCATGAGGGGGATGAATGGAAGATGGCCTTTAACACCAGGGACGGGCACTATGAATACTATGAATACCTGGTGATGCCCTTCGGGCCCTGTAATGCTGCTGCCGTCTTCCAAGACTTTGTGAACGACATCTTCCGGGGTATCCTCACCACCTCAGTTGTAGTCTATCTGGATGATATTCTCATCTACTCTCCAGATATTGACTCCCACCAGAGAGATGTTTGCAAAGTTTTCAACCTCCTACGAGTGAACTCCCTCTATGCCAAGTTGGAGAAGTGTGTGTTTGAGCAGGAGTCCGTGCCTTTCCTGGGCTATATTGTCATGGTCACATGTGTCTGGACGCAGCGACTACCGCAAGGCGAACCCATGTGACGCACGTGACCCTGGATACTCCGTCTCCAGTGGGGCGAATTTAAATAATAACACGTGCAGCTGGATATGCCGCCTCCAACTGGCGAATTTAGATATTACACGTATATACAAGTCTGGAAACCCCACCTCCAGTAAGGCGAATTTAAACAATAAGGGAAACCTGGGAAACATTAACAATGGTGGGCCCTGCGATAGGGAATAGGGAAGTGGAGACCTCCTGAGCTCCCCTGAGCCAGTGTCCCTGCACTCCTAACGTTCCCTATGCCGGTTCCGCACCGGGCATGCAACAGGAACCTAAAAACCCTAGCTCGTCCTGACGTAAACCCTCACTAGGGAATTGGTCGGTGCGGAAACTAATCCCACCACTGCACTAAAACACACATGAGGAAAGATGACAAAACAGGGGAAACACCACTTAGCTTTGCTCTGTTGCGTACGCTCCTAGCAACAGAGCCCACCACCTGTGTGCATCTTCTCCTCCACCCAGATCCATCACCATAACTGGATCCTTCACCATAGTGCAGCCTTGGAGCAGAGTCCACCATCAATTGCAGAAGTCCAGTAACAGAGTCCCAAAGATGAGTTCAGCTCCTGCCTAAAAAGTCAAGCATGCTTGAGTCCAGCTCTCAGCAACCAAGTCCCGCATGCTGAGTGCAACTCTCTCCATAGTCGTCACTCCACCAAGCCATGCAAGCACTTCCTGCCAACACCATAAACTGTGACGCCACCACACCATGCCAGACCTTCTTGCAGACCACCTAACTGCCACTCGTCCCCTCTGGCTGGGCTATGCCAGACTCATGTTCAGCTCCTTCATTCACCCAGGCTTCCTTGTGAATGACCAACACACAATCAATATCACCAACCGTGATTGAACACACCTGGCTCCCTTTTATAGAGCCTAACACCTGATTTGTAATTAAGTGCACATTAAACCAAAGAAACTAAAGTGCACTACCGCTCACCACCACCGGGGCAACTTAGAATGAACGACACCACGTGTAATAATTCAAATGGCCACCGGGGGCAGTCAACCCACTTTGGCACCAAGTCAAAGGAAAAAAAGTTCACTTTGTGCATTTAAACTGTCAGATCCACCTTGGATCATAACTAGAGTTGAGCGAAACGGGTCGAAAAATTTCAAAAGTCGCCGACTTTTGGCAAAGTCGGGTTTCATGAAACGAAACCCGACCCTAGGAAAAGGTCGGCCACGAGGTCGGCGACTTACGCGCCAAAGTCGCGTTTCAAAAGTTTGTTTTGCGCTCTTTTTCAGCCAATCAGGATCCACGGACACTGTGGGCAACGTGATGACATAGGCAAGGGTCACCACCATCTTTCAGAAGGGCATGCAAGTGATTGGCTTGCTTTGGTGGGCATCACAGGGGTTATAAAAGGGTGTGCACGCCGACCGCCATCTTACTTCTGCCGATCTTAGCATAGGGAGAGGTTGCTGCTGCTGATTCTGTAGGGAGAGCGTTAGGCAGGGAAGAAGAAAAAAAAAACTGCTTCTGCTGCTAGCAATTTTGCCTGTACAACAGACCATTCACTGTGTGTGCAGTGCAAGGGGAGGCTGTATTGTGGTGGATCAGCGGTGTTGGTTGTTAGGCTGCCTTCTAAGGCTTCCTGACAGCTGCATTGCTGTTTACCCACTGCTCTGCAAACTGCTTTTTTAAAAGCAATCCCAATTTTTTTTTTGTCCTGCTGAGGTACTGAGCTTGCATTTTTTCACACCATACAGCGGTGTATGCTCCTCACACAGTACCGTGTAACGGCTGTTATCACAGCCACAGTGAAGCTATCTGTGTGTCACTCTGTGAGAATAAGTCGAGGACATGTTCTGTTCTCACAGACCTGCACCTACTAGTTTTGTCTAGCTTTCAAACAGTTAAATATATTTGCTGTTTGATCACATTCAAAACTATAGAGAGACAGCGTGTGTCAGTCCGTATACTTAAAAAACACGGAGCTTGACAATTTTACGTACACCGGACAGCCGTGTACGTGCACGCTCCTCTAAGTACCGTGTAACGGCTGTTATCACGGCCACAGTGAAGCTATCTGTGTGTCACTCTGTGAGAATAAGTCGAGGACATGTTCCGTTCTTACAGACCTGCACCTACTAGTTTTGTCTAGCTTTCAAACAGTTAAATATATTTGCTGTTTGATCACATTCAAAACTATAGAGAGACAGCGTGTGTCAGTCCGTATACTTAAAAAACACGGAGCTTGACAATTTTACATACACCGGACAGCCGTGTACGTGCACGCTCCTCTCAGTACCGTGTAACGGCTGTTATCACGGCCACAGTGAAGCTATCTGTGTGTCACTGTGAAAGGATAAGTGGAGGACTTGTTCCGTTCTTACAGACCTACACTCTAGGGAGATTCCTATTCTGCCCAATTCTACATACACCTTGTAGTTTGTGATACACTAGCCAATTTCTGCCTGTGACATAGCGCTCTGATATTCAGTGGGCCTCACACAATCCAAAAGTGTCCAGTGTCCACTAGTGTGTGCAGAAATTCAAAATCTCCCTTATCCTGTAGTCACTTTTTTCACACCTGTGCCATCGAGCCTGTGACATAGCGCTCTGATATTCAGTGGGCCTCACACAATCCATAAGTGTCCATTGTCCACAAGTGTGTGCAGAAATTCAAAATCTCTGTGATCCTGTAGTCACTTTTTTCACACCTGTGCCATCGAGCCTGTGACATAGCGCTCTGATATTCAGTGGGCCTCACACAATCCATAAGTGTCCAGTGTCCACAAGTGTGTGCAGAAATTCAAAATCTCTGTGATCCTGTAGTCACTTTTTTCACACCTGTGCCATCGAGCCTGTGACATAGCGCTGTGATATTCAGTGGGCCTCACACAATCCAAAAGTGTCCAGTGTCCACTAGTGTGTGCAGAAATTCAAAATCTCCCTTATCCTGTAGTCACTTTTTTCACACCTGTGCCATCGAGCCTGTGACATAGCGCTCTGATATTCAGTGGGCCTCACACAATCCATAAGTGTCCAGTGTCCACAAGTGTGTGCAGAAATTCAAAATCTCCCCTGTCCTATAGACACCTTGTACCTTGTTTTACATTACTATATAGTTTGTTGGATTTTGTCTACATTTCTACAAAAAATGAGGAAGGCTGGTGGAAGAGGCCGTGGAATTGGGCGGGGATTGGCAGCTGGTAATGATGGTGTTGGTGGTGGATCTGATGGTAGTGGCAAGAGCAAAAAATAGGACCGAATGCAGGAGGTGTTGAGCCTGCGTCATCGTCTGGCTCCATAAGGATTCGAAGGCTTAGTTTTCTAGGAGTTGGCAAACCGCTTTTAAAGCCAGAGCATCAGGAAAATGTTTTGTCTTACATTGCTGACTCAGCCTCCAGCTCTATCGCCTCCTCTTCTGAAGTTGTAAAAAGTAAAAGCACTGAGTCGTCATTGGAGGCTCATGTTCATGAACCACACCTGTCCTTGTGTCCTTCACCCCAACCAAGATTGAAGGATGACGCAGGCCATACTACTGATTACTCCATGGAGCTGTTTTCACATACCATGCCTGGATTATCAAGTGAAATGGTGAATTACCCAGGCCAAGATGAATCTGACATGGAGTGCACTGATGCACAGCCGCTGATAGGTGATTCTGCTGGTACATTCACTCAGAGCACTACATTGTCCTCGCAGTGTACAGAGCCAGATTTTGACCCTGATGAGACTCAGGTGCCCCTTCCCGCACACTATACCACCATACACGGTGACACAGAGGAAGGTGCACATGACATTGAAGAGGAGGTGATGGATGACCCAGTTGTTGACCCAGATTGGCATCCATTGGGGGAAGAGGGTGCTGCTTCCAATAGCTCAGATGAGGAGCATCCACAGCAGACATCGACATCACAACAGCTGTTATCTGGCAGGCCCGGAGCACTCCAAAGACAGGTTCCAAAAATCAAAAGAGTTGCTGGACAGCTTGTCCAGAGGGTCAAAAGATCACAGCGTGCTAGGCCGCAAAATGTCTGCCAAAGTAGGAAGAGTGCAGTGTGGCACTTTTTTGAACAAAATCCTCATGATCAGGCCAAGGTTATCTGTAAGAAGTGCGCAAAGACCTTTAGCCGAGGGAAAAATCTGAAAAATTTGAATACCAGTTGCATGCTTAGACATTTAACCAGCATGCACTTGCAAGCGTGGACACAACACCAAACCTCAAGTGCCACATGTGCAACTGATCACAAAGAAGGTAGTCAGCAACGCTACATTGTTTCCCCCACTGTAAGCCCACCGGTTAGCACAGCAGCAAATGTTGAGGTGTCGTTGCAAGGCCACAGCAGTCAGGGAATCCCACTGTTATATCAACGAAATACTGAATCTAGGCCATCAGAAAGAACACCAACTCCATCACCATCATCAACCCTCTCTCAGTCCGCCCTGTCCACCGCTACTTCCACCATATGCAGCTCTCAAGTCCAGCTCACCCTCCCAGACACTATGAGTAGGTCAAGAAAGTACTCAGTCTCTCATCCGCGTACACTGGGTTTGAACGCCCACATTGCCAAACTAATCTTGTTTGAGATGATGCCCTATCGGTTGGTGGAAAGCGCAGCTTTCTGCGAACTCATGTCCTATACAGTACCACGCTATGACCAACCCAGTCGCCACTTCTCTCGCAAAGCCATCCCAGCACTCCACCATCATGTAAAAGACCGCATTGTCCATGCACTCAAGCAGTCAGTGAGTGGAAAGGTGCACCTCACAACTGATGCATGGTCCAGTCGGCATGGCCAGGGCCGTTACGTGTCCATCACTGCGCACTGGGTTAATGTGGTGGATGCAGGGTCCACAGGGGACAGCGGTGGTGGGACAGTGCTGCCTAGCCCACGGTATAGGAAACAGTTGGCTGTAGGCGTTCCACCCTCCTCCTCCTCCTCCAGAAGCGAAAGCTCGTCCACAGAGCGCAGTCATACGAGCACTCCATCTGCAGCTGCCACTGTTGCACACGAGGTGTCCCCCTATCGAGCAGCTAGTGAAAAGCGTCAGCAGGCTGTGTTGCAGATGATGTGTTTGGGCGACAGACACACCGCCGAGGTGCTGGCCGAGTACTTGAAGCGACAAACTGAGTCATGGCTGGGCAGTGTACATCTTGAGGCAGGCAAGGTAGTTAGTGATAATGGCCGTAATTTTGTGGCAGCCATAGCCCTTTCAAAACTCAGCCACATACCTTGCTTGGCTCACACCTTGAACCTGGTGGTGCAGTGCTTCCTCAAAAATTATCCGGAGTTAACAGCCCTGCTCCAGAAGGTGCGAAGACTGTGCACACACATCCGCCGGTTGCCTGTACACTCCGTTCGTATGCAGAAGCTGCAGCGATTGCTCCACCTTCCCAACCACCGCCTCATTATCGACATTGCAACAAGGTCGAACTCCACCCTGCACATGGTGGAGCGGCTGTGCGAGCAGAGGCAGGCCATAATGCATTTGTGGGAGGATACACGGCCAGGCACTTTGAGAGCAGACATGGAGTTGACAGGTGTGCAGTGGTCGAAGCTGAAAGACCTCTGTAAAGTCCTTCAGTGTTTTGAGGAATGCACACGGCTGGTAAGCGCAGACGACGCCATCCTAAGCATGAGCATCCCACTTATGCGTCTGCTCATGCAAACTTTGACGCACCTTAAGGAGCAGGCATCTGCAGCCAATGTTGACGAGGAGGGAATCCTTGATGACATTCAGCCATTGTCTGCTCAGGGACCTCTCCTGGACGAGGTGGAGGAAGAAGAGGAGGATGATGATGGGGATGATTACTTAGGGGAGGTGGATGCATCTCGTGGGGCAAGTGAAAATGTTGGCGTGGCAAGGTCTGGTACAGGGTTTGTGCGTGACTGGAGGGATGTGGATTTGCCAGAAAGTGCTCCTCCAACCAGCACTCACAGTGCATCATTGACACCGGGAACATTGGCCCACATGTCAGATTATGCCTTGCCCCCGCATTGCCAAAATGATGAACGATGACGACTACTGGATGGCCAGCATCCTGGATCCACGCTATAAAGGCAAATTACAAAACATCATGCCACAGGAGAACCATGACCTAATATTGGCTAATAAACAAGCAACTCTGGTAAATCGGTTGCTTGAGGCATTCCCAGCACACAGCAGCGGTGATGGTTCTCACACGAGCCGTACGGGCCGGGGGCAGCTTGGCAGAGGTGTTCATGGTGCACACAGCAGAAGTGGCGCTGGAGACAGGGGTTTCATGACAATGTTGTGGACTGATTTTTCAAGTACCGCTCACACAACTGGTAATACTGCATCGATGGAAAGTGACATGAGACAGCAGTTGTCAACTACGGATACAAACTACTTTTCCTCCCATATCGATGTTCTCCCACACAGGTCATTCCCCTTTGACTATTGGGCCGCTAAACTGGACACCTGGCCTGAATTGGCCCAATATGCCTTACAGGAGCTCGCTTGCCCAGCTGCAAGTGTGCTATCGGAAAGAGTCTTCAGTGCAGCTGGATCAATCCTGACAGAAAAAAGGACCAGTCTGTCAACCCAAAATGTGGATGATCTAACCTTCATTAAAATGAACCATGCATGGGTTTCCAAGGATTTTGTCCCACCTTCCCCTGATGACACATAGGGTGACAGAAAAATGGCTTGCTTTGGTCCACCTCTTCCTGGGACTTGACCTATTTCGCCTTTTGCATCAGCTGAATGTCCAACATCAACATATGCCACTTTCTAAAACTCCCTAACTGTGCTGCCTCCCCCCCCCATGGCCGGGGTCACCACCTAGCGCACGACACCGTGCGAGTGCCGTTGCCCTGGACAGGTGGGTAGGCCGACTCTTGGGCGCGGGCACTGGCACAGGGTCCCCCATAGTGCAATCAAGTGTCTCTGACGGTGGTGGTGCACACCCGCCGTCAGACACACCGCCGTACTATGAGGGGCCCAGTGCCAGTACCGACGCCCACGAGTGGGCCCCCCTTGCTTGGGCAGTGCCCCAGCATTTGCAATCTTTACCTCTCCCTGCTCCTCCGCTGTGTAGTCTGGGCCGTCAAATCCATACTGTGCCTGACACCGTCTGAGCCTGCCTCCTGATGTATAGACATATATTTTGAATGTGTACGCTATCCATACATGTTATCCGGGGATACGGTACCCTTTCTCACCTTTGTGCAATCACGTGCAATCCATACTGGGCCTAACACCGTCTGAGCCTGCCTCCTGATGTATAGACATATATTTTGAATGTGTACGCTATCCATACATGTTATCCGGGGTTACGGTACCCTTTCTCACCTTTGTGCAATCACGTGCAAGCCATACTGGGCCTAACACCGTCTGAGCCTGCCTCCTGATGTATAGACATATATTTTGAATGTGTACGCTATCCATACATGTTATCCGGGGATATGGTACCCTTTCTCACCTTTGTGCAATCACGTGTAATCCATACTGGGCGTGAGAATGGCTGGCGAGCTGTTAAGCAAGCTACAGCACCTGTGGTTTGCACACGTAAGTTTTTCATTTTTTCAGGAATGATGGTTAGGCCTAATTCCGGAACTGCGGTTGACCTGCACTTACTGGGAAATCATCATTCGCGGGTAATAATTGTAATCAGTGATCCCCATCACTAACGTTGTTCAGCGGGTTATCTGCACCTGTAAGCGACAAACGCTGGCCTTTTCAGTGTAGCGCACATGCAGCCACGGACATGTAAGGGCATGACACACCAGTTATTGGCCAATCTCATGTGCCAGAGCCTCACGTGTCCCTCTAGTAAGCCGGACTCGGACCGCGGGGCATGACGGAGTCTCGTTCGTTAACGGAATTAAGCTTGCAATGTGTGCATCTTTTCTGTAGCTGGCATGGTTGAGGTTTCCCAGGTGGAGTCGAATTTAACCGTAGGCTCCACTCCTGGTGGTGCCCTTCTGGACATTCCTTTAAGGTTCAGCTTTGCAACCATACTGCCCACGTAAAACAAACACTTTGCCTTCATGAACGTTGTTTGGCGGGTCATGACTCGTGGGAATAACGCCGCCCAGTCAGTTAACCTGCTAGAGAGATCCTTCGCTGCTCCCAAGCATGACATCACACTCCCTAGGAGGAAGGTAATGCCACTGTGGCGACCGTACTCCTGGGGGCGACACAAGTGCACTGATGCCCAGCCACTGCTCGATGAATCTGCTGGTACATTGACCCAGACCACTACATTCCCCTCGCACGCTACATGGCCTGAATCTGACCCTGATGAAACTCAGGTTACCCTTCCCATATACAGTTCCATCTTACACGGTGACAAAGAGGAAGCTGCAGATGAAAGTGCAGGTTCTGCCCACCCGCCATCAGACACACCACCGTACTATCAGGGGCCCTGTGCTAGTGCCGTCGCCAACGAGTGGGCCCCCCCTGCTTGCTCAGGATCACAGCTCTTGCAAGGTTGAAATACTGTGCAGTGAGATGGAAGATGGGGACGACGAGGAGTCCAGACTAGTACAGGGATTCCCTAGCGAGGAGACTTATTTGATTGTTTTCAATGTTGGGACAGCAATTTTTGGGGAGCACTATACTCTGGAGAATGATAGATGGGGCCCACCATACACTGGAACATTCCAAAGGTGGACATCAGACACTGGAGCAGCATTTACAGGGCCCATTATACACTAGAGCAGTAGAAATGGGGCCCATTATGTTTGGAGCATTATTTGGGCCCATAAGACAGTGGAGCTTCATCCATGGGGACCAACATATACTGTAGCATTATGTGGAGCTCATCATATACTGTTTCAAACATTATATGGGACCAATGATTCTGTATGGAGAAATATATGGGCCTCGTCATGAGATGTAAAAAGTGAAGTATTTTTCATTGTACTATACCGCTATTTCTCTGCCGTATCGGAGCATGATGAGTTGTGGTATGTGTTAAAGGGGCGCTCTTTCGCCCAGGGCACATGAAAACCTGTTGCCAGCCCTACCCCCCCACAACTTTAGCCAAATAACCCCCATTTTTCAGTGCGTAACTTGTATTATGAAGTTAATTAAGGTTGACAAGCTTAAGTAAGAAGAATTGATGCTTTTGGCATTCAAATGGGCACTGTAGGTGTGTTTCCTGTCCTCCTCTCACTGCCGACTTTTATTCCCCATTGACTTACATTGGGTTTCGTGTTTCGGGACGACCCCAACTTTTCCCTATAATCGGCCGATCTTGCTTGACCCGACTTTTGGAAAAGTCGGGTTTCACGAAATGAAACTCGACCCTAAAAAACCAAAAGTCGCTCAACTCTAATCATGACAGTACCCCCTCCTTAATAAGGGGCCTCTGGACCCTCAAGACCACTCCTCATAAGGGAAACACCTACAGCGGGGATGCCCAGATCCTGGGTTCACCCCACCACCACCTGAAACTTCAGGTTTATAACAAACGCGCCGCTGGTATTGGCAATAAATCGTCTGGAGGCACCACTCATCTCCACAGCGCCGACCTGGGGAACAAGTTTATGTATGTGTATGTTTGCTATGAGCTCATCAGACTCCACAACACACTTCTACAAGATGTTTTTTGGTGGCCACCCATACATGATCGTTCACACACAGGTCTGAACCTGAATGTTTATTGCACACATTCGTTAGTCATAAATTTGGTGAACTCATTCTGGACTCGACAACAGAGATGTCCCCCTGTGTCACCACACTCACACCCCCGCTATTCACCAAGGGACACCACCCTCCAACCCTTTCACCATGAGATCTGCCTCCCAGGGTTGGTTAATGGCGAGGGTTGAGATTTGTCCCCACTCCCCCGCAGCACACCTGCTGCTCACACCTGGAGGTGAAGGGACCGGGATATGGAGGAAATATACACTCGCTGGTCACCTTCCTCCACATGACCAGGAGGGGGCGGCTTCTTCAGTGGTACTGAAGATTTGGCGTGGGCCCCACGGACTATCTCCAGTCTGCTCACTACAGGGACATACCCCTTCACCTCAGGGAACCCCAGACAGCACCATGGGTATCACCAACTCCACCCACCTGTCTGGTTACGTCCGCCTGTATGAACAAGTCCCGCTAACCAACAGCGACACTAGGGGGCTTTTGCCAAAGCTGCAATTTGCCAAAGCCGCCATTTTTGATTTCCTGGTTGCCTGAGCAGAAGCCCCAGACCCTGATAACTGCTGCTGCAGCGGCTCTAACACACCTTGCCGCTCTGCACTCACCTCAGTGAGGCCCGGCAGCAATTACTCACAGGTCTCCACATGGCAAAAGCTCACCCGAGAAAAAAAAATGTAGGGTTGGTGATAATGTCACGGTCACGTGTGTCTGGACGCAGCGACTACCGCAAGGCGAACCCATGTGACGCACGTGACCCTGGATACACCGCCTCCAGTGGGGCGAATTTAAATAATAAACACGTGCAGCTGGATACACCGCCTCCAACTGGTGAATTTAGACATTACACGTATATACAAGTCAGGAAACCCCGCCTCCAGTAAGGCAAATTTAAACAATAAGGGAAACCTGGGAAACATTAACAATGGTGGGCCCTGCGATAGAGAATAGGGAAGTGGAGACCTCCTGAGCTCCCCTGAGCCAGTGTCCCTGCACTCCTAACATTCCCTATGCCGTTTACGCACTGGGCGTGCAACAGGAACCTAAAAACCCTAGCTCATCCTGACCTAAACCCTCACTAGGGAATTGGTCGGTGCGGAAACTAATCCCACCACTGCACTAAAACACACATGAGGAAAGATGACTAAACAGGGGAAACACCACTTAGCTTTGCTCTGTTGCGTACGCTCCTAGCAACAGAGCCCACCACCTGTGTGCATCTTCTCCTCTACCCGGATCCATCACCATAACTGGATCCTTCACCATAGTGCAGCCTTGGAGTAGAGTCCACCACCAATTGCAGAAGTCCAGTAACAGAGTCCCAAAGATGAGTTCAGCTCCTGCCCAAAAAGTGAAGCATGCTTGAGTCCAGCTTTCAGCAACCAAGTCCCGCATGCTGAGTGCAACTCTCTCTATAGTCGTCACTCCACCAAGCCATGCAAGCACTTCCTGCCAACACCATAAACTGTGACTCTACCACGCCATGCCAGCCCTTCTTACAGACCACCTAACTGCCACTCGTCCCCTCTGGCTGGGCTGCGCCGGACTCATGTTCAGCTCCTTCATTCACCCAGGCTTCCTTGTGAATGACTAACACACAATCAATATCACCAACCGTGATTGAACACACCTGGCTCCCTTTTATAGAGCCTAACACCTGATTTGCAATTAAGTGCACATTAAACCAAAGAAACTAAAGTGCACTACCGCTCACCACCACCGGGGCAACTTAGAATGAACGACACCACGTGTAATAATTCTAATGGCCACCGGGGGCAATCAACCCACTTTGGCACCAAGCCAAAGGAAAAAAAGTTCACTTTGTGCATTTAAACTGTCAGATCCACCTTGGATCATGACATATATCATCTCTGCCCAGGTATTGGCCATGGATCCTGCCAAACTACAGGCGGTGATGGATTGGCAGGAGCCCCATTCACTCAAGGCGGTGCAGCGCTTTATGGGGTTCATAAATTATTATCGCCAATTCATTTCCCACTTCTAGACTTCGGTAGCCCCCTTGGTGGCCCTCACCAAGAAGGGTGCAAATCCCAAGTTGTGGCCAGAACCTGTCTCCAAGGCCTTCTCCTTCATTACGACTCATTTTGCTAGCGCTCCCATTCTACATCGCCCCGATGTAGAAAAACCCTTCATTCTGGAGGTGGATGCCTCTTCCGTCGATGCTGGAGCGGTCCTGTTCCAGAAGGACTCGCAAGGTTGGAAGCACCCATGCTTCTTCTTCTACAAGACCTTCAGTCAGAATGGCGTAGAGGAATTATTCCATTTGGGACAGGGAGTTGCTAGCAATGAAGTTGGCCTTCTCGGAGTGGAGTCACCTCCTGGAGGGGGCTCGCCACCCTTTCCAGGTGTTCTCTGACCACAAGAGCCTGCTGTATTTGCAGACGGTAGAGTTGAGCGACTTTTGGTTTTTTAGGGTCGCGTTTCGTTTCGTGAAACCCGACTTTTCCAAAAGTCGGGTCGAGCAAGATCGTCCGATTATAGGGAAAAGTCGGGGTCGTCCCGAAACACGAAACCCAATGTAAGTCAATGGGGAATAAAAGTCGGCAGTGAGAGGAGGACAGGAAACACACCTACAGTGCCCATTTGAATGCCAAAAGCATCAATTCTTCTTTCTTAAGCTTGTCAACCTTAATTAACTTCATAATACAAGTTACGCACTGAAAAATGGGGGTTATTTGGCTACAAACTGTGGGGGGGGAGGGCTGGCTCCAGGTTTTCATGTGCCCTGGGCGAAAGAGCGCCCCTTTAACACATACCACAACTCATCATGCTCCAATACGGCAGAGAAATAGCGGTATAGTCCAATGAAAAATACCTCACTTTTTACATCTCATGACGAGGCCCATCTATTTCTCCATACAGAATCATTGGTCCCATATAATGTTTGAAACAGTATATGATGAGCTCCACATAATGCTACAGTATATGTTGGTCCCCATGGATGAAGCTCCACTGTCTTATGGGCCCAAATAATGCTCCAAACATAATGGGCCCCATTTCTAATGCTCTAGTGTATAATGGGCCCTGTAAATGCTGCTCCAGTGTCTGATGTCCACCTTTGGAATGTTCCAGTGTATGGAGGGCCCCATCTATCATTCTCCAGAGTATAGTGCTCCCCAAAAATTGCTGTCCCAACATTGAAAACAATCAAATAAGTCTCCTCGCTAGGGAATCCCTGTACTTGTCTGGAAAGGTGCTGTAGCTTGCTTAACAGCTCGCCAGCCGTTCTCATGCCCAGTATGGATTACACATGATTGCACAAAGGTGAGAAAGGGTACCGTATCCCCAGATAACATGTATGGATAGCGTACACATTCAAAATATGTGTCTCAGGAGGCAGGCTCAGACGGTGTTAGGCCCAGTATGGATTGCACGTGATTGCACAAAGGTTAGAAAGGGTACCGTATCACCGGATAACATGTATGGATAGCGTACACATTCAAAATATATGTCTATACAGCATGAGGCAGGCTCAGACGGTGTTAGGCCCAGTATGGATTGCACGTGATTGCACAAAGGTTAGAAAGGGTACCGTATCACCGGATAACATGTATGGATAGCGTACACATTCAAAATATATGTCTATACAGCATGAGGCAGGCTCAGACGGTGTTAGGCCCAGTATGGATTGCACGTGATTGCACAAAGGTTAGAAAGGGTACCGTATCCCTGGATAACATGTATGGATAGCGTACACATTCAAAATATATGTCTCAGGAGGCAGGCTCAGACGGTGTTAGGCCCAGTATGGATTGCACGTGATTGCACAAAGGTTAGAAAGGGTACCGTATCACCGGATAACATGTATGGATAGCGTACACAATCAAAATATATGTTTATACAGCATGAGGCAGGCTCAGACGGTGTTAGGCCCAGTATGGATTGCACGTGATTGCACAAAGGTTAGAAAGGGTACCGTATCACCGGATAACATGTATGGATAGCGTACACATTCAAAATATATGTCTATACAGCATGAGGCAGGCTCAGACGGTGTTAGGCCCAGTATGGATTGCACGTGATTGCACAAAGGTTAGAAAGGGTACCGTATCACCGGATAACATGTATGGATAGCGTACACATTCAAAATATATGTCTATACAGCATGAGGCAGGCTCAGACGGTGTCAGGCACAGTATGGATTTGACGGCCCAGATTACACAGCGGAGGAGCAGGGAGAGGTAAAGATTGCAAATGCTGGGGCCCTGCCCAAGCAAGGGGGGCCCACTCGTGGGCGTCGGTACTGGCACTGGGCCCCTCATAGTACAGCGGTGTGTCTGACGGCGGGTGTGCACCACCACCGTCAGAGACACTTGATTGCACTATGAGGGACCCTGTGCCAGTGCCCGCGCCCAAGAGTCGGCCTACCCACCTGTCCAGGGCAACGGCACTTGCACGGTGTCGTGCGCTAGGTGGTGACCCCGGCCATGGGGGGGGAGGCAGCACAGTTAGGGAGTTTTAGAAAGTGGCATATGTTGATGTTGGACATTCAGCTGATGCAAAAGGCGAAATAGGTGAAGTACCAGGAAGAGGTGGACCAAAGCAAGCCATTTTTCTTTCACCCTATGTGTCATCAGGGGAAGGTGGGACAAAATCCTTGGAAACCCATGCGTGGTTCATTTTAATGAAGGTTAGATCATCCACATTTTGGGTTGACAGACGGGTCCTTTTTTCTGTCAGGATTGATCCAGCTGCACTGAAGACTCTTTCCGATAGCACACTTGCAGCTGGGCAAGCGAGCTCCTGTAAGGCATATTGGGCCAATTCAGGCCAGGTGTCCAGTTTAGCGGCCCAATAGTCAAAGGGGAATGACCTGTGTGGCAGAACATCGATATGGGAGGAAAAGTAGTTTGTAACCATAGTTGACAACTGCTGTCTCCTGTCACTTTCCATCGATGCAGTATTACCAGTTGTGTGAGCGGTATTTGAAAAATCAGTCCACAACATTGTCATGAAACCCCTGTCTCCAACGCCACTTCTGCTGTGTGCACCACGAACACCTCTGCCAAGCTGCCCCCGGCCCGTACGGCTCGTGTGAGAACCATCACCGCTGCTGTGTGCTGGGAATGCCTCAAGCAACCGATTTACCATAGTTGCTTGTTTATTAGCCAATATTAGGTCAAGGTTCTCCTGTGGCATGATGTTTTGTAATTTGCCTTTATAGCGTGGATCCAGGATGCTGGCCAACCAGTAGTCGTCATCGTTCATCATTTTGGCAATGCGGGGGTCCCTTTTTAGGATCCGCAAGGCATAATCTGACATGTGGGCCAATGTTCCCGGTGTCAATGATGCACTGCGAGTGCTGGGTGGAGGAGCACTTTCTGGCAAATCCACATCCCTCCAGTCACGCACAAACCCTGTACCAGACCTTGCCACGCCAACATTTTCACTTGCCCCACGAGATGCATCCTCCTCCCCTAAGTAATCATCCCCATCATCATCCTCCTCCTCCTCTTCTTCCTCCACCTCGTCCAGGAGAGGTCCCTGAGCAGACAATGGCTGAATGTCATCAAGGATTCCCTCCTCCTCTTCCTCCTCATCAACATTGGCTGCAGACGCCTGCTCCTTAAGGTGCGTCAAAGTTTGCATGAGCAGACGCATAAGTGGGATGCTCATGCTTAGGATGGCGTCGTCTGCGCTTACCAGCCGTGTGCATTCCTCAAAACACTGAAGGACTTTACAAAGGTCTTTCAGCTTCGACCACTGCACACCTGTCAACTCCATGTCTGCTCTCAAAGTGCCTGGCCGTGTATCCTCCCACAAATGCATTATGGCCTGCCTCTGCTCGCACAGCCGCTCCACCATGTGCAGGGTGGAGTTCGACCTTGTTGCAATGTCGATAATGAGGCGGTGGTTGGGAAGGTGGAGCAATCGCTGCAGCTTCTGCATACGAACGGAGTGTACAGGCGACCGGCGGATGTGCGCGCACAGTCTTCGCACCTTCTGGAGCAGGGCTGTTAACTCCGGATAATTTTTGAGGAAGCACTGCACCACCAGGTTCAAGGTGTGAGCCAAGCAAGGTATGTGGCTGAGTTTTGAAAGGGCTATGGCTGCCACAAAATTACGGCCGTTATCACTAACTACCTTGCCTGCCTCAAGATGTACACTGCCCAGCCATGACTCAGTTTGTCGCTTCAAGTACTCGGCCAGCACCTCGGCGGTATGTCTGTCGCCCAAACACATCATCTGCAACACAGCCTGCTGACACTTTCCACTAGCTGCTCGATAGGGGGACACATTGTGTGCAACAGTGGCAGCTGCAGATGGAGTGCTCGTACGACTGCGCTCTGTGGACGAGCTTTCGCTTCTGGAGGAGGAGGTGGAGGAGGAGGAGGAGGGTGGAACGCCTACAGCCAACTGTTTCCTATACCGTGGGCTAGGCAGCACTGTCCCACCACCGCTGTCCCCTGTGGACCCTGCATCCACCACATTAACCCAGTGCGCAGTGATGGACACGTAACGGCCCTGGCCATGCCGACTGGACCATGCATCAGTTGTGAGGTGCACCTTTCCACTCACTGACTGCTTGAGTGCATGGACAATGCGGTCTTTTACATGATGGTGGAGTGCTGGGATGGCTTTGCGAGAGAAGTGGCGACTGGGTTGGTCATAGCGTGGTACTGCATAGGACATGAGTTCGCGGAAAGCTGCGCTTTCCACCAACCGATAGGGCATCATCTCAAACGAGATTAGTTTGGCAATGTGGGCGTTCAAACCCAGTGTACGCGGATGAGAGACTGAGTACTTTCTTGACCTACTCATAGTGTCTGGGAGGGTGAGCTGGACTTGAGAGCTGCATATGGTGGAAGTAGCGGTGGACAGGGTGGACTGAGAGAGGGTTGATGATGGTGATGGAGTTGGTGTTCTTTCTGATGGCCTAGAATCAGTCTTTCGTTGATATAACAGTGGGATTCCCTGACTGCTGTGGCCTTGCAACGACACCTCAACATTTGCTGCTGTGCTAACCGGTGGGCTTACAGTGGGGGAAACAATGTAGCGTTGATGACTACCTTCGTTGTGATCAGTTGCACATGTGGCACTTGAGGTTTGGTGTTGTGTCCACGCTTGCAAGTGCATGCTGGTTAAATGTCTAAGCATGCAACTGGTATTCAAATTTTTCAGATTTTTCCCTCGGCTAAAGGTCTTTGCGCACTTCTTACAGATAACCTTGGTCTGATCATGAGGATTTTGTTCAAAAAAGTGCCACACTGCACTCTTCCTATTTTGGCAGACATTTTGCGGCCTAGCACGCTGTGATCTTTTGACCCTCTGGACAAGCTGTCCAGCAACTCTTTTGATGTTTGGAACCTGTCTTTGGAGTGCTACGGGCCTGCCAGATAACAGCTGTTGCGATGTCGATGTCTGCTGTGGATGCTCCTCATCTGAGCTATTGGAAGCAGCACCCTCTTCCCCCAATGGATGCCAATCTGGGTCAACAACTGGGTCATCCATCACCTCCTCTTCTATGTCATGTGCACCTTCCTCTGTGTCACCGTGTATGGTGGTATAGTGTGCGGGAAGGGGCACCTGAGTCTCATCAGGGTCAGAATCTGGCTCTGTACACTGCGAGGACAATGTAGTGCTCTGAGTGAATGTACCAGCAGAATCATCCATCAGCGGCTGTGCATCAGTGCACTCCATGTCAGATTCATCTTGGCCTGGGTAATTCACCATTTCACTTGATAATCCAGGCATGGTATGTGAAAACAGCTCCATGGAGTAATCAGTAGTATGGCCTGCGTCATCCTTCAATCTTGGTTGGGGTGAAGGACACAAAGAAAGGTGTTGTTCATGAACATGAGCCTCCAATGACGACTCAGTGCTTTTACTTTTTACAACTGAAGAAGAGGAGGCGATGGAGCTGGAGGCTGAGTCAGCAATGTAAGACAAAACTTTTTCCTGATGCTCTGGCTTTAAAAGCGGTTTGCCAACTCCTAGAAAACTAAGCGTTCGAGGCCTTATGTAGCGAGACGATGACGCAGGCTCAACACCTCCTGCATTCGGTCCTATTTTGCTCTTGCCACTACCATCAGATCCATCACCAACACCATCATTACCAGCTGCCAACGACCGCCCAATTCCACGGCCTCTTCCACCAGCCTTCCTCATTTTTGGTAGAAATGTAGACAAAATCCAACAAACTATATAGTATGTAAAACAAGGTACAAGGTGTCTATAGGACAGGGGAGATTTTGAATGTCCTCACACACTTTTGGACACTGGACACTTTTGGATTGTGTGAGGCCCAATGAATATCTGAGCGCTATGTGACAGGCTCGATGGCACAGCTGTGACCTAAGTGACTAGAGGATAAGTGAGATTTTGAATCTCTGCACACACTTTTGGACACTGGACACTTTTGGATTGTGTGAGGCCCAATGAATATCTGAGCGCTATGTGACAGGCTCGATGGCACAGCTGTGACCTAAGTGACTAGAGGATAAGTGAGATTTTGAATGTCTGCACACACTTTTGGACACTGGACACTTTTGGATTGTGTGAGGCCCAATGAATATCTGAGCGCTATGTGACAGGCTCGATGGCACAGCTGTGACCTAAGTGACTAGAGGATAAGTGAGATTTTGAATGTCTGCACACACTTTTGGACACTGGACACTTTTGGATTGTGTGAGGCCCAATGAATATCTGAGCGCTATGTGACAGGCTCGATGGCACAGCTGTGACCTAAGTGACTAGAGGATAAGTGAGATTTTGAATGTCTGCACACACTTTTGGACACTGGACACTTTTGGATTGTGTGAGGCCCAATGAATATCTGAGCGCTATGTGACAGGCTCGATGGCACAGCTGTGACCTAAGTGACTAGAGGATAAGTGAGATTTTGAATCTCTGCACACACTTTTGGACACTGGACACTTTTGGATTGTGTGAGGCCCAATGAATATCTGAGCGCTATGTGACAGGCTCGATGGCACAGCTGTGACCTAAGTGACTAGAGGATAAGTGAGATTTTGAATCTCTGCACACACTTTTGGACACTGGACACTTTTGGATTGTGTGAGGCCCAATGAATATCTGAGCGCTATGTGACAGGCTCGATGGCACAGCTGTGACCAAAGTGACTAGAGGATAAGGGAGATTTTGAATCTCTGCACACACTTTTGGACACTGGACACTTTTGGATTGTGTGAGGCCCAATGAATATCTGAGCGCTATGTGACAGGCTCGATGGCACAGCTGTGACCTAAGTGACTAGAGGATAAGTGAGATTTTGAATGTCTGCACACACTTTTGGACACTGGACACTTTTGGATTGTGTGAGGCCCAATGAATATCTGAGCGCTATGTGACAGGCTCGATGGCACAGCTGTGACCAAAGTGACTAGAGGATAATGGAGATTGGATTGCTTTTAAAAAAGCAGTTTGTGGAGCAGTGGGTAAACAGCAATGCCAGCCTGTCAGGAAGCCTTAAAAGGCAGCCCAACAACCAACACCACTGATACACCACTATATAGCCTCCCCTTGCACTGCACACACAGTGACTGGTGTGTTGTGCAGGCCAAATTGCTATCAGCAGCAGAAGCAGTTTTTTTTTCTTCTCAGCAGGACAAAAAAAAAAAAATTGGGATTGCTTAAGCAGTTTGAGGCCCAATGAATATCTGAGCGCTATGTGACAGGCTCGATGGCGCAGCTGTGACCAAAGTGACTAGAGGATAAGGGAGATTGGATTGCTTTTAAAAAAGCAGTTTGCGGAGCAGTGGGTAAACAGCAATGCCAGCCTGTCAGGAAGCCTTAGAAGGCAGCCCAACAACCAACACCACTGATACACCACTATATAGCCTCCGCTTGCACTGCACACACAGTGACTGGTGTGTTGTGCAGGCCAAATCGCTAGCAGCAGAAGCAGTTTTTTTGTCTTCTTCCCTGCCTAACGCTCTCCCTACAGAATCAGCAGCAACCTCTGCCTATGCTAAGATCGGCAGAAGTAAGATGGCGGTCGGCGTGCACGCCCTTTTATACCCCCTGTGACGCCCACCAAAGCAAGCCAATCACTTGCATGCCCTTCTGAAAGATGGTGGTGACCCGTGCCTATGTCATCACGTTGCCCACAGTGTCCGTGGATCCTGATTGGCTGAAAAAGAGCGCAAAACAAACTTTTGAAACGCGACTTTGGCGCGTAAGTCGCCGACCTCGTGGCCGACCTCATCCTAGGGTCGGGTTTCGTTTCATGAAACCCGACTTTGCCAAAAGTCGGCGACTTTTGAATTTTTTCGACCCGTTTCGCTCAACTCTAGCAGACGGCCCAGCGGCTAAATTCTTGCCAGGCCAGATGGTCCTTGTTCTTCTCCCAGTTCTCTTTCACCCTCCATTTCCTATCCGGTGAGAAGAACGTCAGGGCCGATGCGCTCTCCCGCTCCATGGTGTCATCGAAGGAGGAGGAGCCTCGGCTGATCGTACCGTCCGAGAGCCTGAGGACATTGGCTCCGGTCGCGCTTGAGTCAGTACCTCCAGGCAAGACATTTGTCCCTGCCCGTCTGCGATCGGAGGTCCTCTCTTGGGCTCATTCGTCCAGGGTGGGTGGACATTTCAGTACAAAACGGACCTCTGAGCTTCTGGCAAGGATGTACTGGTGACCGCATATGGCCCGTGATGTGAGGGACTATATTCAGGCAAGAGTCTCTTGCGCCCAGAATAGGTCCTCTGGGCAGCAGCCCGCTGGGCTACTTAACCCTCTGCCGGTAGCGGACAGGCCTTGGGAGATGGTCGGTGTGGACTTTGTGGCGGGACTGCCCAAGTCCAGTGGCAGCACAGTCATTTGGGTTGTCATCGACCACTTCTCCAAGATGGTGCATCTGGTACCTCTCTCCTGGTTACCTTCTGCACGGGGCCTGGCAGCGCTGTTTATTAAGCACGTTTTCCACCTGCACGGCATGCAGGATAAGATTGTCAGTGACCGGGGTCCTCAGTTTGCGTCTTGGTTCTGGAGAGAGTTCTGTAGCCTGCTCAGCATTGAGCTAAATCTCTCCTCGGCCTATCATCCGGAGACGAATGGGTTGGTAGAGAGAGCCAACCAGACCCTAGTCACATATCTGACATTTTGTCTCGGCCAGGCAGAATGACTGGGCATCTTTGCTGCCATGGGCGGAATTCACTTTGAACAATGCTGTGGCTGACTCCATCGGTCAGACCCCATTCCTCCTAAATTATGACCAGCATCCGCGTGTCCCGATGTCCATGCCCGTGTCTTCCACCGACTCTAGGGTTGCAGACTGGGAGGTGGAGGTTCTTGACATTTGGGATCGCACTCAGGATGCTATCTGGGCCTCCAAGGAGAGAATGAGGATCCCAACTGACGCTCACCGGCGCCCTGCTCCGACCTTTTCTTCTGGCGACTTAGTATGGCTCTCTGCCTGAAACATCAGGCTGCGGGTTGAGTCCGCTAAGTTTGCACCTCGCCACATTGGCCCCTTCAAGGTCCTTGAGCAGATCAACCCTGTGGTCTACCATCTGGCTCTTACACCACACTTGGCTATCGCTGACACCTTCCACATGTCCCTCCTTAAGCCTGTTCACATGTCCCAGTTCTCTGAGTCATCTGCCGGGACATCAGACCTGTCTTCAGACGGGTTTGAGGTCAATGCCATCGTGTGATGCAAGGTGGTGCGCGGTAAAAAGTTTTATTTGGTGGACTGGAAGGGTCATGGTCCAGAGGCTCGGACCTGGGAGCCAGTGGAGAACATCCATGCTTCGCTTCTCATTGCGGCATTTCAGCATAGCGAGGCTCAGAGGGGAGGGGGGCCTGTTATGATTGAGTCACCGTAGGAGGCAGACACAAGAATAGAAGCTACGTCCAGAAAACCAGAGAAGTTGGCAACTATCAGATTGCAGACCCCTGAACCTATCAACACAACTAGCAGTAGCCGTGGGGGGTTCCTACGATGCTCTAGACCCCTCGATTACAGCCGGAGCGCTAAATAGCCTAAAGACAGAAAAGGAAGTCTAAACTGCACCAGAGCAGACCCCAAAGTATCTTGAATCGTCAAGACCAGAGGGAACAGGAAATCCCACCATAGTATCTTTTACGGCTTCTGACAACCCCTTCCGAAAGAGAGCAGCCAAGGCATTATCATTCCAGGTAGTAAGTACTGCCCACTTTCGGAATTTTTGACAGTACAGTTCTGCAGAATCACGACTCTGGTTCAATGCCAGCAGGGTCTTTTCAGCCTGATCAATGGCATTAGGTTCGTCGTACAACAACCCCAAGGCCTGAAAAAATGCGTTCACATTAGTCAGAATAGGATCATCTGGTTTCAAAGAAAACGCCCAATCCTGGGGATCGCCACGCAGCAAAGAGATAACAATTTTAACCTGCTGCGCGGAGCTCCCTGACGAGTTAGGCTTCAAGGCAAAAAATAATTTACAATTATTTTTGAAATTCAAAAATTTAGGCCGATCCCCAAAAAATACATCAGGTGTAGGAATCTTTGGTTCAGCAGCATGTGAATGAGCAAGGTAGGCGGAAATTCCCCGCACTTCCGCAGCGAGCTGCTCCACACGATCAGACAATTGCTTTATCTCCATTGAGAGAAAAAAAAATTCCCCCTACGGCCTCAGAGATATAGAGGAAAAAATATACACACTTTTTTTTTTTTTTTTTTATACAATTCTTTCCTGCTATTGAGTACCCTAGGATCCTCGGTATGGCGGGTGATTCTGTTATGATTGAGTCACCATAGGAGGCAGACACAAAAATAGAAGCTACGTCCAGAAAACCAGAGAAGTTGGCAACTATCAGATTGCAGACCCCTGAACCTATCAACACAACTAGCAGTAGCCGTGGGGGGTTCCTACGATGCCCTAGACCCCTCGATCACAGCCGGAGCGCTAAATAGCCTAAAGACAGAAAAGGAAATCTAAACTGCCCCAGAGCAGACCCCAAAGTAAAAGGCAGCCCCCAACATATAATGATGACGGTGAAGCAAGATGAAAAAACACTCACACAGATAGAAAGATAGGCTGAGCAAACGATGGGGCCCAAGCTAGCTAAACAGAACAGGAAAGGAAGGTTGCTGTCTGCAATCTGCCAAAACCCTATCAAAGACATAAGCCAACAAGCTGATATGAAAAAGACCCTGAAGCAGCTAGGCTTCAAAAACTAAATCAGCACTCAGGTATTTTCAGAAGACAGAGCTAAAGGAATTCAGCACACCCCAGCAGGGAATGGCAGAAATCCAGAAAAACAAAGCAAAACAAAGTCTAAGCACAAATGCAAAAAGCCGAGCAGAAAACTTAGCTTTAGAGGAGCAGGAATTCAGACTGGTCTCCAAGGATCCCACAGAGAAATCACCCGCAGGGCAGAAGGGCGTTGGCAGCCTTATATCCAGTCAGTAACTCCACTCAGCCAGTCATCATCATCAGACTCAGGTGTTTGATAATCAGGCTCACTACCTTTCTTTACCAGAAGAGGGAGTTCCTCGGGCCTCAGTAGTGAAGGGGAAAATGAACTCACAACAGGGCCCTAGGAGGGGGGGTAATGTTAGGCGTCAAGTTCCTGTCGCTGCACAGCAGTAATCCCAGGCCTTGCATTCTCCCATTCCACAGAGGAGCCTGCTCAGCAGACTTGTCGATCCAGGCGCTCTGCTCAGACCAGCTCTGTAGGTTTAGTTGCTGCTGCCACCTCTGGTACTGCTATAGCAACGCATGCTGGCCAGCAGTGAGCTGCTCCAGGGACTAAGTCCTCCTTTCGGTCCACTGAGCATGCCCGTGGGATGACCTCTCATTGGAGATCGGAGGTCACATGCTAAGGTCCTTCTCCAGCTCGGATTGGACCATCATAAAGGTCAGGAAGGTCCTGGAAGGACGCTACTATAAAAGGGTTGCATGGCCGCTCGGCCATGTGCTAGTATAGACTCAAATAGTTTGGAGTGTATGATGATGGATGCATGTATCTGGTGACTGACTCATTATGAAACCCCTTCCCTTTTGATGCGTATGTTGATAGGGTTTATAGTCCGTGTCAGCGCCTGTCAGTGGCTAGTCTATAGGCCACAGTGCATACCAGCCGTCTGCACACTAGCGTCCGATGGTGTCGCCCACTGCAGGGCACTATCGAACCGCGGCAAGTGACAGCCATGCCGGTGCAACGCCTTGCGCAACCTGTGCGCTTATGTGGCCCAACCCAGGGCAATTAGTGGCGTCCACCTGAGCGGCATTGTGCACACTTGCACACGTTATTTATTTAACCCTTGCTGGCATCGCAGTCGCGGTGCCGAGCACTAGCGGTCTAGAGGGACTTCAGTCCTGCGGTCTAAGGGCTGAGTTCTGTGACTGTACGCTAGCGCTCACACTGCCGAGCTCTGTGAGCAATAACAGGCTACGGCATTTATTATTTGGTGGTTGTGCGGCTCTGTGAGATAACAGAGTCCGCCTCTGTACACATTGGGTGAGGTTAACCCCGTGTGTTCCGTTATTATACCGCCATATCGCGTCTGCCCTTACCGAGCAGCAGTTAACACCTCTGCACGGTGGACCCCGGGCTGCGAACGCACCTAAATACCATCTTTATTATTTGGTGCGTTCCGCCAGCCTGTAACAGTAAAGTCATGGTCCTCTGCACTTCTTTTTACCTCCGCCATGCAGTAAAACTCTGTGCCTCTTCTTGCTAGGTCATGACTTTTGGCTACAAACAAATCCAGGATGTCTCATCGAACGCGCATTGTAAGATTATGGGGATGCTGTGTTGTCGCAACGTGCACCGTCCATGACATTATGGAGTGCATTATGGGCCTGGACTTTGGGGCCATGGTTAGTCCTTTGATGTCCCTGGACATTCCGGGCTTAGTTGTTGATGGAAGTCCTGGTCTAGTGTTAAGATTCCCAGGGTTTCAGCAAAGTGGCGGTTTTAAAAAGAGGTACTATTTGCCATACTGGGGGCAGTGAGCAACGGAGGTAAGTGGTGAGTTGATTTTTTATCTACATCTTATATTCTGGGATGTCAGGAAAAATCTACACAATTTGGAAAATTTGAAACCGCTCACCTAAAAGGGAGTGATCTGAAGAACTACTTGAGAACGACTACCACCACATGCCAATTATGTTTGCCGCTGCTGATTATTTGTGCATCTTATAGTATGCTTTGAATGGCATTTGTTGTGGTTGTGCTTTATTTTTTGGATTGTGTCTGTATAATTTTTTATTTTTCCCCTAGCTTGTTTAAAAAGCCATATCTATTTTTAACACAATGGTAATTTTTAACACAAATACCAGCTAAAATAAACTTCGATGTTTCCATTTATTTTTTTTTATTAAAAAGCTGCAATAAATTGTAGAAAACAAAGTACAGTTATGTAGTTAGCTGAAGTATAATTAAAGATGTTCATTCCTAAAATAAATGACCTTTTCTAAGACTTGTTTTAGTTCCCAGCCGCCTTAATTAGGTCCTCTCTCGGCTTACCTTGTCTTTGTGTTCAAAGTTTTGTTTCATCGCATAACATTCCACTGAAAATATCTGTTTACAAATTGCACATTTTTGAGATGTGAGGAATGGGATGTGTTTTTCATAAATCTCTGCAACTATCTTTGGAAGTTATGTAATATTAAATATACCATTTCCATAGAATGCTTTTATCTTCCATGATAAAAAAATAAATACACAAATTCCACCACCCCCTCCCACACCGCCTCAAAAAAAGAATCTTGCTTTCTGACAGCTTCCAGATAATTATAGGTATAACTTTTACATGTAAAGTACAATTTTACCTTGTTACTCAGTGCTTGTAGGAGGACGCCAATTGGAGTATTTTATTTGGTATATTTATCACTAACAATTGCCAGAGATGAAAAGATTCTGCATTCCATTTGGTGGACAGGAGCTTCTTTAAATGCAAATGACAATATAGCAATTATGCTTTTATAGAATCGCAGCTACTTGCAATATGGAATAATCCAATCACTATGTACAGCACCATGAAATCAATGGTGCTCTAAAAATAAATAATATTAATAAAATAACACAGAAAAATGTTCAAGGGGAGAGGTGTGTAGGGGAGATACCCACTGTAAGGCCATGCTCACGCATTCAGTATCTGGTCAGTAGTTAAAGGGACTCTGTCGCCTCATTTTTGCTCTATAACATGTGGCCATCGCCATCAGGGGCTTCTCTACAGCATTCTGTAATGCTGTAGATAAGCCCCCGATGTAACCTGAAAGATAAGAAAAACGAGTTAGATTATACTCACCCCGGGGTCCGGTCCGATGGGTGTCGAGGTCCGGTCTGGCGCCTCCCATCTTCTGTGCAGCTCCTGTGCAGGCATACTTTAACTGCACTGTTGAGGGCAGAGCAGAGTACTGCAGTGTGCAGGTGCCGGGAAAGGTCAGAGAGGTCCGGTGCCTGCGCACTGCAGTACTTTACTCTGCCCTCAACAGGGCAGATAAAGTACGCCTGCGCAGGAGCTGTGGCAGAAGTAAGGAGGAGGATGTCATCGCTAGAAGATGGGAGACTCCGGACCGGACCGCGACACCCATCGGACCGGACCAGACCCCGTGGTGAGTATAATCTAACTCGTTTTTCTTATCTTTCAGGTAACATCGGGGGCCTATATACAGAATGCTGCAGATAACCCCTAATGGCTGTGGCCGCATGTTATATGGCAAAAATGAGGTGACAGATTCCCTTTAACGTCAGTATTTGTAAGCCAAAACCAGAAGTGGGTGAAAAATACAGAAGTGGTGACTAGAGTTGAGCGACTTTTGCTTTTTTAGGGTCGCGTTTCGTTTCGTGAAACCCGACTTTTCCAAAAGTCGGGTCGAGCAAGATCGTCCGATTATAGGGAAAAGTCGGGGTTGTCCTGAAACACGAAACCCAATGTAAGTCAATGGGGAATAAAAGTCAGCAGTGAGAGGAGGACAGGAAACACACCTACAGTGCCCATTTGAATGCCAAAAGCATCAATTCTTCTTACTTAAGCTTGTCAACCTTAATTAACTTCATAATACAAGTTACGCACTGAAAAATGGGGGTTATTTGGCTAAATTTGTGGGGGGGGAGGGCTGGCTGCAGGTTTTCATGTGCCCTGGGCGAAAGAGCGCCCCTTTAACACATACCACAACTCATCATGCTCCGATACGGCAGAGAAATAGCGGTATAGTACAATGAAAAATACCTCACCTTTTACATCTCATGACGAGGCCCATCTATTTCTCCATACAAAATCATTGGTCCCATATAATGTTTGAAACAGTATATGATGAGCTCCACATAATGCTACAGTATATGTTGGTCCCCATGGATGAAGCTCCACTGTCTTATGGGCCCAAATAATGCTCCAAACATAATGGGCCCCATTTCTACTGCTCTAGTGTATAATGGGCCCTGTAAATGCTGCTCCAGTGTCTGATGTCCACCTTTGGAATGTTCCAGTGTATGGTGGGCCCCATCTATCATTCTCCAGAGTATAGTGCTCCCCAAAAATTGCTGTCCCAACATAGAAAACAATCAAATAAGTCTCCTCGCTAGGGAATCCCTGTATTTGTCTGGACAGGTGCTGTAGCTTGCTTAACAGCACGCCAGCCGTTCTCACGCCCAGTATGGATTGCACGTGATTGCACAAAGGTTAGAAAGGGTACCGTATCCCTTGATAACATGTATGGATAGCGTACACATTCAAAATATATGTCTATACAGCATGAGGCAGGCTCAGACGGTGTTAGGCCCAGTATGGATTGCACGTCATTGCACAAAGGTTAGAAGGGGTAGCGTATCCCCGGATAACATGTATGGATAGCGTACACATTCAAAATATATGTCTATACAGCATGAGGCAGGCTCAGACGGTGTTAGGCCCAGTATGGATTGCACGTCATTGCACAAAGGTTAGAAGGGGTACCGTATCCCCGGATAACATGTATGGATATCGTACACATTCAAAATATATGTCTATACAGCATGAGGCAGGCTCAGACGGTGTTAGGCCCAGTATGGATTGCACGTCATTGCACAAAGGTTAGAAGGGGTACCGTATCCCCGGATAACATGTATGGATAGCGTACACATTCAAAATATATGTCTATACAGCATGAGGCAGGCTCAGACGGTGTTAGGCCCAGTATGGATTGCACGTCATTGCACAAAGGTTAGAAGGGGTACCGTATCCCCGGATAACATGTATGGATAGCGTACACATTCAAAATATATGTCTATACAGCATGAGGCAGGCTCAGACGGTGTTAGGCCCAGTATGGATTGCACATCATTGCACAAAGGTTAGAAGGGGTACCGTATCCCCGGATAACATGTATGGATATCGTACACATTCAAAATATATGTCTATACAGCATGAGGCAGGCTCAGACGGTGTTAGGCCCAGTATGGATTGCACATCATTGCACAAAGGTTAGAAGGGGTACCGTATCCCCGGATAACATGTATTGATAGCGTACACATTCAAAATATATGTCTATACAGCATGAGGCAGGCTCAGATGGTGTTAGGCCCAGTATGGATTGCACGTCATTGCACAAAGGTTAGAAGGGGTACCGTATCCCCGGATAACATGTATGGATAGCGTACACATTCAAAATATATGTCTATACAGCATGAGGCAGGCTCAGACGATGTTAGGCCCAGTATGGATTGCACGTCATTGCACAAAGGTTAGAAGGGGTACCGTATCCCCGGATAACAAACCTATTTCAACACCCTCATCATCTCACTGTCCAATAACCCGAAACGTCTCTTTGACACTTTTCATTCTCTACTCAATCCAAGAGTACAGGCCCCAACCACGGAGCTCCGAGCTGACGATCTGGCCAATTACTTCAAAGAAAAAATTGACCAGATCCGACAGGAAATTATCTCCAAATCCCCTCATACCATGCACTGTCCTCCCTCCCCCACTGCATCTAACTCACTCTCTGATTTTGAACCAGTCACAGAAGAAGAAGTAAGCAGGCTCCTTGCATCTTCTCGCCCAACTACTTGCACCAGTGACCCATTTCCGTCACATCTCCTCCAGCCCCTTTCCCCTGCTGTCACCCCTCACCTAACTAAAATATTTAACCTCTCTCTCTCTTCTGGCATTTTTCCCTCCTCATTTAAGCATGCCATCATACATCCACTACTTAAAAAACCATCCCTTGACCAAAACTGTGCCGCTAACTATAGACCTGTCTCTAATCTTCCCTTCATCTCTAAACTCCTGGAACGCCTGGTCCACTCCCGTCTTATCCGCTATCTCTCAGAAAACTCTGTTCTCGACCTTCTCCAATCCGGTTTCCGCTCTTTACACTCCACTGAAACTGCCCTCACTAAAGTCTCTAATGATCTGCTAACAGCTAAATCAAATGGTCATTACTCCATGCTAATTCTCTTGGATCTCTCTGCAGCATTCGACACTGTGGATCATCAGCTCCTCCTCACTATGCTCCATTCCATTGGCCTCAAGGACACCGTTCTCTCCTGGTTCTCCTCCTATCTCTCCGACCGCTCCTTTACTGTTTCTTTTGCCGGTTCCTCCTCCTCTCACCTTCCCCTTACTGTTGGGGTTCCTCAAGGATCGGTTCTAGGCCCCCTCCTCTTCTCCTTGTACACTGCCCCTATTGGTCAAACAATCAGTAGATTTGGTTTCCAGTACCATCTCTATGCTGATGACACCCAATTATACGCTTCTTCTCCTGACATCACGCCAGCCTTTCTAGAAAACACTGGCGATTGTCTAAACGCTGTGTCTAATATCATGTCCTCACTATATCTGAAACTGAACCTGTCAAAGACTGAACTCCTTGTGTTTCCTCCCTCTACTAATGTACCTACACCCGACATTGCCATTTCCGTCTGTGGTTCCACTATTACTCCCCAGCAACATGCCCGCTGTCTTGGGGTCATACTTGATTCCGAGCTTTCCTTTGCCCCCCACATTCGATCACTGGCTCGCTCTTGTCATCTGCACCTCAAAAACATTTCTAGAATTCGACCTTTTCTTACTTTTGACTCTGCAAAAACTCTTACTGTTTCTCTTATTCATTCTCGTCTCGACTATTGTAACTCTCTTCTAATCGGTCTCCCTCTTACAAAACTCTCCCCTCTCCAATCTGTCTTGAATGCTGCAGCCAGGATCATATTCCTCACCAATCGTTACACCGATGCCTCTACCTTGTGCCAGTCATTACACTGGCTACCCATCCACTCCAGAATTCAGTATAAACTTATTACCCTCACCCACAAAGCCCTCCATGGCTCAGCACCACCCTACATCTCCTCCCTTGTTTCAGTATACCACCCTACCCGCGCCCTCCGTTCTGCTGATGACCTGAGGTTAGTATCCTCAATAGTCAGAACCTCCCACTCCCGTCTCCAAGACTTTACACGTGCCGCGCCAATTCTTTGGAATGCACTTCCCAGGTCAATACGATTAGTCCCCAATCCCCACAATTTTAAGCGTGTCCTGAAAACGCATTTATTCAGACTGGCCTATCGCCTCAACACATTAACCTAACCTATCCCTGTGTGGCAGAGCCAAAAGTTTTACCATAACCAGGTTCCCAGCATCATGTTCCCACATGCTTTATGCATCCATTAGCCCTCTGTGTCTGTACTGTTACACACTTAACATTATGGCTGGTCCATACAATCAGGGCAACTGTTACCACCCACCTTTCGTGTCTACCTCTTTCCTCATAGACTGTAAGCTTGCGAGCAGGGCCCTCACTCCTCTTGGTATTTGTTATAATCTACTGTATGTGATTATTGTTATGCTGTAATGTCTATTGTCTGTACAAATCCCCTCTGAAATGTAAAGTGCTGCGGAATATGTCGGCGCTATAAAAATAAAATGTATTATTATTATTATTATAACATGTATGGATAGCGTACATATTCAAAATATATGTCTATACAGCATGAGGCAGGCTCAGACGGTGTTAGGCCCAGTATGGATTGCACGTCATTGCACAAAGGTTAGAAAGGGTACCGTATCCCCAGATAACATGTATGGAGAGCGTACACATTCAAAATATATGTCTATACAGCATGAGGCAGGCTCAGACGGTGTTAGGCCCAGTATGGATTGCACGTCATTGCACAAAGGTTAGAAAGGGTACCGTATCCCCAGATAACATGTATGGAGAGCGTAAACATTCAAAATATATGTCTATACAGCATGAGGCAGGCTCAGACGGTGTTAGGCCCAGTATGGATTGCACGTCATTGCACAAAGGTTAGAAGGGGTACCGTATCCCCGGATAACATGTATGGATAGCGTACACATTCAAAATATATGTCTATACAGCATGAGGCAGGCTCAGACGGTGTTAGGCCCAGTATGGATTGCACGTCATTGCACAAAGGTTAGAAAGGGTACCGTATCCCCAGATAACATGTATGGAGAGCGTACACATTCAAAATATATGTCTATACAGCATGAGGCAGGCTCAGACGGTGTTAGGCCCAGTATGGATTGCAAGTCATTGCACAAAGGTTAGAAGGGGTACCGTATCCCCGGATAACATGTATGGATAGCGTACACATTCAAAATATATGTCTATACAGCATGAGGCAGGCTCAGACGGTGTTAGGCCCAGTATGGATTGCACGTCATTGCACAAAGGTTAGAAGGGGTACCGTATCCCCGGATAACATGTATGGATAGCGTACACATTCAAAATATGTCTATACAGCATGAGGCAGGCTCAGACGGTGTTAGGCCCAGTATGGATTGCACGTCATTGCACAAAGGTTAGAAGGGGTACCGTATCCCCGGATAACATGTATGGATAGCGTACACATTCAAAATATATGTCTATACAGCATGAGGCAGGCTCAGACGGTGTTAGGCCCAGTATGGATTGCACGTCATTGCACAAAGGTTAGAAGGGGTACCGTATCCCCGGATAATATGTATGGATAGCGTACACATTCAAAATATATGTCTATACAGCATGAGGCAGGCTCAGACGGTGTTAGGCCCAGTATGGATTGCACGTCATTGCACAAAGGTTAGAAGGGGTACCGTATCCCCGGATAACATGTATGGATAGCGTACACATTCAAAATATATGTCTATACAGCATGAGGCAGGCTCAGACGGTGTTAGGCCCAGTATGGATTGCACGTCATTGCACAAAGGTTAGAAGGGGTACCGTATCCCCGGATAACATGTATGGATAGCGTACACATTCAAAATATATGTCTATACAGCATGAGGCAGGCTCAGACGGTGTTAGGCCCAGTATGGATTGCACGTCATTGCACAAAGGTTAGAAGGGGTACCGTATCCCCGGATAACATGTATGGATAGCGTACACATTCAAAATATATGTCTATACAGCATGAGGCAGGCTCAGACGGTGTTAGGCCCAGTATGGATTGCACGTCATTGCACAAAGGTTAGAAGGGGTACCGTATCCCCGGATAACATGTATGGATAGCGTACACATTCAAAATATATGTCTATACAGCATGAGGCAGGCTCAGACGGTGTTAGGCCCAGTATGGATTGCACGTCATTGCACAAAGGTTAGAAAGGGTACCGTATCCACGGATAACATGTATGGATAGCGTACACATTCAAAATATATGTCTCAGGAGGCAGGCTCAGACGGTGTCAGGCACAGTATGGATTTGACGGCCCAGATTACACAGCGGAGGAGCAGGGAGAGGTAAAGATTGCAAATGCTGGGGCCCTGGCCAAGCAAGGGGGGCCCACTCGTGGGCGTCGGTACTGGCACTGGGCCCCTCATAGTACAGCGGTGTGTCTGACGGCGGGTGTGCACCACCACCGTCAGAGACACTTGATTGCACTATGAGGGACCCTGTGCCAGTGCCCGCGCCCAAGAGTCGGCCTACCCACCTGTCCAGGGCAACGGCACTCGCACGGTGTCGTGCGCTAGGTGGTGACCCCGGCCATGGGGGGGGAGGCAGCACAGTTAGGGAGTTTTAGAAAGTGGCATATGTTGATGTTGGACATTCAACTGATGCAAAAGGCGAAATAGGTGAAGTACCAGGAAGAGGTGGACCAAAGCAAGCCATTTTTCTGTCACCCTATGTGTCATCAGGGGAAGGTGGGACAAAATCCTTGGAAACCCATGCGTGGTTCATTTTAATGAAGGTTAGATCATCCACATTTTGGGTTGACAGACGGGTCCTTTTTTCTGTCAGGATTGATCCAGCTGCACTGAAGACTCTTTCCGATAGCACACTTGCAGCTGGGCAAGCGAGCTCCTGTAAGGCATATTTGGTCAATTCAGGCCAGGTGTCCAGTTTAGCGGCCCAATAGTCAAAGGGGAATGACCTGTGTGGGAGAACATCGATATGGGAGGAAAAGTAGTTTGTAACCATAGTTGACAACTGCTGTCTCCTGTCACTTTCCATCGATGCAGTATTACCAGTTGTGTGAGCGGTATTTGAAAAATCAGTCCACAACATTGTCATGAAACCCCTGTCTCCAACGCCACTTCTGCTGTGTGCACCACGAACACCTCTGCCAAGCTGCCCCCGGCCTGTACGGCTCGTGTGAGAACCATCACCGCTGCTGTGTGCTGGGAATGCCTCAAGCAACCGATTTACCAGAGTTGCTTGTTTATTAGCCAATATTAGGTCAAGGTTCTCCTGTGGCATGATGTTTTGTAATTTGCCTTTATAGCGTGGATCCAGGATGCTGGCCAACCAGTAGTCGTCATCGTTCATCATTTTGGCAATGCGGGGGTCCCTTTTTAGGATCCGCAAGGCATAATCTGACATGTGGGCCATTGTTCCCGGTGTCAATGATGCACTGCGAGTGCTGGGTGGAGGAGCACTTTCTGGCAAATCCACATCCTTCCAGTCACGCACAAACCCTGTACCAGACCTTGCCACGCCAACATTTTCACGTGCCCCACGAGATGCATCCTCCTCCTCTAAGTAATCATCCCCATCATCCTCCTCCTCCTCCTCCTCTTCTTCCTCCACCTCGTCCAGGAGAGGTCCCTGAGCAGACAATGGCTGAATGTCATCAAGGATTCCCTCCTCCTCTTCCTCCTCATCAACATTGGCTGCAGACGCCTGCTCCTTAAGGTGCGTCAAAGTTTGCATGAGCAGACGCATAAGTGGGATGCTCATGCTTAGGATGGCGTCGTCTGCGCTTACCAGCCGTGTGCATTCCTCAAAACACTGAAGGACTTTACAAAGGTCTTTCAGCTTCGACCACAGCACGCCTGTCAACTCCATGTCTGCTCTCAAAGTGCCTGGCCGTGTATCCTCCCACAAATGCATTATGGCCTGCCTCTGCTCGCACAGCCGCTCCACCATGTGCAGGGTGGAGTTCCACCTTGTTGCAATGTCGATAATGAGGTGGTGGTTGGGAAGGTGGAGCAATCGCTGCAGCTTCTGCATACGAGCGGAGTGTACAGGCGACCGGCGGATGTGCGCACACAGTCTTCGCACCTTCTGGAGCAGGGCTGTTAACTCCGGATAATTTTTGAGGAAGCACTGCACCACCAGGTTCAAGGTGTGAGCCAAGCAAGGTATGTGGCTGAGTTTTGAAAGGGCTATGGCTGCCACAAAATTACGGCCGTTATCACTAACTACCTTGCCTGCCTCAAGATGTACACTGCCCAGCCATGACTCAGTTTGTCGCTTCAAGTACTCGGCCAGCACCTCGGCGGTGTGTCTGTCGCCCAAACACATCATCTGCAACACAGCCTGCTGACGCTTTCCACTAGCTGCTCGATAGGGGGACACATCGTGTGCAACAGTGGCAGCTGCAGATGGAGTGCTCGTACGACTGCGCTCTGTGGACGAGCTGTCGCTTCTGGAGGAGGAGGAGGAGGAGGAGGGTCGAACGCCTACAGCCAACTGTTTCCTATACCGTGGGCTAGGCAGCACTGTCCCACCACCGATGTCCCCTGTGGACCCTGCATCCACCACATTAACCCAGTGCGCAGTGATGGACACGTAACGGCCCTGGCCATGCCGACTGGACCATGCATCAGTTGTGAGGTGCACCTTTCCGCTCACTGACTGCTTGAGTGCATGGACAATGCGATCTTTCACATGATGGTGGAGGGCTGGGATGGCTTTGCGAGAGAAGAAGTGGCGACTGGGTAGGTCATAGCGTGGTACTGCATAGGCCATGAGTTTGCGGAAAGCTGTGCTTTCCACCAACCGAAAGGGCATCATCTCAAACGTGATTAGTTTGGCAATGTGGGCGTTCAAACCCAGTGTACGCGGATGAGAGACTGAGTACTTTCTTGACCTACTCATAGTATCTGGGAGGGTGAGCTGGACTTGAGAGCTGCATATGGTGGAAGTAGCGGTGGACAGGGCGGTCTGAGAGAGGGTTGATGATGGTGATGGAGGTGGTGTTCTTTCTGATGGCCTAGAATCAGTCTTTCGTTGATATAACAGTGGGATTCCCTGACTGCTGTGGCCTTGCAACGACACCTCAACATTTGCTGCTGTGCTAACCGGTGGGCTTACAGTGGGGGAAACAATGTAGCGTTGCTGACTACCTTCGTTGTGATCAGTTGCACATGTGGCACTTGAGGTTTGGTGTTGTGTCCACGCTTGCAAGTGCATGCTGGTTAAATGTCTAAGCATGCAACTGGTATTCAAATTTTTCAGATTTTTCCCTCGGCTAAAGGTCTTTGCGCACTTCTTACAGATAACCTTGGCCTGATCATGAGGATTTTGTTCAAAAAAGTGCCACACTGCACTCTTCCTACTTTGGCAGACATTTTGCGGCCTAGCACGCTGTGATCTTTTGACCCTCTGGACAAGCTGTCCAGCAACTCTTTTGATGTTTGGAACCTGTCTTTGGAGTGCTCCGGGCCTGCTAGATAACAGCTGTTGCGATGTCGATGTCTGCTGTGGATGCTCCTCATCTGAGCTATTGGAAGCAGCACCCTCTTCCCCCAATGGATGCCAATCTGGGTCAACAACTGGGTCATCCATCACCTCCTCTTCTATGTCATGTGCACCTTTCTCTGTGTCACCGTGTATGGTGGTATAGTGTGCGGGAAGGGGCACCTGAGTCTCATCACGGTCAAAATCTGGCTCTGTACACTGCGAGGACAATGTAGTGCTCTGAGTGAATGTACCAGCAGAATCATCCATCAGCGGCTGTGCATCAGTGCACTCCATGTCAGATTCATCTTGGCCTGGGTAATTCACCATTTCACTTGATAATCCAGGCATGGTATGTGAAAACAGCTCCATGGAGTAATCAGTAGTATGGCCTGCGTCATCCTTCAATCTTGGTTGGGGTGAAGGACACAAGGAAAGGTGTGGTTCATGAACATGAGCCTCCAATGACGACTCAGTGCTTTTACTTTTTACAACTGAAGAAGAGGAGGCGATAGAGCTGGAGGCTGAGTCAGCAATGTAAGCCAAAACTTTTTCCTGATGCTCTGCCTTTAAAAGCGGTTTGCCAACTGCTAGAAAACTAAGCGTTCGAGTCCTTATGTAGCCAGACGATGACGCAGGGTCAGCACCTCCTGCATTCGGTCCTATTTTGCTCTTGCCACTACCATCAGATCCACCACCAACACCATCATTACCAGCTGGCAACCCCCGCCCAATTCCACGGCCTCTTCCACCAGCCTTCCTCATTTTTGGTAGAAATGTAGACAAAATCCAACAAACTATATAGTAATGTAAAACAAGGTACAAGGTGTCTATAGGACAGGGGAGTTTTAGAATTTCTGCACACACTTGTGGACAGTGGACACTTGTGGATTGTGTGCGGCCCACTGATATCTGAGCGCTATGTGACACGCTCGATGGCACAGCTGCCTGTGACCAAAGTGACGAGAGGATAATGGAGATTTTGAATCTCTGCATACACTTGTGGACAGTGGACACTTGTGGATTGTGTGCGGCCCACTGATATCTGAGCGCTATGTGACACGCTCGATGGCACAGCTGCCTGTGACCAAAGTGACGAGAGGATAATGGAGATTTTGAATCTCTGCGTACACTTTTGGACAGTGGACACTTGTGGATTGTGTGCGGCCCACTGATATCTGAGCGCTATGTGACACGCTCGATGGCACAGCTGCCTGTGACCAAAGTGACGAGAGGATAATGGAGATTTTGAATCTCTGCGTACACTTGTGGACAGTGGACACTTGTGAATTGTGTGCGGCCCACTGATATCTGAGCGCTATGTGACACGCTCGATGGCACAGCTGCCTGTGACCAAAGTGACGAGAGGATAATGGAGATTTTGAATCTCTGCGTACACTTTTGGACACTGGACACTTGTGGATTGTGTGCGGCCCACTGATATGTGAGCGCTATGTGACACGCTCGATGGCACAGCTGCCTGTGACCAAAGTGACGAGAGGATAATGGAGATTTTGAATCTCTGTGTACACTTGTGGACAGTGGACACTTGTGGATTGTGTGTGGCCCACTGATATCTGAGCGCTATGTGACACGCTCGATGGCACAGCTGCCTGTGACCAAAGTGACGAGAGGATAATGGAGATTTTGAATCTCTGCATACACTTTTGGACAGTGGACACTTGTGGATTGTGTGCGGCCCACTGATATCTGAGCGCTATGTGACACGCTCGATGGCACAGCTGCCTGTGACCACAGTGACGAGAGGATAATGGAGATTTTGAATCTCTGCGTACACTTGTGGACAGTGGACACTTGTGGATTGTGTGCGGCCCACTGATATCTGAGCGCTATGTGACATGCTCGATGGCACAGCTGCCTGTGACCAAAGTGACGAGAGGATAATGGAGATTTTGAATCTCTGCGTACACTTTTGGACAGTGGACACTTGTGGATTGTGTGCGGCCCACTGATATCTGAGCGCTATGTGACACGCTCGATGGCACAGCTTGCTGTGACCAAAGTGACGAGAGGATAATGGAGATTTTGAATCTCTGCGTACACTTGTGGACAGTGGACACTTGTGGATTGTGTGCGGCCCACTGATATCTGAGCGCTATGTGACACGCTCGATGGCACAGCTGCCTGTGACCAAAGTGACGAGAGGATAATGGAGATTTTGAATCTCTGCATACACTTTTGGACAGTGGACACTTGTGGATTGTGTGCGGCCCACTGATATCTGAGCGCTATGTGACACGCTCGATGGCACAGCTGCCTGTGACCAAAGTGACGAGAGGATAATGGAGATTTTGAATCTCTGCGTACACTTGTGGACAGTGGACACTTGTGGATTGTGTGCGGCCCACTGATATCTGAGCGCTATGTGACACGCTCGATGGCACAGCTGCCTGTGACCAAAGTGACGAGAGGATAATGGAGATTTTGAATCTCTGCGTACACTTTTGGATACTGGACACTTGTGGATTGTGTGCGGCCCACTGATATCTGAGCGCTATGTGACACGCTCGATGGCACAGCTGCCTGTGACCAAAGTGACGAGAGGATAATGGAGATTTTGAATCTCTGCGTACACTTGTGGACAGTGGACACTTGTGGATTGTGTGCGGCCCACTGATATCTGAGCGCTATGTGACACGCTCGATGGCACAGCTGCCTGTGACCAAAGTGACGAGAGGATAATGGAGATTTTGAATCTCTGCGTACACTTTTGGACAGTGGACACTTGTGGATTGTGTGCGGCCCACTGATATCTGAGCGCTATGTGACACGCTCGATGGCACAGCTGCCTGTGACCAAAGTGACGAGAGGATAATGGAGATTTTGAATCTCTGCGTACACTTGTGGACAGTGGACACTTGTGGATTGTGTGCGGCCCACTGATATCTGAGCGCTATGTGACACGCTCGATGGCACAGCTGCCTGTGACCAAAGTGACGAGAGGATAATGGAGATTTTGAATCTCTGCGTACACTTGTGGACAGTGGACACTTGTGGATTGTGTGCGGCCCACTGATATCTGAGCGCTATGTGACACGCTCGATGGCACAGCTGCCTGTGACCAAAGTGACGAGAGGATAATGGAGATTTTGAATCTCTGCGTACACTTTTGGACAGTGGACACTTGTGGATTGTGTGCGGCCCACTGATATCTGAGCGCTATGTGACACGCTCGATGGCACAGCTGCCTGTGACCAAAGTGACGAGAGGATAAGGGAGATTGGATTGCTTTTAAAAAAGCAGTTTGCGGAGCAGTGGGTAAACAGCAATGCAGGAATGTCAGGAAGCCTTAAAAGGCAGCCCAACAACCAACACCACTGATACACCACAATATAGCCTCCCCTTGCACTGCACACACAGTGACTTGTGTGTTGTGCAGGCCAAATCGCTAGCAGCAGAAGCAGTTTTTTTGTCTTCTTCCCTGCCTAACGCTCTCCCTACAGAATCAGCTGCAACCTCTCCCTATACTAAGATCGGCAGAAGTAAGATGGCGGTCGGCGTGCACGCCCTTTTATACCCCCTGTGACGCCCACCAAAGCAAGCCAATCACTTGCATGCCCTTCTGAAAGATGGTGGTGACCCGTGCCTATGTCATCACGTTGCCCACAGTGTCCGTGGATCCTGATTGGCTGAAAAAGAGCGCAAAACAAACTTTTGAAACGCGACTTTGGCGCGTAAGTCGCCGACCTCGTGGCCGACCTCATCCTAGGGTCGGGTTTCGTTTCATGAAACCCGACTTTGCCAAAAGTCGGCGACTTTTGAATTTTTTCGACCCGTTTCGCTCAACTCTAGTGGTGACATGTTTCTGATATAAAGTACTTTTCCTCTGATTGTTACTCTCCTGATTTTAGCTTACAAATACTGATGTAAAATACTGACCATATACTGAACGTGTGAATGTGGCCTTATACTGTAAAATATAGTAGGGATACATACTACTAGCAAAATTAAAGGCCACTCGCTACATATAAAATTATTTATTTCCATGCCCTGCATCAACACTCTGTCAAGTTTTCTAACATCTGTTGTGCTACAAACCCTGAAAATTGCAAAGAAAAGTATTAGGAGGTAGTTTTCAAAAGTTAATCACACAAGCCCAGCACCAAAGCAATTGGATACTCTACCGCTAGATCACTGTTCTGCTTCTTTAAATGTACAGTGCCTTGAAAAACTATTCATGCCCCGTGAAAGTTTCCACATTTTTTCACCTACATCCACATGCTTAAATGTATTTTATTGGGATTTTATGTGATATAACAACACAAAGCAGCAAGTGTTTGTGAAATGTACAGTGGGCAAAAAAAAGTATTTAGTCAGCCACCAATTGTGCAAGTTCTCCCACTTAAAAAAAAAAGAAAGAGGCCTGTAATTGACATCATAGGTAGACCACAACTAGGACAATTAAAATGAGAAACCAATTCCAGAAAATCACCTTGTCTGATTTTTCAAGGTTTATTTTTCAAATTATGGTGGAAAATAAGTATTTGGTTATTAACAAAAGTTCATCTCAATATTTTGTTATATATCCTTTGTTGGCAATGGCAGAGGTCAAACAGTTTTTGTAAGTCTTCATAATGTTGGCACACACTGTTGGTGGTATGTTGGCCCATTCCTCCGTGCAGATCTCCTCTAGAGTAGTGATGATTGGTGCCTGTCCTGGGCAACACGGACTTTCAAATTCATCCAAAGGTTTTCTATGGGATTGAGATCGGGAGACTGGCTAGGTCATTCCAGGACCTTCATATGCTTCTTACAAAGCCACTCCTTCATTGCACTGGCGGTGTGCTTGGGATCATTATCATGCTGAAAGACCCATTCATGTTTCATCTTCAGTGCCCTTCCTGATGGAAGGAGGTTTGCACTCAAAATCTCACAATACATGGCCCCATTCATTCTTTCATGTACACGGATCAGTTGTCCTGGTCCTTTTGCATAGAAACAGCCCCAAAGCATGATGTTGCCACCACCATGCTTCACAGTAGGTATGGTGTTCTTTGGATGCAATTCAGCATGCTGTCACCTCCAAACATGACGAGCTTTGTTTCTACCAAATAGTTCTACTTTGGTTTCATCAGATCATATGACATTCTCCTAATACTCTTCTGGATAATCCAAATGCTCTCTAGCAAACATCAGGTGGGCCCAGACATGTACTGGCTTAAGCACGGAGACACATCTGGCACTGCAGGATCTGAGTTCTTGGCGGTGTAGTGTGTTACTGTTGGTAGCCTTTGTTATGGTGCTCCCAGCTCTATGCAGGTCATTCACTAGGTCCCCCGTGTGGTTCTGGGATTTTTTCTCACTGTTATTGTGATCATTTTGACCCCACAGTTTGAGATCTTGCATAGGGCTTCAGATCAAGGGAGATTATCAGTGGTCTTGTATTTCTTACATTTTCTTATTATTGTTCCACAGTTCATCACACCAAGCTGCTTGCCTATTGCAGATTCAGTCTTCCCAGCCTGGTTCAGTGCTACAATTTTGTTTCTGGTGTCCTTCGACAGCTCTTTGGTATTCACCATATTGGAGTTTGGAGTGTGACTGTTTGAGGTTGTGGACTGGTGTCTTTAATACTGATAAAAAGTTCAAATAAGTGCAATTACTACAGAAAGCAATGGCAAATCCCCATTTTTTGCCAGATTTGCCATTGCTTTCTGGCCCCATCAGCGCCCCATAGGGCTTTCTTGCCTGTCACGTGATCTATCACGTGACTGTGACGTCACGCAAGGTCCTTCAGCTTTTTCGGACCTTGCAGGCCTGCTTTTGCAAGCGGCGGCTGGTACTCTTACAGCCTGCCGATATATACCTCCAGCTGCGTGCCAGTCACCGGCCGGGACGACGGCATGCTAGGAGGTAGCACCCTTTAGCTCCAGTAACTTTTTATATACCTGTGTCGGGGAGTATTATTGGGAAAGGACCTGGAAATCCACCCTGCATTCTGAAGACCTTTTTCCCTGCCTCGCCAGTTTTTAGCTTCAGTAAAGGTAATAGATTTCTTCATAAGATATCTTTATTTAACCAAGACACATTTAATTAGCGCAAGTTTCTATTAGGTTTAGTTAATTCTTTGGCTGCATCGAGGCGTCTAGGGCATCGTAGGTATTTCCCATGGCTAATTCTAGTTGTGTTGTTAGTATAGGGATCTGCAATCCGCTAAGTTACCAACCTTTCTGATCATCTGGTTGCCTAGCTTATTCCCCGGTTATCCTCCTCAGTGACCTAATCATAACAGGTCACACTGGAGCAGGGTCCCAGTGTTGCTGCTGGAGGAGGCAAGTATGAAGCGCTGCTGCAGGCCGCTTGCTGGGATGAGGGGTGTGGTTGGATGTGTGACGCTGCTGGTGCTTGGTGGTGCAGGGGCTCTGCCAACATTTTGTGAAAGCTGGGAGCCCCCACACTTCTGTGGTTTACCATGCGGTGGACTCTGGGAAAATGGCTGCCAGGGGTGGCGCAGATGGACACTCCAACACCAAGATCTCGGGAGATTATATCTCAGCGCCAAGATCTCCATCTGCTCATGCACTGCCCCCGGCAGACATTTTGCCAGAGTCCACGACATGGTAAACCATGGAAGTGCGGGGGATGCGGGCTTTCACAAAATGTCAACAGAGCTGTGTAACACCGAACACCCATGTCGTTGCACATTTGAACACCCTTTTCTCCCAGTCTGGAGTCCACAGCATCGTCCTACTCCTGCTTCCAACAGCAGCGACCCTGGGACCCGCTTCAATGCAGAACCAACCCCTGGTAAGCAATAAGATGCATGGATTATAAGAAGCACCACCATTTTATTAAAAAATGTTTTTTTTCTTATTTTTCTCCTCAAAATTTGGGGTGTATCTTATAATCCAACGTGTCTTATAAACTGCAAAATGCAGTAAATCTGAAAATTGTGGGGTGCATTTGTATTCTGTCCCTTGTTGTCTGATACCCTTAAATAAAATCCTAAGTGATCAATTGCCTCCAGAAGTCCATGCAAAGTAAATTGAGTCCACCTGTTTATAATTTATTTTCAGTATAGTTACAACTGTACTATGAAGGCCTCAGGGGTTTGTTTGAGAACATTAGGTTTCAAATAGCATTATAAAAACCAAGGAACACATCCGACAGGTAAGGGATAAAGTTGTGAAGAAGAGAAGAGCAGAGTTAAGTTATATAAAACAGCCCAAGCTCTGAACATGTCACAGAGCACTGTTTAAACCCCTAGTCTCAAACTGCATTCCACGACGGCTGTGAACCATGCGTGTTTTTAAGATTTCCTTAGCATTTCACAAGGTACTGGAATCATTATCTGTGCAGGTGATTAAATTATCACCTGTGCAATACATGGAAATCCTGAAAACATGACCTGTTTGCAGCCCTTGAGGAATGCAGTTTGAGACCTCTGGTTTAAACCATCATCCAAAAATGGAAGAAATATTACACAAATGCAAACCTATTAGGCAGGGAAAACACTAATTACAGTATCAGCCAGGAGGCGCATGGTCACGCTGGAAGCGCTCCAGAAGCCATAGCTCAGAGTGTGTGATCTTGTCTGGATCTGGGACCATGGGACCAGCAGATTCTTTTATTTCTGGAATGCCATGGCATGGAAGAATAGCAACCCCTCACCACGACTACCATCCTGGCCACTTCACACTCTTGTCAGAAGAGACCAATGTAGAACTTTTTGAGCTAAATGTAAAATGATATCTGCAGTGAAAAACTAATACTGCACATCACGCTGAAAACACCATTCTCTCTATCAAACCTGGTTGCAGCATCATGTAGTGGTGATTAGTGTTGAGCAATACTGTCCGATATTGAGAAATATTGGATTGGATTGGATTGGACTGATATCCAAAAAGTATCGGGTATCGCCGATTCCGATACCGGAAGTCCCATTCAAGTCAATGGGACAGAAATATCGGAATTGAAAAAAACCCTTTCTCTACTTGCACATCCTGTTCGGGAGGGGGGAAGAGTGTGGGCAGTGCATGGGCGGACATTGCGTGTCTGTGTGTGGGGGCGGGGTCTGTGCAGGCCTGCTGGGGGTCTGTACGGGCCTGCCGGGGGTCTGTACGGGCCTGCTGGGGGTCTGTGCCGGCTGCCAGGGGTCTGTGCGGACTGCCGGGGGTCTGTACGGGCCTGCCGGGGGTCTGTGCTGGCTGCTGGGGGTCTGTGCCGGCCGTCGGGGGTCTGTACGGGTCTGCTGGGGGTCTGTGCCAGCTGCCGGGGGTCTGTGCCGGCTGCCGGGGGTCTGTACGGGCCTGCCGGGGGTCTGTGCGCGCCTGCCAGGGATTGTGTGTGTGTGCAGGCATCGTCCGATGGGACTACAAGTCCCATCGGGCGATGCCTGCTACATTGACAGTGATTGATACATTAGCCAATGATGGGACAGTAGTAGTTCCATCATCCGGCTAATGTGTTGAATGTAAAAAAAAAATATATACATACTACATACATACTACATATATACTACATTCATACAACTTACATACATACTACATACTACATACATACTTCATACAACATACATACATACTACATACATACTACATATATACTACATTCATACAGCATACATACATACTACATATATACTGCATTCATACAGCATACATACATACTACATATATACTACATTCATACAGCATACATACATACTACATATATACTACATTCATACAGCATACATACATACTACATATATACAACATTCATACAGCATACATACATACATACATACTACATATATACTACATTCATACAACATACATACTACATACATAATACATATATACAACATTCATACAACATACATACATACTACATACATACTACATATATACTACATTCATACAGCATACATACATACTACATTCATACAACATACATACATACTACATACATACTTCATATATACTACATTCATACAACATACATACATACATACTACATATATACTACATCCATACAGCATACATACATACTACATACATACTACATACAAACTACATATATACAACATTCATACAACATACATGCATACTACATATATACTACATACAAACTACATATATACTACATTCATACAACATACTACATATATACTACATTCATACAACATACATACATACTACATACTACATACATACTACATATATACTACATTCATGCAACATACATACATGCATACTACATACTACATATATATTACATTCATATAACATACCTACCTACATAGTACATACTACATACATACTACATACATACAACATGCTACAGACATACAACATACATACTACATGCATACTACATACAATACATTCATACATTAATACAATACATACATATAGACATACAGTACATATAGCATAGAGTACATACTCACCATCACTTGTCACTTTGTTCCCCGAAGCCAGTGTCATCTATGAAAAAAAATTAGAAAATAACAAACAACCGATATACTCCCTGATCCGCAGTAATCCACAAGTGTCCCACGACGATCTCCCATGGAGAACAGCAGCATCAGCTGATGCGACCGCTCTCTAGGGGCCCCGGGAATACAATGACGGGAGGTAGGTATCATTCCGCACTGTATTCCTCCACCACTGTAAAAAAAAATAGTCCCTAGTCTCACTTTTGGCATTGCTGTGTGAGAAAGTTCCCACACAGCTTTTGCCATAAAGTGAGACCAGTGAATAATAGTAACCTCTCAGTGATGCAGTGCAGTAGATCGTCGTGGGACACTCGTGGATTTCTGCTGATCAGGGAGTATATCGGATGTTTGTTATTTTCTAATTTTTTTCATAGATGACACTGGCTTCGGAGATCAAAGTGACAAGTGATGGTGAGTATGTACTCTATGCTATATGTACTGTATGCCTATATGCATGCATTGTATGAATGTATGAATGTATTGTATGTAGTATGTATGTACATGTAGTATGTATGTAGTATATATGTAGTATCCATGTATGTAGTATGTATGTAGTATGTAAGTATGTATGTTGTATGAATGTAGTATGTATGTAGTATGTATGTAGTATGTATGTATGTTGTATGAATGTAGTATGTATGTAGTATGTATGTAGTATATACAGTCATATGTTAAAGTTTGGGCACCCCTATTAATTTTAACCTTTTTTCTTTATAACAATTTTGGTTTTTGCAACAGCTATTTCAGTTTCATATATCTAATAACTGATGGACTCAGTTATATTTCTGGATTCAAATGAGGTTTATTCTACTAACAGAAAATGTGCAATCTGCATTTAAACAAAATTTGACCGATGCAAAAGTATGGGCACCTCAACATAAAAGTGACATTAATATTTCGTAGATCCTCCTTTTGCAAAAATAACAGCCTCTTGTCGCTTCCTGTAGCTATTAATGAGTTCCTGGATCCTGGATGAAGGTATTTGTGACCATTCCTGTTTACAAAACAATTCCAGTTCAGTTAAGTTTGATGGTCGCCGAGCATGGACAGCCCGCTTCAAATCATCCCACAGATGTTCAATGATATTCAGGTCTGGGGACTGGGATGGCCATTCCAGAACATTATAATTGTTCCACTGTATGAATGCCTGAGTAGATTTGGAGCGGTGTTTTGGATCATTGTCTTGCTGAAATATCCATCCCCTGCGTAACTTCAACTTCGTCACTGATTCTTGCACATTATTGTCAAGAATCTGCTGATACTGAGTTAAATCCATGCGACCCTCAACTTTAACAAGATTCTCGGTGCCGGCATTGGCCACACAGCCCCAAAGCATGATGGAACCTCCACCAAATTTTACTGTGGGTAGCAAGTGTTTTTCTTGGAATTCTGTGTTTTTTAGCCTCCATGCATAACGCCTTTTTGTATGACCAAACAACTCAATCTTTGTTTCATCAGTCCACAGGACCTTCTTCCAAAATGTAACTGGCTTGTCCAAATGTGCTTTTGCATACCTCAGGCGACTCTGTTTGTGGCGTGCTTGCAGAAACGGCTTCTTTCGCATCACTCTCCCATACAGCTTCTCCTTGTGCAAAGTGCGCTGTATTGTTGACCAATGCACAGTGACACCATCTGCAGCAAGATGATGCTGCAGGTCTTTGGAGGTGGTCTGTGGATTGTCCTTGACTGTTCTCACCATTCTTCTTCTCTGCCTTTCTGATATTTTTCTTGGCTGCCACTTCTGGGCTTAACAAGAACTGTACCTGTATTCTTCCATTTCCTTACTATGTTCCTCACAGTGGAAACTGACAGGTTAAATCTCTGAGACAACTTTTTGTATCCTTCCCCTGAAAAGCTGTGTTGAATAATCTTTGTTTTCAGATCATTTGAGAGTTGTTTTGAGGAGCCCATGATGCCACTCTTCATAGGAGAATCAAATAGGAGAACTACTTGCAAGTGGCCACCTTAAATACCTTTTCTCATGATTTGATACACCTGGCTATGAAGTTCAAAGCTCACTGAGGTTACAAAACCAATTTAGTGCTTCAGGAAGTCAGTAAAAAGTAGTTAGGAGTGTTCAAATCAAGAAAAAGATAAGGGTGCCCATACTTTTGCACGGGTCAAATTTTGTTTAACTGCAGATTGCACATTTTCTGTTAGTACAATAAACCTCATTTGAATCCAGAAATATAACTGAGTCCATCAGTTATTAGATATATGAAACTGAAATAGCTGTTGCAAAAACCAAAATTGTTATAAAGAAAAAAGGTTAACATTAATAGGGGTGCCCAAACTTTAACATATGACTGTATGTAGTATGTATGTAGTATGTATGCATGTAGTATGAATGTAGTATATATGTAGTATGTATGTAGTAAGTATGCTGTATGTATGTTGTATATACCGTATGTAGTATGTATGTAGCATGTAGTATGTATGTGGTATGTATGTATGTATGTATGTTGTATGTATGTTGTATGAATGTTGTATATATGTAGTATGTATGTATGTAGTATGTAGTATGTATGTAGTATATATGTAGTATGAATATATGTATGTTGAATGAATGTAGTATGTATGTATGTAGTATGTATGTATGTATGTATGCTGTATGAATGTAGTATATATGTAGTATGAATCTATGTATGTTGAATGAATGTAGTATGTAGTATGTACAGTATGTATGTTGCATGAATGTTGTATATATGTAGTATGTATGCTGTATGAATGTAGTATATATGTAGTATGTATCTATGTATGTTGGATGAATGTAGTATGTATGTAGTATGTATGTATGTAGTATGTATGCAGTATGTATGTTTTTTTTTTTTTTTACATTCAACACTTTAGCCGGATGATGGGACTACTACTGTCCCATCATTGGCAAATGTGTCAATCACTGTCATTGTAGTAGGCATCGCTCAGATGCCTGCAAAGACCCCCGGCAGGCGCGCACAGACCCCCGGCAGGCCCGCACAGACCCCCGGCAGGCCCGTACAGACCCCCGGCAGCTGGCACAGACCCCCGGCAGCCAGCACAGACCCCTGGCAGGCCCGTACAGACCCCCGGCAGCTGGCACAGACCCCCGACAGGCCTGTACAGACCCCCAGCAGTCCGCACAGACCCCTGGCAGCCAGCACAGACCCCCGACAGGCCCGCACAGACCCCCGGCAGCCGGCACAGACCCACGCCAGGCCCGTACAGACCCCCGTCAGTCCGCACAGACCCCCGACAGGCCCGTACAGACCCCCAGCAGTCCGCACAGACCCCTGGCAGCCGGCACAGACCCCCGGCAAGCCCGCACAGAGCCCCGGCAGGCCCGCACAGACGGCACATCATGATGCGCACAGACCGCGCATCATGATGACATCATTTCAGCAGCCAATCACAGCCACAACAGTGGCTCATTGCATTATGGGGACTTCCGATTCCCATATCCGATATTGTAAAAATATCGGTACTCGGTATCGGAATTCCGATACAACGAATATCGGCCGATACCCGATATTTGCAGTATCGGAATGCTCAACACTAGTGGTGATGCTTTTTTCAGCATGGACAGAGAAGCTGATCAGAGTTGTTGGGAACATGGATGGAGCTAAACACAGGGTAATCCTGGAGGAAAACCTTTTTATAGGCTGGAAAAGAGTTTAGACTGGGGCAGAGGTTCACCTCCCAAGCAGGACAACGACCCTAAAAATACTGCCAGAGCAACAATCGCAGCATATTCTTGTGCTTACATGGCCCAGACACTGTTCAGACCTAAATCTCATTGATGATCTATGGCAAGACTTGAAAATTGCTGTTCACAGATGCTCTCCATCCAATCTCACTAAGCTAATATTAATTTGCATAGAAGAATGGGCAAAAATTTTAACCTCTATATATGCAAAGCTGGTAGATACATACCGTCAAAATCATTCAACAGTAATTGCAGTGAAAGTTGATCCTACAAAGTATTGACTCAGGGGGCTGAATACAAATGCACATCACAATTTTCAGATTTTTAATTTTTCAAATGTTTATAAAACATTAGGGATGAGAGAACGTGCTTGACAATACTCTGTTATCACTTAAGTATCACGATGCTTGGATGTACTTGTTACTCGGCAAGTAATGGACAATTGTCTGTGTAAAACTTGAATCCATGCCCACATCTTTGGCACCTGTTACACAGCCAATAAGCATGCGGTGATTGCCTGCCCATTACTGTAATGCTCTGGCCATCTTGCTTGTGGCATTACTGTGATTGGCTGGCCATGTGACACCGCCCAGCTCGGCACACTGATGCCATTGCACATCTCTGTAACACTTTTTATTGGAATGAGGGAGTGATTGTCTTGGCCTGTGTGTGCAAAGTGTAACAATCAGAGGCCTTTATTGTTGATACTGGTGTTGAAGCTGAACCATCATATTAACAGACCTTGTATGAGCTAATCATTTGCTTTGCTGCTTGTATCACATACGAATCTGCATTTAACCCAGAGAGGGGGAGAGAATTACAGGAGCAGGAATAGTGACAGAATCCAGTCTGTAGACAAGGATTAGGGCTGAGCAGTCAGTTGGCAAATATATAGCTGCACTTTTTTGGTGGGGTAAAAAATGGAATATATTTGTTCCATCGAGTATTACATGATTTGTGTTACTTTTTTGTGTTACATAACCTCAAAAAAAAGTTTAAAAATTTCCCTAGTTTAAATTTCTTAACCATACACTATTCTGTGTTCTGGATTTTTTTATATTTAACACTCCAAAAAAGAGTTTAAAAATTTAAAGGCATAATTTTGTCATCCATACAGCATTATGTGGTATGGGGTATGTTTTCTTTAATATATAAAACTGAAAACATTTAGCAGTCTTTAATTTCTCAGCTATGCAGTTTCACGTGTTCTGCGGTAAATTTCTGTGATATCTAACAATCCAAAGAGCATTAAAAATTAGCTGGATTACATTTCTCTTCCATACAATATTCCGTGGTCTGGTGGACATTTCCTGTGATCTATAAAACTGAAAAAGAGCATTTAAAATTTTTTAAGGCTACATTTCTCAGCCATACAGTATTAAGTGGTCTGGGGTACATTTCTGTGATTTATAACACTCCAAAAAAGAATTCATTTTTTTACTGTATTCAATAAGTCATAGATACAGTGTAATGTGCGCTTAGTGGGTGACAAAGATTGCAGGCACACGCGAGACTCCTGAGGCAGTGACCGGAGGAATGTCAAAGCCAGACCAGACCCACCAAAGCCCGAACCTAGGCCATATTCTTTACCACTGGGGTTTTTGCGGACTGCAGACAGGAGAGCCAGGATTCAGGTACTGGTGAGTGGACCGCTGGGCCTTGGCTGGTTGGAAGAGACAAGGAGGCGAGCCAGGACCAGATCTTGACAAATGTTATTGGGCCCGCTAGCTGTAAGGTATTGAGAATTATCATCCTGGAGGTGGTAGATACTTATGACTGTCACTGGAGAAGGGGGTCCATTGAAAAGTTTGTGACCCATCATCAAATCTCGTTCAACCATTGGGCAATAGAAGTGGAAAACTTGCCTCAAAGTGTGCAAGAGCTGATGGCTGGAACTAGGGTCACATTCCTCAAAATGGAGGGGCAACATCACTAGTATGCGGTGGATGTAATCCCATAAGGAAGGGAGCATGATGAACCCTTCTTGAGGAATGAATAGGCCTGTAAGAGACTCCTTGAGGTGGCTTGAGACAGGACTATTACCACCCCGAGAGATTGTACTATCTTTAGAGTTCCCCACCTCTTATGCCTTAGCAGCCAATGGTGAAGTGACACAGGGGACTATTGCCCATTTCTATATGTTGGGGGCTTTGGCACTACCTGAAACCGGGTCACTTACAGCCCAAACACTGGGGAATCGGGCTCCAGGAAGCAGGTAGAGGAAGTCACCCCAGCATCAAGAGGAAAGAGAAGAAGCAGACACCTGAAGAGGATTACTGTATTACCCTACTTATAATTGTTTCCTGGCTTTGTACTTTGTGCAAAGCTTTTGTGTGTGTAGGTGGACAACAAGTACACTTTTTAAATATTTGAATGAGGTGTGCCAGTTCTTGCCTTTCAGGGGTGTATGTATGACCATCCATCCTTATAAATATTTCCTGGCTTTGTACTTTCTGCAAAGCCTTTATGAGTGTATAAGTACATAAAGTACACTTTCAAAATATTTGTGTTCAAAACAATTTTATGGATTCAATGACTCATCTATGCAGTTTATTGTTGCCATACAGTGGTATGTAAAACTTACAAAAAGCATAGAAAAAGATTAGACTACTCATCCATAGAGTATTACTTGCTCTCTGTTACATTTTTGGTGTTATATAACACTACAAACAAAGCGTTTAAAATTTTGCATGTTTATTTACATTTCTTGCCTATACACTATTCCGTGTTCTGTGGTTCACATTTGTGATATATAACACTCAAAAAAAAGTTTACAAATTTTTCTGGGTTACATTTCTCAGCCATACAGTAATACGTGTTTTTGGGAACATTTCCTTGGCACATAACTCTCAAAAAACTTGTTTACAAATTTATGAGTATTATATTACTCATTCATAGGGTATGATGTCTTCTTGGATGCATTTAGTTGCTATTTAAGCCTCTAAAAAATATATTAAAAATGTATTCATATTATATTGCCCATCCATACAATAATATGTGTTATTGGTTACATTTCCTTGGTATATAACCCTCAAAAAACATATAAAAAAATTAATCGGTATAATATATTGCTCATACATAGACTTTTACATGTTCTTGAGTACATTTTGTTGCTGTATAAGCCTCAAAAAAACTTGTTTAAAAATCTATTGGAATTATATTGCTAATCCATAGGGTAATACATCTTCTTGGTTAAAGATCCTTGCTGTATATGCCTCAAAAAACTTGTTAAAAATGGATCAGTATAATATATTGCTCATCCATAGACTTTTATATATTCTTGGATAGATTTCGTTGCTATTTAAGCTTTAAAAAACTTGCCCCAAAATTTATAGGCATTATATTGCTCACCCATAGACTATTCTGTGGTCTGGAGTACATTTCATTAGTATATAACCCTCAAAAAACTTGTTCAAAATTTATCAGAATTATATTGCTCATCCATAGGTTATTACATCTTTTTGGGTACAGTTTATTGCTATATAAGCCTCAAAAAAGTTGTTCAAAACTTTAAGCTGTGTTCACAGGTTGCACATTTGGTGGGTTTTACCACTTTTTTTTCTGCGCGTAGTTGGGACAAAACCTGATACCAGCAAAGTGAATGAAAAACCTGAAGTGTCATGCACACATTGAGTACTTTTACCTTTTACAGATTTGGGGCAGAAAATAATCTGCAGCATGTCAATTGTCTGTCTGTTTTTGCTCTGCGTTTTTCACCGTTGACTTCTCTCAAATCACTAAAAAACGCAGCTTCCCTTTTCCTGCCAAGAGTTGCAGAAATGGTCCAGAACTTTTGCTCAATGTGTGCACATGCACTTATCAGTATTATATTGCTAACCCATATAATAATCCATGGTCTGGAGTGCTTTTCCCTGGTATATAACCTTCAAAAGTGCATGGTCATTATGAGTTTAGGAATAGCAATAAAAGACAATTTGAACAGAATTTGCAGGAGGCAAATGTCTAATACAGGGAGTATCTGAGTCCCTAATTTTTGACAGTTCTTGCTTCCTTGCAAAATTACACTGAAATTTCCTATTTTTATAAAAAAAAATCAATTTAGGTTTACTTAAATTATATATTTTTAAAATCCTTTTTAAATATTGTTTTATATACAAGTCATCATACAGGAAAAAATGTTTCTTAGGCTAGATTCACATTAGCACATTTTACATGCAGCGCACGGTGCCGCTAAGCCCCGCCTGCTCCATGCCCGCCCCATCCGGTCATCGCCTGCTACTATCGCACACGGCTGCATGCGATCTGCGCACCCTATCTTTAGCATAGGGTGCGCAGACTGTGCGATAGCCGTGCGCTAGTAGGATTTTGGCGTGCGCTGCGCACTTTTGAAGGTGCGCAGAGCGCGCCAAAATGCAACATGGTGCATTCGGCGCACACCGGCGCACCTTCAAAAGTGCGCAGCGCACGCCAAAATCCTACTAGCACACGGCCAGCGCATGGTCTGCGCACCCTATGCTAAAGATAGGGTGCGCAGATCGCATGCAGCCATGTGCGATAGTAGGAGGCGATGACCGGATGAGGCGGGCATGGAGCGGGCAGGGGGCGGGGCTTAGCGGCGCCGTGCGCTGCATGTAAAATGCGCTAATGTGAAACTAGCCTTAACTTAATTTTTTCCTGTAAAATGCAACTTCTCGTCGGTTTGGACTGTTTTATTGTCAGTCCTTAAAGTGGAGTAAAAGTGTGACTTCATTGTTCTTAACAGTAATCTGGGAGTCAGAGATGCTTCCAGGGGTCTTCCTCATGCTGTTCTCCTTCCATTCAGTACTTTTTCCATCCATTTGAACATTTTCACTGCCCCCAGACCTCTTTGTAGAGTCTGCGGGATAAAAGCTCGGCTTTACCATTGACTTATTCTTGTTACTCGAAACAAACTTTAGGAATTGCTCGGTTCAAGCAACGGTGAATGCTCACTCATCTCTAAAAACCATGTATCATTTCCTTTACACTTCACAAATACTTCCTACTTTGTGTTGCTGTAGCACATAAAATCCTAATAAAATAGATTTAAAGGGAACCTGACAGGTCTCCCGTGGCCTCCAACCCACCAGAATTAGAGTATTTGTTGCTAAATACCCTGTCTAAAAAACCTTCTAGAATACTTAACATCTAGACTGACATTTAAAAAAAGGCTTTAGAAACTATGAATTTCCTGGGCTATTTAGGCTTTTGACAAGTCGTGGGACTTAGTTTTCCCCAAACTAACGTTCCCTTTCTTCACCCATATCATTGCTTCTCAGAAGCTGGGAGTAGGCTTCCTAACTTCAGAGGCTCACTGAGCATGTCTTGCAGTGTCTTCCTCATTGTGGAAAAAATGTGGAAAGGTTCATAAGTAGTGTTGAGCTTTCCGATACCGCAAGTATCGGGTATCGGCCGATATTAGCTGTATCGGAATTCCGATACTGACTTCTGATACTTTTTTCGTATCGGATACCGGAATCGGAAGTTCCCATAAAGCTATCAGCCTGCTCAATTTGATTCAGCCAATGGGAATCCTCAGAAGTGTGGGCACATTCTGTTAGGCATGTTAACTATTGGCATGACTGTGATTGGCTGCTGAAATGACGTCATCATGATGCGCGGTCTGTGCACATCATGATGCGTGGTCTGTGCCGACTGCGGGGGGTCTGTGCCGACTGCCGGTGGTCTGTACGGGCCTCTCGGGGGCCTGTGCCGGCTGCCGGTGGTCTGTGCGGGCCTGCCGGGGGCCTGTGCCAGCTGCCGGTGGTCTGTACGGGCCAGCCGGGTGCCTGTGCCGGCTGTCGGTGGTCTGTGCGGGCCTGCCGGGGGTCTTGTGTGTGTGCAGGCATCATCCGATGGGACTACAAGTCCCATCAGGCGATGCCTGCTACACTGACAGTGATTGACACATTAGCCAATGATGGGACAGTAGTAGTCCCATCATCCGGCTAATGTGTTGAATGTAAAAAAAAAAAAAAAAAATACTACATACATACTACATGCATACTACATATATACTACATTCATACAGCATACATACATACTACATACATGCTACATATATACTACATTCACACAACATACATACATGTATACTACATACATGCTACATATATACTACATTCATACAACATACATACTACATACATGCTACATATATACTACATTCATACAACATACATACTACATACATGCTACATACATACTACATTCATACATACATACTACATACATGCTACATATATACTACATTCATACAACATACATACTACATACATACTACATATATGCTACATATATACCACATACATACTACATATATACTACATTCATACAGCATACATACATACATACTACATACATGCTACATATATACTACATTCATACATACATACTACACACATGCTACATATATACTACATTCATACAACATACATAGATACTACATACATGCTACATATATACTACATTCATACAACATACATATATACTACATACAGTACATGCTACATACATACTACATACATACAACATGCTACAGACATACAACATACATACATACTACATACTGCATACATACTACATACAACATACATACATTCATACAATACATACATACTACATACAATACATTCATACAATACATACATAGACATACAGCGTCTGTCACATTGGTGAACCATATGTTTTTTATGCATCTATTCTGTTTTTAATCATTTTTTTGGAATAAAGTCTTTTGATTTTAACCATCCTTTGGTCGAAGTTGCTGGAACATCTCCCAAGTATTGTGCCTACAAGATTTTCCGGAATCCAAGTTCCCTGCACCGCCCAGGATTGATTGCATTCCTCCAGACTTCGCATTTGCTACGGTTTGGTGAGCTGACAAAAAACTTTTTCCTTTGTATACATAGACATACAGTACATATAACATAGAGTACATACTCACCAATACTTGTCACATTGTTCCCTGAAGCCAGTGTCATCTAAGGAAAAATATGAAAATAACAAACAAGCCATATACTCCCTGATCCACAGAAATCCACGCATGTCCCACGCCGATCTCCCGTGGAGAGCAGCAGCATCAGCTGATGCGACCGCTCTCTAGGGGCTCAAGGAATCCAGTGTCGGGGGGTGGGTATCCTTCCGCACTGTATTCCTCTGCCACTGTAAAAAAATAGTCCCTAGTCTCACTTTTGGCATTGCTGTGTGAAAAAGTTCCCATGCAGCATTTGCCATAAAGTGAGACATGGGACTATTTTTTTTCAGTGGTGGAGGAATACAGTGCGGAAGGATACCTACCTCCCGACACTGGATTCCTGAGCCCCGTAGAGAGCAGTTGCATCAGCTGATGCTGCTGCTCTCCACGGGAGATCGGCATGGGACACTCTCTCCTGGATTTCTGCTGATCAGGGAGTATTTGGTGGTTTGTATTTTCATATTTTTCCTTAGATGACACTGGCTTCGGGGATCAAAGTGACAAGTATTGGTGAGTATGTACTCTGTGTTATATGTACTGTATGTCTATATGTATGTATTGTATGAATGTATGAATGTATTGTATGCAGTATGTATGTTGTATGTCTGTAGCATGTTGTATGTATGTATGTAGTATATACTGTATATACACTCACTGGCCACTTTATTAGGTACACCATGCTAGTAACGGGTTGGACCCCCTTTTGCCTTCAGAACTGCCTCAATTCTTCGTGGCAGAGATTCAACAAGGTGCTGGAAGCATTCCTCAGAGATTTTGGACCATATTGACATGATGGCATCACACAGTTGGCGCAGATTTGTCGGCTGCACATCCCTGATGCGAATCTCCCGTTCCACCTCATCCCAAAGATGCTCTATTGGATTGAGATCTGGTGACTGAGGAGGCCATTTGAGTACAGTAAACTCATTGTCATGTTCAAGAAACCAATCTGAGATGATTCGAGCTTTATGACATGGCGCATTATCCTGCTGAAAGTAGCCATCAGATGTTGGGTACATTGTGGTCATAAAGGGATGGACATGGTCAGCAACAATACTCAGGTAGGCTGTGGCGTTGCAACGATGCTCAGTTGGTACCAAGGGGCCCAAAGAGTGCCCAGAAAAAATTCCCCACACCATGACACCACCACCACCAGCCTGAACCGTTGATACAAGGCAGGATGGATCCATGCTTTCATGTTGTTTACGCCAAATTCTGACCCTACCATCCGAATGTCGCAGCAGAAATCGAGACTCATCAGACCAGGCAACGTTTTTCCAATCTTCTACTGTCCAATTTCGATGAGCTTGTGCAAATTGTAGCCTCAGTTTCCTGTTCTTAGCTGAGAGGAGTGGTACCCAGTGTGGTCTTCTGCTGCTGTAGCCCATCTGCCTCAAAGTTCGACGCACTGTGCGTTCAGAGATGCTCTTCTGCCTACCTTGGTTGTAACGGGTGGCAATTTGAGTCACTGTTGCCTTTCTATCAGCTCGAACCAGTATGCCCATTCTCCTCTGACCTCTGGCATCAACAAGGCATTTCCGGCCACAGAACTGCCGCTCACTGGATTTTTTTTCTTTTTCGGACCATTCTCTGTAAACCCTAGAGATGGTTGTGCGTGAAAATCCCAGTAGATCAGCAGTTTCTGAAATTCTCAGACCAGCCCTTCTGGCACCAACAATCATGCCACGTTCAAAGGCACTCAAATCACCTTTCTTCCCCATACTGATGCTCGGTTTGAACTGCAGGAGATTGTCTTGACCATGTCTACATGCCTAAATGCACTGAGTTGCCGCCATGTGATTGGCTGATTAGAAATTAAGTCTTAACACACAGTTGGACAGGTGTACCTAATAAAGTGGCCAGTGAGTGTATATGTTGTATGAATGTAGCATATATGTAGCATGTATGTACTATGTATGTATGTTGTATGTAGTATGTATGTTGTATGAATGTAGTATATATGAAGCATGTATGTAGTATGTAGTATGTATACTCCAAGCAAAAATCATCACGGAAGGTGCCGTGAGGACCAAAGAAGTCAAAAACAATGAAATAAATAAAATATAAATTTTTATTGATTACAGATTAAAAATAACATAAATTGTATTAAAAAGACAGGACTAAGGTCTCCAACATGGGGGGTAGGAAAAAACCAGCAAAGGATATATGGTATCTCCAGAGTGTATAAAATAGCTATTTGGAGTATATCCAAAATTCAGTACGAATCAGAAAAAATCCCACCGAAGCCAGTAAAAGGTAAAATATTAAAGGCCTATATTCCAACAGCAGTTATAAAAAACTTGCAAAGATGGGTGCTGTAAGCACTACAAAAGGAAGAAAATGGCCTGGTATACCGAATGGCTAGGGAGGGAAATAATGAAGTGGAGGAGAATTAAGGTGAAATTAAATATTGACCCTGTGAGACCCATGGAACAAGGGTCATATAATGTGAAAAAACATTCATGTGAATATAAATATTCAAAAAGTCCCAACAAGGTAAATAAGAGAGAATTCTTGATCCCCTTCTTCTCCGTATGTTTTGTCAGACCAAGGAGAATGATCAGACCGTCATGTGATCAAATAATACGAATTTTCCATGTACTGATTGTGAACCACGGATAACATCAGATAGCATTAAATTTATCTAAAAAATAAAATAAGAATATTAATTTAAAAAGAAGAAAAAATTTGGAGCCTGAAATAAGAAAAATAATAAATTTAGAAAACCAAGAATAAAAAACATTAAAAAAGACAAGTTATAATATAACGAACACCTAAAACAACCTGACTCAGGATATGCAGTTAGAGGAAAGAATTGAAACCAAAATTTTCATTGAGACCGTAGTGAGTAATGGTCCCTAGACGGTAAATCCATTTACTTTCAAGTTGTGCTAGGATTTTACTCAAATCTCCTCCACGTATGCCTAATTCAATTTGATCAATAGCTTTGAATAGAAGACCCTTGGAATTACAATTGTGATGAGATTTAAAGTGGCGTGGAAGCGTTTTTAAAGTGGAATTATCTTCAATGGTTTGGGCTTTTTGAATATCCCGGACATGTTCTCGTATACGGATTTTGAATTCCCGATTGGTTAGCCCTATATAAACAAGGTTACAGGGACAAGTTGCATGATATATGATGCCCTGAGAGGAACAGGTTAAATGTTTACGAATTTCAAAAGTCCGGGATCCATCATGGTTAGTAAATAGATGTGCTTTTTTTGTATTGATGCATGCTTTACAAAGGCCACAGGGGAAAAAAACAGATTTTAAAGGATTAGGCTACTTTCACACATCAGGTTTTCGGCGTCAGGCGCGATCCGGCGTCGTGCCGGAATGCCGGATCCGGCAAATGTTTTGAAAAACCTGATGTGCCGGATCCGGTTTTCTGCCGGATCCGTCTTGTTCTTGACAGACAAAACCGGATCCGTCTCATCCGGTTCATCCGTTTTTCTATCCGTTTTTCGACGGATTACGCCGGATCTGGTTTTTAAAATTGACCCTTGTGGCCTTCCGAACGGGATTGGCTACTGGAAAACTATATATAGCATGTTCCTACAGCCCTTCTTTGACAGGTTGTAGAGGAGAAAGTGCAGGTTGGAGAGAAGAGCAAGTTACTGGCGAAGATGGATGTTGTCATTGGAAATATTACCACTAGAAGTTCTGTGACGGTTTCAGTAATGAGGGACAATTTTGCACTATACTTTATGTCACCTCAAGGCAGAGTACACTGGCAGGATGACAGAGTGTGAAAGATTTGTGCCCTAAAACTTGTGTACCTTCTGGACCAACAGTATATACCTTTGCCAACCAAAGTTGGCTATCTTGTCATGGTCTACTATTTTTAGCTTTAGGCCACAGGTGTGTTCCTTGGTTGTGTTTTATGCAAAGTATTTCACCTTTTAACAAAAGTTGTGTACATTGTTAGGAAATCACCAACAATAAACACAACTTTTCAGGTGAAATACTTTGCTTCAAACACAACCAGGAACACAACTGTGGCAAAAAGCTAAAATTTACCCACAGTTATATACCTGGTTTTAAATACCTTTTTACCTTTTAAATACCCTGTATTTAACCTTTTTTTAAACATATTTCGCCGCAGAAAGAAATGACAGACAACCAGTGTAAACAATAATTTAACTTTTATTTAAAATATTGTTTTTTGTGTAAACTGTTTTTAAAGTTAAAAAAACTTTTTTAATAAAGGTTTGAAACCGACCAAATGGGCATTTTTATTACAAAAAAAACATTATAACCCGGTGTAGTGTGGGGTGGAAATACTGCTGGAGGGGCTGCGGGACACTTCGACAATGGGAGTGTGGAGAGAGGACTGGGATCGTGGTGGGGAAGGTACAGTTAGAGGTGATGGTGTGGAAAAAGCTACAGAATGGGTGGACATGTGGGAGGCAGAAGAGGTGGTGGGCGGTGGAGTGGAGGGTTGGGCAGGGACTGTAGGAGCAGATGATGTTGATGGAAAGTTGTATGGGGAAGGAGTTTGGTACGGGGAAGGAGTTTGGTACGGGGAAGGAGTTTGGTACGGGGCAGGTTGCTGGAAGTGGGGAGATGTCTGGTACTGGGGAGGTTGCTGGTACTGGTGAGGTTGCTGGTATGTAATAGGAGGGGGAGGATGGAAAGTGGCTGGAGGGGGTGCAGATGTAATAGGAGGGGGAGGATGGAAAGTGGCTGGAGGGGGTGCAGATGTAATAGGAGGGGGAGGATGGAAAGTGGCTGGAGGGGGTGCAGGTGGAGGAACTACAGTGGTGGGAGGTGGAGGTTGGGATGTAACCTGCTGTAGAGCACCGTGGCACGAATGCATTACATGCATCTGCTGGGTAGGAGATAGTGTTGCCATGCGCTCCACAACAGACCTGAAAAAGGTGTGGTTTGGCGAAGATCTTGCTTCTGAATGCATGGTTTGCAGAAGTGTCTTCACCTCCAGAATGCTGGAGTTGATCTGCTGAAAGCCTGCGGAGATTTGCTCTGACAAGACTTTTAGACAGTTCTGGAAAGATGCATTCAGATGCAAGAACTCTGGCGCATAACTCTTTTCCTGACCCCTCTGCCGCTGCCGCCCAGTACCCGCAGGTGTACTAGAGGTGGCAGGGGCAGAAGGGTGAGGTAAAGGGAAAGCGATCTCCTCACCAGCAGCTTCATGTAATGTAGGCGGCCACGATGCTCCTGTGCTGGTGGATGGGACAGATGGGTCGAATGTGTGGGAAGGCTGGGAAGGTGCAGATGTACCGGGGCGGTCGAAGTGTCCCTCGGTGCCGGTCTCCTCAGGGATCGCCTCAGAAGGGTCCAATCGTGCAGGCTCCCGAGTGCTGCTCACCGTGCTGTGGAATAAAGAGAAAAAAAAACAATTAAAATACTGACATGGTATGGCCCTGGCTGAAAAAAAAAGTTACATCTAACATTTTTTTTCACATGTGGTGTGTAATATTTACCTTCTAGTGACCATTGTTTCCTGGAGGAACGACAGGGCTTGTGCGTACTTGTACTTGCTCCTGCGTCCTCCAGATCCACTCGGGGCCCGCATCTCTTTATTGAACTCCTTCTTGAAACGATCCCTCACAGACCGCCACCGATTCACAATTCTGTTCCCTGAAACGAGAAAGGAGTGGTTAGTATACAACATCAGTGTTTCACAAACTCCAGTCCTCATGGTCCCCAGGGGTCATGTTTTCAGGATTTCCATAGTAAATAGAAATCCTGAACACATGATCCGTGGGGACCACGAGGACTGGAGTTTGGGAAACACTGGTTTACATCAAGCAACCGGTACTGTATATACTTATGCTCTTTAATCTGGGCCCGAACATCGAGGTCCTCCCAGCGGCCCACAAGGAGCGAACAGATTTCCTCCCAGAGTCGTCGGGTAACGATAAGGTCAGCGTGGCGGCGGTCAGCCATATTCCAGAGCGGCTCCCTTTCTCTGACGAGATCGATGAGGTGGTCCACATCGAGTCCTCCATCCTCACCGTCAGAGTCGGGAGCACGCTGTGAAGGCTGTTAAAGAAAAAGACAAAAAATAACATAATTAGCCTCCACAAAAGAAATGAAATAAAAAGTGCAAAAAAACAAAGCAAAAATATTTATACTTACACGCTGGTGACCGCCGCGTTGCTGTCGCCGACGACCCTGGGAGGCACTGCGAGGACCTCTTGGCCGAGCACCAGATTGGGAAGACTAGAGAAGAAAACAAAAAATGTTATGTCTTTGGATGTAGGCATTTGTTTGCTGTGTGTGGTCTGCAGAACATTGTTTTCTATGTGTTGTGTGTAGTGTGATGTTGTGTTTGATGCAAAAAACTTACCAATTGTGAGCCCACTCCAAGTGTCTGTCCACCCCTTCCTTCTTCTTCTGGGAGCTCCTCTTCATCTTGTGAATCCTGTTTTGAAATAAAAGGCAATGAATAGACATATATTACAGAGATGATGGATTTTGGAAATAAAAACTTACCGTCAAACGCTGACGATGCGAGGGAGGGCTCCCAGAAGATGATGTGCTGTCTTCCTGATGGCCACACTCCATGCCTGTGGGTGGTGTTCCAGCTGCTGCCATTGCTGCTGCTGCTGCTGCATCTATTGGGCGGCTGTTGAATAAAGAGAAACAAAGGGCCAATGAATATCTTGATATTCAATAGCCCTAGTTTGGAGGAATGGGGGATTTGATAATTACCGTCTCTCATCTGCTGCTGGCCTCCCCTCCTCAGCATGTTCCATTTGCTGCTCCATTTGGGGTGGTGGTGGTGCTGATGGTGCTGCAGTGGTCACCTGCCTTCTCCTGCTGCGCTTGGTTGCTTTCTTGGGTGGCATGTTGGGTGTGGCTGTGGGTCCCACTGTCTTGCTTTTATATATGTCTTGTGGGCAGAGCTACTGAGCATGCTCAGACCAAAAAAAACGGATCCGGCAACCGGATCCGGCTTTTGCCGGATCAGGCGCATTGCGGCGCTCATAGGCTTTCATTGTGTGAAAAAGCCGGACGCGCCGGATCCGGCGTGTCCGGCTTTTTCGCCGGAGACAAAAAACGTTACAGTAGACGTTTTTTCCAGACGCCGGATCGCGACACATTGCGACACATTGCCGGATCCGGCGAAAACCGGATGAAACGCATGGCCATCCGGCGCGATCCGGCACAAATGCAAGTCAATGGGGGGGAAACCGGATCCGGCATTGCATTTCGCCGGATCCGGTTTCTGTCAAAAGCGCCGGATCGCGCCTGACGGCGAAAACCTGATGTGTGAAAGAGGCCTTACATCCAGGTTTCGTAGTAGAATCATAGTGGCTGTGGACCAATAGATCCTTCAGATTACGACTCCTCCTAGCCACTAAGGATGGAGTGGAGGGAAGAATTTTTTGTAAGATGGGATCTGTTTTTAAGATATACCAGTGTTTCCTGAAAATAAATTTCAGATCTTCCCATTGATTATTAAATGTTGAAATAAATCTAATTTGATCTGGCATTTCCTGCCGTTTTTTAGGAGCCGAATACAGTAGTTTTTCTCTGGATGTGTTTTTAGCCCTCCTATAACCATTTTTTATGCTCCGTTTACTATAACCCCGATTCAAAAATCTTTTAGTCAAATTCGCCGCTTGCCACTCGAAATCTGCATCATTGGAGCAGATACGTCTCGCCCTCAAAAATTGACCAGTGGGTATCCCCTTAATGGTTGCAGAAGGGTGGGATGATGTGGCATGTAATAGAGAATTAGTAGCCGTAGATTTTCTATATAGATTGGTGCTGATAATTCCCTCTTTAGATGCTGAAATTTTGAAATCTAAAAAATCCAATTCTCTTCCAAATTGGTATGTTAATTTAATGTTAACCTCATTTTCATTTAATTTAGCCATTAGGTTATGTAGATCAGCCACTGAGCCTTCCCAAATAAACCATACATCATCGATGTATCTCATCCAACCCTGGACAAGGTTGATGCCCGCCATGGTATCACCCAGGAATATTTCCCTTTCCCATGCCCCCAAAAAAAGATTAGCATAAGATGGGGCACAGGAGGCCCCCATGGCGGTGCCTTGGGTTTGTAGATATGTATTATTATTGAAAGTGAAAATGTTATGTGTTAATAGAAATTCCAAAAGGGTGAGTATCAAACCAGACAAAGCTGGATCCAAATTGCTAGTCTGAAGATACCAGGCAGTAGCTCTAAGTCCATCCTCATGTCTTATCGAGGTGTAAAGGGATTCAATATCCGCTGTTACCATTATCATGTGTTCATCCAAATAAAGATTATTCAATTTTTGGAGAGCTGCCGTGGTATCCTGGATGTAGGAAGGTAAAGTGAACACTAATGGTTTTAAGAAGAAGTCAACAAAATTTGAAATAACTTCACATAGGCCTCCATTACTTGAGATGATGGGTCTACCTGGAGGATCACTGGGGTCCTTGTGTAATTTGGGGATTAGATACAGAGTAGATAATTTAGGATGATGCTTACGAATTGTTTCCACCATATTTTTAGGGATTATTCCTTGTTCAAAGGCTTGTTCAATTATTTGGAGCAATTCTGCTTGGAATTTTGATAATGGGTTAAATGATAATTTTCGATAACAAAGGGGGGTATTAAGCAACTTATATGCTTGTTGTTCATATAGTTTTTTTGGCCAAATTACCAAATTTCCCCCTTTGTCAGCAGGTTTGAATACTACATCTTTGAGCGACTGTAGATGGGTTAGAGTTTCTTTTTCTTCCCTACTTAAATTGGAAAGCCAAGGAGGTTTTGTTGGTAATGCCTCTATTTCCGCCGTGAGAACTTGTGTGAAAATCTCCACAGCGGGGCAGAGACTAATAGATGGAAATTTCCGGGACTTGTTAAATAAATTGTGTGGAAAATTACTTACCTGAGGACTGTTGTTTTCCTCTAGAAGTTCCTCTAAATTTCTTAACGCCTCCCTCTCTTCCACTGTGGAGAAGTTATCAATGAGACCGTCTTTGTGATGAAATCTCTTTAAAATGAGTTTCCTGGAGAAAAGGTGTAAATCCCTCACCACACTGAAGGTGTCCAGTGGACATGTGGGCGAGAAAGTTAGACCTCGCTCCAGGAGTCTTACCTCCACAGAGGACAATTGGTGGGTGGAAAGATTGATTACCTTCAGCTGGTCACCCTGGACGCGTAGATTCCTAGATCTCGTGAAGATATCTGGTACTCTTTTGCCGGCTCTAAGGGTCATTCCACTGCTCGTAGTTTCTCCATTTCTCCTTGAGAAAGCGCTATCTGTAAGCGCGAAACGCGCGTCGGAGATGTTTTCACAGCCTGGGGCACTTGAGCACCATTAGGTAAGTGTCCTTAACGCCAGACCACTCCTTGTGACCATGGCATTGTTAGAGTTTTTGGGACCATGACTGCTTATTTGTTATGCTCTACTTACTCCTGCCATGTGATATTTATTCCGGTTATGATATACTTATTTTTATACATAGGCAGCAGTTTTCTGCCCGCACTTTGTAAGGGCTCACCCACTGTAGGTGGGCTTAGTGCAGTGGCGCCCAAGTTGTGACTCCTATATGGATATCTTTTCACAACCTGGGGCACTTGAGCTTTCTCAGGCAAATATCCCCATTGCTATTGTACTGTTTATTACCATGGCACTGTTGGTGGCTCTTGGACCATGACCACCCATTTTTCTTTCTGCTATGTGCAGTTTGCCCCTGCCATTTTTTGATATCTACTATGGCTTTAACCATTATATGTTCTCCCATATAGGCAGTGTCACTCTGTATGTACTAATTTTAGGGCTTATTTATATGGGTGGGCTTAACGTGATGGTGCTCAATGTGTGACCCCCACATATCCCTTTTCTTGGTTTTTGGTGTCATATTTTATATGCAATTATGCTATGATTATTGTACGCTTTTTTCCCTGTATTTTTGGTGTTAATAAAATTTGATATTTTTATACACAACTCTGGATTCAAGTACTCCGTTTCTCTTGGTTTTTATAGATATCTATGGAGTAGAACCATCTATGATTATGGCAGGCCCTTACCTGAGGCCATTGCCATTTGTTTTGTATAAAGTATTGGGCTATCCTGTTGTATCCATTTCCGGTATTTCACCGGAAGCCATATACCTAATGGCAGGTCCTATGCACACAACTCTGGTCACGTGACCGGTTATACTGACCCACGGTAGCTATAAAGATTGCAGGAACACCCTTACCTGTTAGAACGCCCCGGGAAGAAGCAACTTATGCGAAACAGTGCTGTCGGGCGGCGGTGGGGGAATTAGGTTCACCAGCTTACAGCCCTTCCATCGGCCTCATTTCACAGTGGTCAGCAACAGGTAAAATCCTATTCCTTACATTGCACCATTTGCATTTTGGTCATTAATTATGCTGTGCCCCCCCCTTTTTTGGATATAACTCCTGTTTATTATTTCCCTCCCTAGCCATTCGGTATACCAGGCCATTTTCTTCCTTTTGTAGTGCTTACAGCACCCATCTTTGCAAGTTTTTTATAACTGCTGTTGGAATATAGGCCTTTAATATTTTACCTTTTACTGGCTTCGGTGGGATTTTTTCTGATTCGTTCTGACTTTTGGATATACTCCAAATAGCTATTTTGTACACTCTGGAGATACCATATATCCTTTGCTGGTTTTTTCCTACCCCCCATGTTGGAGACCTTAGTCCTGTCTTTTTAATACAATTTATGTTATTTTTAATCTGTAATCAATAAAAATTTATATTTTATTTATTTCATTGTTTTTCACTTCTTTGGTCCTCACGGCACCTTCCGTGATGATTTTTGCTTGGAGTATATTTATTGAAGTGACTATTGCCTTTTTGATTTAGGATCATGGGTATAACTATGTAGTATGTATGTATGTTGTATGAATGTAGTATATATGTATGTATGTTGTATATATGTATGTTGTATGAATGTAGTATATATGTAGCATGTATGTAGTATGTAGTATGTAGTATATAAGTATGTTGTATATATGTAGCATGTATGTATGTATGTTGTATGAATGCTGTATATATGTATTTTGTATGTAGCATGTATGTAGTATGTATATATGTAGTATGTATGTAGTATGTATGTAGTATATATGTATGTTGTATGAATGTAGTATATATATAGCATGTATGTAGTATGTATGTATGCTGTATGAATGTAGTATATATGTAGTATGTATGTAGTATGTTTTTTTTTTTTTTTACATTCAACACATTAGCCGGATGATGGGACTACTACTGTCCCATCATTGGCTAATGTATCAATCACTGTCAGTGTAGCAGGCATCGCCCGATGGGACTTGTAGTCCCATCGGACGATGCCTGCACACACACAAGACCCCCGGCAGGCCCGTACAGACCACCGACAGCCGGCACAGGCCCCCGGCAGGCCGGCACAGGCCCCCGAGAGGCCCATACAGACCACCGGCAGCCGGCACAGGCCTCCGGCAGGCCGGCACAGGCCCCCGAGAGGCCCATACAGACCACCGGTAGCTGGCACAGGCCCCCGGCAGGCCGGCACAAGCCCCCAAGAGACCGACAGCCGCACAGGCCCCCGACAGGCCAGCACAGGCCCCCGAGAGGCCGGTACAGACCACTGAGCGGCCTGTACAGACCCCGCCCGCACACACAGACACGCACAGTGTCTGCCCACGCACTTCCCACACTCTTCCCCCCTCCCGAACAGGCTGTACAAAGCAAGAAAGGGGTTTTTTCAATTCCAATATTTCTGTCCCATTGACTTGAATGGGACTTCCGGGATCGGAATCGGCGATACCCGATACTTTTTTAGATCGGCCGATCCATTCCGATCCGATATTTTTTAGTATCGGGTGGTATCGCTCAACACTATTCATAAGATATGAATACTATTTCAAGGCACTGTAGTTTCTCTAGTGCTATGATTAGGTAACCGAGGAGGATAATAGGGGCATAGGCGAGGCAACCAAATAACCAGAGAGGTTGGTAACTTAGCGGATTGCAGAACCCTTAACTGACAATACAACTAGAATTAGCCGTGGGACGTACCTACGATGCCCTAGACGCCTTGGCACAGCCAAAGAATTAACTAAACCTAAAGAGAGAGAGGGGAAAGCTAAACTGCCCCAGAGTAGAACCCCAAAGGAATAGATAGCCCCCAAATATATATTGCCGGTGATACAAGATGAGGCTCAAACTCAGGAAGAAAATAGACTAAGCAATTGATGGGGCCTAAAATGTCTAGATAGAATAGGACAGGAAAGGATACTGTCTGCAATCATGCAAAAAACCCTAAGCAAAATTCCAACACGTCTGATATGCAAAAATACTGAGGCCACACGACCTCTCCCCCACTAAATTAGAACTCTGGTGTAACTAGACACAAACAAAAGATACTGATATAACAGGGGATTAGAAATACTGCAAAGATTGACATAAGCTGTGGCAAATGAAACAGAGTCCAGCACAGATTCCAGCAGGGAACCAGGCTGGACTCACACCAGCAAGGCAGAAATCAGAGACAAGCAAAAAATGGATCAAATGCAAAAAGATTCAAGCAGACAAATAACTTATCTGAAAGATGCAGAACAAAGCAGGAGGCAAGCAGACTTCCAAAAAGCTCAGGAGGAAAACCAAATCACCGGCAAGAGCTGAGGGAAGGTTGCTCACTTAAATCTCCCCAGTCTGTAACACCTGACCTCCAATCATCCTGCTCAGGTGATTGACTTCTGTCAGCCCGTCCAGCTCCATTACCAGCAGCAACCACCAGAGGGTGCCCAAACTCAAAAGCCAGGTGAAAACTGTTCACAACACTCTAGCAAATATCCCAACTATTTGCCCAAATATGAGTGGTATGAAAAAAATCATATGTACTATAATAATAGTGATTTCACAGAGTAAATAACAAACATTTTCTGCGACCAGCATGGCAGGTCTGATCTTCTGCTTGGAAAAGTCAATGTCTAATGACACCAGCAGGAAGTGGAAGTTAAGAGATCTCTGGTTGATAAATTAACTCTCATAATATCTTATTGTGCATGGCATTCTGTTTTGAAAGTGAACAATAGATGACGCCTCAACTTGGAGATAAAAACTATACATTTCTTGGGAATCCACAAACAATTTACTATTCGCAAAATGACTAAACAATTACACAGACTTTTTATGAAGTCATCCAAAAATGTTTCAGAATAGGTTAGCTGTTTTCAAAATAAATATACACTGGATTGGCATCAGCCTTCAAAACACATTGTATGAATGAATGAAGATCCAGAGAACATACATCCTTATCTTTACTCTGTGCCAGCACCCTTGAATTACCGCTCCTTTCCTCTTTGCTTTTCTTTCCACCAGTGTGTGGGTCAGTGGTCAGAGCACCAACCCTTTATTCTTACAAGTACGGAGTTGTGCCACGTCACAACCCAGGCAGATGAGCATATACAATCCTTTTCTCTCTGTGTCTCATATTGAGGGTTACACATTTGGCACACATTTTCTCTTTTTCATTACATAGTTAAATGTTTTGATTTAGTATAATAATTTTTATTTTGATTTTTTGCTAAGTAGATTAATTCCCCCTGCTCAAAAATGACTAAATAACAACAATGGCCAAGCGGTAAATACTCGGCTTCCAAATGCCGCAACAGCCCACAGTATAGTTGTGGGGTGTACGGTTCAAAAATTGAACTAGTCAAAATGGTTTGTAAAAAGTAAAATTTGTGTATTTTTTGTAAAATACACCAACCACCTGCAGTAGTGTTGTGGGCTGCACTGCAGTACTAAAATGGACTAGTGAAACAGTTATGCCAAAATAAATTAAAAAAAATATATATATATATATTTTTTAAAATCATTATTCCCAAGGGGAGGGAAAGCTGTAATCAAGAAAAACTAGGTGGGTGTATATGCCCTAAAAGACGACATGTCAAAGATTTTGGTGTTAATATTTTGCCCTGCTTGGATCTTGGTATTACCACATTATGGAAGCAGGCAAGATTCATCATGCACAAATGGCACGTCATTTCTTTTCTGCATTTATGTGGCATGTACAGGTGTAATATTGTACTATTAAAACAAGTGAACAAGCCCGCAAACTTAAACCTTTTTCAAAACATGCGCACTTTGTGAGCTGGACAGCTGCATTTAACCTTTTCAAATCGCTGTACAATGCAATAGAATATGCTGGTTCTATGTAGTGAATAGGAAAAAATGGAGGACAGTTTGCCCTATAATTCTCAACACGCTGGGAGACATTTATTGAACTACAGCAACCTGTGGATCACTGTGATGGATCTCAAGATAAAGAGGTTATTGTTAAATAGACAGCACCTTAAAAATTCCATATTTTTCGCTTTGTAAGATGCATTTTTCCCCAAAAATTTGGGGGGAAAATGGGGGTGCGTCTTACAAATCATACATGACTTACCGATACTGTTGTTCTAGGCCGCAAGCTGGGATGAGGGGGTGTCCAGGTGTTTCCGTGTGCCCGGTGGTTGCTTGCCGGTGCTGCGGGTGTCTCCGGTGCCCAGTGGTGTTTGCGTGGGTGTCCGGCACTTGCCCGGGGCTTTGCCGACATTTTGCGAAATGCCAGAGCCCTGGCACTTCCACTGTTGCCTGTGTGGTGGACTGGACTCTGAGAATATGGCTGCTGCCGGGGGTGGCGCATACGCAGATGGTGATCTCGGGACCAAGATCTTGAGAGATGAGATCTCAGCTCTGGCCAGTCGCAAAATGTTAGCAGAGCCCCAGGACACTCATGCAGCACCGCTGGGCACCATAGACACCGGCAGCACCGGCCGGCAACTGCTGGGCACCCGGAGACACCCGGCAGCAGCACCGACAACACCGCAGCAGCACAAGACCCCTGCAGCAGCACAAGACCCCTGCAGCAGCACGCCGCACATCGGAGTCCCCCTCAACCCTGCCTGCGGCCTGCATCATCACCACACTCCTTTCTCCTCCAGCAGCAACCCTGGGACTCCGTTTCACCACAGCCACCACCCCCAGTAAGCTATAAGATGCATGAAGCACCACCATTTTATTAAAAAATATTTTTTTATTATTTTTCTCCTCAAAATTTGGGGTGCATCTTATAATCTGGAGCGTCTTATAATTCGAAAAATGCGGTACATAGTTAAGCTCCAGGAGTATGAAAGAGATGTACTGAGTTATGAAAATATTAAAATCAACAGCTGGCAGCAATTTATGCTTTAATTGTTCCTGTTCCTTTTGTTATGTATTGTAGCGATTAGTAAAGTTGATTTACCTAATGGGCATTTTTATGGATCACGCTTTTCCTCAACATGTTTTGGATTTTGGTGTTAATACATGACATGCTTAAAAAAAACAGATAAACTGTCCAAGAGCTTTTCTGAAATAATGCAAAAAAAAAGGCATGTCCTTTTAATCTCTTTATTTTTAGATTGGCAGTAAGGATTCTCAAGAGGCTCTGCAGCAGCTGTTAGCTGTAAACAGCCATCTCTGAGAAGGACAAGATTTGTAAATGTCCTCTCTAAGACAGTCTAAAGTCATTAAAATCCTATCAGCCTACGGCAACAAATGCTCATGTATCACTCAGTCCGGTCTAGCCTCGCCTCCAACAAACTGTACAATGACATTCCTCATTTATTAGCATCTAATCAGAATTGAAATGAATCAGCCTTGAAATGAAATCTACACAAGACGTAACCTTATTTTCTGTGACATGTCTGCTTATTTTTTTTATAAAGATCTTTGCAGACATTTTAAAAATAAAATATGAGGATCACCATGGGAAAGCAGAATTTTGTCTATCTTCAGTCTCCGAATGTCTTGCAGTCAGGTATATTGTGTTTCCCACCTGAATGAGTGACATTAGATTACCATGCACTGAAAAGTAAAGATGAATTTGCATTGATAGGATCATTTATTTAAGGAGAATAATCTAGTGTGAAATTAATACTTTGGTGCCATGCTGTCAGCATTTTGAACCTTTTAAACCTTTTAACAAAAATTCCTAACATATTTTTCATGGTCCTTTTTTGACCCTTCTCTTGGTTAGACTCTGTAACAACAGAATGAATGCTTTGCCCTCGTTTTCTGTCTCCTGCCAATTAATTGCCTGCAATATCACAACCTCTAATATTTTGGATATTTTCTCTCATCTGTTTTAGAATTGGGCTGGTGTATTTGTGGGACTCCCATCTGTTGGCTTGGTCATAAGTCTCTGGACACTGGGAGAGAGGATCACTAACCTCTTATTTTCCAGGATGCCTGGTGCAACTTTTGATTAGCCGGTCTGGTGTGACACCATCTGTCCATCACTCTGCAAGGATGATGACAAGGCCAGTTAAGCAAAAGCTGTGCCAGATATTCTGGAAGGTAAGAGATTTGCCACAATTCCGTCCAGAGACTACCGACCTGACCGATAGATCAGTTTCCTACCAATCGATTAGCGCAACTCTGATCTGTTGTGATTGGTGTTGCAGTGGTTCTCACTCTACCTGCATTAAGCCCCCGTTACACATAGCGATATCGCTAGCAATATCGCTGTAATGTCACCGATTTTGTGACGTTATAACGATATTGCTAGCGATATTGCTATGTCTGATACTTACCTCCGACTGGCTCTCCCGCTGGTTATCGTTGGTCGCGCGAGAACGTCCTGGACCATTTATCGTCGTCTGCTTCCTGCTGGGCTTCCTGTGGCGCCGACGAGCGACGCGTGGACACGGGCGGGAGGACGTCAGGATCGCCTCGTCTGACAGGTAAGTAACGACCCCCGACCCCTGCTATGTCTCTGGTGAGATCTGCCTGTGTGGCAGCTCACTAGTGACCAGTTAGCGATGCACCAGCGATCCATATCGTTGTCGGGATCGCTGGTGCATTGCTAAGTGTAACGGTACCCTTAGTCAATAGCCATCATGGGTAACTTTGGTTTATATTAACTGCTCATACAGATGAGTCCTTTGCTACCTTTCCTCTTGGCTCAGTATGAGCAGACAAATAGATTATGACTGGTGTTAAAAAACAATTATTTTGCAATAAGCTGTCAGGAAATGTTTATGCTATATGTGGCCATCTAGTGACTATTAAGGGTTTTTCTTGCATATCGCTATATAATGCATTAAACCTGGAGTTCTCTCACAATAAATTGGAATATATTTTCCAAATTTGTAAAGGCCTTGCCACTCATTTGATATGTATGCAACAAGATTATTTTGCCATACTTGGATCTTTGCATTACCACATTTTGGCAACAGGCCAGACTTATCATGCACAATGACATGTCATTTTTTCTTAAAGAAGCAATCCTGACAAAAATGTTATGCTCTAAACCTTTTTAAAGATGTCAGTTGCAAGGCAGCAGTTTTCATGTCTGTGTGACCCAAGTAAGTTCAGCTTAAACGTCTTTATTTGCCAACTTAATAAAGAAATTAAAAACTTAAGCATTTGGTTTGCAGCCGGAACATCTGTATCAATCCATTGCTGTGGGCGACTGCATCACCGTATAACTCATGGGTGCGGTAATGACTTTGCTCAAATCTCTGGCTCTGGTCTGTGTTCAAACTCAAACAGACAGGCATAAACAAGACCTGCTGCTCTGCTACTTGAAAATCAACACTGACACATCCAACTCTTACCTCCAAGTTTAAATGTGTATCATAGCCATAAGCTTAATAGATCAGGAATAAATCATTTGTATGTCTCTATCTGTGCAGCATCTACAGCAGGCTGCTTCTCTCATGCACAGACACAGGAAAACAGGAAATAAAATCACATTCTCTCCCTGTGTGAGTTTCTGGTGTTTTTTTTTAACTTTATGAATAGCATACAAATCTAGCAACTAAACACTCACAGACAGGAATGGAGTTGTTGCACCAAACATTCCAGCACCCCCACTCAACAACTACTTATCTTGTTAGTCCCATTGCAGTTTTGAAGTCCATAAACTTGACTCTTGATAACGGTTTTGTCATACCATCTTCGGTCATCTTGTCAGACTCACAGTAAACAAACTCAAGAACACCACATTCCACTTAGTCACGTAAGCAGGGCCGCCATCAGGGCATGGCAGCCCTTACATGTGTATGGGGCCCGGTGATTAGGGGGGCCCGAGCACGCTGGCAGCCTGGTCCGTGTTAGGGCCCCCCTAAATTTTGATCAGGCTTCTCCAGCTTTATTTATAATCAAAACCCAGCGCCTGCTGGGCCCCCTGTTGTGAGTTCATTTTCCCCTTCACTACTGAGGCCCGAGGAACTCCCTCTTCTGGCGAAGAAAGGTAGTGAGCCTGATTGTCAAACACCTGGGGCTGATTATGATGACTGGCTGAGTGGAGTTAATGACTGGATATAAGGCTGCCGACACCCTTCTGGCCTGCGGGTGATTTCTCTGTGGACTTCTAGGAAACCAGTCTGATTCCTGCTCATCTAAAGCTAAGATTTCTGCTTTGCCTTTTTGCATTAGTGTTTTGTTTTCCTTGCTTTTCTGGATTCTGCCTTTCCCTGCTGGGGTGAGCTGAATCTCCTTTTGCCTGTTGCTCTGTCTTCAGAATATTCCTGAGTACTGACATAGCCTTTTTTGAAGCCAAGCGTCTTCAAGGCCTTTTTTACTGTCAGTTTGTTGGCTCTTATTTTCATAGGGTTTTTTCACGGATTGCAGACAGCAGCCTTCCTGTCCTTTCCTATCTAAGCTAGCTTGGGCCCCATCTTTGCTCAGTCTATCTTTCTGTCTGTGTTTTGTTCTTTCTTCTTGCTTCACCGTCATTATATGTGGGGGGCTGCCTATTGCTTTGGGGTCTGCTCTGGGGCAGTTTAGATTTCCCTTTCTGTCTTTAGGCTATGTAGTCCTCCGGCTGTGATCAAGGGGCCTAGGGCATCGTAGGAGCCCCCCACGGCTACTGCTAGCTGTGTTGATAGGTTCAGGGGTCTGCAATCCGATAGCTGCCAACTTCTCTGGCTTTCTGGACTTAGCTAGCATTTCTATTTTTGCCTCCTACGGTGACTCAATCATAACAGCCCCCCCCACACCATAGTCCAGCCAGCGCCGCAATCTCCCCCCTTCACAATGGTCCAGGCCAGCCACAGCGCCGCCCTCACCTGACATGACACAATGCTTTGCATCTGCTCCACTTCCTCATTCCCAGAGCAGAGGAGCTGCAGTGTACCACCACGTGGGACTGGGAGGCTGTGGGAGCAGTTGGACTTGTAGAAGATGGTGGACGGCGAGGCGCAGACCAACAGCAGGCAGAGCCATGAGGCAGCGGCAGGGTAAGTAGTCTGTCTGTGTCTCAGTCTGTCTCTCTCTCTCTGACGTCTCCGGTGGTGTGTGTGGGCCCGGGTTCATGATGGATGGAGCGGGAGTGGGGCTGTGGGGGACAAATCTCCAGCGTCCATAGACATGCCGCATGTTGACTGAGTCCTACATGCCTGGTGCAGACACAGGCAAGGGCTCTGCAGCTGTTACCTGACACACACAGCACTGCTACATGCCTGCCAGGCATGTAGCAAAGCTGTGTGTGTCAGGTAGCAGCTGCAGAGCCCCTCCATAATGGGACAGGCATGTAGTAGAGGTGTGTTTGTCAGGTAGCAGCTGCAGAGCCCTCTCTGTATAGACCAGGCCAGGCATGTAACAGAGTTGTGTGTGTCAGGTAGCAGCTGCAGAGCCCTCTCCATAATGGGACAGGCATGTAGTAGAGCTGTGTTTGTCAGGTAGCAGCTGCAGAGCCCTCTCTGTATAGGCCAGGCCAGGCATGTAACAGAGTTGTGTGTGTCAGGTAGCAGCTGCAGAGCCCTCTCCATAATGGGACAGGCATGTAGTAGAGCTGTGTTTGTCAGGTAGCAGCTGCAGAGCCCTCTCTGTATAGACCAGGCCAGGCATATAGCAGAGTTGTGTGTGTCAGGAGCAGCTGCAGAGCTCTCTCCATAATGGGACAGGCATGTAGCAGAGCTGTGTTTGTCAAGTAGCAGCTGCAGAGCCCTCTCTGTATAGGCCAGGCCAGGCATGTAGCAGAGCTGTGTGTGTCAGGTAGCAGCTGCAGAGCCCTCTCCATAATGGGACAGGCATGTAGCAGAGCTGTGGTAGTCAGGTAGCAGTTGCAGAGCCCTCTCTGTATAGGCCAGGCCAGGCATGTAGCAGGGCTGTGTGTGTCAGGTAGCAGCTGCAGAGCCCTCTCCATAATGGGACAGGCATGTAGCAGAGCTGTGTTTGTCAGGTAGCAGCTGCAGACCCCTCTCTGTATAGACCAGGCCAGGCATGGAGCAGAGTTGTGTGTGTCAGGTAGCAGCTGCAGAGCTCTCTCCATAATGGGACAGGCATGTAGCAGAGCTGTGTTTTTCAGGTAGCAGCTGCAGAGCCCTCTCTGTATAGGCCAGGCCAAGCATGTAGCAGGGTTGTGTGTGTCAGGTAGCAGCTGCAGAGCTCTCTCCATAATGGGACAGGCATGTAGCAGAGTTGTGTTTGTCAGGTAGCAGCTGCAGAGCCCTCTCCATAATGGGACAGGCATGTAGCAGAGCTGTGTTTGTCAGGTAGCAGCTGCAGAGCCCTCTCTGTGTAGGCCAGGCATGCAGCAGAGCTGTGTTTGTCAGGTAGCAGTTGCAGAGCCCTCTCTGTATAGGCCAGGCCAGGCATGTAGCAGGGCTGTGTGTGTCAGGTAGCAGCTGCAGAGCCCTCTCCATAATGGGACAGGCATGTAGCAGAGCTGTGTTTGTCAGGTAGCAGCTGCAGACCCCTCTCTGTATAGACCAGGCCAGGCATGGAGCAGAGTTGTGTGTGTCAGGTAGCAGCTGCAGAGCTCTCTCGATAATGGGACAGGCATGTAGCAGAGCTGTGTTTTTCAGGTAGCAGCTGCAGAGCCCTCTCTGTATAGGCCAGGCCAAGCATGTAGCAGGGTTGTGTGTGTCAGGTAGCAGCTGCAGAGCTCTCTCCATAATGGGACAGGCATGTAGCAGAGTTGTGTTTGTCAGGTAGCAGCTGCAGAGCCCTCTCCATAATGGGCCAGGCATGTAGCAGAGCTGTGTTTGTCAGGTAGCAGCTGCAGAGCCCTCTCTGTATAGGCCAGGCATGTAGCAGTGTTGTGTGTGTCAGGTAGCAGCTGCAGAGCCCACTCCATAATGGGACAGGCATGTAGCAGAGCTGTGTTTGTCAGGTATCAGCTGCAGAGCCCTCTCTGTGTAGGACAGGCATGCAGCAGAGCTGTGTTTGTCAGGTAGCAGTTGCAGAGCCCTCTCTGTATAGGCCAGGCATGTAGCAGAGCTGTGTGTGTCAGGTAGCAGCTGCAGAGCCCTCTCCATAATGGGACAGGCATGTAGCAGAGCTGTGTTTGTCAAGTAGCAGCTGCAGAGCCCTCTCTGTATAGGCCAGGCATGTAGCAGGGTTGTGTGTGTCAGGTAGCAGCTGCAGAGCCCTCTCCATAATGGGCCAGGCATGTAGCAGAGCTGTGTTTGTCAGGTAGCAGCTGCAGAGCCCTCTCTGTCTATTTAGAGAGGGCTCTGCAGCTGCTACCTGACAAACACAGCTCTGCTACATGCCTGGCCCATTATGGAGAGGGCTCTGCAGCTGCTACCTGCATACATACTACATACTACATACATGCTACATATATACTACATTCATACAACATACATATATACTACATACATACTACATATATACTACATTCATACAACATACATACATACTACATACATACTTCATATTTACTACATTCATACAACATGCATACATAGTACATAATACATACATACTACATACATACAACATGCTACAGACATACAACATACATACATACTACATACTGCATACATACTACATACATACTGCATACAATACATTCATACAATACATACATAGACATACAGTACATATAACATAGAGTACATACTCACCATCACTTGTCACTTTGATCCCCGAAGCCAGTGTCATCTATAAAAAATTAGAAATTCACAAACAAGCGATATACTTCCTGATCCGCAGAAATCCACGAGGGTCCCATTCCGATTTCCCGTGGAGAACAGCAGCATCAGCTGATGCGACCGCTCTCTAGGGGGCTCCAGGAATCCAATGACGGGAGGTAGATATCCTTCCGCACTGTATTCCTCCGCCACTGTAAAAAAAAGTCCCTAGTCTCACTTTATGGCAAAAGCTGCGCGGGAACTTTCTCACACAGCAATGCCAAAAGTGAGACTAGGGACTATTTTTTTACAGTGGCGGAGGAATACAGTGCAGAAGGATACCTACCTCCCGTCATTGGATTATTGAAGCCCCTAGAGAGCGGTCGCATCAGCTGATGCTACTGTTCTCCACGGGAAATCGGCGTGGGACCCTAGTTGATTTCTGCGGATCAGGAAGTATATCGGTTGTTTGTTATTTTCTAATTTTTTATAGATGACACTGGCTTCGGGGATCAAAGTGACAAGTAATGGTGAGTATGTACTCTATGTTATATGTACTGTATGTCTATGTATGTATTGTATGAATGTATGAATGTATTGTATGCAGTATGTATGTATGCATTATGTAGTATGTATGTATGTATGTTGTATGTCTGTAGCATGTTGTATGTATGTAGTATGTATGCAGTATGTATTATGTATGTATGTTGTATGAATGTAGTATATATGAAGCATGTATGTAGTATGTATGTATGTTGTATGAATGTAGTATATATGTAGTATGTATGTAGTATATATGTATGTTGTATGAATGTAGAAAATATGTAGCATGTATGTAGTATGTATGTATGTTGCATGAATGTAGTATACTGTATATGTAGCATGTATGTAGTATGTATGTATGTTGTATGAATGTAGTATACATGTAGTATGTATGTAGTATATGTATGTTGCATGAATGTAGTATATATGTAGCATGTATGTAGTATATATGTATGTTGTATGAATGTAGTATATATGTAGCATGTATCTAGTATGTAGTATGTATGTATGTTGTATGAATGTAGTACATATGTAGCATGTATGTAGTATGTAGGATGTATGTATGTTGTATGAATGTAGTATATATGTAGTATGTATGTAGTATATATGTATGTTGTATGAATTTAGTATATATGTAGCATGTATGTAGTATATATGAATGTAGTATATATGTAGCATGTATGTAGTATGTATGTATGTTGTATGAATGTAGTAAATATGTAGCATGTATGTAGTATATATGTATGTTGTAAGAATGTAGTATATATGTAGCATGTATGTAGTATGTATGTATGTTGTATGAATGTACTATATATGTAGTATGTATGTAGTATATATGTATGTTGTATGAATGTAGTATATATGTAGCATGTAAGTAGTATGTATGTATGTCATATGAATGTAGTATATATGTAGTATGTATGTAGTATGTATGTAGTATGTTTTGGTTTTTTTTACATTCAACACATTAGCCGGATGATGGGACTACTACTGTCCCATCACTGGCTAATGTGTCAATCACTGTCATTGTAGCAGGCATCGCCCGATGGGACTTGTAGTCCCATCGGACGATGCCTGCACACACACAAGACCCCCGGCAGGCCCGCACAGACTACCGACAGCCGGCACAGGCCCCCGAGAGGCCCGTACAGACCCACCGGCAGCCGGCACAGACCCCCGACAGGCCTGTACAGACCCCCAAGAGGCCCGTACAGACCACCGGCAGCCTGCACAGGCCCCCGACAGTCGGCACAGACCCCCGAGAGGCCCGTACAGACCACCGGCAGCCGGCACAGGCCCCCGACAGTCAGCACAGACCCCCAAGAGGCCCGCACAGACCCGCCCGCACACACAGACACGCACAGTGTCCGCCCACGCACCGCCCACACTCTTCCCCCCTCCCAAACAGGATGTACAAGGCAAGAAAGGGTTTTTTTTAATTCCGATATTTCTGTCCCATTGACTTGAATGGGACTTCCGGTATCGGAATCGGCGATACCGATACTTTTTGGGGTATCGGGCGGATCCAATCCGATCCGATATTTCTGAATATCGGATGGTATCGCTCAACACTAGGCATGACTGATCTATTTTATATTGTACAATAGCTCAAAAACAGGACAGTATATTACTCCATACAGTGTTATGGCCACCACATTGTGCGCCATATAGAATAATTAGCCCCATATATTTCTCCATACCAAATTAGTCACATATAATGTTCCATACAGTATCTGATGAGCTCCACAAAATGCTCCATATATAATGGGCCCCATTTGTAATGCTCCAGTGTATAATGTGCTCCTTGATGCTGCTCCAGTGTCTGATCTGCCCCATTTACATTGCTCCAGTGCATGATGGGCCTCATGGATGATGCTCCAGTGTATGATGGGCTCTAATAATGCTCCATATATAATGGGCCCCATTTGTAATGCTCCAGTGTATAATGGGCCCCTTAGATGCTGCTCCAGTGTCTGATCTGCCCCATTTACAATGCTCCAGTACATGATGGGCCTCATGGATGATGCTCCAGTGTATGATGGGCTCTAATAATGCTCCATATATAATGGGCCACATTTGTAATGCTCCAGTGTATAATGTGCCCCTTAGATGCTGCTCCAGTGTCTGATCTGCCCCATTTACATTGCTCCAGTACATGATGGGCCTCATGGATTCATGGATGACGCTCCAGTGTATGATGGGCTCTAATAATGCTCCATATATAATGGGCCCCATTTCTAATGCTCCAGTGTATAATGTGCCCCTTAGATGCTGCTCCAGTGTCTGATCTGCCCCATTTACAATGCTCCAGTACATGATGGGCCTCATGGATGATGCTCCAGTGTATGATGGGCTCTAATAATGCTCCATATATAATGGGCCACATTTGTAATGCTCCAGTGTATAATGTGCCCCTTAGATGCTGCTCCAGTGTCTGATCTGCCCCATTTACATTGCTCCAGTACATGATGGGCCTCATGGATTCATGGATGACGCTCCAGTGTCTGATGGGCTCCAATAATGCTCCATATATAATGGGCCCCATTTGTAATGCTCCAGTGTATAATGTGCCCCTTAAATGCTGCTCCAGTGTCTGATCTGCCCCATTTACATTGCTCCAGTACATCATGGGCCTCATGGATGATGCTCCAGTGTATGATGGGCTCTAATAATGCTCCATATATAATGGGCCACATTTGTTATGCTCCAGTGTACAATGTGCCCCTTAGATGCTGCTCCAGTGTGTGATCTGCCCCATTTACATTGCTCCAGTACATGATGGGCCCTATTTTTAATTAACCCAGGCATGGTATGTGAAAAAAGCTCCATGGAGTAATCTGAGGTGTGTGCTTCCACATCCTTCACTTTTGGTGTGGGGACACAAGTAAAGGGGTTGCTCCTGACCAAAAGCCTGCAGTTATGACTCAGTGCTTGCATTTTTTACAACTTCAGAAGAGGAGGCGATAGAGCTGGAGGCTGTTTCAGCAATGTAAGCCACAAACAGTTCCTGATACTCCGGCTTTAAAAGCAGTCTACCTACTCCCAGAAAAGGGAGCCTTACAGGCCTTCCAGAGCTACACCATGACGCTGGCTCAACACCTCCTGCCTTAGCTGCTATTGTGTTTTTGGCACTACCAGCAGATGCACCACCATCAGTACCAGGTGGCCCTCCACGCCCACACCCGCTCCTCTTCCACCATACTTCCTCATGTTTATGAAAATGCACCCAAAATACCAGCAGATATATGGTGCTGTATCATAAGTGTACAGCTCTATGCAGTCTATGGATAACAGTAAATCTCTGTATGTATTTGATGAGGCGTACACAGATCCTCACAGGCTCAGTATGGATTACCCAATAAAATAACACGTTGAAAAAGGGTACAGTATCACCAGATACAAGGTATATATAGTATAGTGTAAACATTCTGATTCTCCGTATACATTTCAGAAGGCAGACACAAACGCTCTCAGGCCCAGTATGGATTACACAAGAATATGAAAAGCTGTAAATGGGTTATGTAACACAAGCGTACAGCGTGTTGGGGTAATCTTAAAGTTCCAAATATATTGCCGGAGTAACAGACAGACGTTTACAGGCTCATTATGGATTACACCAGACTCTAAATAGCTAAAAAGGTTACTCTATCAGAAGCGTTCTGCTGTATACAGTGTTGGCCAAATTGTAAATATCGTTATACATTTCCGTAGTCACCCTCAGACGCTCACACAGTTTGGTTTTGACCATAATAAAAAATGTTGTAAAAAAGTTCCTGGATAACAAGATAGCAAGTATATATTTTTTAGGGGACAATTGAAATCTCCGTATAAATAGTCCCGTAGTCCCTCTCAGACGCTTACACAGTATGGATTGGACCGTAATGCTAAATGTCAAACAAAGGTACTGTATAACAAGATACAAGCTGTATCGAGTATAGTATAAAAATTTGTTTCTCCGATTCACCGTATATTTATATATATAACGAGTAACCAAACACACACTCACTCACTATGGATGATGTAGGGAAGGTGGACTGACAGACAAACCACCCTGTAGTGAGAAGCAGAGGTGTAGCGCAGTGTAGGTGTGAAACCGCTAAGATAAAGAGAAAGGGTGCAGTGTTTTAGCTTTCCCATTGGAGGGCAATGGAGAGTGTAGGAGAGGGACTGAATAACTGCCATTGGTCAGAGAAACTGTTAGGTGATGGTGGGCGGAGTTACCAGAACTGGAAGTATAAAAGGCTTAGGGAAGGTTCTGGAAGAGTCAGTCAACGAAGGGAGCACAGTAAAGAGGAAGTTCTGCTGGGAAAATAGAGACAGTGGAAAGGCTCCAGAGAGGACTGACAGTTGAGGCGGTCACTGGGGGGTGGGCCAGAGGAAGGTAGCTGCAGACGAAGACGGACGGTGTGCTCAGACTGGTGCAGCGCTGTGGTGGTTGGGCCTAGGCCAGCCACAGTGGAAGAGCCACAGAGGACGCCACGATTATAGTTACAAAGGAAGTGAAGGTACCGGGGCCTGTGTACAGAGAAATATGAAATGGCTGTGGTGAATTGCTGTTGTTGACAGAAAGATGGGCACTAAAAACAGACCTGTTCAATACAAACTCTGTCTCAGTCTCGTGTTTGTCTGCGGCAAGAAGAGGGTCCCCCCCACAGTTGGTTATCCTACAGATGATACCTTAATACAAATTTTTGAAATAAGGTACTGTATCAGCACATACCAGGTGTATCCAGTCTAGGGTTAAATTTCCGTCTATACTTCCGGAGTCAGACACAGACACTCACAGGCTCACTATGTATTACACCAGAATTAAAAAAGTAGAAAAAGGGAAAGGTATTCATAGCGTACACCAGTATACAGTGTTGTGGTACTTTTAAATCTTCGTATACATTTCAATCTCAGTAAGCCAGTCAAGAATCTCTGCTACTGGAAACTACATGGATACAAGTATAGACGCAAAGTCGAGTGTTAGCAGAAATTTTGGAATTACTCATTGCGGGGAAACCTCCCGGTATATGTTGCAGAGGCGATGCAGACCCTCAATTATTGTGTCTGTGGAAAAAGCGAAAAGATTCTTTGTGAAGAAAGGATTGCATTATCGCAGTAGCGTGGATCACATCACCGTTATTCATCTCCATCAAATTGTGATCACAGGGAGAGATGTACCCATAGTCCTCACTGCCTATCATGATGTGTCTGGTCATTTTGGAGTGCAAAAGACAGAAGCCACAAGCCGTAGGTGATTCTATTGGATTGGCATGAGAGGAGACATTGAAAAATGGTGGCAGGAATGTCACACGTCTGTGACTATCACAACTGTGAAAGGTGTTCATAAACCACCACTGCATCCGCTTGTAAGTTGACGTCCATTTCAAATGGTAGCCATTGATCATCTGAAGATAGAGGCCAGCAGGACAGGCCGTAGCTACATCTTAACCATCACTGATCAAATTCAAATTCAAAGAAGCTTTATTGGCAGGACTAAATACACATTAGTTTTACCAAAGCAAGTGTACAAAAGGGAATAGGGATAGGGACTGTAGGGGTGTTGTGTAGGGGCTGTAGGAAAGGTGGATGGGGGCAGATCCAGGATGGGGCTATTGAAGTCCATGGCATAGGGAAGGTGGATGGGGGGATGGGGCAGATCCAGGTTGGGGCTATAGAAGTCCATGGCATAGGGAAGGTGGATGGGGGGCATGGGGCAGATCCAGGGTGGGGGCCATAGAAGTCCATGGCATATCATAGTTCTCTTTCTCGCAGTCTATGACATGCACTCACATACCGTGCTGCTATCTCCACTGCTCTCTCTTCTTCCTCCAGCAGGATATATGTTTTCTCTTCCTCCTTCATGGTGATGAAGAGATGTGAGAGTCTCCTGAAGTGAGTGTCCCTCACTGCTGAGTTTTTGGAGCAGTATAGCGGGAAGTGGGTCTCATCCTCCAGGGCCTCCTGGTCACAGTGTTGGCACAGTCTTTCCTCCCTGGGCTTGTAGCTCTGCCTGTGTCGACCGGATTCAATGGCCAGACTGTGGGCACTGAGTCTATACCGGCTCAGGATCTTGCGGTCTCTGGGGTCCGGGAGTTTCTCCAGGTAAGGAGCCAGTCTGTAATCTCTCTGTAGACTCCAGTACATGGTCAGTTTCTGTGAGCTGATGATGTCATTCTTCCAGTCACTTACGTACCTCTGCTGGCCTTCGTCTACCATCTTTCTGATTCCGGCTTTTGTCAGGTTGTTGTGATTGGTGTTCTGGTTAGGTTGGGTTTGGGTGGGCTGTTCCGAGGATCCTGGTTTTTCTGTTTGACCTACATGTGTCAGGGCTTTATGGTGATGGGATCTTGGATTGCTCCTACGTAGGGGAGCCCGGAATGACAGTGCCCTCTTTAGAACCATTAGGTGTAGAGGGAATCTGCCCAGCTCGGCCCGGCAAGCACTGTTGGAGGTACTCAGATGGACTTGGAGAAGGTGCTTGCAGAATTCCAGGTGGAATATTTCTGCGCAGTTGTTGAGGACAAATGAAGGGTGCTGGTCTGATTTTCTCTTTCTCTTCTGGAACACCATGATGTTGGTTTTCTTTAGGTTGACCGGTAGTGCCCCGGTGGAGCAAAATTTCTCTAAGATTTTCAGGTTGTCTTGGAGGCCTTTCTCGGTTGGTGACAGAAGCAGCAGGTCATCTGCATACAGCAGGAATTTCACCTGCGCATCGTGGAGGGTGAGACCTGTTGCTATGGAAGATTCCAGAGCGAAGCCAGCTCATTAATGTAAATGTTGAAGAGCGCTGGGCTTAGGCTGCAGCCTTGTCTGACTCCCCGGCTCTGCTGGAAATAGGCCGTTCTTCTGCCGTTCACACTCACACTGCAGAGGTTCTCGGTGTAGGAGCTTTTGATAACATCGTAGGTCTTTCCTCCTATTCCGCTCTCCAGCAGTTTCAGGAATAAGCCTGGGTGCCACACCGAATCAAAGGCCTTTTTAAAGTCCACGAAACAGACGTATATCTTCCCATTCTTTGTATTGTGGACGTGTCTCTGAATGAGGCTGTGCAGGGTGTAGATGTGGTCGGTAGTGCAGTGGTTTGGCATGAACCCTGCTTGACTCTTGCTGAGGACGTTGTGCTCGGTGACGAAACTGAGGATCCTCTTGTTCAGGATGCTGTTGAACAGTTATCCCAGATTACTGCTGACACATATTCCTCTGTAGTTGGCTGGGTCATACCTGTCCCCATTCTTGTGTATGGGTGTGATGAGGCCTTGGTTCCAGGTAAATACACCAAATTTCGAGTGGCCGTCCCTGTGAAGGATTTAACTGCCCAGACTACACAGCGGTGGAGCAGGGAGAGGTAAGTATTGCAACTTGCAAGTGCTGTGGCTATGACCAAGCAGGGGGGCACAATCGTGGTCAAAGGTACTGGCAAAGGGCCCCTCATAGTACGCTGGTGTGTCTGACGGTGAGTGGGCCCTCCCACCATCTGAGACACTGTATTGTACTATGAGGGGCCCTGTGCCATTGCTGGCGGCCATCTGTGGGCCCATCCACCTGTTCAGAGCAACGGCACTTGCCGGGGTACACCAGGTCTTGACCCCAGCCGTTTAAAAATTGGCATATGTAGATGTGTTGGCTGGATATTCAGCTGCTGCAAAGGGCGTAATTGGGCAAGTCCGAGGAAGAAGAGGAAGACGAAGAGGAAGAGGAGGTGTGCTTAATGGTGGCGGTGGTCTTACAGTGGGGGTAACGATGGAACATTGTTGGCTACCTTCAGTTGGAGCAGGTACACATGTGCTACCTGAGGTTTTGTAGTGCATCCACGCTTGCAAGTGCATGTTGATTAAATGTCTAAGCATGCAACTGGTATTCAAATTTCTGGGTTGTTTACCTTGGCTAAAGGTCCTTCCGCACTTCTTACAGGTAACCTTTGCCTCATCAGTAGGATTTTGGACAAATAAGTGCTACACTGCACTCTTCCTACTATGGTAAACATTTTCTGGCCTTGCACGCTGTGCTAAGTTGACCGGCTGGTCAAGCTGTCCTGCAACTCTTTTAGTTTTTGTTCCACGTTTTAGGACAGCTACGGGCCTGCTAGATAACCGCTGCTGCGATGTCAATGCCTGCTGCAGATCCTTCTCCTTATCTGAACTATTGCCAGCGCCACCCTCCTCTACCAATGGATGCCAATCCGGGTCCAGAAATGGGTCATCCATCACCTCCTCTTCAAAGTCATCTGCACCTTCCTATTTACCTTCCTCTGTGTCACCGTGTAAGGTGGTATGGTATGCGGGAAGGGGCACCTGGGTTTCATCAGGGTCAGATTCTGGCTCAATAGACTGCGAGGGCAATGTAGTGCTGTGGGTCAATGTACCAGCAGAATCATCTAGCAGTGGCTGTGCATCAGTGCAGTCCATGTAAGATTCATCTTGGACTGGGGAATTCAGGATTTGACTGGATAAGGCTAGTTTCACACTTGCTTTTTTTTGCAGCGCGTTTTTCCCGCAAAAAAACGCATTGAAAAAACGCATACATAAGCATACAACTGCTGCGTTTTTTTCAAGCATTTTTATGAGCATGCATGAAAAAAACGCAGCGTTTTTATGCGTTTGTATGCGTTTTTAGTGCGTTTTTACCGCGTTTGCGTTTTTTTCCAACATTTTTAGGTGGCCCCTCACACTACCCAAACCATGACTTTACTAACCCTAACCCAGACCCTAACCCTAACCCTAACCCTGACCCTAACCCTAACCCTAACCCTGACCCTAACCCTTAACCAAATCATACTTAACCCTAACCCAAACCCTAAACCCTAACTAACCCTAACCCTAACCCTGACCCTAACCCTAACCCTAACCCTGACCCTAACCCTAACCCTAACCCTAACCCTAACCCTGACCCTAACCCTAACCCTAACCCTGACCCTAACCCTTAACAAAACCATACTTAACCCTAACCCTGACCCTAACCCTAACCCTAACCCTGACCCTAACCCTTAACCAAACCATACTTAACCCTAATCCTGACCCTAACCCTGACCCTAACCCTAACCCTAACCCTAACCCTGACCCTAACCCTTAACAAAACCATACTTAACCCTAATCCTGACCCTAACCCTGACCCTAATCCTTAACAAAACCATACTTAACCCTAACCCTGACCCTAACCCTAACCCTGACCCTAACCCTAACCCTAACCCTGACCCTAACCCTTAACAAAACCATACTTAACCCTAATCCTGACCCTAACCCTGACCCTAATCCTTAACAAAACCATACTTAACCCTAACCCTGACCCTAACCCTAACCCTGACCCTAATCCTAACCCTAACCCTGACCCTAACCCTAACCCTAACCCTAACCCTGACCCTAACCCTTAACAAAACCATACTTAACCCTAATCCTGACCCTAACCCTGACCCTAATTCTTAACAAAACCATACTTAACCCTAATCCTGACCCTAACCCTGACCCTAACCCTAACCCTAACCCTAACCCTGACCCTAACCCTAACCCTAACCCTAACCCTGACCCTAACCCTTAACAAAACCATACTTAACCCTAACCCTGACCCAAACCCCAACCCTAACCCTGACCCTGACCCTAACCCTAACCCTAAACCCCCTTAACTAACCCTAACTCTAACCCAAACCCCTAAATTCCATGGTTAAAAAAAAAAAACGCATATGCAAAAAAACGCATACATGAGCATGCCAGTGCGCACATATGCGCATCCATAGGCTATAATGGCCATTTTTAGCGCAAAACGTGCGCATATGTGCGTATGCGCTTTTTTGCAGGGCCAAAAAATGCAACATGCTGCGTCTGGAAAATACCAACGCACACCCCAAAAAAACGCAGCGCATGAAAATCGCATACATGCGCTTACCAGCGCGCAGGTATGCGCACCCATGTTAAATATAGGGGAAAAAACACATGCGCAGGTATGCGTTTTTTTCCAGCGCTAAAAAACGCAAATGTGAAACCAGCCTAACCCAGGCATGGTATGTGAAAAGAGCTCCATAGAGTAATCTGCTGTGTGGGCTGCCGCAGCCTTAACTTTTGGTGGGGGTGAAGGACACAAGGAAAGGGGTTATTTATGACCAGAACCCTGCACTGACGACTCCATGCTTGCAGGTTTCGACCGTTCAGAAGAGGAGGCAATAGAACTGGTGGCTGTTTCAGCTATGTACGCCAAAACCTGTTCCTGATGCTCCGGCTTTAAAAGCGGTTTTCCTACTCCAAGAAAAGGCAACCTTACAGGCCTTCTTGGGCCAGAGGATGATGCAGGCTCAACACCTCCTGCCTTAGCTGCTATTGTGCTTTTGCCAGAACTAGCCGATGCACCACCACCATCAGTACCAGCCGCGCCCCCCTGCCCACGTCTGTGGCCTGTTCCACCATACTTCCTCATGTTTGGGAAAATGTAACCAAAATACCAGCAGAGAGATGGTACTGTATGAGGAGCGTCCAGCTGTGTAAGGTGTATTAAACAAATTAAATCAACGTATATATTATGTTAGTCACAGACGCTCTCACAGTATGTACTGGACCGTAATCCAACAAGCAGATATACGGAACTGTTTGAAAAACGGACACGCCTCTAAGGTGTAGGTCTGGAAAAATGGACAAACTCCTTGTTTTTTTTTCCAGAGTCACACACAGGTAGCTTCTATTTGTCCATGCTAGAAGGCGTTACATGGTAGTGTGTGAGGAGCGTACACTGCTGTACGATGTGTGTATGTAAAATTGTCAAGCTCCGTGTATTTGTATACGGACTGACACGCTGTCTCTGTCTAGTTGTTACCGTAATCAAACAACAGATATACGAAACTGTTTGAAAAACGGACACGACTCTAAGGTGTAGGTCTGGAAAAACAGACAAACTCCTCGTTTTTTTTTCCAGAGTCACACACAGGTAGCTTCTATTTGTCCGTGCTAGAAGGCGTTACACGGTAGTGTGTGAGGAGCGTACACCGCTGTACGATGTGTGTATGTAAAAATGTCAAGCTCCGTGTATTTGTACACGGACTGACACACGCTGCCCCTGTCTAGTTTTTACCGTTATCAAACAGCAGATATACGAAACTGTTTGAAAAACGGACATGACTCTAAGGTGTAGGTCTGGAAAAACGGACAAACTCCTTGTTTTTTTCTTCCAGAGTCACACCCAGATAGCTTCTATTTGTCTGTGATACCAACTGGAATACACGGTAGTGTGTGAGGAGCGTACACCGCTGTGAGGTGTGTGTATGTAAAATTGTCATGCTCCTTGTATTTGTACACGGACTGACACACGCTGTCTCTGTCTAGTTCTGACTGTAATCAAACAGCAGATATACGAAACTGTTTGAAAAACGGACACAACTCTAAGGTGTAGATCTGGAAAAACGGACAAACTCCTCAGCTTTTTCTTCCAGAGTCACACACAGATAGCTTCTATTTGTCTGTGATACCAGCTGGAATATACGGTAGTGTGTGAGGAGCGTACACCGCTAGACGATGTGTGAAAAAATGAACGCTCAGTAACTCACCAGGACAAAATAATAAAATTTGGAGTGCTTTGAAAAAAGCAATTTGAACAGCAGTGTGCACACAGCAATGCAGCTAGCAGGTAGCCTTAAAAGGCAGCCTATTCACCACCAGCGCTGCTGCACACAACCAAAATCCTCCCCTTTCACTGCACACTAACTGTACAGTGAAAAGCGCTATCAGCAGAAGCAGGTTTTTTTTTCTTCTTCCCTGCCTAATGCTCTCCCTGTTCAGAATCAGCAGCAGCACCTATCCCTATTGTAAGATCGGCAGAAGTAAGATGGTGGTTGGTGTTCACAGCCTTTTATACCCCCTGTGATGCCACACAAAGCCAGCCAATCACTTCAATGCCCTTCCCTAAGATGGTGCTGGCCGCGTCCTCCATCATTGGCTGAAAAAAGGTGCTGGAATCATAATTTGAAATGCGACTTTGGCGCTCGGGTCGCCGACATCATGGCTGACCTCACGCTTTGGTCAGGTTTCGTTTCATGAAACCCGACTTTGGCAAAAGTCGGCGATTTTTTAAATTGACCGACCTGTTTCACTCAACTCTAGAACTGACATTTGAAGATAAACTAGCTCTGGAAACAAGGTTTTCTGACTTCAATATTTGGCTGGAATGGCTAAGTTATACTGCGACTAGTGAAAATCGTCACCAGACATGACCCTGGCAGAAAAAGTTGGCTCTGCAATATGATATCAACTAACTGTTGCACTTTCATACCCTATAACACAGCCCTGGGAGGGAGCATAACCAGGGCACTTAAAAGGACTTACTGACCTATCATAAGAACTAGCTCAGAACTCAGGGGTTCAGGATTAATGGGACACCTGACTTGGGTGTTGGGATGGATGGCAAGGCGCCCTTAGCAAATTAGGGGTAGCTATCTTATGTGTTTTGCTCATATTGGCCTTAATTCTGTGCAATGTAGCTACATGCATTAAGAATATATGAGATAAACTATGGAAAACACAGTGATGACAAAGTATGCAGATTTCAGGGATCCAAATGAAGAAGGATGCTACTGCGAGCCCCTGAGAAGACTGCCATATCCACTCCACCTGACTGTGGAATATGCCTGCCTAGGACATGCCAATGAGGGGCAGAATAGGAGGGAGCCCATCCACTAGGGATAGTCTGTCTCGTAAGAAGTGAAACAACTATTAGTGCACTAGGACAGATTGATAAGGAGAATAGGGCTAGATTTTGCCTATCTCCAAAGGGGGGGCTTTTAAAGAAGTTTAGAATAAATGAAGATATACATCTTGTCCCACACTTGTGTTATATCTAGAGATTTCATAAGGCTTATGTGCTTTTGTGGACATTAGTGATGAGCGAGTATACTCGTTGCTCGGGTTTTCCAGAACATGCTTGGGTGTCCTCGGAGATTTAGTTTTCATCATCTCATCTGCATGATTTGCAACTGCTAGACAGCTTGACTATGTGGAATGCCTGTTTGTTAGGAAATTTCCACATGTATTCAGCCTGTCTAAAGTTGCAAATTATGCAGATGAGATGACGAAAACTCTGAGCACGCCAAAATACTAGGAGGACACCCAAGCATGTTCGGGAAAACCCGAGCAACGAGTATACTCGCTCATCACTAGTGGACATTGATCGGTTTGTCCAGCTTTTGCTAATAAAGATTATTGCGCAGCTGCTAACAACAGGATCATAAAAGGCAATGACTATTGTTTGAACTATGAACCAGGAGGAGAAATTACTACTAGTTTTAGTGTTTCTGAGTGACACTAGCAGACACGTGTGGTTTTCTCCGTGTACACGTACATGCATTTCATATAAGATTTGGCAGCAGACAATTAAGATAATTGCACTCTCCTCGAATGTTACCCTAACTACTACAGCATGGGTTTTAGCCCACTTCTCCATACAGATCTTCTCCAGATCTTTCAGACTTTGGGGCTGTCGCTGGGAAACATTGAGATTCAGCTCCCTCCAAAGATTTTCTACTGGGTTCAGGTCTGGAGACTGGCTAGGGCACTCCTGGAACTTGAACTGCTTCTTACGGAGACATTCCTTAGTTGCCCTGGCTGTGTGTTTCAGATCATTGTCATGCTGGAAGACCCAGCCATGACCAATCTTCAGTGCTCTTACTGAGGGAAGAAGGTTGCTCACCAAAATCTCGCTATACATGACCCCAAACATCTTCCCTTCAATATGGTGTAATCGTCCTGTCTCTTTGCAGAAAAGCAAGCACAAGGTATGATATTTCCCCCACCATTCTTCATGGATGGGACGGTGTTCTTGGGGTTGGACTCATCCTTCTTCGTCCTCCAAACGCAGTGAGTGGACTTGATACCAAAAAGTTCTATTTTAGTCTTATGTGACCACATGACCTTCTACCATGCATCCTCTGGATAATCCAGATGGTAATTGGTGAACTTCAAAAGGACCTGGACATTTGCTGGTGTGAGCAGGGGGACCTTGCATGCCCTGCAGGATTTTAATCCATGCCGGCATAGTGTGTTACTAATGGTAATTCGTTGTGACTGTGTTCCAACCTCTCTTCAGCTCATTGACTAAGTCCTCCCATGTAGTTCTGTGCCGATTCATGTCCTTTCTCAGAATCATTCTTACCCTACCAGTTCTCACCAAGCTGCTTACCTATTATCAATTTTGTCCCTGGTGTTATTAGAAAGCTCTTTTGTCTTGGTCATAGTGGAGAGGTTGGAGTGTGATTGATTGTGTGTGTGGACAGGTGGCTTTTATACAGGTAACGAGATAAAGCAGGTACAATTAATACAGGTAATGAGTGCAGAGTAGGAGAGATCTTAAAGAAAAACTAACAGGTGTGTGAGAGTCAGACTTGTTAAATGCAATTTAATTATTTAAAAATCATATAATGTGATTTTCTGGTTTTACTTTTTTAAATTCTGTCTCTTGCAGCTGAAGTGTAGACCTCTCCATTCTTTGTAGGTGGGAAAATTTGCTAAAACGTCTGTGTATCAAATACTTATTTTCCTCATGAGATATACTGTATATTTGCAATAGACTGCGAAACACTAGGCCCTAGAGGCTGTATTCAGCCATTCTCTTTGGCTCCAGCAGTTGTCCTTAGGCTAAATGCATAATGTATCGCATAGAAACAGAAAAAGAACAACATGAGCCCTTAGACGGACTTTTATTAAGATATTTCAGCATCTGCACCAGCAAAACCCCTTGAGGACACTAATTAATTAAATTGTGCACACACAGGCCTGGATAACTACTCTCTCACGCCAAACACAACTGTCCTTCAGCTGTGCAATGGTGTCAGTGAGCCGAGCGAGGTAGTGCCAGTCCTTTTATAACCTCAGATGAGCTGAGGCGGTCAGCCAATTACAGTAATGCTACTACAGCATTACCGTTTATTGGCTGTGTAACGGACGCCAAACATGCAGGTTGGGGATTTGAGCATTCAAACTGAGCACCAGCCAATGCTCAACGAGTGCTGAGCAAATCCGATCACCCAGATACTCCAGTAATATCCGAGTATCACTGAGCAGGTTCGCTCACCACTGGTCAGAATGTGCCCCATGACCTTGCGTGTATATACGTGCAAAATGTTTTTAGGCTCCATCAGAGTTGGAATTCCCAGCCTTGAATGAGGCGGCTGGGGATTCAGTGCTAAGATGGCATGACAAGGACCGGATGAATTATGACGAGATGTGGAGGAGTCAGATGTGAGATGTGATGTATATATATATATATATATATATATATATATATATATATATATATATATATTAACCTGTTGATGGCCAATTTTCTGAATCTATGCAAAAGTAAATAGCAAAAATATATGTTTTAGCAAACGTTGAGTTTTGGAATAATCAACTACACTCAAATATATTAATTCATGTCTAATAGACAGGGTCACGTCTGAGTACGACATGCAGGAGGTTGAAAAGTTGATATTATAAGTATACAATGCAATTGAAAGGTCAGGTGCTCTTGTCAATTTTTTCTTATATGTAGTAGTCAACGGGACTCCTAAACTCAGTAATAAATAATAGAATGCCCCTTGTGGTACTCACTTTTTAAAGCACAGCACATGGCAGACGCAATACTTTATGTTGTACATCATTGTCAATACAAAACAGTATATTTGACTTAAAAAAATAACTTGTACTATAACTTGAAGCCCTATGACTCTTCCCAACCATGTGACATGTTTAATAATGGTGCCTTCTTCTTTTTTTGGCCAAGGAGCCAATAAGCACTCATTGGCATCAATTTGGGAGTGACTGCTATTATTATACCTGCCACTGCTTTCTGTATTTGTTGAGCACACCTGAGAACACTTTTATGGTTATTCTTTTATATTTTCCTTTGTCTTTAATGTGTTTAATGATGCCATGTGCTGTTCCCAAAAATAGAGATCAGATTAATTCCAAGGATCATTAACTCTCAGACAACTAATGATCTACTAATTAAACCATTTCTTTTGAGAGACGCAACCAGAAGGCAGAAAATATTACTACTACAGAAGTCCCCAGAAGGGCTGTACTATCAATGTAAAGAAGTTTGAAAGACATTCCAAAGACTTTCTAAAGCTGGCTCCAGCGCCTATAAGCTAATATCAAAGCGGGACTTCAAATTAAAGTAAGTTTTGAATATAAAAATAGTTTGGCTCTTTTATGTTATGACAGCCAGACAGATAGAAGTTCATGAAACTCTAAGTGTAAGGGCTCATACCCAACAGAATTAATAAAATCGATCCAATGTTGTTTCCCAAAAAGTCAGACGTGTGTCATGCAATTGTCATGTGAGTACAATGCAATTTTACTCACCTAGCATCCGTATGACATTGGTATGACATGAGTATGCAATCCGCATGCAATGTGATTTTAACATACCGTAATCTTTTACATAGAATAATTCTCTATGTCATTTTCTAACACAATATTCTTCATTAGATAGGTAGGTAAGCAGAAATATGTGAGTGATATATACAATCATTGCTGTAAGTGAGTAGCTTTCTGTACATGTATGTAAGTCATATATAAGTCAATAAAAGAAAAAAATTGTGTGGTGTCTCCCAAAATATTAACAACCAGCTGAGGGAAAGACAACAGCTGGGGGCAGATGTTTATAGCCTGGGAAGAAGGTAATAAACTTAGTGCTTCCCAGGCTATTAATATCTGCTCACAGCTTTATACTTTGCCTTTACTGGTTATTAAAAAGGCGGACCCCCCAAAAAAGACTTGTGCTCCCCTATAATTCAAAAACAGCAAACCCTAGGCAGACAGCTGCAGGCTGATATTAATGGCCTATGAAGGAGGCATGGATATTGGCCCTTTACCAGACTAAAAACATCAGCTCTCTGCTGCCCCAGAAATGGCGCATCCATAAGATGCTCAAATTCTGACACTTAGCCTTCCGCTCTTCACACTTGCCCTGGTGAGGTGGCAAGTAGGGTAATAGTATTGGAGTTGATGTCTGCTTTAGCTATAGCCCCTTCCTGTCTGTCTAGCCTTTGCTGGTTATTAAGATTTTGGGGGTCCTCATGCCATTTTCATTTTTACTTTAAATTACTGAATTATTAGCTAAATACATGAACATTATGTTACACACTTTCTGCACTAATTATATAAATGTCACTGACAACTTTCTATTCTATAAACATATCTAATTTATCTTTTCTATTCTGACAGGTCAAACAGTGAATTCTGTTGTGAATTCTCTCTCTGGCTTCCCTCTGGTGATTACTGAAGATAGTGGAGCTGGTCAGATTGAGAGTTCTCTTTCTGGGCTCCCTCTGGTGGTTACTGGAGGTAGTGGAGCTGATCTGATAGACAGAGGCTTGCCACCTGATAATGAGGAAGATGATTGGAGATCTGGGGTTTCTGATTGGGATTTAAGACAGCTGACTCCCTCTATCCCTGCTGGTGATTTTCTTCCGGTGCCTCCTGAGGTCTGATGTCTCCTGCTCTTTCCCTGCATGTTCATCTAAGTGGTTCATTTGCTATTTTGTTTGCATTTGATCTGGTTTTGTTTATCTCTGCCTTGCTTATAGTGGGGGCGAAGTCGTGCAACTTCAGTATTTTTGTGCATCAGAGGTGTTGGACTTTTTGCAGAGTTTTTTGCGAGATTGCAGACAGTGTCTTTCCTTTCCTGTTCTGTCTAGTCAGCGTGGGTCCCATCATTTGCTCAGTCTATTTTTCTGCCTGCGTTTGTGTTTTCATCTTGGCTCACCGACAATATATGTTTGGGGGCTATCTATTCCTTTGGGGTCTGCTCTGGGGCAGTTTAGATTTCCCCTTTCTTGCTTTAGGCTTAGTTTGCTCTCCGGCTGTGCCGAGGCATCTAGGATCATCGTAGGTACGCTCAGCGGTTACTGCTAGTTGGGTGGACAGGATCAGGGGTCTGCATCCGCTTAGTTACCAACCTCTCTGGTTTTCTGTGGCTTAACCTGGGCATGCTATCCTCCTCGGTGACCCATTCATAACAGAATCACCAGCCTAACTGTAGACTATAGGGTACTCTAAAGAAGGAAAGAATTTAAAAAAAAAGTGTCAGAATTTTTTTTCATATATTTTTTTCTTCTTTTTTTTTCTGGGGCTGTAGGAGGATATTTTTTGTCTTAATGGAGACTAAGCAATTGTCTGATCATGTTGAGCAGCTCGCTATTGAAGTGCGGGGAATTTCTTCCTATCTCGTTCAATCATCTGCCGTTGAGCCAAAAATCCCTACTCCTGATGTGTTTTCTGAGGATCGGTCTAAATTTTTGAATTTTAAGAATAATTGTAAATGATTTTTTGCTTTGAAACCTAACTCATTGGGGAGCTCTGTGCAGCAGGTTAAAATTGTCATCTCCCTGCTACGCAGCGATCCCCAGGATTGGGCCATTTCTTTGACACCCGGAGATCGTATTCTGGCTAATGTGGATGCGTTTTTTCAAGCCTTGGGGTTATTGTATGATGAACCTAATGCTTTTGACCAAGCTGAGAAAACTATATTGGCAGGATTCTGCAGTTATATTGTCAAAAATTCAGAAAGTGGGCGGTCCTTACTAAATGGATTGACGATGCCCTAGCAGCTCTCTTTCGGAAGGGTTTGGCAGAAACTGTAAAAGATGTTATGGTGGGATTTCCTGTTCCCTCTGGTCTTGACGACTCTATTTCATTGACCATTCAAATTGATCGGCGTTTACGTGAACGTAAAACTACACGGGAGGCGTTGCCGCCTTTCGAACAAACTTTTGAACCCATGCAATGTGATAGGGTTTTGTCTAGGGTGCAACGTCAGGAGTTTAGAAGGCGTAATAAGTTGTGTTTCTTCTGTGGGGACACCTCTCATACTATTGCTGTCTGCCCTAAATGAGAAAAGCGTTTTGCTCACACATTTGTGGTGGGCACTGTACAGCCTAAGTTCCTTTTGGCGATTACCCTGATCTGCTCCTTGTTTACATTTTCCACTAAGGCTTTTGCTGATTCAGGAGCAGCTTTGAATCTGATGGATTTTGACTTTGCTAAATGTTGTGGTTTTCCCATGATACCCCTGCAGACTCCTATCCCTTAGATTGGAAATCTGTGTTTGTGGTGAGTTGGGGTTGTCAATGTGTAATGCGGGTCTCGCCCCAGACCACCAAGAAAATTGTAGATTTTTGCTGCTGCATAATTTGCATGATACTATTGTTCTGGGTTTTCCCTGGTTGCAAATCCATTATCCAGTTTTGGATTGGAAATCTGTGTCTGTGGTGAGTTGGGGCTGTCGGTGTGCTCTTGGTGACACTCCTGTTTTCTCCACCTCTCCCCAGTCTCATGATATTCCTGACAATTTGGCTGATTTTTCTGATGTATTTAGTGAGAGTAAGTCTGCATCTTTGCCTCCTCATAGGAGTTATGACTGTGCAATTGAGTCAATTCCCGGGTGTAAATTTCCCGAGGGTCAACTTTTCAACTTATCGGTACCCGAACATGATGCTATGTGATCTTATTTCAAGGAGTCGTTGGAGAAGGGTCATATTAGACCATCCGCTTCACATTTAGGTGCTGGGGTTTTTTTTGTGGCCAAGAAAGATGGTTCATTAAGGCCATGTATTGACAAAATAGCAAACAAAATCACTGTTAAATATCAGTACCCGTTACCCCTGATTTATTTTCCAGAGTTAAAAGTGCCTGTTGGTTTACCAAGCTTGACCTCAGGGGGGCGTATAATTTTATTCGCATCAAGCACGGGGATGAACGGAAGATGGTGTTTAATACTCCGGAGGGACATTTTGAGTACCTGGTGATGCCTGATGGGATCACTAATGCCCCTTCTGTCTTCCAGTCATTTATGAACGATATTTTCCGGGACTTTGTGGATAAGTTTTTGATCATTTATCTGGATGATATTTTGATCTTTTCCAGTGATTGGGATTCTCATGTGGAACATGTCCGGACTGTGTCCCGGATTTTGCGGGAAAATTCTCTGTATGTTAAGGGATCGAAGTGCCTCTTTGGTGTACAGAAGATTTCATTTTTGGGATTCATTTTGTCCCCGTCGGCTATTGAAATGGACCCGGCCAAGATACAGGCCATTTATGATTGGGTTCAGCCCACTTCTTTGAAGGCTCTCCAGAAGTTTTTGGGTTTTGCTAATTTCTACTGTAAATTTATAAGTAGTTTTTCTGGTATTGTTAAACCACTGACTGATTTGACCAAGAAGGGCGCTGATGTGGTGAATTGGACTCCAGAGGCATTTTCTGCATTTCAGGAGCTTAAGCGGAGATTCACTTCTGCTCCGGTTCTACAGCAACCTGATGCCTCACTCCCATTTCAGGTGCAGGTAGATGCTTCTGAGATTGGTGCAGGATCCGTTTTGTCCCAAAGAGATCCAGTTATTTCTAAGGCTATGTGCACATGCTGCGGATTCACCTGCGGGTTTTTCCGCACGAATCCGCAGATAAAACCGAAGGTAAAGTGAACTGCGGTTTTCATGCGGATTAGCCTGCGGTTTTGCCCTGCGGTTTCACACCTCTACTATGTTAAAGGTGTGAAACCGCTGCGGAATTCGCACAACCAATTGACATGCAAAACTGCGTGGAAAAAAACGCAGCGCAGCACAGCGGATTTGAAATGCTATAGGGTAACATGGTACTGTACCATGTCTGCGGAAGTGCTGCATTTCAGCAGGGCAAAAACCACTGCGGAAACGCAGCAGAATCCGCAACGTGTGCACATAGCCTAAGATGAATCCCTGTGCCTTCTTTTCTCAAAAATTCTCCCCATCTGAATGTAACTATGACGTGGGGAATCGGGAATTGTTGGCCATGAAATGGGCATTTGAAGAGTGGAGACATTGGTTGGAGGGTGCTAGACATCAAGTTGTGGTCCTCACCGACCACAAGAATTTGATTTATCTTGAATCAGCCAAATGCTTGAATCCTAGACAGGCTAGGTGGGCCTTGTTTTTCACACAGTTTAATTTTGCGGTTTCTTTTCTTCCGGGCACTAGGAATGTTAAGGCAGACGCCCTTTCTGGAAGTTTCTTTGTGGATTCTCTTGATGTGCCCAAGCCTACTACCATTCTAAATGAGGGTGTAGTTCATTCCGCCATCTCACCCGATTTAAGACGTGCCCTGGAGGAATTTCAGGAGGACAAACCTGAACGTTGCCCTATTGGAAAATTGTATGTCCCTGACCAGTGGAGGAAAAGAGTAATGTCTGAAATTCATTGCTCCGCATTGACTGGTCATCCAGGTATTTTTGGTACCAGAGATTTGGTGAGTCGGTCTTTTTGGTGGCCTGCCTTATCTCGTGATGTCAGGAATTTTGTGCTGTCCTTTGGGACTTGTTCTCGGTCAAAGCCCTGTTCTCATTCTAGTGGGTTGTTGATGCCCCTGCCGGTGTCCAGGAGGCCATGGACTCATATCTCAATGGATTTTATTTCTGATCTTCCTGTCTCTCAGAGAATGACTGTTATCTTGGTGATCTGTGATAGATTTTCTAAGATGGTCCATCTTGTACCACTCCCAAAGTTGCCATCTTCTTCTGAGTTGGTGCCCTTGTTTTTACAACAGGTGGCTCGGTTGCATGGGATTCCTGAGAACATTGTGTCGGACAGAGGAGTACAGTTTGTTTCCAGATTTTGGAGAGCTTTTTGTTCCAAACTGGGAATTCAGTTATCTTTCTCCTCTGCATTTCATCCTCAGACCAATGGGCAGACTGAGAGAACAAACCAGACTTTGGAATCCTATTTGAGATGTTTCATATCTGCTGATCAAGATGACAGGGTCTCATTTTTGCTATTGGCCGAATTTGCGCTAAACAATAGGGCTAGTTCTGCCACTTTGATGTCGCCCTTTTTCTGTAACTATGGGTTTCATTCTCGATTTTCTTCAGGGCAGGTGGAATCTTTGGCCTGCCCAAGTGTGGATTCTGTGGTAGAGAGAATGCAGCAGATTTGGGAGCAAGTGGTGGATAAGTTGTCCCACTCTCAGGAAAAAGCCCAACGGTTTTCCAACCGGCATAGGACCATTGGTCCCCGGTTTAAAGTGAGTAATATGTTTTGGTTGTCTTCAAAGAATATTCCTATGAAGGTTGCATCTCCAAAATTCAAGCGAAGATTCATTGGACCTTATAAGATTTTGGAAATCCTTAATCCCGTTTCTTTCCGTTTGGCTCTTCCAGTTACGTTTAAGATTCATAACATGTTCCATAAATCCTTGTTGAAGAGGTTTGTAGAGCCAGTAGTTCCCATGGCAGTGCCTCCTGACCCTGTATTGGTTAACCCCTTTACCCCCAAGGGTGGTTTGCACGTTCATGACCGAGCCAATTTTTACAATTCTGACCACTGTCCCTTTATGAGGTAATAACTCTGAAATGCTTCCATGGATCCTGGTGATTCTGACACTGTTTTTTTGTGACATATTGTACTTCATGTTAGTGGTAAAATTTCATTCATATATCTTGCGTTTATTTGTGAAAAAAACGGAAATTTGGCAAAAATTTTGAAAATTTCACAATTTTCCAACTTTGAATTTTTATGCCCTTAAATCACAGAGATATGGCACTGATAAAACTTAATAAGTAACATTTCCTACATGTTTACTTTACATCAGCACAATTTTGGAACCAACATTTTTTTTTGTTAGGAAGTTATAAGGGTTAAAAGTTAACCAGCGATTTCTCATTTTTGCAACACCATTTTATTTTTACGGACCACATCACATTTGAAGTCATTTTGAGGGGTCTACTTTATATGATATAAAATCCCCAAAAGTGACACCATTCTAAAATCTGCACCCCTCAAGGTGCTCAAAACCACATTCAAGAAGTTTATTTACCCTTCAGGTGCTTCACAAGAATTTTTTGAATGTTTAAAAAAAAATAAACATTTAACTTTTTTTCACAAAATAAATTACTTCAGGTCCAATTTTTTTTTATTTTACCAAGGGAGGAACAGGAGAAATTAGACTGCAAAAGTTATTGTGCAATTTGTCCTGAGTACGCTGATACCCGATATGTGGGGGGGGACCACTGTTTCGGCGCATGGCAGAGCTCAGAAGGGAAGGAGCGCCGTTTGACTTTTTCAATGCAAAATTGGCTGGAATTCAGATCGGACGCCATGTCACGTTTGGCGAGCCCCTGATGTACCTAAACAGTGTAAACCCCCCACAAGTAACCCCATTTTGGAAACTAGACCACCCAAGGAACTTATCTAGATATGTGGTGAGAACTTTGAACCCACAAGGGCTTCACAGAAGCTTATAACGTACAGCCGTACAATTAAAAAATCTTATTTTTTCCACAAAAATGATCCTTTCACCCCCAATTTTTATTTTCCCAAGGGTAACAGGACCATAAAAGTTAGTGTGCAATTTGTCGTGAGTACACTGATAACCCATATGTGGGTGTAAACGACTATTTGGGCACGTGGCAGAGCTCGGAAGGGAAGCAGCACCATTTTGACTTTTTTTGGCTGGAATTGAGATCGGACACCATGTCACGTTTGGAAAGCCCCTGAAGTGCCAAAACAGTGGAAACCCTCCACAAATGACACCATTTTGGAAACTAGACCCCCCCAAGGAACTTATTTAGATGTGTGGCGAGAACTTTGAACCCCCAAGGGCTTCACAGAAGTTTATAACGTACAGCTGTACAATTAAAAAATCATATTTTTTCCACAAAAATGATCTTTTCACCCTCAATTTTTATTTTTCCAAGGGTAACAGGACCCCAAAAGTTATTGTGCAATTTGTCCTGAGTACGCTGATACTCCATATGTGGGGTTAAACCACTATTTGGGCGCATGGCAGAGCTCGGAAAGGGAAGCAGCGCCATTTGACTTTTTTGGCTGGAATTGGGATTGGACACCATGCCGCGTTTGGAAAGACCCTGATGTGCCTAAACAGTGGAAACCCCCCACAAATGACACCATTTTGGAAACTAGACCCCCTAAGGAACTTATCTAGATGTGCGGTGAGCACTTTGAACCCCAAAGTGCTTCATAGAAGCTTATAACGCCCAGGCATGAAAATAAAAAAATCATATTTTTTCCACAAACATGATCTTTTAGTCCCAAATTTTTTAATTTTCCCAAGGGAAACAGGAGAAATTGGACCCAAAAAGTTGTTGTCCAATTTGTCCTGAGTACCGTGATACCCCATATGTGGGAGAAAACTACTGTATGGGCACACGTCGGGGCTCGGAAGGGAAGTAGTGACGTTTTGGAATGCAGACTGATGGAATGTTCTGCTGGTGTCATGTTGCCTTTGGAGAGCTCCTGATGTACCTAAACAGTGGAAAACCCCCACAATTGACCCCATTTGGGAAACTAGATCCCCTAAGGAACTTATCTAGATGTGTGGTGAGCACTTTGAACCCCCCAGTGCTTCACAGAAGTTTATAATGCCCGGGCGTGAAAATAAAAAAATCATATTTTTTCCACAAACGTGATCTTTTAGTCCCCAATTTTTTTATTTTCCCAAGGGTAACAGGAGAAATTGGACCCTAAAAGTTGTTGTTCAATTTGTCCCGAGTCCGCTGATACCCCATATGTCGGAGAAAACTACTGTATGGGCACACGTCAGGGCTCGGAAGGGAAGTAGTGACATTTTGGAATGCAGACTTTGATGGAATGGTTTGCGGGTGTCATGCGTTTGGAGAGCCTCTGATGTGCCTAAACTGTTGAAACTCCCCACAAGTGACCCCATTTTGGAAACTAGACCCCCCCACGGAACTTATCTAGATGTGTGGTGAGCACTTTGAACCCCAAGTGCTTCACAGAAGTTTATAACGTTCGGGCGTGAAAATAAAAAAATCATATTTTTTCCACAAAAATGATATTTTTGCCCCCAATTTCTTATTTTCCTAAGGGTATCAGGAGAAATTGGACCCCAAAAGTTGTTTGCAATTTGTCCTGAGTAGGCTGATACCCCAAATGTGGGGGTAAACCACTGTTTGGGCGCATGGCAGAGATTGGAAGGGAAGGAGCACCATTTGACTTTTTCAATGCAAAAAACAATTTTATATAAAAAATAATTATTTTTGCATCGCTTATTCTGCAAGCTATAACTTTTTAATTTTTTCACTGATGATGCTGTGTTGTGGCTCTTTTTTTGCGGGACAAGATGACGTTTTCAGCGGTACCATGGATATTTATATGCATCTTTTTGATCGCGCGTTATTGCACTTTTTGTTCGGCGGTATGATAATAAATCATTATTTTTTGCTTTGTTTTTTATTTTTATTTTTTAAGGGGTTTGCTAAAGGGGTTAACTAATGGGACAGTTTTATAGGGTGGGTCGTTACAGATACGGCGATACCAAATATGTGTACTTTTATAGTTTTTTTTGTTATTTCCAAAAAATGAATTTATTAGGGAATATTTTTTTTTTTATTGTTTATTTAGCGATTTTTTTAAAATTATTTTTACAATTTTTTTTTAACTTTATTAGGTTGTCACAGGGGGGACATCACTGTCCTGTGACAGATCGCTGATCTGTCACAACACAGATCACTGTGACAGATCAGCGATCTGTCACAGGCATAGACGCAGACTTCCTCATGCCTGCGCTTTGCAGGCACTGAGTAAGCATGCTCCCTGCAGGCCCCCGAAGGTCCCCGTCGCCATCTTGGATTCGGGGACCTGCAGGGATGGAGCCCCCCCGCAGCAGCGCTGCACATTGCACTGCTGTGGGGGGCTCAGGGAAGCACGGAGGGAGCCCCCTCCCTGCCGATGCTTCCCTTTAACCCCCAGTACACCTCGATCGTGTTTGATCGTGGTGTGCAAGGGGTTAACATGTCGGGGGCAGTCCGTCAGCTGTGCCCGGTGTGTCAGCTGTGATAATCAGCTGACACCCAGCCGCGATCAGCTCCGCTCCCCCAGTGAGCGCATCTGATCGCGCTAGACGTACTATCCCGTCCATGGGCATAGGGGCCCGGGTCCCATGGAATGGGATAGTACGTCTGATGTCAGAAAGGGGTTAAAGGTAATTTGGAGTATGAGGTAGAGAAAATACTGGATTCTCATTTGGCTAGACGGAGACTCCAGTACCTGGTCAAATGGAAGGGTTATGGCCAGGAGGATAATTCTTGGGTCTCTGCTTCTGACATTCATGCTGAAAGATTGGTTCTTGCTTTACACCGGGCCCATCTTGACCGGCCTGGTGGCGTGGATGAGGGTTCGGTGACCCCTCCTCAAGGGGGGGTACTGTTGTGAATTCTCTCTCAGGCTTCCCTCTGGTGATTACTGAAGATAGTGGAGCTGGTCAGATTGAGAGTTCTCTTTCTGCACTCCCTCTGGTGCTTACTGGAGGTAGTGGAGCTGATCAGATTGACAGAAGCTTGCCACCTGATAATGAGGAAGACGATTGGAGATCTGGGGTTTCTGATTGGGATTTAAGACAGCTGACTCCCTCTATCCCTGCTGGTGATTTTCTTCCAGTGCCTCCGGAGGTCTGATGTCTCCTGCTCTTTCCCTGCATGTTCATCTAAGTGGTTCATTTGCTATTCTGTTTGCATTTGATCTGGTTTTGTTTATCTCTGCTTTGTGCGGGTCAGCTAGCTACGGCTAGGGCTGTGCTGAATCACCGCCCATATGTTACTGCATGTGCCAGTTTGTTTTGTCCCCTTTTATATTGGTCTCTTTTTGCTTTGCTTTCAGAATATACCAGAGTGCTGATATAGTGGGGGGCGAAGTCGTGCAACTTCAGTATTTTTGTGCATCAGATGTGTTGGACTTTTTGCAGGGTTTTTTGCATGATTGCAGACAGTGTTTTTCCTTTCCTGTTCTGTCTAATCAGTGTGGGCCCCATTGTTTGCTCAGTCTATTTTTCTGCCTGCGTTTGTGTTTTCATCTTGGCTCACCGACAATATATGTTTGGGGGCTTTCTATTCCTTTGGGGTCTGCTCCGGGGCAGTTTAGATTTCCCCTTTCTTGCTTTAGGCTTCGTTAGCTCTCCAGCTGCGCCGAGGAGTCTAGGATTATCGTAGGTACGCTCCACGGCTACTGCTAGTTGTGTGGACAGGATCAGGGGTCTGCATCCGCTTAGTTACCAACCTCTCTGGTTTTCTGTGGCTTAGCCTCGGCCTGCTATCTTCCTTGGTGACCCATTCATAACAGAATTCACTGTGTTCAGCTGATAAAATGTTGGATTTTCTAGGAGATGGTTGAATAAAATTCCAACGGCACACTCATTATCGGTGTGCCGTGCAATTTTTCTCTCACACACATTGACTTGCATTGCCAAGTGTCGCTCAATATGCGGTGCCAATCACAATGGTCCATGGATGTTGCTGAGTGAAAATAGCAAATCTTATTGTTATTGTAGTGCCCAGTACGCTGTAGTGCCCAATTTGTTATGCCCAGCTCGTGCCTCTGGAGACATGTACCCATAAATTAGGTTGGCTCTCATCGCTACAGAAATGCCAAACATGGTTTAGGCACACTGCAGAGCTCAGAAGGGAGAGGTATTTGGATTTAGAAGTGCAGAATTTGTTGGATTTCTTTTGGGGGGGTGAGGGGCCATAGCGCAAAAAGATCAGCAAGGGTACGGCAGTTGTAACCGACCGCTATAAAACTTCCCAGCAGGTACAATAGAATTGAGCCACATAAGAGGAAAATATGTTAACTCCTTTCTGACTTTGGGTGTAATAGTGCGCCGATGTTGGACACCCTCCCTTTGATATGGCTCTGGCGATGAGCCCTGATCTTTTCTGGGACATGTCAGCTGTTTTGAACAGCTAACATGTGCCCGGAATAGCCATGGAGTCTGGATCAAACGCTGACAGCGGCATTTAACATGCGCTTCCAGAAATTGTGCCGGAAATCCGCCCATCGGTGACCCCGTCATGTGAAGGTGGGTTACCAGTGGATTGGCATGATAACCAGAAGTCTCCTGGAGACCTCTGTTATCATTGCTGGCTTGCTGTGAGCGCCACCCAGTGGTCAGCGCTCATAGCAAGTGAGTGATTCAGCTACATACAGGTGAACTGATCATCGCCTGTATGTAGTAGAGACGATTGGGTTATGGCAGCTTCTAGTCTCCCATGAAGACTATTGAAGCATGCCAAAAGTTAAGAAAAAAATGTTATTAAAAATATTTAAAAAATTACAAAAATAAAAGTTCAAATCACCCCCCTTTTGCCCCATTCAAAATAAAACATTATAAAAAAATCAAACATACACATATTTGGTATCGCCACATTCAGAATCACCCGATCTATCAATAAAAAAAGGATTAACCTGATTGCTAAACGGCATAGCAAGAAAAAAAAGTCAAAACGCCAGAATTGCATTTTTTGTTACCTCAACATTGCATTAAAATGCAATAGCAGAAGATCAAAATGTCGTTTCTGCACCAAAATGCTACCATTAAAATTGACAGCTCGGCGCACAAAATATCAGCCCTCACCCAACCCGAGATCACGAAAAATGGAGACGCTATGGGTATCACAACATGGAGCAATTTTTTTTTTTTAACAAAATTAGGAATTTTTTTCACCACTTAGATAAAAAAGAACCTAGACATGTTTGGTGTCTATGAACTCGTAATGACCTGGAGAATCATAATGGCAGGTCAGTTTTAGCATTTAGTGAACCTAGTAAAAAACCAAAACAAAAAACAAGTGTTGGATTGCACTTTTTTTGCAATTTCACCGCACTTGAAATTTTTTTTCCCATTTTCAAGTAGATGACATGGTAAAACCAATGGTGTCCTTCAAAAGTACAACTCGTTCCATAAAAAACAAGCCCTCACATGGCCATATTGGCAGAGAAATAAGAATGTTATGGCTCTGGGAAAAAGTGGAGCAAAAAGCGAAAACGCAAAACCGAAAATACCTCCAGTAATGAAGGGGTTAAAATATAACTTTTAGTTGTTTACTGTAAAAGATAAAGCCAGCCATTGACTTGCAGACAACCAAAACAGTATATAAAGTGCTAGTGCTTGATGTAAAAGGTGCTTATAATAAAAATTGGTTTGATCCAACCAATGTTGTTGTTTCTGTCGCAGGTTCATGAGTGAGGAGCAGGAAAGGAACAATGGTAATGGAGGGAGGGGGGATTTTCTATTCCTCTAACACTCCTTGTCGTGCCCCTGCATTGCTCCTGCCCTCACAAGGGCAGTTCTCAAGTACAGACCTTCTCAAATTTCACCCATAAGGATTATTTAGCCACCCAACGCATTTCCTCCTTCCTTTGGAGGATTCAACAGGGGAGATTCAATGATATACGGGTATATATAGGGGTATATATATAGATAGGACTCTTGTAGTGTCAAGTAGTGTCGCATCAAGACGTGTCATTGCGCCTATATTAGAATTGGTCTGTTCAAGCACCATGTTAGGTGACATATTTATATGTTAGGTGAACCCACCCTCAATTAGGATGGCATCTGACTCTGTTTCCGGTCCCTGAATTGCAGATCCATGGCCTTGGGACACATGCGTCAAGTGTGGTGTAACTTCTGGGTCGCCAGTAACTCATATGACTGCCAGTGTTGTCACTTCCCTTCTTTGGACCGCAACTCTCTGGCTTTGAGATGCAAAGATGCATATGGTGCAGATGAATTACATCCTAGGGTACTGTGCAAATTGTCTCTTCAGAGAGGAAGAGGGACTACAACTCTTGTGCTACCTATAGGAAGTAGCAATTCTAAAACTCAATGTCGGCCCTTTAATGTCACATGAATTAGGTTATAGGCCAAAACCAGAATCTCAATTTGCAGACACTGTGTTTCAGGGTACTGCCCCTCATCAGTGTAAAGTGTGAGATCTGTTTCAGCTGTGTGAGAGGCGTCTGACCGAGATGCAAGGGGTAATGTTTCTCCTTGCTGTGAGTGACATGTTAAGCATGCCGAGATGAGGAAACTTTTAAGCCGCAATGATTAATAGCCATGTGACAAGGCTTGTTAGAGGGTTGACATTGACTTTTAGGATTGCTACGAGAGTTCTAGTCCTCTTCCTCTCTGAAAAGACAATTTGCATATTTCGCAGAGGAGCATTGTAGCTTAAAAGTCTCCTCATCTTGGCATGCTTAACATGTCACTCTCTGCAAGGAGAAACGTTACCATTGAAACCTAGGGTACTTAAAGAGCTAGCTGAGGAAATTGCAGAACCACTAGCCAGAATCATTGAAAAATCCTGGAGAACAGGATAAGTCCCATAAGTTTTAAGAAGGGCAAATGTTGTCCCTATCTTCAAAAAAGCAAAGAAGATGGTGCAAGGAAATTAGAGGGCAATGAACCTTACTTCTATAACAGGAAAGATATTTTAGCAAATTATTAAACAGTATGTATGTAGGTACTTGGATAAGAATACTGTAATTAACTAGAACCAACATGGGTTTGTAGCAAACAAGTCATGCCAGACTAATCTAATTTCCTGAGTGGGTGGATTAGGGAAATGTGGTAGATATAATATATCTCTACTTGAGCAAAGCATTTAATAAAGTATCTCATACTATCCTTATTGAAAAAATGACCAAGTATGGGATTTACAAGGCTACAGTTATGTGGATTCATAACTAGCTCAGTGATTGCACTCAAAAAGTGGTAATAAATGGGTGCACATCCAACTGGAAAAGTGTTTCAGATGGGGTACCACAAGTACCTTGCTCCAGTGTTGTTCAACATTTTTTATAAATGATCTAGATAAGGGAACTGAAAGTAAACTAATCAAATTTGCAGACGATGCAAAACTAGGACAGATACTAACACTAGAGAAGACAGAGAAAGGTTTCAGAAGGATCTAGATAGGCTTGAACAAAGGGCAGCGACTAATAAAATGGTATTTAACAGGGAGAAATGCAAGATTCTACAGGGTGGGCCATTTATGTGGATATACCTAAATAAATGGAAATGGTTGGTGATATCAACTTCCTATTTCTGGCACATTAGTATATGGGAGGGGGGAAACTTTTTAAGATGAGTGGTGACCATGGCGGCCATTTTGAAGTCAGCCATTTTGGATCCAACTTTATTTTTTCCAATGGGAATAGGGTCATGTGACACATCAAGCTTATTGAGACTTTTACGAGAAAAACAATGGTGTGCTTGGTTTTAATGTAACTGTATTCTTTCATGAGTTATTTACAAGTTTATGACCACTTATAAAATGTGTTCAGAGTGCTGCCCATTGTGTTGGATTGTCAATGCAACCCTCTTCTCCCACTCTTGACACACTGATAGCAACACCGCAGAAGAAATGCTAGTCTAAGGGGGTCAGATTCCTTGTATGAATGCTCTGACCTGACACCCATAATGTGGTGGTGCACCATCTTGCTGGAAAAACTCAGGAAACGCGCCATCTTCATTGCATAAAGAGGGCAACACATTATCATGTAGCAATTTCAGCTATCCAGTGGCATTGAGGTCTCCATTGATGAAGAATGGCCCCACTTTCTTTGTACACCATATACCACACCATGCCATCAATTATGGATGTCAGGTCCGAGCATTCCTACATGAACAGTTTCCTGGAAAGTGGATTGTTTGTCGTGGGCCAGTTGAATGGCCACACAGGTCTCCCGATCTGACCCCCTTAGACTTTTATCTTTGGGGTCATCTGAAGGCAATTGTCTATGCTGTGAAGCTACAAGATGTGCAGCATCTGAAACAACGGATACTGGAAGCCTGTGCTAGCATTTCTTCTGCGGTGTTACTATCAGTGTGTGAAGAGTGGGAGAAATTCTCCATAAGTTTGATGTGTCACATGACCCTCTTCCCATAAAAAAATAATGTTGGATCCAAAATGGCTGACTTCAAGGTCTCCACCCATCTTGAAAAGTTTCCCCCTCCCATATACTAATGTGCCACAAACAGGAAGCTGATATCACCAACCATTCCCATTTTATTTAGGTGTATCCATATAAATGGCCCACCCTGTACGGATGAATTCCCAGATAGCATAACTAGGGGGAAGCAGACCAACAAAATACAATCCAAAGCCCAAATAAATAAACACAAAATAAACTTTATTGGTCCCATAAGCAGGTAAGGATAGGTAGGGTTAAAGACATGGGCAGACATACAACCATGCACTGCATAGGGCAGATGGGACTAATTGTATATTGAATTACATTCAGGGTCCCCTGTAGAAGGAGAAATCCGAAATGTACGTAGGGGTTGGCGGGTTGGCTACCTGGAGATGCTGCTGCTTACATTGACTAGTAATTATTATACGGGCCATGTGCAATATTCTATTGAACATACGAATTTATGAGGACTTTCTCTATAGGCTCTTGTGCCCCTACCCATTGCTGATACACTAGTTTTTTATTATTTTATATTAGCAGCAGCTTTCTCCTTGAATGGCTGATTCAGCTGTATATTGTTGCATGTATTTGAATATACAGTTGGTCTCATCTGCCCTATGCAGTGCATGCCTGTATGTCTACCCATGTTTTTAACCCTACCTATCCTTACCTACTTATGTGACCAATCAAGTTTAGTTAGTGTTTATTTATTTGGGCTTTGGATTGTATTTTGTTGGTCTTCTTCCCCTGGCATATAGTGGGGTTCATCAGGGAAACAAATTTGTAGACCCATTAATAGGTCAAGCATAGATGGAAAACTAATTTCAAATTCATAATGTAGATACAATGATGAAATGCTAAATACATACAGTAGGACCATCAAAAGAGGTTGATACAGCACTCATCCAGATAAGTTAAAATGCATCCACTTTTTGTGGGTTCTCTAGCTTTTAATTTTTTTTCCGTACCTGTACAAGGTTGTTTACTCTCCACTCCCTTGCCTCCCTTCCTACCTTACTTTCCCTACCCTGTTTATTAGTAAAAAACAATAAAATTATTTGAAAAGAAAAATGCATCCACTTTTATTACAACATGTTATAATTCTGTAATACAAAGCATCCTCAGCGTTTTATGTAGTTGCAACCCAATTGCTGGCTATTTCATAACAGGTTCCTGGTTATGGGTCTTGGAAAACAGTTAAACAAGCCAAATACATTTTTATCACAAACTTTTAATTTTTTTTCGCCAATTGAATAAAAGAAAAGTCTGTGCAAGTTTGGTATACCTGTAATCCTACTAACCCAAGAATCATGGTGGAAGGTAATTTTTTACCATACATTGAAAATCGTAAAAAGAAAATCCAAAATACAATGGCTGAATTGTATGTGTTTTTCACCATTTCAATCCACTTAGAATTTGTTTCCCTTTTTTTCAGTAGATTATATGGTAAATTAGAAGTTGTGATTTAAAACTAAAACTCGTCCCGCAAAAAGCACAAGCCCTTATCTGGCTATATCAGCAAAAAGAGAAAAAAATATTGCTTTTGGAAGATGGGTAGGCAAAAACCAGAGTGTGAAAATGAAAATTGGCTGAGGAGGCAAGGGACCACAAAGGCTTTTCACATAGAGTAAGGTGCCTCGCAATCAACTCACCTTTTAGAAATGTGCTTATAACAGGCACATCGATGTTTCAGGGCACATAGTTACAATAAAAAAGTATCTTAGCTGCTGCTGTCCCTCCATTCAGATGGAAGCATAGTACTCCATCTTATAAAAACGGAAGAGATAAAAAATGCAGGCGATAACCACAGGCACTTCTGTGAAATCCACAAATGTTTCCAGGATGAATAAAAGTTTCTTTATTGTTATCGTTAAAGGAAAATAGTGGCTACGAATTTCTGAGTCATACAGATGTCTTCCTCAGGCAAGTATATATCATAACTAACATAAAGTGAGCTATAAGTAAGAGAAAAAGGAGAAAATGCAATGTGGGAGTGTAATGATAGAATTGATAGTGTCAAATATCATACAGGATAAAAAATATTTTAAAAATCACAAAAACACAACAAAATTTAGATACACTCATGTAGTATGAGTATATTGCATCAAAGGTAACACAATAGGTACATCTAAAAACGTATGAAAAGCAATGTTTAAAAAAAAGAGCAGGAAAATTCTTCAAGTAAATACTAGCTAGCCAAAGCCACCAATTAGGATAAAGTGGTATAGCGGTTTAGCTGCTTGTTAAGCTATATGAATCCCGTTCATTTAGCTGAAGACAGGACAGTGAAACAGCGGCTCTCCAGCTAGTGGGAATACAGAGAGAAGAGCCTTCCATCTTGCAGGACCGCAGTGAAACAGCGGCTCTCCAGCTAGTGGGAATACAGAGAGAAGAGCCTTCCATCTTGCAGGACCGCAGTGAAACAGCGGCTCTCCAGCTAGTGGGAATACAGAGAGAAGAGCCTTCCATCTTGCAGGACCACAGTGAAACAGCGGCTCTCCAGCTAGTGGGAACTCAGAGATAGAAGAGTCTTCCATCCTGCAGAGGCCAGTTACACAGCGCCTTCCAGCTAGTGCAATTCAGGGAAAAGACATCCCTTCATCCAGCTTGCAGGAACTAGTAAACTGCAGAAATCCATCTAGTGTGATTCAAGTCACCGGCTACACAGAGACTAATACAGCTACAGCAATCTCTGCACAGCCAAGTTTCCCTCCTAAGACACCATGTCCCACAAATCACACAGGACAAAATCTGCTACATCCATTTCCTCAAAGACAGTATCCATCAGCAGAGAGGTCGCCATTGCCCGTGCAAATGTTGAAGCCACCAAAATACGAGCACGCTATGCTGAAGAAGAGATGCAACTTAAATTAGAGAAAACACGCCTAGAAGACCAAGAGAGAAGGTCACGCAGAGAGAGAAGACCAAGAGAGAAAGTCACGCATAGAGACAGAGAGGTCACGCTTAGAAAGAGATGAGCAGGAGAGAAGGTTATGCCTAGAAAGAGATGAGCAAGAGAGAAAGATGCAGTTAGAGAAGGCGCGTGTGGATGCTGCCTTAAAGAGCCTAGTGGTAAAAAGAGAGGCTGCTGCAGCACTGGCAGAGGCAGAAGCACTAGAAGCCACGCACAACCCTGAGCTGCATAGTCGTAGCAGTACGTCAAGTCTGAAGTTGCCGCTACAAGATTCACTACAACGCACATCTCAATATGTTAATGAACTTCCTGATCCAAACTATAACCAAGATCACGACACATCCAGTGAAACGAGAGAGAGTCATCATGAGGCTCAGCTCCAGGAAAACCTGGAGCAAAGCAACTCTGCTAATGTCTACCTTGCCCCTCACCAGGTAACCAACGTGAATCACCTTGTTGACACACCGTACGTCAGACCGAAGCAATATGACACTGGCTGGCACCACCCTGAGGATACTAACAGGTATGAATGCAACTCACATCACTATCAGGGTGACCCATCACCAGTATACTCTGCTGACAACCGGTTCACATCAGAACTTGCTAGGATCTTCACACGACGTGATCTGGTTACTAAGGGACTCCTGAAATTCACTGACCACGCTGAAGGTTACAGAGCTTGGAAAGCTTCCTTCCAAAATGTTACTAGAGACTTGGGACTGCAACACAGGGAAGAGATAGACCTCTTAGTCAAATACTAAGGAGAAGAGTCAGTCAAGCATGCAGTAAGGATCAGTGACATTAACATAAATCACCCTCAAATCGGTCTCAAAGAGATCTGGAAGAGGCTGGATGAGTGTTACAGCTCAGCAAAGGTCTTAGAGAGCCTTGTTCAAAAGAATAAATGACTTTCCTAAAATATCTAACAAACGTCTCCCAAAACTTAGAGAGCTAGGTGACCTGCTACAAGAGGTCCTAGTTGCCAAATGTGAAGGTGACCTACCAGGACTTGCATACCTCGACACAGCCAAAGGTGTTAACCCTATAGTCCAAAAGTTGCCCTACAATCTACAGGAGAGGTGGTTTACATGTGGTTCCACGTACCAATACAAACACAGTGTTTCATTCCCTCCCTTCTCCATTTTTGTAGACTTTATACACGAACAAGCGACAATCAGAAATGATCCCAGCTTTGACTTTGCAATGTCATATGCTGCACCACCACCAGCTGCAAACCCACGCAGAACATCTGTGGCAGTGCACAATACTAATGTTTCTTCTCCAAGTTCCAATTACAGGTCTGCTGGCCGCTCTCAATCAGAGACAAAGGTTCAAGAGCCTGACAAGCAGTGCCCGCTTCATCAGAAGCCTCATCCTCTCCTGAAATGCAGAGCCTTCAGAGGAAAATCTATGCCAGATCACAGAAGCTTCCTGAAAGAGAACGGTATCTGCTGCAAGTGCTGCTCATCTACCACTCATCTCGCCAAGGATTGTAAGGTCAGTGAAAAATGCACAGAATGTGGTACCACAGATCACTACACTGCCCTACACCCTGGCCCAGCTCCATGGAGTGCACAGAACACGCCAGCTGACAGTGAGCATGGCGGGGAGGAAAAGAGCACTGATCAAGCTACGCCAGAGATCACTTCACTATGTACTGAAGTCTGTAAAGTGACAATACACAATAGGTCTTGTTCAAAAATATGCCTCGTCAGAGTATACCCAAAGGGCCATAGAGACAAAGCTGTGAGACTGTATGCTATCTTGGATGATCAAAGTAATTGATCCCTGGCTAGGTCGACATTCTTTGCCCTATTCAACATTAAAGGACCAAGCACTCCTTACTCATTAAAGACATGTGCAGGTACTGTGACAACAGCGGGCAGCAAAGCCACTGACTACCAAATTGAGTCCTTAGATGGACAATTCTGCCTACCACTACCTACAATCATCGAGTGTAACCAGATCCCAGACAATAGATCTGAAATCCCTACGCCAGATGTGGCAATCCATCACGCTCACTTAAAACGCATAGCACACCTTATACCGGAACTCGACCCTCAAGCACAGATAATACTGCTGCTGGGAAGAGATATCCTGCAGGTTCATAAAGTGAGAAGTCATATTAATGGTCTCAACAATGCTCCCTATGCCCAAAAGCTAGACCTAGGATAGGTGATAATAGGAAACGTATGCTTGGGACACATGCACGCCCCATCTTCTGTGACAAGTATGCTAACAAATACATTGGAGAAAGGACACCCATCTCTGTTTCAACCTTGCAACAGCGAGTTCCATATCAAGGAACTACCACACAGCATCCAACTACCCAATCATTCAATAGACTTTACTCATGACAGCAGTATGGTGTCAGGAAGCTATGAGGATCAGTTGGGGTGCACAGTCTTCTAGAAAACTAAGCAAGACAACCAAGTAGCAATGTCAGTAGAGGATAAGTTGTTCTTAGAGGTAATGGACAAGGGACTCGTAAAAGATGAGACCAACAGCTAGGTCGCACCTCTTCCCTTCAGAACCCGCAGACCACGTCTACCAAACAACAGAGATCAAGCATTAAAACGTTTCTCCTATCTCAAACATTTAGTGATTCTGCCTCTGCTAGTGCTGCAGCAGCCTCTCTTTTTACTGCTAGCCTCTCCAAGGCGGCATCCACACGTGCCTTCTCTAACTGCATCTTTCTCTCTTGATCCTTTCTGTCCTGTCTTCAGCTAAATGAATGGGATTCATATAGCTTAACAAGCAGCTAAACTGCTATATCGGGGTTCAATAAGGGAGACTGTAGTTGAATCTGTGGTTTATTGTACGTAGGTATATAGATGGTGAACCTACAACAAAAATACATGAACACAATCAGTGGTAAGTTCATAAGAATACATACATATGCATCATACATGTCTGCACTGATAGCTGAGCAGGGGAACTAACTAAGCTGGCTAATGTGGGAGATAGGAATGTATAGAGGGAACTTGTCACCTACCAGCAATGCTAATACATGGGGGAGAAGAGGGATAAGGTGCTTCCAGTATACAGACTTGATAGAAAATGGCAGACTGAAGAGAAAAAGGGGGCTGGAATAGACCATGGTACTTTGTAAACTTACCCAGAATACATTGTGAATTGGAGGGAAAGAATGCAGGAAATACAATGCATAATAGCATGCAGTTATGACTTTGGCCACTAGATGGAGACAAAAACACTAAACATTAAACTATGGAAATCTGAACATTCTATTCATACAGCAATCATTGTATGTTATCAAAATAAACAGTTCAGGAGTCATTAATTATGTCAGAGACAGAATACCCACTCTCAAAGACTCTGAAGAACGCTGGTTCCTACCCAGGTTTAGAGTATACCACCCTAAGAATCCGGGCCAGATTAGAATGGTGTTCGACTCCAGTGCTAAGTTTGATGATGTCTCCCTGAATGATGTTCTACTTACAGGACCAGACCTCAATCACAAACTGCTAGGAGTACTTATGCGCTTCCATAAGGATTCCATTGCCTTCATCGCTGACATCAAGCAAATGTTCCATTGTTTCCTTGTGAGAGAGAGAGACAGGAACTTCCTAAGATTCTTCTGGTACAGAGACAATGATCCTACTAAAGAGGTCATAGAGTACCGCATGAGAGTGCACATCTTTGGCAATAGCCCTTCTGCAGTCGCCATCTATGGACTCAAAAGGTCAGCTCAAGAAGGAGAAACAGAATATGGATCAGATGTGAGACAATTCATAGAAAAGGACTTTTATGTTGATGACTGTCTGAAAGCCATGCCTTCAAATGAGACTGCCATCAGTCTTCTCAAGAGAGCCCAAGAAATGCTTGCTTGCTCCAACCTCAGACTTCATAAAATAGCCTCAAACAGCTCATGAAAGCATTCCCTGCACAAGACTTGTGTAATGGTGTCAGAGACCTGGACCTGGGGTCAGACCCCACACCAATGCAATGCAGCCTCGGGCTTCACTGGAATCTACAGTCAGACACTTTTACCTTTCAGGTCAGCCAGGAAGAAAAGCCTTTCACATGCAGAGGGGTCCTGTCTACCATCAACAGCCTGTATGATCCCTTAGGTTTCGCAGCTCCTGTTACTATACAAGGCAAAGCCATACTAGGAGACTTCTGACTGGGATGCACCTCTACCACCTGATAAGAGAATCCAGTGGGAATTATGGAAGAACTCCTTAGAAGCCCTCTCCAACCTGAATGTGTCAAGGCCATACACCCCTGTGTCGTCTACAGAGATACAGAGCCAAAGACTGTATGTATTTGCAGATGCTTCTGTCAAAGTAATTGCTGCTGTTGCTTATTTCAAAACTGTGGATTCCAAATATCAGAGCCACATCGGATTCGTTATGGGGAAGGCCAAACTTGCTCCACAACCAGTGCACACCATACCAAGGGTAGAACTTTGTGCTGCAGCCTTAGCCGTCGAGTTAGCAGAGTTCATCGCATCCGAGATGGATATCGACCTGACACAAGCCAAGTTCTACTCAGACAGCAAAGTAGTCCTGGGATACATCCACAATGAAACCAGGCAATTCTACGTTTATGGCAACAACAGAGTGCTACAAATTAGGAGATCAGTTCATCCAAAACAGTGGCACTACATTCCCATGGAAAAAACACTGCAGATCATGAACTAGAGCAGTCGACGCAAGTCGATTAGAGAGCACAACATGGCTCTCAGGACCAAAACTATTGTCCACTGAGGAACGTTGTTCAGACACCTTTGAACTGATAGGAGAGGACTAAGATGCTGAAATCCGCCCTCAGGTGTCACACTTCATTGACTCCATCTACTCTCCTCACCCAGAAAACAGGACTATCCAGTGCCCCTCCAGGAGGATTTGATGCTAAGGACCTCTACAAGCACCAATGGAGACAGGTGCAAAGTCTTGCAAATACATTCTGGGACAGGTGGCGCAACAGTATTTATCTACTCTGCAGCCATGGACGAAGTGGCAATCTACCAGACCTAATCTGAGGATTGGTGACCTCGTCCTTGTTAAAGACTGTCAGGCCCATCGAAACCAGTGGCCACTTGGACTAGTGAATGCTACATTCCCGAGTAAAGATGGCAATGTCTGCAAAGTCAAACTCAGGATGGCCAAAGGAGAAGGACCTAAGACATTCTCCAGACCAGTGACTGAGCTGGTACTATTTTTGTCATCAGAGGATAGGAATGGTGGCATCAGTTCAACGCCAGACGGGGAGTGTTCTGTCTCCGACATAATTAATGACTCTTGAACTGCCTATTTTGATAACATACAATGATTGCTGTATGTATAGAATGTTCAGATTTATATAATTTAATGTTTAGCTTTTCTGGCTCCATCTAGTGGCCAAAGTAATAACTGCATGTTATTATACATTGTACTTCCTTATTCATTTTCCCTCCAATCCACAATATATCCTGGGTAACTTTACAAGGTACCATGGTCTATTCCAGCCCCCTTTTTCTCTTCAGTCTGCCATTTTCTATCTGCATACTGGAAGCACCTCATCCTTCTACTCCCCCAGCGTTAGCATCGCTGGTATGTGACATGTTCCCTCTATACATCCCTATCTTTCATATTAGTCAACTTAGTCAGTTCCCCCGTTCAGCTAGTAGTGCAGATTGTGTATGCCTATGTATATTGTGTATTTCTATGAACACAGCATTGATTCTCTGTATCTGTTTTGTATTGTATTTTCACCATCTATATACCTATGTTCAATAAACCACAGATTCAACTACTGTCTCCCTTATTGGACCCCGGTATAGCGGTTTAGCTGCTTGTTAAGCTATATGAATCCTGTTCATTTAGCTGAAGACAGGACAGTGAGAAAAGTGGGGGAGAGCACCTGTTGCGGAGTCCGGATGGTCCTACCCCAACGAATGGTAATTGTCATAGAGGCATACGTGCCTGCGGGTAGCCATCTGCTACTCAGAGCTTAATTGCTCCCGACTCTGCCCAGCATCCCGTGTAGAGCTAGAGAGCTCCAGGCTCTGCTCGGCAATCGGCCACACAGACAAAAGAGAGTGGAGAAGTACTAAAAGGGAAAACGAAGGGTACGGGATTGTCGGGGACGACAATGGTTAAAGGAAGGGGATATGCAGGGGGTGGACTGACCTATGGACCTGTCTGATAAAGAAGGAAAATGTAAAAGGTGATGTGTACAGTGCTTTATTCTGACTTGAATGCACATGTGTGGGATAACAGCTAGAAATAGGAAAAGATGGTGTAGTACTGGATTTTGGCCACAAGATGGAGACATAGAGTAGTGAGAAAAGGACTTAACAGCAGCTTTAGGCTAGGGAAACTGCATTGTCATGGTAGGTGGAGTTATGGGGGACTGAGAGGGAATTTCCCAGGAGGGGAGATAATAGGAGGGAGAGTTGTTGTGAGCTCATTTTCTGGTCCACCAGTTGTGAGTTCTCCTTCCAGGCTCCCTCTGGTGGTAACAGGAGGTAGTGAGGCTGATTTAATCAGTAGAGATCTGCCACCTGATAATGAGGATGAGGTTGGACCTCAGGAATCTCAGACTGGATTTAAGACAGCCTACACCCTATTCTGGTGCTGGTGATTCCTTCTGGCTTGTCAGGTCTTGGTTTTTCAGCTCTGTTCCAGTCATCTAAAGCTAAGTTTTTCTGCTAATGTTCACACTTGATTTTGTTGGTCTATTCAGTTTTTTTGTGTGGTCAGCCAGCCCCGGCTGGGGCTGCGCTGAATTTCCACTCTTATTTATCTGTATTTGCCAATTTGCTTTTTGTCCCTTATTAGATTGGCCTCTTTTTGCTCTGTCTCAGAATATTTCAGAGTGCTGATATAATGGGAGAAGTCTAGTGACTTCAGGATTAATTTTTCTATCAGAAGTGTTGGACATTATTTTTGTAGGGTTTTTTGCAGATTGCAGACAGTGTCTTTCCTTTCCTATCCTTTCTAGTTAGTTTGGGCCCCATCATTTGCTCAGCCTATTTTCCTGCCTGTGTTTGTGCTTTCATCTTGTTTCACCGTCAATACATGTGTGGGGGCTGTCCTTCCTTTGGGGTCTGCTCTGGGCCAGTTAGTTTTCCCTTTTTCTTGCTTCAGACTTATTTAGTCCTCCAGCTGTGACGAAGCGTCTAGGACCATCGTAGGTACGCTCCACGGCTGCTGCTTGTTGTGTGGTTAGGATCTGGGATCTGCAATCTGCATAGTTACCAACCTTTCTGGTTTTCTGTGACTTAGCTTGTTTTGTTTTTTTCTCCTCGGTGACCCATTCATAACAGAGAGTCCTGGGGGTAGGACAGACTCCCGGAGAAGACAGAAGAGAGAAGAGCTCAGGAAAAGAGAGAGGAGAGATGGAGACTCAGAGAGGGGGGTGGCCCTGAGAGGAAAGCTGCAGGTCAGGGAGGCGCTGACCAGAGAGGGCCTGGGGTACTGGACAGCTGGGCACCGAAGGAACAGTAAGTGTCACAGCGGGCAGACAGGGTTTTTATGGCGTTTTTGAAGTGTGTTTGGTGAATAAACCTTTTTTTTTTACACATACTATAGATGAAGCACACATGTAATCTGTGCCCCAAAAACTGCTTAAACAAAAGCGACAAAATAGCAGTGAAAAACAGCAAAATGCTGAAAAATGTGTGTTTTGAATGTGGACCTTAAAGGGATTGTCCGGGCTAAATATAGCTTTGCACAAGTGACAGGGCATGTAAAAAAAAAATGTAAAAAAAATGAAATTCAACCATACTTACCTATTGGCACCTACGCAGATCCAGTGCAACTGAAGGCTGTAAGAAGAATAGTTCCTGATGGACTGTCGGTAATAGTTGGTGAAGCTAAAAAATCCTTGAAGGGCCTTGATACAGGAAAGATATTTATCTTTGTACCGTGTTAGCCAGTAGATAGAAGAATGTTTAGAATTGAGAGTCCTCAGTGGTATATACCTTTTAATGGCTAACTGAAAAGATGGTAACAAGTTGCAAGCTTTCGAGACTACTCAGGTCTCTTGAGTCTAGCCTGATGAAAAGACCTGAGTAGTCTCTAAAGCTGGCAACTTGTTAACATCTTTTCAATTAGCCATTAAAAGGTATCAACCACTGAGGACTCTCAATTCTAAATATTCTTGCAGGGCATTGAGAACTATTTTGTTGCAGTTTCTTTAACACAGCGCAGACATGTAGCTGATGTCCAAATGATGGGAGAAAATTAAGATGTCATCCAGAGTAAAACATACAGGTATAAAACATCAAGGAATATTTTGTTAACAAAATGATGGAAAACAATAAGAGCATCGCATTATACAAAGGGTATGAGAACATATTCATACGGACCATCATGCGTATTTAAAACTGATTTTAATTCAGCAACCTTTTGACCACTTCCCTCCCTAAGATGTACTATTAAATCACAGAGCTGGTGTATCGTGTAGGTGTATGGAGCAGGTACATGGTATGAGAATCTGCCTCTAACAGCAGCAAGTGGAGCAATCTCCAACTGGAAAAATAAAAATGAGAAAAAGCTACTGACCAAGAACTGGTCACTCAAAAGGGTAGTATATTGTCATTGAGTGACTTTTTAATGTTTTTAATTGTGTCTTGGTCTATTTGACATTCAATAAAACATTTTGATATTTTTGTGACTTATTGTGGTGAACCCAGTTCTTGGTCAGTAGCTTTTTCTCATTTTTATTTTTCCAGTTTCTTATACTGACTATTGGTGTATCCCTGTGTTTATTGCTGGTGGTGCCCTCCCCATCTCTACTATTGCGAGCAATCTCCAACTGTTAACCGGTTAAATGCTGATGACTGTTACTGATAGTAGTATTTGAACCAGACAATCCTACTCAAAAAAAAAAAAAAAAATTAAAAAAAAAAAATTCTTACAAATATAGAAACAGATTTAAAAAAATTGAAATGCCAAATTGCCATTATTACCCCAGAAACAAATGCAATAAAATTCAATCAATACACAGTATGTACCAGAAAACGAACTCTTATATAGTTCCATTGGTGGAAAAATAAAAATGTTATAAGTGTTGAAAAATGATGACACAAACCAAACATTTTTTTTTACAGTTTAGAATTTTAATTTTAAGCAACTGAAATAGCAAAAAGCTATGTATGCTTGGCATTGCCATAATTGTACAGACCTTGGAAAAAAGTTAGAAGGTCACATTTATTGAATAACTAGATGGAGGCCCGATGCTATCGCATCAGGAGAGCAGTAATGTCATGATGGGGTCAGGCTTTGCAGCATTGAGAATCTCTCCCCCCATGTGCTCACCCACCTCTCCACTCTCTCTTTCACCATGTGCTGACTTCTCCTGTCTTTGCTCTGTTCTTTGACCTTTCTACCCCATGTGCTATCCCCCTTGTCTGCTGTCTCTCTCCTTCCCGTGCTGTGTTCTCCCCTCATGTGCTGTCCCATTTGAACTGTCTCCCCCTGTGCTCTGTAATGGGAGCATCTAATAGATGCCTCTCCATTACTAACCCCTGGGCTTGATGTCATATGACAATACAAAGGTGAAAGCAACTCCACAACCCTATTATCCCACTTGTCATTGCCTCAGGGCAAGTGGGAAGAGCGAGGCTAAGTGCCAGATTGGGGGCACGTTATGAATTTGCCATTTCTGGGGTGGCTGAGGGCTCATGTTGATAGCCTGGGGTGGCAATATCTATGACCCCTTCCCAGGCTATTAATATCAACCCACAGCTGTCTGTTTAACCTTTGCTGGTTTGAATTTATAAGGGGACCCTACATATTTTTTTCTGGTGTTCCCCGTAAATTCACCAGGAAATGATAACCAAGCAGTTGTGAGCTGTTATTAATAGCCTGGGAACCTAATAGAGTATTATCCCTTGTCCCAGGTTATTACCATTAGTCCCAAGCCATAGGCATTAACTCTGCTGGTTATCAAAATTTGGCAGGAGCCCGTGCCATTTTTTTTAATTTAAATATTTCTTTACACAGGAGGGACACAGCGGGGGTGAATACAACTCTCATCATTGGGATCTCAGCACGAGCAAGAGGCAATGATGAGAGCTGCCTTCAGCAGCCGCCAGCACCCGGGAACCACCTGAACTGTATTGCTTCTTCCAGGCGCCGGTACATGTCATGCCGATGACGCATGAATGTCATCCATGCATCATCAGTGTGCACATCTGCCACCCGCACTTTGTCTCTGCTGAGCAAAAAAAACTGACATGTACATGAGTTTTTCACACAGACACACGGTCCGAGTGAAAAAGTTGACATGTGTGCATCACCATTCAATATAATGGATGTGCGTATGTCCGTAATTGCGGTCCTTAAAAACAGACCGCATACCGACATAAAAAATGGACATGTGAAGAAGGCCTTAGAGTCTGGATGCTGGATGGAGAGTGATGACAACTTGTCTCTTCAGAATTTCCCATAGGTGTTTGATTGGGTTCAGATCAGGAGACTCTTGGCCACTGAATTAATTTCACACTGTTCTCCTTCAGAAATGAAATAGATATGTGTTTTAAGTCATTGTCATGTTAGAAAAGTGCACGTCTACCAAAAGCACGGAGTGATGTTGGCACCTTCTTGATGGACTTATGTCTTCTTTCAGTGTATCTAGTACAAGTAGAAAGCAATACATGTAGTATAGAGAGAGATAGTGCAGTCCATATAGTGCAGGTAGAGAGAAGTGCGATACATGTGGTACAGGCAGAGAGAAGAACAGTACATGTAATACAGGTGAAGAGCAATAAAATACTGTACTGCACAAAGATAACTAGCAAGCCAATGCTGTAACCTGAAGAAGAACCACTCTTCTTATATTTTATATATATATACAGTATTACTCAGCATTGAAATTGCAACACCTAGTAGGAAAATTGCAGAAATATGGTATAGAAAACACACCATTGAGAAACATGTGAATGACATGCAAATGATGAAAAAGAAAGGAAATATTTTTTTGAAATTATCTTGATTTATTCAGTATCATATACGAGCACCATGTGTAGAAATGCATGAATGGCAAACATTTCTTAGAAAATTAATTATTACCATTAATAATCTCATTGATCGCAACCAAGGCATGTAAGTGCACTTTTATTGCAAGTGGCGCTCATACCCGATACTGAATCAATTGAGGTATTTTTAAGATTTTATCTCCATTTTTCATCATTTGTCTATCATTAACATGTCTAGCCATCCTGTGATTTTCATAATTCCACTTCTTTTACTTTTTAGTGTTGAAATGTCTATGTTGATGAGTTCACTTATGGGTCTAACTAACAAGCAATATACAATAAAATCAGTAAAAAATGCAAGGTCTAATTGCTTGCTGTCAATCGTGTTAGTTTTTCCTTTCAGAAATCGAGAAAGCCTTAGAACAAATAAGAAGGTGAATTGAGAAGTCACCAATGGACTTGGCAGTCTATAGTCTATTTTCTTGGCTTATTGATTTTAAAGTAAAGGAAATATAATCAATATATAGTTTGATCTCCCAGTAACAATAAGCATTTATGTCAATGCTACCATGTACTAATGCACCAATATGCAAAGTCAGCCACTAAACTAAAAGGACAGAATAATTGTGCCAGGAAAACATCCATCAATGAGATAAACAGGATAGTAGGATCTAGGGGTAGAATAACCTTGTGCTCATGGTACCATCATTTATTATGATCAGACCTGAAGGATGATGACACATCCAAGATTATCTGTACCAGACATAAGATGATCGCTATAAATGGCGCCATTAATCATGTGTTACACCATCAGCTAACATTTCAGTGTTCTTATTGGTAAATTGCAGAAAAGGAAATTGTTGAAAAAAAACCCAAAAGAATAATAACCTCAATAAATGAGTTTAAAGGGGTTTTCTGGTTTTAGCAGAATATCCCATCCTATCTGTTTTATATCAAGTTGTCATGGTATGCAATATATACAGTATGTATGATGTAATTTAACAGAAAACTTAATTAATTCCCAGGGAATGAATAACTGTCCTGATCAAAGAATGATGCTTACCCAGCCCAACATGAGTTTCGCCGAGGTTTACTCCCCTCAAACATGTTACTGCAAAACAAGTGTTGGAGTAGGTAAGCACTAGTGAAAGGCGAACTCGAACAGTAACGTTCAGGGTCTGTACCGAACACCTACTGTTCACGCACAAACCCAGAACACGTGTTACTGTTCGGGTTCGGCATCCCAAATATCAGGTGTTTCTCTGCTGTCATATGCATGACAGTGTGAAAAACATCAGCTGCTCTGATTAGCAGTAAGATCAATACTACTGATCAGAGCACGAGCAGCTGTGACTGGCGGTAAAACGTTCCACTGGTCACAGAGGTGTCGAAAGATGATGTGAGTACTGCTTCTATCAGCCTACATCTGTAATTGCTAATAGCAACGAGAGTAGGCACGACTGAAGCACCTGCGCTATAAATAAATCTTTTTTAAAAATTATGTGGGGTCTTTCTATTTTTGATAACCAGCATGGAAAAACTGAAATGTGTGGGCTGCCACCCTCAGCTGTTACCTTTATCATGGCTGGTTATCAAGAATAGAGGGGCTCTGACACCATTTTTTAAAAACTATTTAAATAATTAATTAATTAAAATTGCATGGGGTTTCCCCCAGTTTTGACAACCAGCCAAGCTAAAGCAGACAGCTAGGGGCTGGTATCCACAGCCACAGAAAATGCATATTAGATGCCTCAATTCTGGTGCTTAGCTTGGCTCTCCCCACTTGCCTTGTGGCTGTGGCAAGTGGGGTTCTTATTTGTGGGCTTGATGTCACCTTTGTATTTTCAGGTGACATCAAGCCCACAGGTTAATAATGGAGCGGCGTCCATAAGACGCCTCTCCATTACAAACCCCATAGTCATATTTTCAATAAACAACACCCAGAATAAAGTCCTTTATTTGAAACAAAAATACAAACAGTTGTCCAAATGTATTTAAAAATAACTAACACAGTTATTATCACCTTACGCCCATTCCATTGAAACCCTGGTCCCCTTTAAAAAAAAAACAGAATGTAATAAGCAGCAAAATACTCACCTAATGCCCATTCCATTGAAGCCCTGGTCTCATAAAAAATAAAAATAAAAACCAACAATATCGCTAATCTGACCGACATACAGTCCCACGCCGAAATTCGTGTCTGCAAAAATTGTTTTTTAACCTGGATAGTGCCAAGATGTGACCTTCCAGGATGAAGACCACAGGACAATGAGCTGCTGCGAGCTCAGCATCAGTGACTAGCGGTGATGTCATCGAGGTTACCGCAGGTCACTGAGGCTGTGTTTCCAGATCATTTCAGTGTGAGCTGGGCCAATGAACTGCGGTGACCTCAGTGAGATCACCATTAGCACCTTGAAAAAAAGTCTCACTGTGCAACACTGAACTCAGTAAGTTCACCACAGTTAACCTGTGGGCTTGATTTAGCTTAAAAATACAAAGGTGACATAAACATTTGCCACCTCCACAGGGAAAGTTAGACGAGCCAGGAAAAGCACTAGAATTATTGCATCTAATAGATGTGCTTTTTCTGGAGCAGCTGCAGGCTACCATTTTTAGGCTGGGAGGGGGCAATATCCATAACCCCTTACCAGCCTGAGAATACCAGTCTCCAACTGTCTACTTTAGCTTGGCTGGTTGTCAAAAATGTGGGGGACCCAATTGTTTTTTTTAAATTATTTATTTTTAAATGGCGAATGGACCCCTCTATTCTTGATTACCAGCCATGATAAAGCTGACAGTAGAGGGTTGCAGCCTGCAGATGTCAGTTTTTCCATGCTAGTTATCAAAAAAAAAAAAAGCCCTCATGTAATTTTTTTTATTTATTTATTTTTTACTGTGGGTGCCAGCTAGTGAATACTCCCATCAACTACGCCAGCTCTTGCTATCATTAGCAGCATCAGGTTTAGGCTTTTGGGAGTAGGACTAAAACTTTTTACCTCTGGTCACAGCTGCTGGCTCACACTGTTATCTGACAGCGTGGGAACCGCAGCTCTCTGATCGGCGATAATGCTCTTACCGCCAATCAGAGATAGCGTTAACATGCAGATGGCAGAGTGGCAAACAACGGATGTTCGGGCCTCCCATTCATCTGAATACCTGGCACCCAAACTGTAATTTTTTAAACTGATTGGCTGAACCCACAGGACCCAAACTTTCAGGTGTTTGCCCATCATTAGTAAGCACTGTTCTGTCGTCTCTCCAGTGCAGTTACTTTTTGGTTTGTCCAGATATTTATTTATTAATCTGGTGAGGTTTCCCTTGTAGTTTTATATAGCTACCAAGCATTTCTTACATGATGGGAGTCGGTATAAGTTCATGTTGCATATCTTTTGGATCATTAGTCCTCTAGACATACATTGTATAGCTGTGACGCTACAGGTGTGTGGCAGCGTCCGAGAGTGGTCGCGGAACTGAGGCCCCCGGGGAGAGCGCGCCAGGTGGAACCGACCCCTATACAGGTATCGTTAGGGGCAGGCCCACGGGGGGTCAGACACCGCGACAGCTGGAACCAAGAGGGGCGGCTCGAAGGACCGGAGTGACCACAGGCAGGACTGAGAAACCGGACAGGAACCAAGGTACGGGACTCCGTGCGGTAAGCGCGAGGAGAGATACTGAGCGGTTTAGCACCAGGAGCAACGAGGATGACAGACAGACAGCAGGCTGAAGGACTGGACAGGGAGCGGGACAGACACTGGAGGACGGAACTGAGAAGGAGACCAGGGGGAACATAGGCTGCGGAACAAGGGCCAGGCAGGACGGAAGATGGGCAGGAGACAGGAGAACATACAGTGGCAGAGACAACAAGACTGGTACAGGGAGAACCACAAGACAGAGGTAGAGACTATATACGAGCTATAGGCGGCCAGTACAGTGCAGGAAAGGCACACAATAACCAGACGTCCTCCCTTTATGGGAGACATCTGATATATCCCCTGCTGGCAGGCGATTGGCTGACCGGGAACCGGCAACCGCCCACCGCAGGGTTAAACAGTCAGACAGGTGCGCATCCGCAACCTAGGGCACATGTGCAGGCTAGTAGCTGCCCGAGGGACAGGAGGAGGAAGCATGTATGAGCAGGAGGAAGGAGGAAGCGCGCATGAGCGAGGAGGAGTGCGGGCAGCTGGGTAAAAGAATGCAGCGGCGGGACCCGGTGCCGGTGGAATGGCAGCGGGCATGGCCGCAGACGTTACAATAGCTAATTGTCTGACTTGTATCTATAGCAGGTGTACAGAACCTATGCACAGGGGCCAGATTGTGCTCTTTTGATGGCTGCATCTGGGTCTCAGACAAATCGTTAACAAAAAAATTAATGAAGGAAACCACTGATTTCCGAAACGCGTAAGATAAGTTTAGTCCTTATACCTGCGGCAAATGACAGAAAAAACTGACGGCACATCCTAGTCTGAATAGGTGCATACCAAAAAACAGCTTACATATCAAAATAAGGAAATGGTTGCACTCGATTGCATTAAGGCATATCAAATATGAAATATATGAAATGTGAATAGCATAATGGCTTTTGGAATTTAGAAAAAACATATGAGATACTTAGCACAAAATTTGGCCAAAAGATGTGAGCCCATTCACCAACGTCAAGGTGATCTCACAATGTGTATTGTGGTGTTCCTGATGAAGAAGTCGTGTACTTTGAAACGTGTTGAATAAATCCACAGTTGAATGGCTACATGTTTTGGACCTTGAATAATTCGGCAGTGCAGATTAAATCCACAATCTACCCATTTTTTTATCTTAGGTTTGTCACGAGTGGATCGGTGGATCTGCTGCAGAGGATATCTCTACAAGCCTCTGTTTGTGACTCAATCTGGTGAGTACAATGCTATCATTTCAATCATTTGTTTCTCGAATAAGACCATATTGCACTATTTTCTCCAGCTACATACATTTAGTATGCAATGATAAAATTGCATCGATGAAATGGTCAAAAATAAAGCAGCACTTCGACACACACCATACTACATTTGTATTGAAATATCTTGCGGGGGACAGCAGGAAGAAAGCATGTCAAGAGCTACTGTGCAAAGTGCAAGCTAGTCAGCAGCAACTCTGTGTTTGGACCCAACAAGGTGACTTGAATTTGGCTAGCTTTGCTGGTGCTTTAGCAATTGTGAGAAATGGAAATCCATTCATATATGGGGAATTTGCAAAAACATTCATGCTTGATGTTGCCAATGAACTTTTTGACGACTTTTCAGATAAAGACAAGATAATCTAACAAATGAAAGACATACCTCTGTAGGCAAGAATTGTTCACGATTGTACCATCATGATGGCAAATCAAATTGAGGTAACACAAGTGAAGGACATTAATGCAGCACCAATCTTTTCTCTACTTTGCATGAGTCAACAGGGGTAAGCCATTTATCCCAGTTCAGCGTGATTGCAAGGTATGCAGTCGGTGACACACTACGTGAGGAAAGTCTTGCTGTTTTGCCTTTGAAGGGGACAACAAGAGGTGAGGATTTATTCAAGTCTTTCACTGAGCTCGAAAAAGAAAAAAAATCTACCGATGAATAAACTTATTTCGGTGTGTACTGATAGTGCTCCGTGTATGGTGGGGAAAACCAAAGGATTCGTCGTGTTTCTTCATGAACATGAAAAGAGACCTATCCTAAGTTTTCACTGCATCCTACATCAGGAGGAGCTTTGTGCTCAGATGTGTGGCGAGCAGCTTGGTGAGGTGATGTCACTGGCCATTCCGGTGGTCAACTTTATTGTTGCCCGAGCTTTAAATGATCACCAATTTAAAACACTGCTGGATGAAGCTAGGAATAATTACCCTGGTGTGCTTTTGCACAGCGATGTACGTTGGTTGTAAAGAGGGAAGATGCTCAGTCATTTCTCAGCTTGTCTGAGCGAAATCCGGACTTTTCTTGAAATGAAAATTGTGGAGCATCTTGAGTTAGCTGACACTGAGTGGCTCCTGAAGTTCTACTATCTCGTGGACATGACTGAACATCTGAACCAGCTCATTGTGAAAATGCAAGGCATTGGAAATAGTCTTATATTTTCAACAAACAATGTTTGCATTTGAAAACAAGCTAGAACTCTTCATTGCCAACACTGAAACAGGTTGTTTACTACACTTTGAAGAACTGGGAAAGTTTAAATATTCATGCACAGCTAGTGACCCTGTTTAACATCTTGATCTTCAGCAGCTAGCGGGCTTCACATCTAATCTCCTGCAGTCATTCAAAGAGCACTTTGGAGAATTTTGTGAGCGCATTCATCTTTTTAAGTTCATCAGACATCTACACAAGTGTGCAGTGGACAGCGCCGACCTGAGCTACATCCCCGGTGTCTCCGTAAGAGATTTTGAGCTACAAGCTGCTGACCTGAAGGCCTCAGACTTGTGGGTGAATATGTTCAAATCACTGAATAAAGATTTAGAAAGCCTTGCACGACAGCAAGCAGAGTTGGCGAGCAAACACAAGTGGGGAGAAATGAAAAAACTTCAACCCGCAGACCAGCTGATTGTCAAAACTTGGAATGCGCTTCCCCGTCACATACCACACACCGCATAGTGTGAGTATTGCTGTACTGACAATGCTTGGATCTACGTATGCATGTGAGCAGTTTTTCTCACATCTACAGAACATTAAGACCAACCTACGATCACGATTAACAGATTGAAGTCTCAACGCCTGCAGGAAGCTTAACCTCACCAAGTATCAACCAGACTACAAAGCCATCAGCAAAACCATGCAGCACCAGAAGTCACATTAATGCTAAGAAGTACTTTATTCATCATTGATTAGCAACAACATAACGCTATTAAAAAAAATTCAGTGACTTATTGTATTTTCTAACTGTTGGTCTTACATAAAATGCACACATTTACTCATAGCTCCCAAGCGTCCCGATTCCCGCGGGACAGTCCCGATCTTGGGTCCGTATCCCGCCGTCCCAGCTGGGACGCTTTCTTTCCTGCGATCGCGGTCAGATGACTGCAAAATACAAGCAGTCTGACTCTGAGTCGCACATCACGATCCACTGGAAGTGACGTGCTGTGTGCTGACCGCCGGAAATGACTGCTGACCTCATTTCCGGCGGTCAGCTTACAGCACGTCAGGAGGAGGTAATCGTTCGGGACTCCAGGAGGACAGAACTGGTGGCCACGGCAGCGCATCAGCATTCCAGTACCACCCGACTCTCACTCTACTCCATATGATCCCAGATCCTGCCTGTCTCTCTTTGTCACATGCTGCCGCGGTACTCGATGCGTGGCGCATGGAGTGGCAGCATGTGAGAGCGAGACAGGCAGGATCTGGGATCATAGGGAGTAGAGTGAGAGCCGGGTGCTGTATGGAGTGCTCACTGGGGAGGGATTTTTGTTGACTCATAGACTGCCGGAAATGTATGAGCTGGTGTCCATGACGATGCGTGACTCCCTCTCTCCTCCTGCCACTGCTCTGTCAGGTTTAACTCTTTTGATACTTGACTGGAATTTCCAAGAACTGACAAGAAACTGTCCTGTGCCAGCTATATACGAACTGCCACACACTGTGCCAGCTATATACGACCGTCTACGCACTGTGCCAGCTATATACGACCATCCACGCACTGTGCCAGCTATATACGACTGTCCACGCACTGTGCCAGCTATATACGACCATCCACGCACTGTGCCAGCTATATACGAACCATCCATACACTGTGCCAGCTATATACGACTGTCCACGCACTGTGCCAGCTATATACGAACCGTCCACGCACTGTCCAGCTATATACAAACTGTCCACACACTGTCCAGCTATATACAACGGTAAACACACAGTGCCAGCTATATACGACCATCCACGCACTGTGCCAGCTATATACGACCGTCCACACACTGTGCCAGCTATATACGAACCGTTCACACACTGTGCCAGCTATATACGACCGTCCACACACTGAGCCAGCTATATACGAACCGTCCACACACTGTCCAGCTATATACGACCATCCACGCACTTTGCCAGCTATATACAACCGTCCACACACTGTGCAAGCTATATACGAACTGTCCACACGCTGCCAGCTATATACGAACCGTCCACACACTGTGCCAGCTATATACGAACCGTCCACAAACTGTCCAGCTATGTACGAACCTTCCACACACTGTCCAGCCATATACGACCGTCCACACACTGTGCCAGCTATATACGAACTGTCCACACACTGTCCAGCTATATACGACCGTTCATACAGTGCCAGCTATATATGACCGTCCACACACTGTGCCAGCTATATACAAACCGTCCACACACTGTGCCAGCTATATACGACCGTCCACACAATGTGACAGCTATATACGACCGTCCACACACTGTGCCAGCTATATATGAACCGTCCACACACTGTCCAGCTATATACGACCATCCACGCACTGTGCCAGCTATATACAACCGTCCACGCACTGTGTCAGCTATATACGACCGTCCACACACTGTGCCAGCTATATACGAACCGTCCACACACTGTGCCAGCTATATACGACCGTCCACGCACTGTGACAGCTATATATGAACCGTCCACACACTGTCCAGCTATATGCGAACCGTCCACACACTGTCCAGCTATATACGACCGTCCACGCACTGTGCCAGCTATATACAACCGTCCACGCACTGTGTCAGCTATATACGAACCGTCCACGCACTGTCAGCTATATACAACCGTCAACAAAATGTATTCATGTCTACCGGCAATATACAGCCATCCACACACTGTATACACGTGTACCAGCTATATACAGCTGTCCACATGTGATCAGCAGTGCTAAATGGGTGTGGTTGGGGGTGTGGATATGGGAGTGACAACTGAAATGGGTGTGGTTAGGGGTGTGGCCTAAAATTTGCCACGGCACACTATGCACGCCGCAGGCTTTATACCTCTTTCCCTTCTTTAAAAGTTGGGAGGTGGCATTTACTTGTATTTAGTTGTAAACATATTATATAGCTCTCATGGAATTAAATTTTAAAATGCAGTGTGTCCGTAAATCATGGTGCACTTTTGACCAGTCATTGGAAAGCAACAAAAAACAATAGAAATGTGAAATCTGCTCCAAATAAAAGAAAAACTCTCCCAGTTTCATACCTATTCAGTGCAGTTCGATGATAGCTCCATTTGTTGCCCTACACACATCCAAACAATAGTGAAGTTCTTGCCACGCACGGGTAAGGACGTCTCGTATAACAGAGTGAATAACGTCTGTGATTCTCTGTTTTAAGTGATTAATGTCATTGATATGTTCAATGTACACATGGTGCTTCACATAACCCCAAAAGTAAAAGTCTTAGGGCGTCAGATCTGGGGATCATGGTATACTTGTATACTTTCCTGTGACTGGTCAAAAGTGCACCGTGACTTTACGGACACTCTATGTGGCCTTCATGACTATCTCAGCCAAAAAGGTTCCTGACCCCTGATCTATAGTACGCCAGGACTGCATTAACTGTCATATGATATATGGTGTTAATATTCCCTGTTGTGAGTTCATTTTCCCCTTCACCGTCGATGTCTGATGAACTCCCTCTTCTGGTGAAGGAAGGTAGTGAGGCTGATTACCAAACACCTGATCTGGTAGATGATGACTGGGTAACAGGAACTTCTGACTGGATATAAGGCAGCCGACGCCCTTCTGAGTTGCTGGTGATTTCTCTGCTGGATTCTTGGAGACCAGTCTGACTCCTGCTTCCCAAAGATAAGTTTTTGCTCTGCTATTGAACTTATCAGTTTTGTTTTGTTTACCTTGTTTTTTGGAGTTCAGCCATCCCCGGTCGGGGGTGTACTGAGTTCCATTTTTGTCTCTGATCAGTTTGTCTCTTTGCTCTGTCTTCAGAATTTACCTGAGTGCTGATATAGTCATTTTGAAGTCCTAGCGACTTCAGGGCCTGTTTTTCCTATCAGACGGTTGGGACATCTTTTGGTAGGGTTTTTTGCGGATTGCAGACAGCAGCTTTTCTATCCTGTCCTTTTTAGTTAGCTTGGGCCCCATCATTTGCTCAACCTATCTTTCTATCTGTGTTAGTGTTTTCATCTTGCTTCACCGTCATTATATGTTGGGGGCTGCCTATTGCTTTGGGGTCTGTTCTGGGGCAGTTTAGATTTCCCCTTTCTTTCTTTAGGCCTATTTAGCTCTCCAGCTGTGATCGAGAGGTCTAGGGCATCGTAGGAACCCCCCACGGCTACTGTTAGTTGTTGTGGATAGGATCAGGGGTCTGCAATCCGATAGCTACCAACCTCTCCGGTTTTCTGGACTTAGCTTGTATTTTTGTTTTTTCCTCCTTCGGTGACTCATTCATAACAGAATAACCAGCCATACCACAGATCCTAGGGTACTCAATAGCAGGAAAGAATTGTAAAAAAAAAAAAAAGTTTGTCAGAATTTTTATTTTTTTTTGGTGTATATTTTTTCCTCTATGTCTCTGAGGCCGTAGGGGGATTTTTTTTTTTTCTCAATGGAGATGAAGCAATTGTCTGATCGTGTGGAGCAGCTCACTGCTGAAGTGTGGGGAATTTCCGCCTATCTTGCTCATTCACATGCTGCTGAACCAAAGATCCCTACTCCAGATTTTTTTTTAGGGATCGGTCTAAATTTTTGAATTTTAAGAATAATTGTAAATTATTTTTTGCCTTGAAGCCTAACTCGTCTGGGAGCTCCACGCAGCAGGTTAAAATTGTCATCTCTTTGCTGCGCGGCGATCCCCAGGATTGGGCGTTTTCTTTTTCAGATCAATGTTAAGATCAATCTATTCACTTCCATTGATCTGAAAAATCATACCACATTCCTCACTAGTCACCATGGTCATGTGGATTAAAACACCATACACTCTCAACTTTGGAACTGTGTTCTAGACTGCTTGAGGATGGTTTTAACTACTTTTTTATTGGACCCCGTGATCCTCCGTGTCTATTTCAAAAGAAATATATACATTTTCTTTTTTATTGTTCTTGAGTATGTATTCTTATTATATGCTGTTTTAATATATTCTATTAAAATACAATTATTTTAATGTGTTTTATACCATTGCCTTGCTGATGTGGCAGTTACTTGTCCTGCCCCCCCTTTTTTTTTTTTTTTTTTTTTCCATTTTGGATTGTATATAAACTCCTGCATTGCATGCTTGTATCATGCCTTGATGAAGTGAGCTGGGACAGCTCAGGAAACGCGTAGGCACCAATAAATTTCCTTGAATTATACCTACAGCAGCGCAGTGTATCATTGCACCTTAAAGCCATCTTCTCTTACAAGTCCTTGGACCCTGTGCAGACTGCAGCAGCTGTTTCATGTGTTTGTAGGTGTTGTGACCGAAGTTTCACAACCCTATCAGGTGAGTCTCTCCTTGCCTCACCATTACAATTGTGTTTTAAAGGTTTCACACAGTGGATGCGCCCTGTTTTGCTTCTTTTATGAACCTATGCAATGTGATAGAGTTTTGTCTAGGGCGCAACGTCAGGAGATCAGAAGGCGTAATAAGCTGTGTTTCTTCTGTGGTGATGCCTCACATATTATTTCTGTCTGCCCTAAATGAGAGAAACGTTTTGCACACACATTTGCTGTGGATGGTGTTCAACCTAAGTTTCTTCTGGCAATTACTCTGATCTGCTCCCTGTCCACATTTTCCGCTAAGGCTTTTGTGGATTCGGGAGCAGCTCTGAACCTGATGGACTTGGATTTTGCTAAACGTTGTGGATTTCCTATGACACCTCTGCGGACGCCTATCCCTTTGAGGGGTATTGATGCTACTCCTCTGGCGAAGAATAAACCTCAGTTTTGGACCCAGGTGGTAATGCGGGTCGCCCCAGACCATCAAGAGAATTGCAGATTTTTGGTGTTGCATAATTTGCATGATACCATTGTTCTGGGGTTTCCCTGGTTGCAAATCCATAATCCAGTTTTGGATTGGAAATGTGTGTCTGTGGTGAGTTGGGGTTGTCGGTGTGCCCTTAGTGATGCTCCAGTTTTCTCCACCTCTCCCCAGTCGCATGATGTTCCTGACTATTTGGCTGATTTTTATGATGTATTTTCTGAGAATGAGTCTGCGTCTTTGCCTCCTCATAGGAGTTATGACTGTGCAATTGAGCTGAGCCCTGGGTGTAAATTTCCCAAGGGTCGACTTTTCAATTTATCTGTACCCGAGCACGAGGCTATGCGATCCTATATTAAGGAGTCGTTGGAGAAGGGTCATATTAGACCATCCTCTTCACCCTTAGGTGCTGGGTTTTTTCGTGGCTAAGAAAGATGGGTCATTAAGGCCTTGTATTGACTATCGTTCCCTCAACAAAAATTACTGTTAAATATCAGTATCCGTTACCCCTGATTTCTGATCTATTCTCCAGAGTTAAAGGTGCTTGCTGGTTTACAAAGCTTGACCTCAGGGGGGGCGTATAATCTTATTCGCATTAAGCATGGGGATGAATGGAAGACGGCGTTTAATACTCCAGAGGGACATTTTGAGTACCTGGTGATGCCTTTTGGGCTCACTAATGCCCCTTCTGTCTTCCAGTGCTTCATGAATGATATTTTCCGAGACTTGGTGGATACATTTTTGATCATCTATCTGGATAATATTTTGATCTTTTCCAAGGATTGGGACTCTCATGTGGAACATGTTCGGACTGTGTTCCGGATTTTGAGGGAGAATTCCCTGTATGTCAAGGGATCGAAATGCCTTTTTGGTGTACAGAGGATTTCATTTTTGGGATTTATTTTGTCTCCGTCAACTATTGAAATGGACCCGGCCAAGGTACAGGCCATTTATGATTGGGTTCAGCCCACTTCTTTGAAGGCCCTCCAGAAGTTTTTGGGTTTTGCTAATTTTTATCGTAAATTTATAGCTAATTTTTCTGGTATTGCCAAACCATTGATTGATTTGACTAAGAAGGGTGCTGATGTGCTGAATTGGTCTCCGGAGGCTGTTTCTTCCTTTCAGGAGCTGAAGCGAAGGTTCACTTCTGCTCCCATTTTGCGGCAACCTGATGTCTCACTCCCGTTTCAGGTATAGGTGGACGCTTCTGAGATTGGTGCAGGAGCTGTTTTGTCCCAAAAAGATCCTGTAACATCTAAAATGAATCCCTGTGCTTTCTTTTCCCGAAAGTTCTCCCCATCCGAACGTAACTATGATGTGGGGAATCGAGAACTGATAGCCATGAAATGGGCATTTGAGGAGTGGAGACATTGGTTGGAGGGAGCTAAACATCAAGTCGTGGTCCTTACTGACCACAAGAATTTGATTTACCTGGAGTCGGCCAAATGCTTGAATCCTAGACAGGCTAGATGGGCCTTGTTTTTCACACGTTTTGATTTTGTGGTCTCTTTTCTTCCAGGCACTAAGAATGTCAAGGCAGACGCCCTCTCTAGGAGTTTCTTTGCTGATTCTCCTGTTGTGATCAAGCCTGCTACCATCTTAGGTAAGGGGGTAGTTCTTTCTGCCATCTCGCCCGATTTGAGACGTGTTCTGGAAGAGTTTCAGGAGGACAAACCTGAGCGTTGTCCCATTGGAAAATTGTATGTTCCTGACCAGTGGAGGAAGAGAGTGATGTCTGAAGTTCATTGCTCTGCATTGGCTGGTCATCCAGGTATTTTTGGTACTAGAGATTTGGTGAGTTGGTCTTTTTGGTGGCCCGCCTTGTCTCGTGATGTCAGGAATTTTGTGCAGTCCTGTGGGACTTGCTCTCGGTCTAAACCTTGTTCTCGCTCTAGTGGGTTGTTGATGCCTTTGCCGGTGCCCAGGAGGCCATGGACCCATATTTCAATGGATTTTATCTCTGATATGCCTGTCTCTCAGAGAATGACTGTTATTTGGGTGATTTGTGATAGGTTCTCTAAGATGGTCCATCTTGTACCACTCCGTAAGTTGCCATCTTCCTCAGAGTTGGTGCCCTTGTTTTTGCAACAGGTGGTTCGCTTGCACAGGATTCCTGAGAACATTGTATCTGACAGAGGAGTTCAGTTTGTGTCTAGATTTTGGAGGACTTTCTGTTCCAAGCTGGGAATTCAGTTGTCCTTCTCCTCTGCATTTCACCCTCAGACCAATGGGCAGACGGAGAGAACAAACCAGACTTTGGAGTCGTATTTGAGATGTTTTATTTCTTCTGATCAGGATGATTGGGTTTCATTTTTGCCCTTGGCCGAATTTGCTTTAAATAATAGAGCTAGTTCTGCCACTTTGATGTCACCTTTTTTTTTTTGTAACTTTGGGTTTCATCCTCTATTCTCTTCAGGGCAGGTGGAGCCTTCTGCCTGCCCAGGTGTTGACACTGTGGTGGAGAGAATGCACCAGATCTGGGAACAAGTGGTGGATAAGTTGTCTCTCTCCCAGGAAAAGGCCCAGTGGTTTTCCAACCGGCATAGGACCATTGGTCCCCAGTTTAAGGTGGGTGATATGGTTTGGTTGTCATCAAAGAATATCGCTATGAAGGTGGCTTCTCCAAAGTTTAAACCTAGATTTATTGGACCTTAAAAGATTTTGGAGATTCTTAATCCAGTCTCTTTTCGATTGGCTCTTCCTGTTACATTTAAGATCCATTACGTGTTTCATAAGTCTCTGTTAAAGAGGTTTGTTGAGCCAGTAGTTCCTGTGGTGGCACCTCCTGACCCGGTATTGGTTGAAGGTAATGTGGAATATGAGGTTGAGAAGATACTGGATTCTCGCCTGGCTAGATGGAGACTCCAGTATTTGGTTAAATGGAAGGGTTATGGCCAGGAGGATAATTCTTGGGTCCCTGTATCCGATATTCATGCCAAAAGATTGGTTCGTGCCTTTCATCGGGCCCATCCTGATCGCCCTGGTGGCGTGGATGAGGGTTCGGTGACCCCTCCTCAAGGGGGAGGTACTGTTGTGAGTTCATTTTCCCCTTCACCGTCGATGTCTGATGAACTCCCTCTTCTGGTGAAGGAAAGTAGTGAGGCTGATTACCAAACACCTGATCTGGTAGATGATGACTGGGTAACAGGAACTTCTGACTGGATATAAGGCAGCCGACGCCCTTCTGAGTCGCTGGTGATTTCTCTGCTGGATTCTTGGAGACCAGTCTGACTCCTGCTTCCCAAAGATAAGTTTTTGCTCTGCTATTGAACTTATTAGTTTTGTTTTGTTTACCTTGTTTTTTGGAGTTCAGCCATCCCTGTTCGGGGGTGTGCTGAGTTCCATTTTTGTCTCTGATCAGTTTGTCTCTTTGCTCTGTCTTCAGAATTTACCTGAGTGCTGATATAGTCATTTTGAAGTCCTAGCGACTTCAGGGCCAGTTTTTCCTATCAGACGGTTGGGACATTTTTTGGTAGGGTTTTTTGCGGATTGCAGACAGCAGCTTTTCTATCCAGTCTTTTTTAGTTAGCTTGGGCCCCATCGTTTGCTCAACCTATCTTTCTATCTGTGTTAGTGTTTTCATCTTGCTTCACTGTCATTATATGTTGGGGGCTGCCTATTGCTGTTGGGGTCTGCTTTGGGGCAGTTTAGATTTCCCCTTTCTTTCTTTAGACCTATTTAGTTCTCCGGCTGTGATCGAGGGGTCTAGTGCATCGTAGGAACCCCCCACGGCTACTGTTAGTTGTTGTGGATAGGATCAGGGGTCTGCAATCCGATAGCTACCAACCTCTCCGGTTTTCTGGACTTAGCTTGTATTTTTGCTTTTTCCTCCTTCGGTGACTCATTCATAACAATTCCCCTTATCAGTGAGTGCACTTTTCATTCTAATTTGTGTCTATTCTATTTTATTATTGTGTATTTTGTACTTAACCACTTATTGACTTCTTTTGTGCATTTTACTCATATGTCACTAACAGCAATATGGAGCTGCCTCAAGAGCTGAGCCTCCATCATAGTAGGCAGATTTCAGCTTTAATACATAGCTACCATCTGCCTGTAACTGCAGCGAGCAGAACATGCTGTGATAACTGCAGTTTAACCATTTAAATGCTGCTGTTAATTTCTGACAGCTGCATTTCAAGGGATATTCTCAAATTGTCTATTGAGCAGCTGAAAGCTATGCAACCTTCTTACTTCCTGGTTTCTGGCAGGGTAGGCTCTCCTCTTTGAGTGACAGTTCTGGTGAGTAGCAGAGCTGTAGTCTTAGTAAAACTAAAAAACTTAGTACTAGTACTGCTTTAACATATTTGGCTATCAGTGTTTTTTTCTGAAGTGTGTACACTATTATCCCTGTATTTATGCATGGAGATAACTGGGCTTTTGAACAAGCATGCAGTTCAGGAAAGTAAAAGCCAAGATTCAGGGCATTGTTTTGAGAGAAGTCAATGGTGGTAGGTGTAAAGATGTATAGTAGGTTTCTATGAAGACAGTGGCTAGATGATAGAGTCACAGACACAGGTATACGTGAAAGTAGTTTGTATTAAACAAGCAGCACAGAACAGCACAGGTGCTGGCGGAGCCAGACAATGACAGCAGTGGTAACGGCAGCAGAACTCAGTCCAGTAGATAGCAAGTTGTACACCAGCACTATGTAGATGTAAGCAGACACAGTCTTAAGGATGCAGGCAAGGACAGTCACTTAGCCCTCTCCCTTGCGGGAGGGGAATCTTCGGGCACAGTGCAGTGGCAGAGAAAGTCACTAGGTAATTGATACTGGATGATTAAAGGTAGCAGGGATAGGTCTCTCAGGTGAAAAGCACACAGCAATCAAGATCTTCAGCGCATACCGTGAGTGCTGTAGTAGCGGTGAGCGGTGGAGGCAGAGCTGGAAGGAGCCTTCAGGCAGACACCGTCAGAAGGTCCAGGCGGCGGCAGTTAGGCAGCAGGTAATCCAGGTGGATTCAGCAGGAAGGAAGGAGGTAGCACAGCGTGCAACTCCCAGCTAGCAGATCAGGTACAGGACGAGATATACAAGCAAGGTAGTCACGTCCAGGAAAGCTATTTAAACCCGGCGGGCGGGACCAACAGGCGGTGATGTCACAGGAACCAGTATGGCCGAATGAAGCCAGGCTTAAGGGCAACAGTAAGGGCAAAGTCCGGAACACAGCAGAATAGGAACGATGCTTACATTAGGTGGTGATTATACAAGACTTATAACAGCAGCTTGTCAGGAGCAGAGAGGGGGGAGGAAGGTGACCAGCTGCCTGCTGTAGAGGTATCAATGGTCTGGAGAGAGGTGGCTGGGATATTAGAAGTTAACCCCTTTCTTGGATTGCAACTACTGCGCACACTAGGCCAGGATTTGGCAGTCACCAGTGGCTGAACTCCATGGAAACCAGCTGTCCACTATGAAAGATTAAAGCTGCAATTGCAGAAGAATGACAGAAGATAAAAAGCAAGTCAATTGATATCGCTAGCAATATCGGTAAATCGTCACCGATTTTGTGACGCAGCAGCGATATTGCTAGCGATATCGCTACATGTGATACTTACCTCTGACCGGCTCCCCCACTGGCTATCGCTGATTGCGCGAGAACGTCCTGGGACGTTTCTCGTCGGCGGCTTCCCGCTGGCGCCGATGAGCGAGGCATGGACGCGGGCGGAGGACGTCATCATCGCCGTGTCTGACAGGTAAGTAATGACCGCTACTGCGTCGCTGCTGAGATCTGCCTGTTTGGCAGCTCTCTAGCGACCATTTAGCGATGCACCAGTGATCCTGACCGGGTCATATCATGGTCGGGATCGCTGGTGCATCGCTAAATGTAACAGGGCCCTAACTAGCTAAACCAATTAAATCACTTGAGAATACCATTTTAAAATGATTCCACTGCTGGATTGAGCTGAGCCCATCATCTTAGTTCCCTTGTGAAGCTCAGCCAAAAATGAACCACAATTCCTCTATATACTAATATACTTTTATGCTAGGATGACTAAGATGAAGATAAAAGTATCATATTTTACTTTTTTCTCATAAAATGGGGGTCCGTTTTAGGGCGGTTTCACACGTCCAGATAATTCCGGTACCGTAAAAACCGGTACCGGAGCTATCCATGTCCGTGTATCCGTGTGGATACGTAGGCCATCCGTGTGTGATCCGTGTGCTATCCGTATGTCCGTGTGTACTATCCGTGTGTGATCCGTATGCTGTCTGTGTGTCTGTGTATTCAAAAAATTGGTTCTAATGTTAACCCTATGACTCCTAAAAACGCACACAGATGGCACACGGATGGCACACGGACGCCATCCGTGTGCGGTACGTGTTTGCACGGACCCATTGACTTGTATGGGTCCGTTGTGATCCATGCTGTTGCACAAAAATGGAGATGTCAGCGTATTTTGCACACAGCCACACGGTCCATGAAAACAAGCTGACATCTGCATAGACACATTCATTAGAATGTGTCTATGTGTGTCAGTGTCTCCGGTACATGAGAAAACTGTCACTACACGTACCGGAGACACTGACGTGTGAAACTGGCCTTATAGTCAAAATTTATGGTAGCTTACAGGGGGGATCAGCAATGGTGGAGTGGGGACACAGGAGGCATGGTAGCTGCTGCAGGAAGCCAGCGGTGGCAGGAGTGGGGAATGCTTCGTGCCCAGGCTGAGAGGAGGGGTTATCATAGTAGCGCGGGGCTGCGGGTCCTAGGCTTCAACAAGATGTCAGCAGTGATGCAGGATCGCAGCCTCCTGCTCTGCTCTGCCCATTGATTTCCCAGAAGTGGAATCAATGGGCAGAGCGGGTACTCTGCTCCTGCCTCACCACTGACATCTTGTTGAAGCCCACTGCCTCGCACTGCCTCCTCCCAGCCCAGGACCCGCATTATCGCCCTACTCCTGCCACCAATGTCTTCCTTCAGCAGCCACCCTGCCTGCTGTAAACCCGCTCCATCATTATCATGACACCCCCCGGTAAGGTACATTTGCCCTATAAGGCCAGGGTCACACTAACCGACGCAAAATACGGTCCGTAGTTTACAGGCGTAATACGGATGAATGACCCCTAAATAGTGCTCCGTATGTAATCCGTAAGCAAGGTGCGGTCGCGTATTTTGCGCATGTAAGAATCCGTATGGCATCCGTATTGAATCCATATGGCGAGATTTTCTCGCAGCCTTGCAAAATGGACATTTAACGGTTTTGAGGCCTGCTAACTATTTAAATCATTAGCCTGCACTCTATTTATTGGCTCAGGAACAGGTGGCAGCCTCCATTCTGTCCATTTGTCACCTTGCCTTCACTAGCTGTGTTGGTGTTGTATGTGCAACATGGCAAACAGTCTGACTTTCCACACAACTGAGCAGGTTCTCTTCAACTGGCTTTTGTCACGCCGCTTTGGCCAACCATACCCAGTGATAGTGGATCCGCGGAGGAGGAGACACATGTGGGTACATCCACTTTTGAGGCAACAACTCACAAGAGGTCATTTTCACCGCCTCTATTCTTCTCTGTGGGAGCATCCTGTCAAATTCTACCAATACTGTAGCATGAGCCTTGCAACATTTGATCGACTCTTGGAGACAGTGCGCCCTGGGATAACCTTTCAGGACACAAGGATGCGCAAAGCTATATCTGCAGAGGAGCAACTTCTACTCACAATACGGTATGTACTACACAACCATATTCTCTATGTTCATGATGTTTTGGGCAAAGTTTGCATTTTTGCCTTCTTGGAGTAAGTTTTAGGCCTTCATCTTAGTCCACATATGTTTCAACTTACAGGCCCGAATGTTATGTGGAATATGTACTGTTATTTGCTCTGAAATCTTACCAAGTTTGGTATGTATGGACCTGTTTGTTTTGTAAATGTGTGCATTCGACAATCATCCTTTTCTGTTGTTCTACAGCTTCCTGGCCACTGGCCTGTCTTATGCTGCCCTCCATCATCAGTTTCTGATTGGAAGATCAACCATATCTGGCATAGTCAGGTCAACATGTAGTGAAATATGGACAAGACTATATCAAGTCGTCATGCCCGAGGCCAGGATGGAAGACTGGTTGAGGATATCAAGGGACTTTGAGGAAGAATGCCAGTTTCCAAATTGTATTGGGGCGCTTGATGGCAAACATATCCGGGTGCGTAAGCCGCCGAACTCTGGCTCCCAATCCTTCAATTATAAACAATACTTTTCTGTTGTATTGTTGGCTGTGGCCGACCCTCAATACAAGTTTATAATTGTTGACATTGGGGCCTATGGAAGGACGGGAGACTCTAGAGTCTTCAGTACTTCCATTATGGCTCGGCAGCTACGCACCAACCAGTTGGATCTACCACCACCACGCCAGCTACCAGGCTCCACTCAAGAATGTGTCCCTTATGTCCTTGTGACAGATGAGGCCTTTCAGTTAACACGCAATGTCATGAGGCCATATCCCCGGCGCAACCTTCACCACAGGCGCAGGATATTTAACTTGCGCCTATCACGTGCTCGGTGACTGGTGGAGTGTTCCTTTGACATTCTTTGTGCCAAATGGCGGGTACTCCAGTCTGCCATTCAGCTGAGTGAACAAAATGTTAATGAAGTAGTGAAAGCCTGTGTGGTTCTTCATAACTTCACCAGGATACATGATTGCTCCTCCTCTGCTGGTGTTGTGTGTAGGCCGGACAATGTGCGTAGCGTGAGACCACCTATCAACCATCAATGTAGACCGATCTCTGGCCTCAAAGTGCATGATATTTTCACTAATTACTTTATGGCACCTCAGGGGGAACCTTCTTGGCAAGAGCATGCTGGATCTATGTTGGCAATGTTGGTTTGATGTGTGTCAAAATATATATATTTCTACCCCTTCTGAATCTATGACTGTTGAATTGATTTGGTAAGCGTATTTTGATAGGGGTTTGGACAATTAAGACAGAGACGTAAAGTGTAGTCGCCAAATTTTTACTTTTGCCTTTGTTTTGTTTTTTTTTTAGTTTGTAAGGCAAACATATTCTTGCCCTATGAAAAACTTGGGCAATGGCCCAAATTGGCCTCCTTTTGGCATATTTCAACATTGTTGTTAAAACAAAATTACAAACATATCCTACAACATACATAGTGCAATAACAACATTGCAACTTTACACATTTGTAATCCAAAGTAAAAAAGAGGAGTTATCCATCATCAAAATGAGCTACAAAAGATAATACTAACATTTATTCTGAAGGTTTTCAAATCATATTAATAAGCCACCATGACAGGCAAGGCTACCTTACGCCTTACGCGTTTCTGACACATATTACATGTCTGTAATAAACACAATATTTCACTGCACTATACTGGGAAAGTCAAAGGATCAAATTAGAAGACTGACTTGATAATACATAGAGAGAGCGTGATGGTCTTGAGGCTGTTTGCCTTGATTTTGGAATATAGTTAGCTGGCCTAAATTTGACTAAGTGAATATGGACAGCACGCCTTTTCTATGCATTATCAAGTGAGTACTCTATTTTGATCCTTTGACTTTGCCAGTATAGCGCCGTGAAATATTGTATTTTTTACAGCTATGTAATATGTCTCAGAAACGCATAAGATAGCCTTGCCTGTCATGGTGTCTTAATCATATGATTTGAAAACCGTCATAAGAAATGTTAGTATTATCTGTTTTAGCTCATTTTGATGATGGAGAAAACCTCTTTTTTACTTTGGATTGGGATTTTGAACACCAGATCAAACACACTGGACATCTCCTCCCTTCAGACCGCTTAAGAACACTCATGTACAGTATGGGTTTACAATTTCCATGTTTTTAGCCACTTATAAATTGTGGAATGTTGTGGAAGGAGAAGGCGGAGGAGCAGCCTGTGGTTGCTGCTGACTACTTTGAGCCACATCGCCCTGTGTGGGTGCATACTGTTGCCCATGCTGCTGGTACGGACCTTCCTCCTGTGCTTGTTGGGGGTAGTGGCCATAGTAATACTGCTGAGGGGCATCTTGTTGTGGTGGGTAGGCCCGTGTCTCATACCCACCAATATAGCCATGTCATCCCCAACCAGGTTGGGACCAGCCTCCAACACTGGGTGGGAAAAAGTGGCCATATTGGTGGGGTTGGCTAGGGCCAGAAATCTGTTGCTGCTGTTGGGAAGGTTGGGTAGGGGGAGGAAGGGGGTGAGGTGTAGGCCCACGTATTAGAGGATGTTCAGACCCTGCTTGAGCAAGCATCTGTGTGGGTGGTCTCATGCGCATTAGATTTCTGGGGGAAAGCTGCCACCTCTCCAGATATTCGAAAAGCTCATATGGGGTATTGGGGGGGTGCTTGCATCAAGCAGGATCTGAAAACATCCCCTAATACGGAGCCTGACCTCACGGGAAAGGGCACGGAGATAAAGGGCCAGGCTACGTGAGTAGGCCTCCTCCCCATCATCTGTTGTGACTCGAGATAAATAATTTAGGACCCCTGTGTCCACATTGGTCCTGCTCTCTTGAACAGCGACCTGGCGCCTTCTTCGGCCTCGCCGGGATGTAACAGCAGCCTGTGGGGAGCCCCGGATCTGGGCAGTAGGGCTGCTGCTCAAGTTGCCCTGCTCCTCCAGGATGGGTGATGGGGCAGCAGCAGACAGTCCTGGTGGTGTGGTTTGTTGGGCAGCCAATGGGTTCTCCTGTGATGACTCATCTTCACCCATGATTCTTGTAGGGGGAGAAGATAGGCCAGCCACCTCATCCCCTACAGGATCAATTATGGGCTCTGTCTCTGAGCCCGTTCCTCGATCCGTAAGGTTGGATTGAGTTCTGTTATGAAATAGAACAGAGGCAAAAATACATCAATATTTTTGGCCCTGTAAAGTATCGGTGTAATGTGGTGTGAGGTATGTACTTACAGTCTCAGATCCAGAATTGGGGCGAGGAAGGAGAGGCAGTCATAATACACATATTTGCGTTTCATGTAGCCCGCATCCCCACTCCTGGACCGCTGCTGACGTTCCCGGCGGTATTGGTCCCGGATGCTTCGCCAGCGTTTCATCACATCTTCCACTGCAATGTGACAGGAAATATTATCAATTTCACATATTTGATCAGTCACATTTGCTACCAGTAGTCTTGGCATGTGGCCTTCTGGGGTGTGCTTTCTAGCCAGGCTGGCATATCTAATTGGCCCATCCAGGCCAGATACACAGGGTCAGAATAGTTTATGTATCAAGTAGCTACACTTAATAACTTGGTTGGTTAAGAGGAAGAGGAGCTTGTGGCCTGGGCAAAATTATGGCAGTGTGAAACTATGTGTCACATCAAAATCTACCCACCTGATGAGGCAAAAAGGAGAAGGACAGGAAGGGGAGGGGGGCAGAATCTGTAATCATTTTTGTTTGTGAGGTAATTTAAATAATTTTTGGGACTTGTACTTACTCAGTTTCTGCTGCTCCTCACGTGGCCGATCACCAAAGTCATGGAACATCTGGCGACATATGCGCCTCCATGACACCTCCTTTCTTGTGTGGTTGGCATAATTGGCATCCCTTTGGTCCCAAAGTTCTGGCCGCTCCTGCACTAATACTATAAGCATATCCACATTAAGGAAATATGGCGCCATGATGCAGCAGGACTCCGTGGAGGCTGACTTCCTGGATGTCTGGAGCGCTTTTTGAGCTCATTTGCATGTCTAGGCTTCCTGATGATGGATTGGCCCATTTCCTGTCACCTGCCAAAAGACCTGCGTATTTCTCGCAAGTCACATGTGTGGTCCGTGTGTAATCCGTATTTTTTGCGCACCCATAGACTTGCATTGGCATATTACGGGCGTAGTACGCTGACAATCGCAGCATGCTGCGATTGGCACGGACCATAGAATACGGACGAGAAATATACGTCTGTTGGGAGCAAACCCATAGAGAATCATTTGTCCGTGTGTAATGCGTGCTTTTAGCGCCTCTCACTCGTCCGTATTCCTTGCTAGTGTGACCCCGGCCTAAGATGCACTTTGATTCACCTCTCACATTTGGGAAAAAAGTACAAAAAATATGGTAATCATTTGAAACATGTTTTAAAAATGTAAAAAACAAAAATAAAAAAGAGTAAAGTACTCATTTTCCATCCTTCAAAAATAACGAAATTAAAAAGTAAACACCTATGGTTTCATTGGGTCCAAATAAAGTTTGATCTGGCAAATTTAGAATCATTAAAACCACAAGTTAAGCACTGAAAAGGAAGAAAAATCAAAACACCAGAATTTATTTTTTAGATTACTGCACGACCCCAAAAATATATAACAAAAAGTGATCAAAATATTAAATATGTCCAAAATTAATAACAATAAAAATGTCAGCGCAAAAACAAGTCTTCCAACAGTTCCATGAATGCAAAAATTAAAACGTTTTGGGTCTCAGAAAATGACATTTTTTTATGTTCTAAATTGTTTTTAGCAACAAAGATGCAAAATAAAACCTTACATTTGGCACCGATGTAAACGAAAAGACCTGAAGAATTATGTTTCCAGGTAATTTTTTACAGTAGAAAAACATCATAAAAACTAAAAAAAAACAGTGATGGAATTTAATTTTTTCACCATTTCATATCACTTTAAATTTTGACATTAGATTATTTGGTAACATGAATGGTGTTATTCAAAACTACAACTCCTCCAGCAAAAAAAAACAAAAAAAAACAAACAAGTCCTCATATGGCTACGTCTCCAGAAAAATAAAAACGTTATGCGTCTTGAAACACGTGAAAAAGAAAAATGGAAGTGCAAAAGAAAAAAAAAGTCCTGGATTTCAAGAGGTTAATAAAAAAGCAAAGGTTTATTTTATGTACATGCATAAGAACAAAAAGTAATGAAATTAGATTTTTAAATGTTTTCCTCAATCTATAAATGTACATTTTTGTATGTGAAGAAATATCTGCCAAATGACATTGATGGTTTATGAATTATTCATGTGCCGCATCTACAAATGTACACAGGAAAATGTAGACATGTAAAAAAAAAATCCGCCTAAACGTAATTATTTCCATCTAGTGAACGGCTGAAGAAAATGCATTTTTTCTATTAAGTACACTGAAAATTATTTCAATTTTTCTGTCATTCACTGGAGAATCTATTACGACAGCGTTAGAATTACCTTCACATTCTGTCCTGCGCTGACAATTCTGATTTGTTTCTCCTGAGAGGCCGGGTGAGAATACCAAAAATAAGATAACATGCTAAATGCTATCAAGTCAATGGAAACTGCGTTGGGAAGTCTCGCTGTCGGGCAGGACAATGAGAAACCACTTTCTCCAATTTCGAGGTTTGGCGATTCATTTAGGATAATTGGAATCCAGTTACCCATTCTCTCCAATTCATCTACCTCCACGTTTCAGGGGAACTAATTCCAACCCTGTTGAATTTGCCCAACAACCTCGAAATAAAATGGATCTAAGGTTTCTCATGATATGCATATTAGATATAGCAGAGCTGAGTTGAACCAATTAACTCTTGACAATCTCACTGTCTTTACAACTCAAAGTGTGGTGCACATAAAGTCCCTCTGGAGTGAAAGGTAAACCATATGCCACTGGGCTATACGGCATTCAATGGAGCATGACACAATAGTTTGTCAGAACCTTTTAGATTTGAATGGAAATAACTTCTCCATGACTCCAGGGGTATCATAAACCCCCGCTGAGATTAATAGGTGCCTTAGTACAACTCATACCGCCTACAAGAGGCTCCCTCCCTCAACATGAAAATTCTAGAGGATAGGCATTAGTGATGGGCGAATAGCATCGTTGCTCAGGTCTCCCCGAGCATGCTCGGGTGTCCTCCGAGTATTTTGGCGTGCTCAGAGATTTAGTTTTTGTAGTCTCAGCTGCATGATTTGTGACTTGTAGACAGGCTGAATACATGTGGGAATTCCCTAACAAACAGTCATTCCACACATGTATTCAAGCTGTCTAGCAGTCGCAAATCATACCACTGAGGCGACAAATCTCGCCTCAGTCTCGCCCAAATGCTTGGAGACCACCCGAGCAATGAGTATACTCGCTCATCACTAATAGGCATATATGACGCCTGTTTTTTTTTCCAGTGCCTGTCAAATCCATTTTTTATCTGTGTTTCAGCTTTTGCAAGCCTTGTTGCATCTGTCCTTTTCATATATATAAGATCCAAGAAGTATCATTTCTCCTTGCAGAGATTCTAGTTCTCTTCCTCTCTGAAGAGACAATTTGCATATACTGTATATATAAGAAAAATAATTATTGGTTTCTCCTACCCATTAACCCCTTTGCGACATACGATGTACATTTATGTCATATGTCGTGTCCCTGTGTTTGATGCAGGCTCAGCATACGAGCCTGCATCGTTACCAGAAGATGTTGGCCAATTTAGTAGCAGTCATGTGCCTTTAACAGTTTTTAAAAATTTGAAAAAAAAATAAAATAACACAAGAATTCGAATCACTCCCTTTTGGACACATTAAAAAGATAAAACAAATAAAAAATAAATAAAAAAATACACACATTCAGTATTGGTGCATTCAGAAATGTCCGATCTATCAAAATAAATTAATCTGATCAGTAAATGGCGCAATAAGAAAAATAATCAAAATGTCTGTCAACAACATTGCAATAAAATGCAATCACAGGTGAACAAAACATCATATCTACCCCAAAAGAGTATCAGTAAAAAGCCAGCTCATGGCATAAAAAATAAGCCCTCACAAAGCTCCATATCCCAAAAATTTGAAAGCGTTATGGGTCTCGGAAAAGGGTGACAGAAGCAAAATTTATTTTACAAATTTCCGAATTTTTTTTCACCACTTAAGTAAAAAAACAACAACTATGCATGTTTGTATCTGCATAATGGCACTGATCAGGAGAACCATATTGCTTGGTCAGCTTTATCATAGAGTGAAAATGGTAAAAAAAAAAAATTGTAAAATTAGAATTTTTTGGTAATTTCAGCACATTTTGTAATTTTTTCCTGCTTTCCAGTGCATCATGTGACAAAATGAATTCTGTCATTCCAAAGTACAAAAAAAAACAAGCCCTCATATGGTTAAGTGGGTAGAAAAATGAAAAAAAGGAATAGCTCTTGGAAGAGGGGGAAAAATAATAACAAAAATGAAAAAAAAGGAATATGGCCGTGGCTTTAAGGGGTTAAGCAGTAAAATACAGACAGCACGCAGACGACATCATTAGAGTTGAGCACATTTTTCAATATTCGGTTCTGATTACAATCGCCGGCCAATACTGTTTTTGTAATATTTGCCGAACACAGCCGAAGGTCAACGGGAGTAGAAATGAGCAAATATGTTCGGAAACGATCGTCAAAACATAAATTCGGCACGGATAGGGTGCCCATATGGCAAATTCGGATTCAGCCATCGTTTTCGAACATATTCGCTCATCTCTAACATTATTTTTTTTTTCCCATTGGGCCACTGACTTGCTTTGGCGAGTTTGATCTGCATCACGGGATAAAGGGCACGTCTCCATTTGCTTTTTTTTTGCAGAATATCAATCTGCAAAAGAAAAAACAACAACTTGTAACAAGTCACATTTATTGCAATGGGTCAGTGATCTATCTGCAATAATAATGGATAGAACAAGTACAGAACAACTCATGTGAGAAAGAGCCCTGGGACTTGTAGGGACACGCGCTAACGACAAGCCTTAGATCTAGTGGTCCATTTCTTCCAAAATTTCCATGAGGAATAATGGAAGGATATAGTTATCGGAAACAATGCTCTACAATCGTCATCTCATCTACGCAGCCTGATTATGCCTCCAATTTCATTCAAATGCAAATAAATATGGCAGAGCAGAGATTCCACGTGATATAATGAAAGAATGAGAAATCTATGCACGGCTCTGCTGCCCGTGACAAACTCGGCTCTGCACTTGGTCAAACTGACGACGGCTTAGCTCGGATTTGCTTTCTGCATGGCATCGAGGCTGACAGCATTCTGATACAAATGAGAAAAAGGAAATGCCTTGGTTTGCACAGTATGACGGACACTGGCAAGCCGGGCATTTGGGAAAAAGACAATTCTTGAAATAAGCTTCTTACAGTAAATCATTGGCTGCTTTGAGTGCAGTGGTCACTAACAGCTGTCACATACTTGCTTTCACAGCGCGGCACGATTGTGTGCTGGGAATGGAATTCCATTTTCAACCCTGAGAAAATACATATAGGATTATTCATTAAATTGCAATAGTCTTGATCACACCACCCTGTTAGAAAATGCTCATGCAAGTCAAAATGAAGCAAGCTGCCGCCGCTGTTGCACGCTGATAACATTGTCATTCGCTAGAAGAGCCTCTCGCAATATCTTTCTAACCCTGTCTGCATTTTCAAACGCCTCCCACTTAGATCTGTGACATTATCGTGGAAGTGGGCCACGATAAAGCAGAACAGATCTGGTAAGGAAAATGGGGGAATGATCATTCTGTAGGAGAGCAGGATGCAGTGAAAAGTGACACCTAAGATGTTCACATAGCGCGGGTATTTCATAGAAGCACATATACAAAAAATAAAATAATGCCCCTAGTGTTATTAAAGGGAGTCTGTCACTTCGTTTTTTGGATATAAGATGCGGCCACCGCCTTGAGGGGCTTATCTACAGCATTCTGTAATGAGGTAGATAAACCCCAGATGTAACCTGAAAGAGAAGAAAAACGAGTTATATTATACTCACCCTGGGGGCGATCAGGTCCGATGGATATCACGGGTCTGGGTCTGGCGCCTCCCATCTTCTTTCGACGATGCCCTCCTGCTTGCTTCATGGCTCCTCGGCATCGCACTCCTGCGCAGGTGTACTTCTCTGCCATGTTGAGGGCAGAGCAAAGTACTGCAGTGCACAGGCACCACGAAAGGTCAGAGAGGCCCTGCGGCTGCGCACTGCAGTACTTTGCCCTCAACAGGGCAGAGAAGTACACCTGTGCAGAAGCGCTATGGCCCCGGAGCGATGAAGCAACCAGCAAGATGGAGTTGAAAAAAGATGGGAGGAGCCAGACCCGGACCTGCGACACCCATCAGACCCGGACTGCACTGGACCGCCTCTGGTGAGTATAATAAAACTTGCTTTTGTGGCGCCCCTGAGGGTTTGGTTGCCACAGAGGTACTGCACCTCCTCCTGAGGTGTAGTACCCCACCATCCAGGTAAGTTGGGGGCTCCTGATCATGCTCCAACACCTGCATCCAGCCTCACAAAGTAGTGTAGCAAAGCCACATTGCGGCTCCCTGCTAGGAGTGTAGCAGAGCACCTTTGGTGGCTCCCCTGCTTGGAACACGAAACGTGCTGGGAGGCGCATGGAGTTAGAATACATAAAAGAGCGGGAAGGTTTAGGATTTCAGTTTAGTTCAGTGTTCAGTTCAGTTGAGTTGAGTTCAGTAGAGAAGATCCCTGAGAGAGGGATGGAGGAAGGAAGTGCTGCAGCAGATCACAGTGATCTGGGTCTGCTGGCATGGGAAAGGAAAGAAAGAGAAAGACATTGAAGAGAAACCTGATTTTCCATAAGAAGGAGAGACTAGTACAGAACGTGAGGAGTAAAAGGGAACAGAGTACGTGGGTTAGAGGAGAACTCTGCCTAGAAGTTCTAAGCGCAAGGCCAGGGCCCGGTCCCCGAGGTTTTATGGATAGTAATGATCCTACAGCAGATACCTGAGGAGTAGTGCACTACTCCCATCTAAGACTTGGGGGCACAACAACAACATTGATAGTGAGCTGGGACTTAGGATCAAGGAGTCCCCGAAGCAGGCTACAGTTGTCTGCCGTGCAAGTAGAGTTCTTGGGAACATCTGTCAGGAGGAACTCCAGTGCAACTCAGTACTGGGAGTACTTCTTTCAAAGGCGCTTTAGAGGAGACGTTCAGAAAGGTACATGTTGGTGGAGTGTTGGAAGGGAGCATTCCATCTTGCCTGGAGGTTGACCGAGACCCTGACCCAGAGGACACAGCACGGAGGCAGGCACCTGTATGTACTACAGACTGTGAGTAAAGCTTTGGAACTGCAAGCCCTGGTATCCTCCACTCATTCCTGCGCCAACACCCTCAGCACTGCTACATCTTTGCACCGTCCACATCTCCCCGCTATTATCCCATTTACACTGCCCTGGGACTACAGCTCCACCTGTGGAGAGCTTCAACATCTTTGCTGCACCACACCACCAGTCCCAGAGGATATGCATGCAGCGTCGGCTTAACATCTCAATTGCTGAACATGACAGGTGGCGTCACAAACTATTCATCTAATCTATTGTATTTCCAGCATTCAATCTCCCCTTTTACTTGGGTGCCCAGGGCCACGGACCGGGTCCTGTTATGAATGAGTCACTGAGGAGGAAAAACAAAACAAGCTAAGCCACAGAAAACCAGAGAGGTTGGTAACTAAACAGATTACAGACCCCTGATCCTATCCACACAACTAGCAGTAGCCGTGGAGCGTACCTACGATGATCCTAGATGCCTCGTCACAGCCGGAGAACTAAATAAGCCTAAAGCAAGAAAAGGGGAAATTTAAACTGCCCCAGAGCAGACCCCAAAGCAATAGACAGCCCCCAAACATGTATTGTCGGTGAGACAAGATGAAAACACAAACAGATAGAAAAATAGGCTGAGCAAATGATGGGGCCCAAACTAACTAGAGAGGACAGGAAAGGAAAGATGCTGTCTGCAATCACGCACAAAACCCTGCCAAAAATGTCCAACACTTTCTGATAACAAAAACCCTGAAGTCGCTAGACTTCAATTCCCTATATCAGCACTCTGGTATATTCTGAAGACAGAGCAAAAAGAGACCAATCTGATCAGAGACAAAAAGCAAAACTGGCATAAACAGAGACATAAGAATAGAAATTCAGCACAACTCCAGCAGGGTCTGGCTGACCACAAAAACTGAGTAAACCAGACGAAATCTCATGTGAAAAAATAGCAGAGCACACTTAGCTTGAGAAGGCAGGAACAGAACTGGAAACCAGAACCTCAGGGCAGGAAAAATCACCAGCACAAAATTAGGGAGTCGGCTGTCTTAAATCCAGTCAGAGACTCCTGATGTCCACTCACAGTCCTCCTCCTCAGGTGGCAGGTCTCTGCCATTTAGATCAGCTTCAGTACCTACTGTCACCACTAGAGCGAGCCCGGATGGAGAACTCACGACTCCTCTGTCAACACAGCCAGCTCCACCACCCTCACCAGAAGCCAGAGGTAAACCAGAAAATGAGTTCACAACAGTACCCCCCCTTGAGGAGGGGTCACCGTACCCTCAACCATGCCACCAGACTGATCAGGATGGGCCCGGTGAAAAGCACGAACCAATCTATTGGCATGAATGTCAGAGGCAGAGACCCAAGAATTGTCCTCCTGGCCATAACCCTTCCACTTGACCAAATACAGGAGTCTCCATCTAGCCAGACGAGAATCCAGTATTTTCTCTACCTCATATTCCACATTACCTTCAGCCAACACAGGGTCAGGAAGTGCCGCCATAGGAACCATTGGCTCAACAAACCTCTTCAACAGAGACTTATGAAACACGCTATGGATCTTAAACGTAACTGGAAGAGCCAATCGAAAAGAAACCGGGTTAAGAATCTCCAAAATCCTATAAGGTCCAATAAATATTGGTTTGAACATTGGAGACGCAACCTTCCTAGAGATATTTTTTGACGACAACCAAACCATATCACCCACTTTAAACTGGGGACCAATGGTCCTATGCCGGTTGGGCCTTTTCTTCAGAGAGGGACAACTTATCCACCACTTGGTCCCAAATCTGCTGCATTCTCTCTACCACAGTGTCAACACCTGGGCAGGCTGAAGATTCCACTTGCCCTGAAGAAAATCGAGGATGAAACCCAAAGATACAGAAAAAGGGCGACATCAATGTGGCAGAAGTAGCTCTATTATTTAGGGCGAATTCGGCCAAGGGCAAAAATGAGACCCAATCATCCTGATCAGCAGATATAAAACATCTCAAATAGGACTCCAAAGTCTGGTTTGTTCTCTCAGTCTGCCCATTGGTCTGTGGGTGAAACGCAGAGGAGAAGGATAACTGAATTCCCAGCTTGGAACAAAAAGCTTTCCAATATCTGGAGACAAACTGGACTCCTCTGTCCAACACAATGTTCTCAGGAATCCCATGCAACCGAACCACCTGTTGTAAAAACAAGGGCACCAACTCTGAGGAAGATGGCAGCTTTGGGAGTGGTACAAGATGGACCATCTTCGAAAATCTATCACAAATCACCCAGATAACAGTCATTCTCTGAAAGACAGGAAGATCAGAAATAAAATCCATTGAGATGGTCCATGGTCTCTTGGGCACCGGCAAGGGCATCAACAACCCACTAGAACGAGAACAGGGTTTAGACCGGGAACAAGTCCCACAAGACTGCACAAAATTCCTGACATCACGAGATAAGGCAGGACACCAAAAAGACCGACTCACCAAATCTCTGGTACCAAAAATACCTGGATGACCAGCCAACGCGGAGCAATGCACTTCAGACATCACTCTCTTCCTCCACTGGTCAGGAACATACAATTTTCCCATAGGACAACGCTCAGGTTTGTCCTCTTGAAATTCTTCCAGGGCACGTCTCAAATCGGGCGAGATGGCAGAAAGAATTACCCCCTCACCTAGGATGGTAGTATGTTTGGTCACAATAGGAGAATCAGCAAATAAACTCCTAGAAAGGGCGTCTGACTTAACATTCTTAGTGCCCGGAAGAAAGGAGACCACAAAATCAAAACGCGTGAAAAACATGGCCCACCTAGCCTGTCTACGATTCAAGCGTTTGGCCGACTCCAGGTAAATCAAATTCTTGTGGTCAGTGAGGACCACAACTTGATGTCTAGCTCCTTCCAACCAATGTCTCCACTCCTCGAATGCCCACTTCATGGCCAACAATTCCCGATTCCCCACATCATAGTTGCATTCAGATTGGGAGAACTTACGGGAAAAGAAGGCACAGGGATTCATTTTAGAAGTCACCGGATCTTTTGGGGACAAAACAGCTCCTGCACCAATCTCCGAAGCATCTACCTCTCTACCTGAAATGGAAGAGAGACATCAGGTTGCCGTAAAACCGGAGCAGAAGTGAACCTCTGCTTCAGCTCCTGAATTGCCAAAACAGCCTCTGGAGACCAGTTCAGCACATCAGCGCCCTTCTTGGTCAGATCAGTCAGTGGCTTGGCAATACCAGAAAAATTAGCTATAAATTTACGATAAAAATTAGCAAAACCCAAAAAATTCTGGAGAGCCTTCAAAGATGTGGGCTGAACCCAATCAGAAATGGCCTGTACCTTGGCTGGGTCCATTTCAATAGTTGACGGGGACAAAATAAATCCCAAAAATGAAATCCTCTGTACACCAAAAAGGCATTTCGATCCCTTAACATACAGGGAATTCTCCCTCAAAATCCGGAACACAGTCCAAACATGTTCCATATGAGAATCCCAATCACTGGAAAAGATCAGAATATCATCCAAATAGATGATTAAAAACTTATCCACAAAGTCCCGGAAAATATAATTCATGAAGGATTGGAAGACAGAAGGGGCATTAGTGAGCCCTAAAGGCATCACCAGGTACTCAAAATGTCCCTCCGGAGTATTAAACGCCGTCTTCCATTCATCCCATTGCTTGATGCGAATAAGATTATACGCCCCCCTGAGGTCAAGCTTAGTAAACCAGCATTCACCTTTATCTCTGGAGAATAAATCAGAAATCAGGGGTAACGGATTCTGATATTTAACCGTCATCTTGTTAAGGGAGCGATAGTCAATACAAGGCCTTAATGGACCATCTTTCTTAGCCACAAAAAAAACCCAGCACCTAAGGGTGAAGAGGATAGTCTAATATGACCCTTCTACAACGACTCCTTAATATAAGATCGCATAGCCTCGTGTTCAGGTACAGGTAAGTTGAAAAGTCGACCCTTGGGAAATTTAAACCCAGGCCTCAACTTAATTGCACAGTCATAACTCCTATGAGGAGGCAGGGACGCAGACTTACTCTCACTAAATACATCATAAAAATCAGCCAAATAGTCAGGAACATCATGAGACTGGGGAGAGGTGGAGAAAACAGGAGTGTCACCAAGAGCACACCGACAGCCGCAACTCACCACAGACACAGATTTCCAATCCAAAACTGGATAATGGATTTGCAACCAGGGAAAACCCAGAACAATAGTATCATGCAAATTATGCAGCAGCAAAAATCTACAATTTTCTTGGTGGTCTGGGGCGAGACCCGCATTATCATGTGGGTCCAAAACTGAGGTTTATTCTCCGCCAAATGAGTAGCATCAATAACCCTCAAAGGAACAGGCGTCCGCAGAGGTATCATGGGAAAACCACAATGTTTAGCAAAATCCAAATCCATCAGATTCAAAGCCACTCCTGAATCCACAAATGCCTTGGCGGAAAATGTGGATAAGGATCAGATCAGAGTAATTGCCAAACGAAACTTAGGTTGTACGCCACCCACAGTAAATGTGTGTGCAAAACGTTTCTCTCGTTTAGGGCAGACAGAAATAATATGAGAGGCATCTCCACAGAAAAAACACAGCTTATTACGCCTTCTATACTCCTGATGTTGCACCCTAGACAAAACTCTATCACATTGCATAGGTTCAGACATATGTTGAAAAGGTGGCAACACCTCTCGTGTAGTTTTATGTTCACGTAAACGCCGATCAACTTGAATGGCTAATGACATAGAATCGTCAAGACCAGAGGGAACAGGAAATCCCACGATAATATCTTTTACGGTTTCTGATAAACCCTTGCGAAAGAGAGCTGCCAAGGCACCATCATTCCATGTAGTAAGGACCGCCCTCTTTCGGAATTTTTGACAGTATAACTCTGCAGAATCCTGACCCTGGTTCAATGCCAATAGGGCTTTCTCAGCTTGATCAATAGCATTAGGTTCATTATACAACAACCCCAAGGCTTGAAAAAATGCATCCACATTAGTCAGAATAGGATTTTCAGGTGTCAAAGAAAACGCCCAATCCTGGGGATCGCCGCGCAGCAAGGAGATGTCAATTTTAACCTGCTGCACAGAGCTCCCCGATGACTTAGGCTTCAAGGCAAGAAATAATTTACAATTATTCTTAAAATTCAGAAATTTAGACCGATCCCCAGAAAACACATCAGGAGTAGGGATTTTTGGTTCAACAGCATGTGATTGAGCGAGATAGGCGGAAATTCCCCGCACTTCAGCAGCGAGCTGCTCCACACGATCAGACAATTGCTTAATCTCCATTAAGGAAAAAATCCTCCTACGGCCCCAAAGAAAAAGAGTAAAAATACATATTAAAAAAAAAATAAATTCTGACACTTTTTTTTTTTCAATTTTTTTTTCTGCTTTTGACTACCCTAGAATCTGCGGTATGGCTGGTGATTCTGCTATGAATGAGTCACCGAGGAGGAAAAACAAGATAAGCCACAGAAAACCAGAGAGGTTGGTAACTAAGCGGATTGCAGACCCCTGATCCTATCCACACAGCTAGCAGTAGCCGTGGAGCGTACCTACGATGATCCTACACGCCTCGTCACAGCCGGAGAACTAAATAAGCCTAAAGCAAGAAAAGGGGAAATCTAAACTGCCCCAGAGCAGACCCCAAAGCAATAGACAGCCCCCAAACATGTATTGTCGGTGAGACAAGATGGAAACACAAACAGATAGAAAAATAGGCTGAGCAAATGATGGGGCCCAAACTAACTAGAGAGGACAGGAAAGGAAAGATGCTGTCTGCAATCACGCACAAAACCCTGCCAAAAATGTCCAACACTTTCTGATAACAAAAACCCTGAAGTCGCTAGACTTCAATTCCCTATATCAGCACTCTGGTATATTCTGAAGACAGAGCAAAAAGAGACCAATCTGATCAGAGACAAAAAGCAAAACTGGCATAAACAGAGACATAAGAATAGAAATTCAGCACAACTCCAGCAGGGTCTGGCTGACCACAAAAACTGAGTAAACCAGACGAAATCTCATGTGAAAAAATAGCAGAGCACACTTAGCTTGAGAAGGCAGGAACAGAACTGGAAACCAGAACCTCAGGGCAGGAAAAATCACCAGCACAAAATTAGGGAGTCGGCTGTCTTAAATCCAGTCAGAGACTCCTGATGTCCACTCACAGTCCTCCTCCTCAGGTGGCAGGTCTCTGCCATTTAGATCAGCTTCAGTACCTACTGTCACCACTAGAGCGAGCCCGGATGGAGAACTCACGACTCCTCTGTCAACACAGCCAGCTCCACCACCCTCACCAGAAGCCAGAGGTAAACCAGAAAATGAGTTCACAACAGTACCCCCCCTTGAGGAGGGGTCACCGTACCCTCAACCATGCCACCAGACCGATCAGGATGGGCCCGGTGAAAAGCACGAACCAATCTATTGGCATGAATGTCAGAGGCAGAGACCCAAGAATTGTCCTCCTGGCCATAACCCTTCCACTTGACCAAATACAGGAGTCTCCGTCTAGCCAGACGAGAATCCAGTATTTTCTCTACCTCATATTCCACATTACCTTCAGCCAACACAGGGTCAGGAAGTGCCGCCATAGGAACCATTGGCTCAACAAACCTCTTCAACAGAGACTTATGAAACACGCTATGGATCTTAAACGTAACTGGAAGAGCCAATCGAAAAGAAACCGGGTTAAGAATCTCCAAAATCCTATAAGGTCCAATAAATATTGGTTTGAACATTGGAGACGCAACCTTCCTAGAGATATTTTTTGACGACAACCAAACCATATCACCCACTTTAAACTGGGGACCAATGGTCCTATGTCGGTTGGGCCTTTTCTTCAGAGAGGGACAACTTATCCACCACTTGGTCCCAAATCTGCTGCATTCTCTCTACCACAGTGTCAACACCTGGGCAGGCAGAAGATTCCACTTGCCCTGAAGAAAATCGAGGATGAAACCCAAAGTTACAGAAAAAGGGCGACATCAATGTGGCAGAAGTAGCTCTATTATTTAGGGCGAATTCGGCCAAGGGCAAAAATGAGACCCAATCATCCTGATCAGCAGATATAAAACATCTCAGATAGGACTCCAAAGTCTGGTTTGTTCTCTCAGTCTGCCCATTGGTCTGTGGGTGAAACGCAGAGGAGAAGGATAACTGAATTCCCAGCTTGGAACAAAAAGCTTTCCAATATCTGGAGACAAACTGGACTCCTCTGTCCAACACAATGTTCTCAGGAATCCCATGCAAACGAACCACCTGTTGTAAAAACAAGGGCACCAACTCTGAGGAAGATGGCAGCTTTGGGAGTGGTACAAGATGGACCATCTTCGAAAATCTATCACAAATCACCCAGATAACAGTCATTCTCTGAAAGACAGGAAGATCAGAAATAAAATCCATTGAGATGGTCCATGGTCTCTTGGGCACCGGCAAGGGCATCAACAACCCACTAGAACGAGAACAGGGTTTAGACCGGGAACAAGTCCCACAAGACTGCACAAAATTCCTGACATCACGAGATAAGGCGGGACACCAAAAAGACCGACTCACCAAATCTCTGGTACCAAAAATACCTGGATGACCAGCCAACGCGGAGCAATGCACTTCAGACATCACTCTCTTCCTCCACTGGTCAGGAACATACAATTTTCCCATAGGACAACGCTCAGGTTTGTCCTCTTGAAATTCTTCCAGGGCACGTCTCAAATCGGGCGAGATGGCAGAAAGAATTACCCCCTCACCTAGGATGGTAGTATGTTTGGTCACAATAGGAGAATCAGCAAATAAACTCCTAGAAAGGGCGTCTGACTTAACATTCTTAGTGCCCGGAAGAAAGGAGACCACAAAATCAAAACGCGTGAAAAACAAGGCCCACCTAGCCTGTCTAGGATTCAAGCGTTTGGCCGACTCCAGGTAAATCAAATTCTTGTGGTCAGTGAGGACCACAACTTGATGTCTAGCTCCTTCCAACCAATGTCTCCACTCCTCGAATGCCCACTTCATGGCCAACAATTCCCGATTCCCCACATCATAGTTGCATTCAGATTGGGAGAACTTACGGGAAAAGAAGGCACAGGGATTCATTTTAGAAGTCACCGGATCTTTTGGGGACAAAACAGCTCCTGCACCAATCTCCGAAGCATCTACCTCTCTACCTGAAATGGAAGAGAGACATCAGGTTGCCGTAAAACCAGAGCAGAAGTGAACCTCTGCTTCAGCTCCTGAATTGCCAAAACAGCCTCTGGAGACCAGTTCAGCACATCAGCGCCCTTCTTGGTCAGATCAGTCAGTGGCTTGGCAATACCAGAAAAATTAGCTATAAATTTACGATAAAAATTAGCAAAACCCAAAAAATTCTGGAGAGCCTTCAAAGAAGTGGGCTGAACCCAATCGGAAATGGCCTGTACCTTGGCCGGGTCCATTTCAATAGTTGACGGGGACAAAATAAATCCCAAAAATGAAATCCTCTGTACACCAAAAAGGCATTTCGATCCCTTAACATACAGGGAATTCTCCCTCAAAATCCGGAACACAGTCCAAACATGTTCCATATGAGAATCCCAATCACTGGAAAAGATCAGAATATCATCTAAATAGATGATTAAAAACTTATCCACAAAGTCCCGGAAAATATAATTCATGAAGGATTGGAAGACAGAAGGGGCATTAGTGAGCCCTAAAGGCATCACCAGGTACTCAAAATGTCCCTCCGGAGTATTAAACGCCGTTTTCCATTCATCCCAATGCTTGATGCGAATAAGATTATACGCCCCCCTGAGGTCAAGCTTAGTAAACCAGCATTCACCTTTATCTCTGGAGAATAAATCAGAAATCAGGGGTAATGGATACTGATGTTTAACCGTAATCTTGTTAAGGGAGCGATAGTCAATACAAGGCCTTAATGAACCATCTTTCTTAGCCACGAAAAAAAAACAGCACCTAAGGGTGAAGAGGATGGTCTAATATGACCCTTCTACAACGACTCCTTAATATAAGATCGCATAGCCTCGTGTTCAGGTACAGGTAAGTTGAAAGTTCGACCCTTGGGAAATTTAAACCCAGGCCTCAACTCAATTGCACAGTCATAACTCCTTTGAGGAGGCAGGGACGCAGACTTACTCTCACTAAATACATCATAAAAATCAGCCAAATAGTTAGGAACATCATGAGACTGGGGAGAGGTGGAGAAAACAGGAGTGTCACCAAGAGCACACCGACAGCCCCAACTCACCACAGACACAGATTTCCAATCCAAAACTGGATAATGGATTTGCAACCAGGGAAAACCCAGAACAATAGGATCACGCAAATTATGCAGCAGCAAAAATCTACAATTTTCTTGGTGGTCTGGGGCGAGACCCGCATTATCATGTGGGTCCAAAACTGAGGTTTATTCTCCGCCAAATGAGTAGCATCAATACCCCTCAAAGGAACAGGCGTCCGCAGAGGTATCATGGGAAAACCACAATGTTTAGCAAAATCCAAATCCATCAGATTCAAAGGCTCCTGAATCCACAAAAGCCTTGGCGGAAAATGTGGATAAGGATCAGATCAGAGTAATTGCCAAACGAAACTTAGGTTGTACGCCACCCACAGTAAATGTGTGTGCAAAACGTTTCTCTCGTTTAGGGCAGACAGAAATAATATGAGAGGCATCTCCACAGAAAAAACACAGCTTATTACGCCTTCTATACTCCTGATGTTGCACCCTAGACAAAACTCTATCACATTGCATAGGTTCAGACATATGTTGCAAAGGTGGCAACACCTCTCGTGTAGTTTTATGTTCACGTAAACGCCGATCAACTTGAATGGCTAATGACATAGAATCGTCAAGACCAGAGGGAACAGGAAATCCCACGATAATATCTTTTACGGTTTCTGATAAACCCTTGCGAAAGAGAGCTGCCAAGGCACCATCATTCCATGTAGTAAGGACCGCCCTCTTTCGGAATTTTTGACAGTATAACTCTGCAGAATCCTGACCCTGGTTCAATGCCAATAGGGCTTTCTCAGCTTGATCAGTAGCATTAGGTTCATTATACAACAACCCCAAGGCTTGAAAAAATGCATCCACATTAGTCAGAATAGGATTTTCAGGTGTCAAAGAAAATGCCCAATCCTGGGGATCGCCACGCAGCAAGGAGATGTCAATTTTAACCTGCTGCACAGAGCTCCCCGATGACTTAGGCTTCAAGGCAAGAAATAATTTACAATTATTCTTAAAATTCAGAAATTTAGACCGATCCCCAGAAAACACATCAGGAGTAGGGATTTTTGGTTCAACAGCATGTGATTGAGCGAGATAGGTGGAAATTCCCCGCACTTCAGCAGCGAGCTGCTCCACACGATCAGACAATTGCTTAATCTCCATTAAGGAAAAAATCCTCCTACGGCCCCAAAGAAAAAGAGTAAAAATACATATTAAAAAAAAAATAAATTCTGACACTTTTTTTTTTTCAATTTTTTTTTTCTGCTTTTGACTACCCTAGAATCTGCGGTATGGCTGGTGATTCTGTTATGAATGAGTCACCGAGGAGGAAAAACAAAAACAAGCTAAGCCACAGAAAACCAGAGAGGTTGGTAACTAAGCGGATTGCAGACCCCTGATCCTATCCACACAACTAGCAGTAGCCGTGGAGCGCACCTACGATGATCCTACACGCCTCGTCACAGCCGGAGAACTAAATAAGCCTAAAGCAAAAAAGGGGGAATCTTAACTGCCCCAGAGCAGTCCCCAAAGCAATAGACAGCCCCCAAACATGTATTGTCGGTGAGTAGAGTTGAGCGATACCGTCCGATACTTCAAAGTATTGGATCGGAATGGATCGGCCGATCTTAAAAAAAAGTATCGGATTTTTCTTATTCCGATACCGGAAGTCCCATAGACTTGAATTTCCCACACAGCAATGGCATAAAGTGAGACTAGGGACTTTTTTTTTTTAAGTGGCGGAGGAATACAGTGCGGAAGGATACCTACCTTCCGTCATTGGATTCCTGCAGCCCGTAGAGAACGGCAGCAACAGCTGATGCTGCAGTTCTCTACCCAAGATCGTCGTGGGACACACTCGTGGACTGCTTCGGATCGTGGGTGAGTATTTTTGTGGTTTGTTATGTTAATATTTATTCCGTAAAAGACAATGGCTTCGGGGAACAATGTGACAAGTATTGGTAAGTATGTTACTCTATGTTATATGTACTGTATGTCTATGTATGTATTGTATGAATGTATTGTATGTATGTAGTATATATGTGGTATGTATGTAGCATGTAGTATGTATGTAGTATGTATGTAGCATGCATGTAGTATGTATGTAGTATGTATGTAGTATATATGTAGTATGTATGTAGCATGTAGTATGTATGTAGCATGCATGTAGTATATATGTAGTATGTATGTAGCATGTAGTATGTATGTAGCATGCATGTAGTATATATGTAGTATGTATGTAGCATGTAGTATGTATGTAGCATGCATGTAGTATATATGTAGTATGTATGTAGCATGTAGTATGTATGTAGCATGCATGTAGTATATATGTAGTATGTATGTAGCATGTAGTATGTATGTAGCATGCATGTAGTATATATGTAGTATGTATGTAGCATGTAGTATGTATGTAGCATGCATGTAGTATGTATGTAGTATGTATGTGGTATGTATGTAGCATGTAGTATGTATGTAGTATGTATGTAGTATGTATGTGGTATGTATGTAGCATGTAGTATGTATGTAGCATGCATGTAGTATGTATGTAGTATGCATGTAGTATATATGTAGTATGTATGTAGCATGTAGTATGTATGTAGCATGCATGTAGTATATATGTAGTATGTATGTATGTAGTATGTATGTAGTATATATGTAGCATGTAGTATGTATGTAGCATGCATGTAGTATATATGTGTTATGTATGTAGTATGTATGTGGTATGTATGTGGTATGTATGTAGTATGTATGTAGTATGTATGTAGTATGTATGTAGCATGTAGTATGTATGTAGCATGCATGTAGTATGTATGTAGTATTTTTTTTTTTTTAACATTTAACACATTAGCCGGATGATGGGACTACTACTGTCCCATCAATGGCTAATGTGTCAATCACTGTCATGGTAGCAGGCATCGCCAGATGGGACTTCAGAAAGCAAAAAACACAAATATCCTGAACTAAAAGTAAAAAATATACTGCAAATAATGCATAAAGGTAATAATAATAATAATAAGGGTATTTAGTAAACATAATTTTGATCAAAATAATGTACAAGCCATCCCGCCACGTCACGGCAACCCTTGTGGGACAGTCCCTACTCTAGTATTTAAAACCTTATCACTTGCCAAGTGGCGTGAATGTGAATAAGGGTCGAGCGGCTGAACCACTTGTAACAGCTTAGGCCAGACTGGATGGCTTTCCCAGCTCAGAAAAAGGGGCGGTCACACCCCTATATGCACTGAATGCACAATGAAATGAATAAAAAAAAAAATCTGAACTGAGACAAGTAAGTTAATGTGTATGCACAATGTAAGTGCATTTTAACACATGACCATTAACCAGAGAAAACAGAAAGCAAAAAACACAAATATCCTGAACTAAAAGTAAAAAATATACTGCAAATAATGCATAAAGGTAATAATAATAATAAGGGTATTTAGTAAACATAATTTTGATCAAAATAATGTACAAGCCATCCCGCCACGTCACGGCAACCCTTGTGGGACAGTCCCTACTCTAGTATTTAAAACCTTATCACTTGCCAAGTGGCATGAATGTGAATAAGGGTCGAGCGGCTGAACCACTTGTAACAGCTTAGGCCAGACTGGATGGCTTTCCCAGCTCAGAAAAAGGGCGGTCACACCCCTATATGCACTGAATGCACAATGAAATGAATAAAAAAAAAAATAAAAAAACAAATCTGAACTGAGACAAGTAAGTTAATGTGTATGCACAATGTAAGTGCATTTTAACACATGACCATTAACCAGAGAAAACAGAAAGCAAAAAACACAAATAAATACTAGAGTAGGGACTGTCCCACAAGGGTTGCCGTGACGTGGCGGGATGGCTTGTACATTATTTTGATCAAAATTATGTTTACTAAATACCCTTATTATTATTATTACTACCTTTATGCATTATTTGCAGTATATTTTTTACTTTTAGTTCAGGATATTTGTGTTTTTTGCTTTCTGTTTTCTCTGGTTAATGGTCATGTGTTAAAATGCACTTACATTGTGCATACACATTAACTTACTTGTCTCAGTTCAGATTTGTTTTTTTAGCCAGATGGGACTTGTAGTCCCATCGGACGATGCTTGCACAGACCCCCGGACATCAGCACAGCCCCCCGGCAGGCCGGCACAGCCCCCCGGCAGGCCGGTACAGACCCCCACAGGGTGCACAGACCACCGGCAGGCCGGCACAGCCCCCCGGCAGGCCGGTACAGACCCCCACAGGGTGCACAGACCACCGGCAGGCCGGCACAGCCCCCCGGCAGGCCGGTACAGACCCCGGGCAGTCCACACAGCCCCCCGGCAGGCCGGCAGAGACCCCCGGAAGGCCCGAAATGACGGCGCATCATGATGCGCACACACCGCGCATCATGATGACGTCAGGCTGTCAATCAACTTTGAACTTCCGATTCCGATGCCGACTTCCGATATTGAAAAAATATCGGAAGTCGGTATCGGAATTCCGATACAGCAAGTATCGGCCGATACCCGATACTTGCAGTATCGGAATGCTCAACACTATCGGTGAGACAAGATGAAAACACAGACAAAGATAGAAAAATAGGCTGAGCAAATGATGGGGCCCAAACTAACTAGAGAGGACAGGAAAGGAAAGATGCTGTCTGCAATCACGCACAAAACCCTGCCAAAAAATGTCCTACACTTTCTGATAACAAAAACCCTGAAGTCGCTAGACTTCAATTCCCTATATCAGCACTCTGGTATATTCTGAAGACAGAGCAAAAAGAGACCAATCTGATTAAGGACAAAAAGCAAACTGGCATAAACAGAGACATAATAATGGAAATTCAGCACAGCCCCAGCAGGGACTGGCTGACCACAAAAATTGAGTAAACCAGACCAAATCTCATGTGAAAAAATAGCAGAGCACACTTAGCTTGAGAAGGCAGGAACAGAACTGGAAACCAGAACCTCAGGGCAGGAAAAATCACCAGCACAAATTTAGGGAGTCGGCTGTCTTAAATCCAGTCAGAGACTCCTGATGTCCACTCACAGTGCTCCTCCTCAGGTGACAGGTCTCTGCTATTTAAATCAGCTTCATTACCTACTGTCACCACTAGAGGGAGCCCGGATGGAGAACTCACAACTCCTCTGTCAACACAGCCAGCTCCACCACCCTCACCAGAAGCAAACCAGAAAATGAGTTCACAACAGGGTCCCTGCCGCTGTGACACATCCCGTTGACACTGGCCCGGTACCGAGTACCCCACAGCCCTGGGAGGGCGGCCCACTTTTCTTCTCTTTCAGGTCGGATCGGGGGCTTATCTACAGCATTACAGAATGCTGTAGAAAAGCCCCGAAAGGCAGTGGCCGCAGCTTATTGCGGAAAATCGAGGTGACAGGTTCCCTTTAAATATCGCTGTGGTCCTACTGCAGCCCATAATGCATTGAGGTACTATAGGGGATACTCCATGTGAGGGCTCATTCACACATCAGTTACTAACCCCTTTTTCGTTTTTGCGTTTCTGTTTTTCACTCCCCTTCTTCCAAGAGCCATAACTTTTTTGTTGTTCCGTCAATATGGCCATGTGAGGGCTGTTTCATTGCTGGGCAAGTTGCATTTTTGAACAACACCATTGGTTTTACCATGTCATGTATTTAAAAATAGGAAAAAAAATTCCAAGTGCGGTGAAATTGCAAAAAAAGTGCAATTCCACAACTGTTTTTTGGATTTTTTTTACCATGTTTATCAAATGCTAAAGCTGACCTTCCAGTATGCTTCTCCAGGTCATTACAAGTTCATAGACACCAAACATAAATAGGTTCTTTTTTATTTAAATGGTGAAAAAAAAATCCAAAGTTTGTTAAAAGAAATTGTGTCATTTTCCGAGACCCATAGCGTCTCCATTTTTCGTGATCTCGGGTTGGGCGAGGGCTGATTTTTTTTTGCGCGCCAAGCTGACATTTTTAATGATACCATTTTTGTGTAGATACGATCTTTTGATCGCCCATTATTGCATTTTCATGCAATGTTGCGGCAACAAAAAAAAAATAATTCTGGCATTTTGACTTTTTTTTGTCTCGTTACACCGTTTACAGATCTGGTTAATTTTTTTATATTGATAGATCGGGCGATTCTGAATGCAGTGATACCAAATATGTGTAGGTTTGATTTTTTTATTGTTTTATTTTGAATGGGGTGAAAGGGGGGTGATTTGAACTTTTATATTTTTTTTTATCAAAAATCACATTGGGCATCAAGCCTTGGCGTTAGTAAATTAACAAAAAAAACTTTATTTGAATAAACACTCCCAGTTTCTTTCCCTGGTTCACCAATTTATTAAATAAAAAACAAGCAGGTCCAACATAGACCAGGGAATCCAATGTAGTCCAAAAATGAAAACCTGAAAAACATAAAGAGAGAGAAATAAAAACAAGACACTGTCCCTCATTCACCAATTTATAAAGAAATAAAGGTCCCATAAAGGTACGGCGTAGTACCTCTTTCCTCAATGTTCCCGTATCCATTGTTAAAGAGAACCTGCCAGCAGGATTGTGCTAAGTAGCCTACAGACGCTGTCAGGTTGGCACTGTTATACTGATTAAAATGATACCTTGGTTCAGACCTTGGGAAAGTGTGGCCCACGGGCCACATCCAGCCCTCTAGCTGCTTCAGTCTGGCCCACAGACCGAACAGCTGTGGGTCTGGAAACCAAAGGCCCACGGGCCGCACCATGTCCGTTCGCTCTCTGTCTCCATCTGCGCTGATTTCATTGATGGTGGAGGAGGGGTCTCCGGCCACTTCATCCACCAATTAGCATGTGAAACAGCTGACACGAGTACATCATTTCATCGCGTCAACGGTGTACTGCGGAGAGTCAGTGCACCTGAGACAGGAACAGAAGCAGAGCGCCGGGGAACGGGAACAAGGTGAGTATGTGGTGTTTTTTTTATGTGTATGGGATATTTGGGTGGGAATGCCGAGGCTATGGGGGTGTCATGCTGCCCATGGGGATGCTATGGGGATGACATGCTGCATATGGAGTGGCTATGGAGGTGTGATACAGCACATGTGGAGACTATAGCGGGGTCATACTGCACATGGGGATGCTATGGAGGTAAAATGCTGCACATGGGGAGGCTATGGGGGTGACATGCTGTACATGGAGATACTATGGAGGTGACATGCACATGGGGAAGCTATGAAGGTGTCATGATGCAAATGAGGAGGCTATGGGGTGTCATTCTGCACATGAGTATGGGGGTGACAAGCTGCACATGGGGAGGCTATGGGGGGTGACATGCTGCACATGAGGAGGCTATGTGGTGACATGCTGTATATGGAGATTCTATGGATTGCCGTGCTGCATATGGGGAGGCTATGGCGGTGTCATGCTGCACGTGGGGATGCTATGGGGGTGACATGCTGCATATTGGGATGCTATGGGGGCATAATGATGCACATGGGGAGGCTAGGATGGGGGCCTCACGCACTATATGGGAAGACTTTTTGGGGCTCATGCAACATATGGGGAGACTATAGGGGCCTTATGCAGTATATAGGGAGATTGTGGGGCTCATGCAGTATATGGGGAGGCTGTGTGAGGCTCATGCTGTATATAGGGAGGCTGTGTGGGGCTGATGCAGTATATAGGGAGGCTGTGTGGGGCTCATGGTGTATATAGGGAGGCTGTGTGGGGTTCATGCAGTATAAATAGGGAGGCTGTGTGGGGTTCATGCAGCATATAGATGTAAAGGGTGTATTGGGACCGTGTAATGCTCCAGCCTTTTGGTATTTAAAATGTGTATGTTGCTATCCTGTAATAAGTCCTGATTATAATATGCTGTTAAATGTACTGCCATATATATGTACATAGTTATGAAGGGATAGTGCAGTGCTTAGTTCAGCCACCAGAGGGGGGCATGGTTGGATACTATAGAGACAGGTACATAGAGCTAGGAATTAGTTAATTTACGAGGGGTCAACTGCAGCTAAGATAGGGAGGACTTTCTGACAGGAGTCAGATGGACCATGGTGCCCAAACTGCCTGCACAGGCTTAAGTGCCCAGAGTTTTAGCATGCAATATTTAAGGGAGAAGCCAAGCCATCCATAACTACAGGCGAGAACAGCGGAGGATCACAGCAGGCTTGGAACAGAATTTTAAGGCAGAAACAGTGGCAACACAGGGATGCAGGTGGCTCCATGATATGGCAACTTATAGCACGGGCTGATACCCTCAGAACCACGGCGAAACGACTGAGGGAACTTTCAAATGCAGTAAGTGTGGACCGGGAGAGCGCTGTGTCACTGCAGAAGACAGTACAGAAGGGCAGGTCACTCACAATGTGGCAACTGACTTCGGGAACAGAAGATCTTATGTCTGGAGCGAAAGAGGCAGAAGAGTGTCTAACTGTGGCAGAGCTAAACAGGGAGTAAGTTGAGGAACCATATGAGGCAGTCTGACCCGGGAACGTGCTGTATGACAGTGAGAGAAGTACAGGGAAAGAGGAAGAGATGTGTAATGTGGAACAAGTGATTAATGCTGTGAAATACTTGGATGTGCTGAGAAACGAATACAGTAAAGTTGTCCTTTTGAAAGTTGAAATAGACTGTGACTCAATTCATGCGAAAACGTTTGCAGACAGCCTTCAGTGGCACAGAAAGGATCCGGATGATGCAGGACCTGAAGTCACAGGTATGCTGACTAATGGACATTGTTTTCATGTTATGGGAGGCCAGGGCACAGATGCACCGGTGCCCTCGGCCATGACTACGGCCCTGGCCGTCCCCCACACTGGGAAGCTGTGTTCGGCTCATGGTGTATATAGGGAGGCTGTGTAGGGCTCATGCAGTATAGAGGGAGGCTGTGTGGGGTTCATACAGTATATAGGGAGGCTGTGTGGGGCTCATGCAGTACATATGGGGGAGGCTGTGGGGGCTCATGCTGCATATAGGGAGGCTGTGTGGGGCTCATGCTTTATATAGGGAGGCTGTGTGGGGTTCATGCAGTATATAAAGGGAGGCTGTGTGGGGTTCATGCAGTGTATATAGGGAGGCTATGTGGGGCTCATGCTTTATATAGGGAGGCTGTGTGGGGTTCATGCAGTATGTAAAGGGAGGCTGTGTGGGGTTCATGCAGTATATATATAGGGAAACTTTGTTGGGCTCACGCTGTACATAGAGAGGCTGTGTGGGACTCATGCTGTACATGGGGAGGCTGTGTGGGGCTCTTACAGTATATAAGGGGCTGTGGGGGGGCTGATATGATATACAGAAGGGGCTTTATTCTGGTTCAAACGATATACAGTATAGGGGGTGTCAGCATAATTAATTCTGCTCAATATTAAGTGATAAAATTAATATTAATGTAATTATCGATAATATAATAATTATAATACATCCATATTAATATTGAGTAGAATTAATTTTTAGCCTGTTGGTTCGGCCCTCCACAACAGTCACTGTCTCTCATGTGGCCCCTTGGTAAAATTAATTGCCCACCCCTGCCTTGGTTTATGAAATCCGTCTTGTGATTGTTGTTTAATCTTTATTTTCAGTTTAGAGTTAATGATATGCTTGTGCTCCGGGCGGCCTGTGGGGGGTCCTCATGTGGTTCTGTGATTAGGTATTCATAATGCAGACTGCTGACAGGTCACTGATCGTTCAGTGACCTGCCGCCTAGTTTACATAATGAACATTCTACATATTGAAAAAAAAAAAACCTTCAGCGGTCAGGCGCCTTATTTTTCAAGGCAAGAGGTGTACATAGAAATCATGGGGATAAGGGCAGAAGTCCTAATTGGCAGTTATCTCCTTCAAAATATAGTCAGAGAAGGATGTATCTCACAACTTTGCAGCACTTACAAATTAATTTTGCTACTATTGAAGCTCCTAAATGTTCCCACCCATTACAATACCGTTTGAATGACCTCCATACTGTATCATGCCAACAAAAGTGCCCTCCAAACCGTATGATAATCCCACAGTGAATTCCTCCATAGTACCCTTCACATGCATTGCATTATAACCCCACAGTTTGCCCCCCAGTAAAGTATGATGCCCCACATAGCGCCTTTAATACAATATGATGTAACCAAAGCGCCCGCACACATTATGAGATCCCCAATGACCTCAACACAGTATGATTGTCCCCACACAGTCTTCCACACAGTATAATGGCCCCCACACATTGAGATGCCACCCCTCCTAAAGTAGAATGGCTCCCCACAGCTCTCCACACAGTATAACGGCCCCACACCATCCTCCATACAGTATAATGACCCCTACAGAGCCCTTTACACAGTAATATGGCCCCAAGACAGTACTCCATAGAGTATGATAGCCCATACACAGCATAATAGTGACGCGTCCCAGGGGCCGTCAGATACTCGGTACCGGGCCAGTCGTCTTACAACAGGGGTGGAGAATCTTTTTTCTGCCAAGGGCCATTTGGATATTTATACCATCCTTCGGGGGCCGTACAAACTCCGCCCACAAAGTACATCCTGACTCTGGCACTGGTGTCAGGACGTAATCTTTCATTGCATGCCCTTCAGTGTTCAGTAGTGAACAGTGCATGCGTGTGCTCACTGAGGAAGAAGAAATTAATGAGCTGGTGGCAATCAAAATATAACTCCATGCCAAAGTACTGTGGTCCCTGAGAATCTGCCCGGGGGTCCGAATTAAAGATCATCAAGGGCCGTAAATGGCCCTGGGGCCTGAGGTTCCCCATCCCTGTCTTAAAGGGATGTGTCACAGTGGCAGTGACCCTGTCTGTGGCCCCAGGCGATCATGTAAAAGGGGAGTATTGATTAGGGATAAAGTTTATGTAGTGATTCGTGATGCAAGTTGGAGTGTAGGACTGTACTATAGCTGGCACTGCAGATGATCCATGGGGGAGTAGATGGTGATGGCAGTGCAGATGTTTAACTGTCTCCAACCAGGGCTGGCCCCCAGAGATTGTGTTGGAAGTAGAAGGCACGGAGTAATAAATCAGGAGACAAGGAAAGTCACTTTATAATTTACTGTAGTTCAGGTGCAGTTCAGAGGAGACATTACAACTCTCACCAGGTTACAGTCTGCTCTGCAGAATGGGAGTTATCCTTCACTCTGCTGTGACTCAGTTTAAGCTTCCTGCTAATCTAATCCCTTCTGGGACCAAGGCTTCCCGGAGTTTAGAACTTTCCAGTATAGCCACTACTCACTGTGTTTTCCTCCGCTGGCAACTTGCAGCTTGGATCCTGTGTAAAGCTCGAGTTCCTTCTTGCAAAAGCCTTCACTGATCCTAGTTTGCCGCAGTCTTCCCGTGGAAAACACATTGCTGTTGGTTGTATAAACTCACACAGTCTCTCAGCTTACCACCCTGCTCTGAAAGCATGGATGGCCTAGGGGCTGGTTCCCTGATGCTTATTAGCTTTACTCCTAGTGGGAGCACATGTATTCATGGCTTCCAGGAGCGTTCTTCTCCTCCTTCTTCACCACTGAAAACAACAACTCTCGACTCCTCCCCCTCCCAGTTAGGGTATGTCTGCAAAGCTCTAAGATTCAGACAAGTAAGGGAGTGAGGTAAATTGTGTGTGTGTGTTGTGGTCTCTAGCAGAGAAAGCATAACTCCCATTGCTCTCAAAAAACATACAAAACAGTACATATTTAATCTTTTTGTGGTGGTAAAGACGCAGGGCGCCACATTAATACAATATAATAAACGGTCAGAGGAGTGCCAGGAACACCAGGGCAAGGTTATTTTTCTTAAGGGCGTTCCTAGCACTCCTCTGACAGTTTATTATATTTTACTATTGCATTTATCCTCCATTGGAGGTATATGGCTGGAGCTACGGTGGACCTTCTTTCGAGAGAGAGATTTTTTTATGTGCTAGAATGGAAAATGCAGTTGTAGGGGTTAAAATAAAGGAATAGAAATTTTGCCGGGCATGCTCAGTTTTAAAAAACGGTATCCATTGGCGTATTCCGTCTTTTGACGGACAGCGCCGGACCCTGCGCCCTTAGGCTTCCAGTATAGTCAACGACGGACGGTGCTGGATCCATCGCTGTCCGACTTTTCGACGCAGACAAAAAACGTTCCTATGTCCGTTGCCTCCGGCCAACGGACAAAGAATTTCCGACGGATCCGTCGAACGACGGATGAAACATGCAGCCATCGGTCACAATCAGTTGCTAATACAAGTCTATGAGTAAAAAACAGATTCACCGGCATCAGTTGATGAATCCGTTTTTTCAAAAAACGACGGATTGTGACTGATGGCAAAAAACTGATATGTGAAAGAGGCCTAATTCAGGCAAGTTTCTGCGCAGTGCTTGCAAGTTATATAGAAGCGTTGGTCGGTCTCTTAGGTAACAAGCTAGAAACAGTAGTATAGAAAAGTATTATCTCAGGAATAGCTGAAAATGTTAATGAGCAGTAAATTGCAAAAGTACGGTACTTGTTTCTGCAAGCACAGTCCAGCAATATTCATCTATTAGGTTAAGAATAACCTTTTAATCATTTAATGATCAGAGCCGTCTGATTAATAGCCAAGTTAATGACCAAAGAGTTGTTTGTTTGTTTATTTCATCTTCGCTTTAAAAGAACCATAACAATTTAATTTTTCTGGCTGTTTGATTAGCTAATGACCAAGTATTTTTTTTTTTTTGTGATCGCATTCAAACATCCATAACACTTTTATTTTTCTCTCAATAAAGCTGTATGAGTCAGAGATTTTTGTGGGAGATTTGTAATTTTCGTTATCACAATTTTGGGGCAAATATAACTTATTGATTATGTTTTTTTCTTTCCCAAGGGAGGAAATGTTAAAAAATAGCAATTTTACTATTGTTTTTTGCATTTTGTTCTTATTATTTGCAATTATTATTTGCAATAAAAATATTAAAAGACAAAATTCATGGATCGGTCTGAGAGTGGGAGAACCTAGTACCTAAAATGTGTATGCCACACCCCGCAGGGCTGTGGGGTACTCGGTACCGTGCCGGTTCTGTTACTTCAGGGGATGTCACAGCAGCAGTGACTCGATCCGTAGCCCTGGGCGAGCAAGCAAAAGATGATGGGAATAGTTATTATGGGGGATTAATTTGTGATGCCCCCCGTGGTACTCGGCAATGAGAAGATGGCCGATGCTGCAGTTCCGGTCCACTGGGGCAGTTGATGATGCAGCATAGATGTTACGGCTTTCCACGGGAAGAGCTAGGCTTATGCTGCTGTGCCGCCGAGTGTTTTATGGGGCCAGGAGGCCTGCAGTCCCCTGCCCTCCGGATTTAGCTGTCATGCTCTCTTTACCCGCGCAGCCACAGACTCCGGCATCCTCTTTCCAGCCAGCTCCTGGGTGAGCTTTCTCTCAGCTCTCCTCCCCAGATTCCCCAAATTTCTCCTGTCCTCCCCAACTCTCCTCAGACTCTGTCAGCCCTCACTCCTTCTCTCACTCCCCTATGACTGGCTGACTGACTCCTTCCAGAACAATCTCCTTACCTCCGCACTAACTCCTCCTATGAACTGTCACTCCCTTAAGCTCCGCCCTTTTTGGTCTGGAGTTAGAACAAGTGTTAGATGCTGGTTCTACCTGGTCTGGAGACCTCCCATTGTTTCCAGGCATGACACTACCCCCTGTGAGGGAGGCAATGCCACTGTGGCAACCGGACTCCTGGGGTGCTGCATGTAGGATTTTAACTCTTGCGCAATTTAAACACGTTTTATAGAAAAAAAAGGGAATTTTTGTTTCGCTACATTACAAAGTTGATAACTTTTTATTTTTTTCTCAGAGGTAGCCACATAAGGGCATGTTTTTATAGCATGAGCTCTACCTCTGCTGCGGAAGGTGTGTTTCTGGTCAGCGGGGTTTTAAGAAGTTCGGCTTTTTCTCCATTCCTTTGGATTTTTTCAGTTTTTATTAACGACATTTTATAGTAAATATAATCTAACAAGACATAAAATCTTTATTTTCAATTTCTGAAAAAAATGTTTTTAATGGCAACTGTTTTTAGGGTTGGCGGATTGCACTAAATAAAATAAAAAATAAAGTGCAATCGCAACCCAGGGTACACATCGTGAGGAGATGTATAACTGCTGCTAGTGTGAACAATGGCGGAACGAAGCAGCGAGCGTTCACCTTAGTCCGGGGTCAGACTTGTGAGAAACTCGTACTCGGGATCGGAGTGTGGGGCTGCATAGAAATACATGCAGCTGCACACTCCAGTCCGGAGTGCTGGCGGCAGTGCCAGGCATTGAGGTGCGAGACTCGTGCGAGTTTCTCATAAGTCTGACCCTGGCTTTAAGCAGACTGCATTAACTCCACACAGTATGAACAGAACGCAGAATACCCACCTCTGTTAACTTCACAGAGAGGTAGTGCAAAAGGGTTGAGCTTGCTCTGTAACTGAACTGTGCTAACGACACACTAGAACGAAACAGATGCTAAGTCAAGAGAAACAACTCAAATGACGCTAAGTACTAAAACCTGTTGACTTCATAGAGAAGTACAGCACATAGATTAATCTTGCTCTATAATTGAACTGTGTTAACTGCACACATGATCGAGGCAGATGCTAAGCCAGGTGGAATAACACATAAGAAACTCAGAAGGTAGACAAATACACACACATGCAGACAGAGTGGTAGAGTATCCACTCGCACACACCGAATCTGAATGATACTAGCACACCCGTGTGCGCCAATGAGAACCTTTTAAACCCAAAGCTCCACCCAAAACACTCACGCCTAGCCAGCCGTGATATCACCCGTGGGCCATTCCGGAGCTGCCACATCACCAGAGCAGCCAATGTCCGACCACCAATAAGAGGATGCCACATCATGGACATGCTTATTAAGGTGATCTCTGGACTTAGGCTCCAGAGCGCAAGGCTGCACCTGTATAACACTGGTTACCATAGACTTGGCTGAGAGCCAGCAATAACCAAGCATATACCACGAGCCCGAGCAAGACGCCGGGACCGATGCCCACACCGAGCAGCACCCGCAGCGGCCGGACCAGAATGGGATATCACAGCACCAGACAGCACATGGGATCCAAACAGCACCTGGGATCCATCCCGCACAGTGGGAGAATCCCGACGCCTAACAGTTGTTTTAATTTTTTTTTCAGAAATTGAAAATTAATAATGATTACATTATAAGACATCGACAGGGAGCAGATATAGAACCAGTGAGTTGCACTAGCACTGCCCCACAGCTTCTGGTACAGCTCTCAAATGAGTCTTCATCAGAGGACAGTACTAGAAGTGATGACTGACATGTGAACCGGCCCCTGATGATGATACGTTTGAGGACAGTGCAAGCAGCTGTGGGTTGGGACTGGTGTCAATCATTGCTTATATCTCCACCCTTTGCTAATGTATTCTTGCACAGAAGCTGGAGATAGAAACAGAGTGTCAGTGAATCATAGAATCCTAGAATGGTAGAGTTGGAAGGGACCTCCTGGGCCATCTGGTCTAACCCCCTGCTCAAAGCAGGATTCACTAAATCATTCCAGTCAGATGTCTGTCCAGCCTCTGTTTGAAGACTTCTATTGAAGGAGAACTCACCACTTCTCGTGGCAGCCTGTTCCACTCATTGATCACCCTCACTGTCAAAAAGTTTTTTCTAATATCTAATCTGTGCCTCCTCCCATGGCCCTACAGGACCGATATCAGTAAATAAATAACACCACACACTTTAATAATGGAAGAATAGTGGCCGTGAGTTTATTTTGGGTTAATAATAAATAAATAACCAAATCGTTAAATAAATAATTCCATAAAACTATACAATATTACCATACCAGAGAAACAATCCGCCCCTTAACGGGCGATTTTCCCACAATAAAATATCACAACAGATAATCTGAAAATTAGGGAGGGAGGGAGGGGGAATCTTCTTTCTTCAGAAAAATGTTGTCTGAGGTAAAAACTGCCAGTGCAGGGCTTTTTATAAACACAGAAAAACCGCTAAATTTCTCCAGCCAATCCTGGCCCGTTAAAATGTCGCCAAGGAAACCAGTCAGAAACCAGATATGCCCTTCTCCACAAACCATACTGAGGGCGCCCAGCCCACTTTTAACCCTTTTTAAAAAAAAAAAAATTCAAACAATAAATAAATATTATTATGGCCCGTATGGCCATGGGACCCCCCCCTTTATGTATTCCTTTATTGCGGGGGGGCTGACATGGCCCTACAGGACCGACATCAGTAAATAACACCACACACTTTAATAATGGAAGAAAAGTGGCCGTGAGTTTATTTTGAGTTAATATAAATAAATAACCAAACCGTTAAATAAATAATTCCATAAACTATCCAATATTACCATACCAGAGAAACAATCCGCCCCTTAACCGGCGATTTTCCCAAAAGCCAGGGCTCACTGAGACATGGCCCCCCCAAACCACACAGCCACTTTTCTACCATAGAATGCAAATCCAAATTAAAAATGTCCAGTCCAATGTCGGACAAATGAACCAAGGCCTGTCTATATAAGCCCGAAATAAAACCCTCGAGCTCTGTGTGCAGAAAAGAAAAACCAATAATCAATGGTAAAAATTTTTGAATGCCCCTGTTAACCCTTATAAGTATCTTGTTCATGAAATATAAACCATTCCTCTTCCATAAAAGTCTGGGTATGATCTCCGAGAAAACGAAGTCCGTATTAGGAAAGGATTGTTTCAAAACCGAAACATCCAATCTCATTAATGCGAGCAGGTCCAAAGTCTTCATTTTCCCTAGATCATTACCACCAATATGAAATATAACTAAATCAGGACATGGAAAAAGCCTATAACATTTCTTAAACTCTAAAACAAAACTTGACCACTTCATTCCTCGAATGCTGTGCCAATAAATCTGAACTGAAGTAGGGCTGAATGATAAGTTCTCAGAATAATAGCGAAGCTTAGCCCTCTTCTGGGCCCAAAACACAAAAGAATGGCTGATGATCCAAACAACCAAAGGGCCTAAAATTAAATAAAGTGTTAGTAATCATATAACTCATGACGAATGTATAATTTTAATCTTTTTGAATCCCATCTACCCAAACTTTTTACTCTTGAATATGAAAGGCCAGCCTTGGCCGCTTCCGTAGCAGCCTCAATTCTAAATGAGTGGGAGGTAATTCTTAATTTCTCTTTTCCCAAAAAACGTAGACATTTCTTTAACAAAAAATTAAATTGGAAAATGGTAGCATGGGAAAGATCTGAATGTAAAAATAAAGGACCTTGCACTTTAGGATGAATTTCAACCCATTTTTTTAAATTACTGACAGGGCATAGGACTGAGTCAGGGAAAATATCAATCTTCAATCTAGCCCCCCTTCCCAATTGATCTGTTTTTGATTTTCTTATAAATAAAATTATATACAGCTCGTGAAGCTCAACATCAGAAATCATCAGTCCGGAAGGTTCCGACTTTTTTGAAGAAATTAACTCGCCTATACGCAAAGCACCAAAAAACGCAATTAAAAATGCTGTCAAAAATAACGATGTTTTGTACAGATTCAAGCAAACTGAATTAAGGGATAAGCATAGATTTTTTAACAATGGTAAAGAAATTGGACGTCTCGCATCCAGCTTGAAATTGTTTTTCCTAAATCCTTTCAAAAATTGCTTCAAAGGAAAGAAAGCTGTCAAAGGTGGGGAGCTTAAGAGTTTGAGAAAGAATGAAACACCAGTGATCAATTTAGTTACTGCTGAACAGGACAATCCTTTAAGTACTAAATATTCAGCAAATTTTAAACCAGATACTGGATCCGAAGTTTTTGGATCCAAATCATATAAGTTACAAAAATTGTACCATTTTAACCATGCAGCCGAGTAATCGGCCCATGATCTTTCAGATAACGACTGTTGAATGAAATAAGGAATCAGATTGATATCAAGTCCCAAAATTCTCAAGGGCAAAGTGTTGCTTCGACAGCTGACTCTGGAACCTGTTGGCAAAAAATTACTCGATGACTTGTCAATAAAGATTCCGTAGCCTCTTTCCAATGACTAGAGCCAACATTTGCCTTAATCCAAATGTAAAATTTTACGCAGAGGAGTGTCAATTGTCTCAAGATTATTGAAGCCCATCTATTCTTACATGAAAGGGTGTTGACGGACAACAAAAAACCTTGATTTTCTGAAAGTAAAACAATCCTAGAATTTCGCATAAATCTTCCCCAAAGAAAAATACCTACTAGGACTGAAAATAATTCCAAAGCCATGGAATTTTGATTCAAACCGATAGCTATCCATTGAGAGGGCAACCTCTGAACAGTCCATTGAGAGGAGAAAAGAATTGCATAACCCGCCGTGGGGTGAACAGGTGAACAGAAAAATTGAACGGAAAAAAATCCGCAGATATAAAATCCGACTGCCAACAAGATTTTCCGTTAAAATCCGATAAAAATTTTTGCCAAATCCTGGCATCTTCCTTCAACTCCGCACCAACTCGGATATGAGACTTGGGAGACGATAGACCTTTCGTAGCTTCGTAAAGGCATCTTGAAAACGGCCTGCCTATGGGAATAATTCTGAGTGCAAATTTCCGCAATCCTAACAAAGATTGCAACTCTTTTAGTGTAACCTTTTCCTTGCTAATAAATTTCGACAAAGCATCATGAAGATTTGAAACCTTGTCCAAAGGGAGCCTTGATTCCATCTTGGTAGAATCTAAAGTAATACCCAAAAATTCGATACATTGGAAGGTAGTACCGTTTTTTCATGCGCAATTGGAACGCCAAAAAATTCACATAGCTCTACAAAACCGGAAAGAGCATGTAAGCATTCTGGGGATGAAGCTGGTCCCACAAACAAAAAATCATCCAAATAATGTAGTATTCCTACATTGCTAGTAGTGGATTCTAAGACCCGTAAAAAAGAAGAAAATGTTTCAAAGTAAAAGCAAGACAGAGAAAAGCCCATAGGCAAACATTTGTCAAAGAAAAATTCATTATTGAAATAAAACCCTAAAGAGTTAAATCCCATTGGATGCACCAGAAGGAGTCTGAGCGCAGATTTAATGTCAGATTTTGACATTAAAGCATTCCGGCCAAATTTTTTTAGTAAGAGAATGGCTGAATCAAAAGAGGCATATGTAACTGAGCTCGCTGCCTTGTCAATTTGATCATTCAATGAATTACCATGTGGGTACGATAGGTGATGTAGTAAACGGAAAGAGCCTTGCTCTTTCTTAGGAACAATGCCTAATGGTGAAATCCGAAAATTTTTGAAGGAGGAGAAGAAAAGGGACCGGCAAATCTACCTAGCGAGATCTCATTCAAAATTTTTTCACTTGCCTCCTGTGGGTGCAACCTTATAGAAGGGAGATTGTTAACAATTGAAGAGCCAACACACTCAAAGGGCGGTACGTAAAACCCTTCTGAAAAACCGTCAAACAATAATTTGCTAATCTCCTTCCTTAGATAAATGCTTAGCCAATAGCGCATGTTTTCCACCTTCAACGGAGTCAAGGCCTTTTGTGTTAGTGTCCTTAGCAGTTGACAGATGGGTTGACTGCTTTTTGAAACACTTTGAGGCGGGATGGGAATTCCCACAGAAAGAGCATTCATGTTTGAATTTACAGTTGTGATTCCACTTACAAAAGAGTCATTGAATGCAAAGCAAAATCCTTTTTTAACTCCGGGGGTCGAAAATTGTCTGGAAAAAGCCTGTCTTTGGGGAAGCATCAAATTAATCCACAATCCGACATCCTTAGTCCCCCAGTGAACTTCAGGGTGAACGGCCAGTTTCTGTCAAATGCTTCATCGTAATGAAGCTAAGCTAATCCACCAAAATTTCTATATGTGTTGTGAGTTCATTTTCCCATTCACCATTGAGGTCTGATGAACTCCCTCTTCTGGTGAAAGAAGGTAGTGAGGCTGATTACCAAGCACCTGAGCAGGATGATGATGACTGGGTGACTGGAATTGCTGACTGGATATAAGGCAGCCGACGCCCTTCTGCCTTGCTGGTGATTTCCCTGAGGGATTCTAGGAGACCAGTCTGATTCCTGCTCCTCAAAAGCTAAGTTTTCTGCTCTGCTTTTTGCATTTGTGTTTTGGTTTTGTTTTGCCTTGTTTTTCTGGATTTCTGCCATTCCCTGCTGCGGTGAGCTGAATTCCTTTTTGCTCTGTCTTCAGAAAATACCTGAGTACTGATATAGTCTTTTTGAAGCCTAGCGTCTTCAGGGCTTTTTTCTCTCTCAGTCTGTTGGCTCTTGTTTTGATAGGGTTTTGGCGGATTGCAGACAGCTGCTTTTCTATCCTGTCCTATTTAGTTAGCTTTGGCCCCATCATTTGCTCAACCTACCTTTCTATCTGTGTGAGCGTTTTTTCATCTTGCTTCACCGTCATTATATGTTGGGGGCTGCCTATTGCTTTGGGGTCTGCTCTGGGGCAGTTTAGATTTCCCTTTCTGTCTTTAGGCTATTTAGTTCTCTGGCTGTGATCGAGTGGTCTAGGGCATCGTAAGAACCCCCCACGGCTACTGCTAGTTGTTGTTGATAGGTTCAGGGGTCTGCAATCTGATAGCTGCCAACTTCTCTGGTTTTCTGGACTTAGCTAGTATTTCTATTTTTGCCTTCTACGGTGACTCCTTCATAACAGAATCACCCGCCATACCGCAGATCCTAGGGTACTCAATAGCAGGAAAGAATTGTAAAAAAAAAAGGTGTGTATATTTTTTCCTCTATATCTATGAGGCCGTAGGGGGAATTTTTTTTCTCTCAATGGAGATAAAGCAATTGTCTGATCATGTGGAGCAGCTCGCTGCGGAAGTGCAGGGAATTTCCACTTACCTTGCTCATTCACATGCTGCTGAACCAAAGATCCCTACTCCTGATGTGTTTTTTGGGGATCAGTCTAAATTTTTGAATTTCAAAAATAATTGTAAATTATTTTTTGACTTGAAGCCTAACTCGTGAGGGAGCTCCGCGCAGCAGGTTAAAATTGTCATCTCTTTGCTGTGTGGCGATCCCCAGGATTGGGCGTTTTCTTTGAAACCAGATGATCCTATTCTGACTAATGTGAACGCATTTTTTCAAGCCTTGGGGTTGTTGTATGACGAACCTAATGCTATTGATCAGGCTGAAAAGACCCTGTTGGCATTGAGCCAGGGTCGAGATTCTGCAGAATTGTACTGTCAAAAATTCAGAAAGTGGGCGGTCCTTACTACCTGGAATGATAATGCCTTGGCTGCTCTCTTTCGGAAGGGTTTGTCAGAAGCCATAAAAGATACTATGGTGGGATTTCCTGTTCCCTCTGGTCTTGACGATTCTTTGTCATTAGCCATTCAGGTTGATCGGCGTTTACGTGAACGCAGGACTGCAAGAGAGGTATTGCCACCTGTTGAACAAGTGTCTGAACCTATGCAATGTGATAGAGTTTTGTCCAGGGAGCAACGTCAGGAGTTCAGAAGGCGTAATAAGCTGTGTTTTTTTTGTGGAGATGCCTCTCATATTATTTCTGTCTGTCCTAAACGAGAGAAACGTTTTGCACACACGTTTTCTGCGGGTGGTGTTCAACCTAAGTTTCTTCTGGCAATTACTCTGATCTGCTCCCTGTCCACATTTTCCGCCAAGGCTTTTGTGGATTCGGGAGCAGCCCTGAACCTAATGGACTTGGATTTTGCTAAACGTTGTGGATTTCCGATGACACCTCTGCGGACGCCTATCCCTTTGAGGGGGATTGATGCTACTCCTTTGGCGAAAAATAAACCTCAATTTTGGACCCAGGTGGTAATGCGGGTCGCCCCAGACCATCAAGAAAATTGCAGACTTTTGGTGTTGCTTAATTTGCATGATACCATTGTTCTGGGGTTTCCCTGGTTGCAAATTCATAATCCAGTTTTGGATTGGAAATCTGTGTCTGTGGTGAGTTGGGGTTGTCGGTGTGCCCTTAGTGAGGCTCCGGTTTTTTCCACCTCTCCTCAGTCGCATGATGTTCCTGACTATTTGGCGGACTTTTATGATGTATTTAGTGAGAATGAGTCTGCGTCTTTGCCTCCTCATAGGAGTTATGACTGTGCAATTGAACTGAGCCAGGGGTGTAAATTTCCCAAGGGTTGGCTCTTCAATTTATCTGTACCCGAGCACGAGGCTATTCGATCCTATATTAAGGAGGCGTTGGAGAAGGGTCATATTAGACCATCCTCTTCACCCTTAGGTGCCGTTTTTTTTTTCGTGGCCAAAAAGGATGGTTCATTAAGGCCTTGTATTGATTATCGTGCCCTCAACAAAATTACTATTAAATATCAGTATCCGTTACCCCTGATTTCGGATCTATTCTCCAGAGTTAAAGGTGCTTGCTGGTTTACCAAGCTTGACCTCAGGGGGGCGTATAATCTTATCCGCATTAAGCATGGGGATGAATGGAAGACGGCATTTAATACTCCGGAGGGACATTTTGAGTACCTGGTGATGCCTTTTGGGCTCACTAATGCCCCTTCTGTCTTCCAGTGCTTCATGAATGACATTTTCCGAGACTTTGTGGATACATTTTTGATTATCTATCTGGATGATATTTTGATCTTCTCCAAGGATTGGGATTCTCATGTGGAACATGTTCGGACTGTGTTCCGGATCTTGAGGGAGAATTCCCTGTATGTCAAAGGATCGAAATGCCTTTTTGGAGTACAGAGGATTTCTTTTTTGGGATTTATTTTGTCTCCGTAAACTATTGAAATGGGCCCGGCCAAGGTACAGGCCATTTATGATTGGGTTCAGCCCACTTCTTTGAAGGCCCTCCAGAAGTTTTTGGGTTTTGCTAATTTTTATTGGAAATTTATAGCAAAATTTTCTAGTATTGCCAAGCCATTGACTGATCTGACTAAGAAGGGTGCTGATGTGTTGAATTGGTCTCCGGAGGCTGTTTCTTCCTTTCAGGAGCTGAAGCGAAGATTCACTTCTGCCCCGGTTTTGCGGCAACCTGATATCTCACTCCCGTTCCAGGTAGAGGTGGACGCTTCTGAGATTGGTGCAGGAGCTGTTTTGTCCCAAAAGGATCCTGTAACATCTAAAATGAATCCTTGTGCTTTCTTTTCCCGAAAGTTCTCTCCATCTGAACGTAACTATGCTGTGGGGATTCGGGAACTGTTATCCATGAAATGGGCATTTGAGGAGTGGAGACATTGGTTGGAGGGAGCTAAACATCAAGTCGTGGTCCTCACTGACCACAAGAATTTGATTTACCTGGAGTCGGCCAAACGCTTGAACCCTAGACAGGCTAGGTGGGCCTTGTTTTTTTACACGTTTTGATTTTGTGGTCTCTTTTCTTCCAAGCACTAAGAATGTCAAGGCTGACGCTCTTTCTAGGAGCTTCTTTGCTGATTCTCCTGTGGTGACCAAGTCTGCTACCATCTTAGGCGACGTGGTAGTTCTTTCTGCCATCTCGCCCGATTTGAGACGTGCTCTGGAAGAGTTCCAGGAGGACAAACCTGAGCGTTGTCCCAGTGGAAAGTTGTATGTTCCTGACCAGTGAAAGAAGAGAGTGATGTCTGAAGTTCATTGCTCTGCATTGGCTGTTCATCCAGGTATTTTTGGTACTAGAGATCTGGTGAGTCAGTCTTTTTGGTGGCCCGCCTTGTCTCGTGATGTCAGGAATTTTGTGCAGTCCTGTGGGACTTGCTCCCGGTCTAAACCTTGTTCTCGCTCTAGTGGATTGTTGATGCCTTTGCCGGTCCCCAGGAGGCCATGGACCCATATTTCAATGGATTTCATCTCTGATATGCCTGTCTCTCAGAGAATGACTGTTATTTGGGTGATTTGTGATAGGTTCTCTAAGATGGTTCATCTTGTACCACTCCCTAAGTTGCCATCTTCCTCTGAGTTGGTGCCCCTGTTTTTGCAACAGGTGGTTCGCTTGCACGGGATTCCTGAGAACATTGTATCTGACAGAGGAGTTCAGTTTGTGTCTAGATTTTGGAGGACTTTCTGTTCCAAGCTGGGAATTCAGTTGTCCTTCTCCTCTGCTTTTCACCCTCAGACCAATGGGCAGACGGAGCGAACAAACCAGACCTTGGAGTCGTATTTGCCTGCCCAGGTGTTGACACTGTGGTGGAGAGAATGCACCAGATCTGGGACCAAGTGGTGGATAAGTTATCTCTCTCCCAGGAAAAGGCCCAGCGGTTTTCCAACCGACATAGGACCATTGGTCCCCAGTTTAAGGTTGGTGATATGGTTTGGTTATCATCAAAAAATATCGCTATGAAGGTGGCTTCTCCTAAGTTTAAGCCTAGATTTATTGGACCTTACAAGATTTTGGAGATTATTAATCCGGTCTCTTTTCGTTTGGCTCTTCCTGTCACATTTAAAATCCATAATGTGTTTCATAAGTCCTTGTAGAAGAGGTTTGTTGAACCAGTTGTTCCTGGGGTGGCACCTCCGGACCCTGTATTGGTTGAAGGTAACATGGAATATGAGGTAGAGAAGATACTGGATTCCCGTCTGGCTAGATGGAGACTCCAGTATTTAGTTAAGTGGAAGGGTTATGGTCAGGAGGATAATTCCTGGGTCTCTGCCTCTGATATTCATGCCAAAAGAATGGCGCGTGCCTTTCATCGGGCTCACCCTCATCGCCCTGGTGGCGTGGATGAGGGCTCGGTGACCCCTCCTCAAGGGGGAGGTAATGTTGTGAGTACATTTTCCCCTTCACCATTGAGGTCTGATGAACTCCCTCTTCTGGTGAAAGAAGGTAGTGAGGCTGATTACCAAGCACCTGAGCAGGATGATGATGACTGGGTGACTGGAATTGCTGACTGGATATAAGGCAGCCGACGCCCTTCTGCCTTGCTGGTGATTTCCCTGGGGGATTCTAGGAGTCCAGGCTGATTCCTGCTCCTCAAAAGCTAAGTTTTCTGCTCTGCTTTTTGCATTTGTGTTTTGGTTTTGTTTTGCCTTGTTTTTCTGGATTTCTGCCATTCCCTGCTGGGGTGAGCTGAATTCCTTTTTGCTCTGTCTTCAGAAAATACCTGAGTACTGATATAGTCTTTTTGAAGCCTAGCGTCTAAAGGGCTTTTTACCCTATCAGTCTGTTGGCTCTTGTTTTGATAGGGTTTTGGCGGATTGCAGACAGCTGCTTTTCTATCCTGTCCTATTTAGTTAGCTTTGGCCCCATCATTTGCTCAACCTATCTTTCTATCTGTGTGAGCGTTTTTTCATCTTGCTTCACCGTCATTATATGTTGGGGGCTGCCTATTGCTTTGGGGTCTGCTCTGGGGCAGTTTAGATTTCCCTTTCTGTCTTTAGGCTATTTAGTTCTCCGGCTGTGATCGAGGGGTCTAGGGCACCGTAGGAACCCCTCACGGCTACTGCTAGTTGTTGTTGATAGGTTCAGGGGTCTGCAATCCGATAGCTGCCAACTTCTCTGGTTTTCTGGACTTAGCTAGTATTTCTGTTTTTGCCTCCTACGGTGACTCATTTATAACATATATGCCTCAAGGATTATGTCCAAATGTTGAAAAAGACTACTACATAAATTTGGGTATGTCTCGCCAATGACAGCAGAATAAATAGAAAATCCTTGGATCCAATTATTGAAGGACTTGACTGAGCCCTTCCTAGAGTCGTCTGACTCAAATTTGTCATCTTTTTTTTCCAATTTATTCGGCTGTTCTCTGCGAGGAATAAGAGAGAATAAATCGACGTACTGTCCATCCCAAATAAGTTCCTTAATAGCCGAACTCAAATGGAATCCAAGTGGTGATAATTCACAAACTAATCTTCTTTAAACGTATTCTTATTTGCATTGCCTCTCAAATGGAGAGGATTATTAATTAAATCAATACTAGTTGGCGGCTGAGGAATTGGAGCGATAGCTCCGCCTAAAGCCTCTGCCAGAACATCTTTAATCATTTTTTTAAGTTCACTCTGACTAGAAAATAAAGACAAGTTCAAGTCCTCACCCTTTCCATGGTTTAAGGTTGCTGTAGACTGTTCTGCTGTACAGCCTGCACTCGAGCCCTCCATGTTGGGCGAGCGCAGCTGAGAGGTGCCTGCAGGTGAATCGTCATCTTCTTCCTCAGATGATGTCGCTTGCTGTGCTGGGGGCAGTGTGGTAGCCGGCGCCGGGGCAATCTGCTTAGTGGCCGCAGCGGTGCTTTTACGACCACAGCGGCTGTCTGCCCTGCCGGCGGAATCAGCTGACATACCCGGCCTTTGATGATGACGACGACCGGTGTCCCGCGTTGGGCTGTGGGATTTCATGGTAGGAGGACGGCGAGACTTCCTGGTTTACTCCCTGACAGGAAGTCTGGAGCGCCGCGGTGATTTAGTAGGAGAATAGGCTGCCGGGGGTCTCCTACTTCTCCCTACACATGGGGGTGCCGCGGTTAAGGCTGAAGGCTGACCCGGAGTCTGGAGCTGGGTACATGGAGCTGAGGTAGGTGAGGCAGCGTCAGGCCCTGCGGATGAAGGTCTAGTCGCCAGGCAGTTTTTTAGCCATTCCAGACCTCCCTCCTCGCCGACTCTTGCTAAAAGTTGCTGAAGAAGAGCTTCCATCTTTATAAGGAATTTTCTTTCTTCTGGAAAATGTTGTCTGAGGTAAAAACTGCCAGTGCAGGGCTTTTTATAAACACAGAAAAACCGCAAAATTTCTCCAGCCAATCCTGGCCCGTTAAAACGTCGCCAAGGAAACCAGTCAGAAACCAGATATGCCCTTCTCCACAAACCATACTGAGGGCGCCCAGCCCACTTTTAACCCACTTTTTTAAAATTAAAATTAAAACAATAAATAAATATTATTACGGCCCGTATGGCCATGGGACCCCCCTTTATGTATTCCTTTATTGCGGGGGGGGCTGACATTCAGTTTCATCCCATTGTTTCTAGTCTTTCCTTGTGCAAATGAGAATAAAGATGATCCTTCTACAATGTTACAGCCCTTCAGATATTTGTAGACAGCTATTAAGTCTCCTCTCAATCTTCTCTTTTGCAAGCTAAACATTCCGAAATCCTGCAACCGTTCCTCATAGGACATGGTTTCGGAGACTGGTCACCATTCTGGTCGCTCTTCTCTGAACTTGCTCCTGTTTTTTGATGACTTTTTAAAAATGTGGTGCCCAAAACTGGACACAGTATTCCAGATGAGGTCTGACCAAAGAAGAGTAGAGGGCAATAATGACTTCACGTGATATAGACTGTATGCTTCTGTTAATACATCCTAGAATTGCATTTGCCTTTTTTGCTGCTGCATCACACTGTTGACTCTTGTTCAGTCTGTGATCTATTAGTATACCTAAGTCTTTTTCACATGTGCTGTTGCTTAGCCTTATTCCTCCCATTCTGTATATGCTTTTTCAAAGTCAAAGTGACTTCAAATGTGATGTGGTCCATAAAAATAAAATGGTGATGTAAAAAATTGTTGGTAAACTTTTAACCCTTATAACTTCCTAACAAAAAAAAATGTTGGTTCCCAAATTGTGCTGATGTAAAGTAAACATGTGGGAAATGTTATTTATTAAGCTTTTTTTGTGCCATATCTCTGTGATTTAAGGGCATAAAAAATCAAAGTTGGAAAATTGCAACATTTTCTAAATTTTCACCAAATTTCCATTTTTTTCACAAATAAACGCAAGTTATATGAGTGAAATTTTACCACTATCATGAAGTACAATATGTCACGAGAAAACATTGTCAGAATCACTGGGATCCATGGAAGTGTTCCAGAGTTATTGCCTCATAAAGGGACAGTGGTCAGAATTGTAAAAATTGGCCCGGGCATTAACATGCAAACCACCCTTGGGAGTAAAGGGGTTAACTATGTTGTCACCTAAATTGTGGGCTCTACGAAAGGTGATATTGGATTGATTAGAAAAATAGTTAGAAACAGTTTGATCCGCAAGTAATATCGAACAAGATTTGTTCAAGTAGTGTCACATCAAGTTTGTTTGTCCATGATACTGTGTGATGTATCAGATGCATTTATTTCATGTAGTAGGTTCGTTGGAATATAGTTCTTCATGTTGTGAAGTATGTTTTGCTGTATTATAAGCTATTTTTACAGAGCGGCGTCTATATGCTCTATTCAGGAACCTGGATTTAAAGCTCTCCTGCTTGGCGTTCAAAATTTGTTTTATCAGAACAAATTCTCCATAAACATAGGAATTCACCAATAGGAATGGATCAGATCATGAAAAGAGGATGCATGTAGAAGAACTTTGTCTCCTGGTACTAACCTGCACGCAACCTTCGATCCTCACAAGATCTCGTTTTCTCTACTCCCCTCTTCCCACAATCGCATACAAGATTTCTCTTGCATGTCCTCCCCACTCTGGAACTCTCTACCCCAACATATCAGACTCTCACCCAACATGGAATCCTTCAAAAGAAACATGAAAACCCATCTCTTCCGACAAAGCTACAACCAGCAGTAGCCAACAAACCGCTGCATGACCAGCTCTGCCCTCACCCATCCCTTGTAGATTGTGAGCCCTCGCAGGCAGGGTCCTCTCTTCTCCTGTACCAGTTATGACTTGTACTGTTTTAAGTTTATTATACGTGTTTTTTTATTACGTATACACCTCACACGTAAAGCGCCATGGAATAAATGACGCTATAATAATAAATAATAATAATAATAATACAGCTTGGAATTGGAAAATCTGCATAAAAATGAGGATATCACTTGCCTGATAATTGTGCACACAGTATAGTGATATAAGCATTTTATCAGCAGAAGATTATCACAATGACAGCAAGCAGCCACATAATTGACACATTGCTTGAATCAGTGTTTTTTTTCTCTACATTATGTTGCTCTCAGATGAAGTAGCTGTGATGGTCAACGTGTGACTGGACACACCACCTCCAGCAGGGCGAATTTCTGTTACACACATAACCCTGGATACATTGCCTCCAGTAGGGTGAATTTAAATAATATAGCGTGCAGCCGGATACACCGCCTCCAGCAGGCGAATTTCAGAATTACACATGAAACTAGATACACCGCCTCCAGCAGGGCGAATTTAAATAATAAGGGGAAACACCAGGGAAACAGATACAATGGAGGGCCCTGCGATAGGGAACGGGGACGTGGAGACCTGCTGCTCTCCCCTGAGCCAGTCTCTACATTCCTAACATTCCTTACACAGGCTCCACACCTGTCGCCGAGCTGGAACCTAAGAACCCTAGCTCGCCCTGCACCTAGCCCTTTCTAATTAAATGGATGGTGCAGAAACTAATCCCACCACTGCATTCAAACACACATTGAGGAAAGTGACAAACAGGGAAACACCACTTAGCTTTGCTCTGTTGCTCTTGCTCCCAGCAACAGAGTCCACCACTAGAATGCAGCTTTCTTCCTGAATAGCTGCCACCAAGCTCTGTCAGAGCTGCAAGGAAATCCCCTCTGACTGCTTCCACACCAGGACTCTCACTGTGCTGCAAGGAACTCTCTAGCTCCTTCCTCCACCAAGGATGGTTGGAAATGACCACTATCACCAACAGTGATTGCAACACCTGACACTCTTTTATAACAGAGCCAGAGCAATCACATCTGCTATATAATCACGTGCACTAAACTAAAGTAACCAGTGTGCAATGACCCTAATGGCCACCTGGGGCAAAACTATAACTGAAACCACCACAGTGCAATGACCCTAATGGCCACTGGGGGAAAACTATCTTTAAGCACACAGCTTAAGTAAGAAAAAAGTTACTAGTGCATTTATCGGTCATAATCCAACCTGGATCATGACAGTACCCTCCCTTAATGAGGGGCCTCTGGACCCTCAAGACCTCTCCTCATCAGGGAACCACCTACAGCGGGGACGCCCAGGTCCAGAGTTCACCCCACTCACTACCTGAACTTCAGTTTTATGACAAACGAGTACCGCTGGTATTGGTAATATATGTTCTGGAGGCACCACACATCTCCAAAATGCCGACCTGGGGAACAAGTTGTGTATGTGCATGTTTGTGGGTAACTCCAGCTGGTAAGTCTCCGGGCCCTGGATAGCCGACCCCAGATACGGCCCGATCACCTGAGAATTCCAGACCCCTGCAACACACTTCCACTGGATGTTTTTGGTGGCCACCCATACATGCTCGTTCACACACAGGTCCGGACCTGAAAGTTTATTGCCACACATTCGTTTGTCACAATACGGTGAACTGTTTCTGGAACTGACAACAGAGGCATCCCCCTGTGTCACCACACTCACACCCCCGCAATTCACCAAGGGGCACAACACCCTCCAACCCCTTCCACCACGAGGTCTCCGCCTCCCAGGGTTGGCTAATGGCGAGGGTTGAGACTTGCCCCTACTCTCCTGCAGCCCCTCCGCTGCTCTCACTGGAGAGGAAGGGGATGTTTGTAGAGAGACGGCAGAGACAGTAGCCCCTAGGCAGCAGCCCTCACATGACTGCTCCCAGCTGACTACTTCACTAGTCCACCAATCCAAAACCGGGTTGTGATTTTTAGACCAAGGAGGGCCCACAACGATAGGTGCTGGATTTCCCTCCAAGATGTAGTATGACTGGGACTCATCATGATGTTCACTATACAGCAATGTCTTCTACAACTTGGTTTAACCCCCCCCCCCCGGCTCAGTGGGATGGAGTTAATGGCCTGGACGCTTATGGGTTTGTCCGGCGTCTCACAACTCAGACCATGAGTCTGGACAAACTGACCATCCACCAGACTGACTTCAGCTCCACTGTTCACAAGCACCGGTATGCCCTCAGGTACCTCGCCAACCATCACCTCTGCTGACATAGTACCTTCTGAGGGTGAGGAGGAAATATACACTCCCAGGTCGTCTTCCTCCACATGACCGGGGGGGCACAGCTTCTCTGACAGTACAGAATTTTCAGTGTCAGTGCCAAGGACTAAATCATTAGTCTGCTCACTACAGGGACGTACCACTTCACCTTGGGGAACAACAGGCAGCACCATGGGGACACCGACTCCACCCACCTGCCTGGGTATATCCACCTGTATGAGCAAGTCCTGCTCCCCAGCAGGGACTCCACGGCACATCCTCGCCAAAGCCGTATATGGACCCTCTAGTTGAAGCAGAGGATAAGCCTCAGACCCATAATTCCACTGCAGGTGCTGCTGGAACACATCATGCAGCTCCTCACTCATCTCAGTGAGGGCCAGCAACAACTGCTCACTGGTCTGAACATGGCCCATGGCTCACCAGAGAAAAATGTATGGCTGGTGATAATGTGAATGTCAACATGTGACTGGACACACCGCCTCCAGCAAGGCGAATTTCTATCACACATGTGACCCTGGATACACTGCCTCCAGTAGGGCGATTTTAAATAATATAACGTGCAGCCGGATACACCGCCTCCAGCAGGCGAATTTCAGAATTACACGTGAAACTGGATACACCGCCTCCAGCAGGGCAAATTTAAATAATAAGGGGAAACACCAGGGAAACCGATACAATGGAGGGCCCTGCGATAGGGAACGGGGACGTGGAGACCTCCTGCACTCCCCTGAGCCAGTCTCTACACTCCTAACAGTCCCTATACAGGCTCCACACCTGTCGCCGAGCTGGAACCTAAGAACCCTAGCTCGCCCTGCACCTAGCCCTTTCTAATGAAATGGATGGTGCAAAAACTAATCCCACCACTGCACTAAAACACACATTGAGGAAAGTGACAAACAGGGAAACACCACTTAGCTTTGCTCTGTTGCTCTTGCTCCACCACCCGAATGCAGCTTTCCTTCTGAATAGCTGCCACCAAGCTGTGTCAGAGCTGCAAGGAAATCCCCTCTGACTCCTTCCACACCAGGACTCTCACTTTGCTGCAAGGAACTCTCTCTAGCTCCTTCCTCCACCAAGGACGGTTGGAAATGACCACTATCACCAACAGTGATTGCAACACCTGACACTCTTTTATAACAGAGCCAGAGCAATCACATCTGCTATATAATCACGTGCACTAAACTAAAGTAACCAGTGTGCAATGACCCTAACAGCCACCGGGGGCAAAGCTAGAACTGAAACCACCACAGTGCAATGATGCTAATGGCCACCGGGGGGGGGGGAAACTATCTTTAAGCTCACAGCTTAAGGAAAAAAAAGATTACTAGTGCATTTATCTGTCATAATCCAACCTGGATCATGACAGTAACAAAACCTGGTGACAGTAAATAATATAATAGAGGTCATCCCTAAGCCAAAGGTTAATATCTTTATCTCTGTGTATATATCTTCCTGATCCTGGTTAAAAATGCTCTAAATCTTGCATTCTCTGTTATCAATTTCCTGTCCATTTCCTGACAACATCTTAGATAACACTGCGCAACAAATTTCAGGGAAGTTCTTGTCCCCTGAGAAAATGTTACTGTATCTTATAGATTTTGATATGCTGAACACAAATATGTGCTCCAAAAGTCTGTATCACGTAAGGTTTTTAACCCCTTCGTGACCAGAGCTTTTTTTGATTTTTCGTTTTCGTTTTTTGCTCCCCTTCTTTCCAGAGCCATAACTTTTTATCTTTCCGTCAATATGGCCATGAGAGGGATTATTTTTTGTGGGATGAGTTGCACTTTTGAACGACACCATTGGTTTTACCATGTCATGTACTCGAAAACGGGAAAAAAAATTCCAAGCGCGGTGAAATTGCAAAAAAAAAGTGCAATCCCACATAAGTTTTTTGTTTGGCTTTTTTGGTAGGTTCACTAAATGTTAAAACTGACCTGCCACTATGATTCTCCAGGTCATTACGAGTTCATAGATACCAAATATGTATACGTTCTCTTTTATCTAAGTGCTGTAAAAAAAATTCCAAAGTTTGCTAAAAAAAAATAATTGTGCAATTTTCCGAGACCCGTAGCATCTCCATTTGTAGTGATCTCGGGTTGGGTGAGGGCTTATTTTTTGTGGGCTGAGTTTGTGTCTTTAATGATACCACTTTTGTGCAGATACGTTCTTTTGATTGCCCGTTATTGCATTTTAATGTAATGTCACGGTGACCAAAAAACGTAATCTGGCATTTTGATTTTTTATCGCTACGCCGTTTAGCGATCAGGTTAATTATTTTTTTATTGATAGATTGGTCAATTCTGAACGTGGTGATACCAAATATGTGTAGGTTTGATTTTTTTTATTGTTTTATTTTGATTGGCATGATAGGGGGGTGATTTGAACTTTTATGCTTTTTTTATTTTTTTATATTTTTAAACACTTTTTTTTACTTTTGGCATGCTTCAATAGCCTCCATAGGAGGCTAGAAGCTGCCATAGCGCGATGGCCTCTGCTACATAGAGGTGATGCTCAGATCACCTCTTTGCAGCAAAATTACAGGCTTGCTAGGAGCGCCGACCACAGGGTGGTATTCATAGCAATCTGCCATCAACAACAATAGAGGTCTTGAGGAGACCTCTGGTTGTGAAGGCAACACAGCGATGACCCCCGATCACATGACGGGGTCGTTGCTGTGCTTATTTCCGGACCAGCGTCCGGAAGTACATTGAAATGCTCACTGTCAGAGATCGAAGGCGGCATTTTTACTACTTAATAGGCGTGGGCGGATCGCGATTCTGCTCACACCTATTGCGGGCACATGTCAGCTGTTTAAAACAGCTGACATGTCACGGCTTTGAGGTAGGCTCACCGCCGGAGCCCACCTCAAAGCGGGGGATACTGCCAGCTGAAGTACTATTCCATCAGCAGGCAGTAAAGGGTTAAGCAACAAGTTGATAGTCTACATTATGACGTCCGAGACACTACATACATGTTCATCAATGTCAGTAGCAAAAGCAATTGTTCAAAAGTGTTTTGCAGATGACTTTCATTTTCATAATCTGTGTCAGATGCTTCTCGAATAAGATTCCAGCAATAGTCAGCCAGCATTGACGTACTCTTCTTTCCCTGGTACCTTTTCTCCATCAGCGCAATGTCTTGGTGAAATTTTTCATCCCTAACGGCACCAAGATTGGCTGGAAAAAGGTCCAAGTGACAATGTAGAAAATGCATTTTTAAAACATTACATTTTATCAAATGATATGTTGTGAGTAGAGTTGAGCGACTTTGGTCGGATCGAGTTTCATGAAACAAAATTTGTTTCAGATGAAACTGGTCCGACTAGGGCAAAAAAAGTCGGAGTTTCGTCTGAAACCCGACCCCAATGCAAGTCAATGGGAAATAAAAGTCGGCATTGAGCGGATGACATTCATCCACTCAATGCCGACTTTTATTCCCCATTGACTTGCATTGGGGTTGGGTTTCGGACGAAACTCTGACTTTTTTTACCTTGTCGGACCTGTTTCATCTGAAACAAATTTTGTTTCATGAAACCCGATCCGACCAAAGTCGCTCAACTTTAGTTGTGAGCATGTTGTCCACGAGTTGTTCAAAGTTTGGTGCCCTGCTGTTGCCAAGGTCACATTTTTAAATGCTCTCCATGCCACTTGTTCAGCACCTTGCAAAAGACCATCAAAGCTACTGTCATTCATTATATCTCTGATCTGTGGTCCAATAAAAATATCTTCTTTAATCTTTGCATCATTTATTCTTGGAAATTTCTGTCGCAAGTAAGAAAAGGCTTCCGATTCTTTGTTCATTGCTTTGACAAAATTCTTCATAAGCTCAAGTTTAATATGCAAAGGATGGAGAAATATCTTTGCTGGATCAATGAGAGGATTGTGTTTGACATTCATCTGTCCAGCAACCAGGTTCTCACGGAGTGGCCAGTCCTTTCTGAAATAGTACATTTCTTGTGCACCACTGTCCCACTCACAAATAAAACAACAATACTTGGTATATTCAAGCTGCAGTCCAAGAAGAAGTGCAACAACTTCTAGATCACCACATATGTTCCAGTTATAATTTCTTTAATTAATGTGGGTCAACAGTAACTCCATATTCTCATACGGTTCTTTCATGTGTACGGCATGTACAATAGGTATAGAAGGATAGATATTTCTGTTACATAGTAAACCAGCCTTCAGACTTAAAACTGACAAGTCAATGAACAGTCGCCATTCCTTCGGGTCATGTTCGCGTCCAAGAGCACCAAACAACCCCAAGACATCATTGCAAAAGGTTAAACTGTCAACATGGTTGAAAAATTGATTAAGGTCTTCTTGATGACTGCGAAAAACAGAAACTCTTGTTCCTGGTAATAAGAGATTCTGTTCTTGTAGCCTTGACCCAATAATTCTGCCTGCCTTTGACAATTTCAAATTTCTGACCAAGTCACTCAGATCAGCTTGACTGAACAGATGTAGATTAGATGTAGAAGGTTCAAATTCTGGGTCTGCAGCAGTTTCATTTTTTACTGACATTGTTAGTTCATCTTTGTTGTCCTCCATTGTCCATACTTTGGGCGGCTTTGGAACACAAAGACTTTCATTGTATGGCACTTGTTTTATGGCTGAAGGAAGATTAGGATATTCTATTGAATTCTTGTTCTTTGCTGAATATCCTGTTACATTTGTAAGGCAAAAGTAGCAATCTGTTACATGATCTCTTTGCTTTGTCCATATCACTGGGACAGCGAACGGCATTGAAGGTCGTGATCCATTTAGCTATGCTCTAAGTAGTGTATGTCAGTATTGTCTTTTGATTCCTCCCCTGCCCAGGACATGTGGTATGCTCCGTACACCATCAGCCTGAATGGTTCACTGCACCTAAACAGAATTCTCATAATAAGTGCTTTCATATGTGTAGGTCAGCAAGTTATGTTATTTCAGTGGACTATTTAGAATATACTGTTTCAAACAAAGTTCATATATGAGTTTTTAGAATGATAACAGAATATTATAATTTTTCGTATCTTTTCTCAAAAACCTTACGTGATTGGAAAAATCTGAAGTCATTTCTGAAATCAGCATGAAAAAATCTATCAATTGTCTGAGGGACAAAACCTGTAACACAGTGTAACTTTACTCAAGCTTCTTAAAGGGGTTTTCCAGGACTTTATTTTTCAATATGAGGCTAAGAAATTACAGGCAAGTAGTTGCTAAGTACCTGATTGTCCTGCCCGGCGCAGATCTCTGCGAGCTTAAAGTGGTCATGGACCGTTCCACCCATCGATTTTGAGGCTTCTGTTGACAGCACATAGAGATAGCAGCTTAATTTCCTTTGTTCTGCTCTGTGGGGAGGACATCACTGTCAATGTCATGTTGATTGACAGCCGGCTGCTTACCTGCAGGGTAATGATATTGGCACTGATTCTCTGCTGGCCCAAAAGACCTGGTGAAGATGATCTGCTCTGTTGACGTGATGTCAAATGAAACAGGACAGCTGGAGTGTCCCATGACTGCTCTGAGCTAGCAAAGTCCTGGTTAAACCTTTTGGCTAATTATGAGATCTCTGCCTCACAACATGAGTGGCACCGCTCTTGACAATCAGAGGCTACAGCAGGGTCTGCACAATGGGTCAAATCTACCCATTAAGTCTGAAAACTACAAATGTCACGAGAACTGGTACATCGCGGTGTCTCGCTTACACTTTCATTGACTACCAGAAGAACTGTCTGGTGGACAGCTTTGATACAAGGGCTTTTCCAGTCACATGCACAGATCCTAGCCTTAACAGAACCCAATAGCTTCCATGGTAATACAAGTGTTTTTCCAGATGGAAATATGTTCATGTTAAAAGTCCCCATGTGCCATGACACTTCCTCTAAAATTATCTGTGATGCTGCATTTCGGCGCGCACGGCGCACCGTCAAAAGTGCGCAGCACGCTACTTTCACACTGGCAGCGCATGATCTGCGCACCCTATGCTAAAGATAGGGTGCGCCGATCGCATGCGTGCAAATGCGAAAGTAGGCGGTGATCCCGGATGGGGTGGGCAGGGAGCCGGATCGGGGCGGGGCTTAACGACGCAGTGCGCAGCGTCGTTTTAACGCGAATGTGAAACCAGCCTTAGCTGTTTAGTGTCCGGTAGGTATGTTTTCTCCCCTGATGTCAAGCGTCTTAGAGCCGTCAATCATTTCCTATTTGCATCGTTGTACCGCCTCCTCTGATAACTACATACCCGGCGCCTGCACTCTGCCAACAGATCTCGGGCATGCGCCCCGCTTGCTGCCCGGGAACTGACATCATGCGCCGCAAGGCCTCAGATCCCGCCCCGCTGTGTGTTATTATGTATTCACACTGCGAGGCTGGGTATCTAGCGCCTGAGCAGTGAGCATCTATCAGTGTGCCAGTCCCCATCTCTCTCCTCCTCTTTCCTCCCTCAGCAGCATCTAGTGAGCTGAGCTCCCCACATGCTGGATCTCACAGGCAAGCAGGTCAGCTCCGAAAACTAAGGTGTGTAAAAGTCAAATTCGCTAGTTAATTTTAGGGTGTGATTCCACGGTCAAGAAACGCTGCGTGTTTGATGCTGTGTACAGCCGCAGCGTCAAACACGCAGCGTCCAGATGTTATAGCATAGTGGAGGGGATTTCATGAAATCCAGTCTCCACTATGAGTTAAAAGATGCAGGTGGCAGACCTGCATGAACGGACATGTGGCGCGTCTTTCCAGACTGCAGCAAGTCTGTTTATGATGTAAAACCGCATCTAATGATTACTCATATGCGTAGTAATTGCGTAAACGCAGCTTACTATGCATGTCTAATAATTTACATAAAGTCTTACGCTCCCTCCCAGCCTGAAGTCCCCGTCCACTGCAGTTCTCGCGATAACTGCCATGCACGTGTAAGGAGGTGGACCAGTCCATGGGTACCTGCATGCCTGGTTCGGAACTGAAGGGGCTGCACCATCTTTTTCTGGGGGGGGGAAGCCTGAGGGAGGCGGACCTTCCCCTGCTCAGGAAGGAAGGAGAAAAGACACAAGAGGGGGCTGGGAGAGCCTAGGGAGAGCACGCTGACACAGGGATATAGGAAGGAAAAGCGCGGCCTGCAGCAGGAGTTTGCGCCAAGTAAGTGCAGCGCACAGAGCAGAGAAGAGTGCGCCCTGCTTCCCCCTCCAGAGAGTGCTGGCCCTGTGACAGGCCGTGCTGCTGCTGTCCAGAATAGGAGCCGTGCCAGCAGAGCAGAGTGTGCGGAGTTGTGCCAGCAGAGTGGAGCTAAGCCAGGTGCCGTACACTAGGAGACAGGGAGTACCGCACCAGCTCTGCCCAAGAGTGACTGCATACTCAAAAGAGCCTTCCTGCTGAGGACTGAGACAGACTGACAGTACATGGTGAGCGCCCTCTGTGTAAACATGGACCCGCCAGCCTCAGTGACCAGAGGAGACTCCCTTGACAAGCCTGAGACAGTTGCTAGTGCATGCAGGCCCGGCGTGCGCAGTGACAGTTCTGAGCCCCTGAGAGTAGTAGCTGGACTGACCGAGGAGCGCTGCACTGTCCCTGTGGTGACACGTTCTGAGTGTAGACTTGTGACTAAGAGTGGTGAGAGCATGGAGGCTGTTTCTTTATCGTGGACAGAGACTCGAGAGACTGCATGTGCCGCTGTTGTCGGTGCCACCGGTAGATTCCCCCCTGACAGAGACTGCGACGAGAAAACACGCGAAGTTGTTGTCAGTGCCACCATTGGAATCCTGCACTCCCTCACAACAGAAGACTACAGTCTGATAAATTTAACCTCTTTATTACTGAACTCTCGTTCATCCCTCACCTACCCTGACAATCTTCCAGTTCTGCCCCATTTCTCGCCGTCACCCTACAATCCCTCAGTCCCTGCGTGGTACACATCCCCCTGTAAATAAACCTGTTTAACCATTGCTCTGCCTCCACGTGTGTGACTGCATCCCGCGTTTCCTGCAGGTTAATACACACGTGACCGGGGTTTATCTCCGGTCACACTAGTCTACACTCACTGGCCACTTTATTAGGTACACCTGTCCAACTGTGTGTTAAGACTTAATTTCTAATCAGCCAATCACATGGCGGCAACTCAGTGCATTTAGGCATGTAGACATGGTCAAGACAATCTCCTGCAGTTCAAACCGAGCATCAGTATGGGGAAGAAAGGTGATTTGAGTGCCTTTGAACGTGGCATGATTGTTGGTGCCAGAAGGGCTGGTCTGAGTATTTCAGAAACTGCTGATCTACTGGGATTTTCACGCACAACCATCTCTAGGGTTTACAGAGAATGGTCCGAAAAAGAAAAAAAATCCAGTGAGCGGCAGTTCTGTGGCCGGAAATGCCTTGTTGATGCCAGAGGTCAGAGGAGAATGGGCAGACTGGTTCGAGCTGATAGAAAGGCAACAGTGACTCAAATTGCCACCCGTTACAACCAAGGTAGGCAGAAGAGCATCTCTTTGAGGCAGATGGGCTACAGCAGCAGAAGACCACACTGGGTACCACTCCTCTCAGCTAAGAACAGGAAACTGAGGCTACAATTTGCACAAGCTCATCGAAATTGGACAGTAGAAGATTGGAAAAACGTTGCCTGGTCTGATGAGTCTCGATTTCTGCTGCGACATTCGGATGGTAGGGTCAGAATTTGGCGTAAACAACATGAAAGCATGGATCCATCCTGCCTTGTATCAACGGTTCAGGCTGGTGGTGGTGGTGTCATGGTGTGGGGAATTTTTTCTTGGCACTCTTTGGGCCCCTTGGTACCAATTGAGCATCGTTGCAACGCCACAGCCTACCTGAGTATTGTTGCTGACCATGTCCATCCCTTTATGACCACAATGTACCCAACATCTGATGGCTACTTTCAGCAGGATAATGCGCCATGTCATAAAGCTCGAATCATCTCAGATTGGTTTCTTGAACATGACAATGAGTTCACTGTACTCAAATGGCCTCCTCAGTCACCAGATCTCAATCCAATAGAGCATCTTTGGGATGTGGTGGAACGGGAGATTCGCATCAGGGATGTGCAGCCGACAAATCTGCGCCAACTGTGTGATGCCATCATGTCAATATGGTCCAAAATCTCTGAGGAATGCTTCCAGCACCTTGTTGAATCTCTGCCACGAAGAATTGAGGCAGTTCTGAAGGCAAAAGGGGGTCCAACCCGTTACTAGCATGGTGTACCTAATAAAGTGGCCAGTGAGTGTAGTTCTCAAGGTCAGCTGACCGCGAGAGCTAGAGTGTAGGTTATCGACGAAAACATCTCCGGTGGTCATCTACAAGCTCTGCTATATGTGGATGTCATGCATCCACATGTAGCAGAGCTGGACTTGACGTGGGACACTCGTATAATGGACTACGTCGGACAGGGAGTATTTGTGTTGGTTTGCAATTTTTTTCAGGAGATCGAGAGCTTTGCATGGATTAGGAGGATGATATAATGGCAAAACTGTGTTGTGTTTTATTTCATTAACCCCTGTTGTGAATTCTCTTTCTGGGCTCCCTCTGGTGGTTACTGAAGGTAGTGGAGCTGGTCAGGCTTGCCACCTGATAATGATGATGATTGGATATCTGGAGTTTCTTACTGGTGTATTTAAGACAGCTGACTTCCTTCAATCCCTGCTGGTGATTTTCTTCCTGTGCCTTCTGAGGTCTGATGTCTGATGTCTTCTGCTCTGTTCCTGCATGGTTCAGCTAAGTGGTTCATTTGCAAATCTTTTTGCATTTGATCTGGTTTTGTCTATCTCTGCTTTGTGCGGGTCAGCTTGCTCTTGCTGGGGCTGTGCTAGATCACCGCCCATATATTACTGTTTGTGTCAGTTTGTTCTGTCCCCTGCTATATTGGTCTCTTTTTGCTTTGCTTTCAGTATATACCAGAGTGCTGTTATAGTGGAGGCGAAGTCGTACGATGTCAGTGCTTTTTGTGCATCAGACGTGTTAGATTTTTCAGGGTTTTTGCGTGATTGCAGACAGTGCCTTTCCTTTCCTGTCTAGTCAGTCTGGGCCCCATCATTTGCTCAGTCTATTTTTCTGCCTGCGTTTGTGTTTTCATCTTGTCTCACCGACAATATATATTTGGGGGCAGTCTATTCCTTTGGGGTCTGCTCCGGGGCAGTTTAGATTTCACCTTTCTTGCTTTAGGCTGAGTTAGTTCTCCGGCTGTGCCGAGGTGTCTAGGGCATCATAGGTACGCTCCGCGGCTACTGCTAGTCGTGTGGATAGGATCACGGGTCTGCAATTCGCTGAGTTACCAACCTCTCTGGTTTTCTGGTGGCTTAGCCTGGTCCTACTATCCTCCTCGGTGACCCATTCATAACAGACCCCTTTACCCCTAAGGTAATGACAGGGCCAATTTTTACAATACAGACCACTGTCCCTTTATGAGGTAATAACTCTGGAACGCTTCCATGTATTCCGGTGATTCTGACATAATTTTTCTCATGACATATTGTACTTCATGATAATGGTAAAATTTCATTCATATAACTTGCATTTATTTGTGAAAAAAAACAGAAATTTGGCAAAAATTTTGAAAATTTCGCAATTTTCCAAATTTGAATATTTATGCCCTTAAATCACAGAGATATGGCATACAAAAAACTTAAGAAGTAATATTTCCCACATGTTTACTTTACATCAGCACAATTTTGGAATCAAAATTTTTTTTGTTAGGAAGTTATAAGGGTTAAAAGTTCACCAGCGATTTCTCATTTTTACAACACCATTTTATTTTTAGGGACCACATCACATTTGAAGTCACTTTGAGGGGTCTATATGATAGAAAATACCCAAAATTGACACCATTCTAAAAACTGCACCTCTCAAGGTGCTCAAAACCATATTTAAGAAGTTTATTAACCCTTCAGGTGCTTTACAGGAATTTTTTGAATGTTTAAAAAAAATGAACATTTAACTTTTTTCACAAAAAAATTACTTCAGGTCCAATTTTTTTTACTTTACCAAGGGTAACAGGAAAAACTGTACTGCAAAAGTTATTGTGCAATTTGTCCTGAGTACACTGATACATTATTAGTGGGGATAGACCACTGTTTGGGCGCATGGCAGAGCTCGGAAGGGAATGAGCGCCGTTTGACTTTTTCAACGCAGAATTGGCTTGACGTCATATCGCATTTGGAGAGCCCCTGATGTGCCTAAACAGTGAAACCCGCCATAAATGACACCATTTTGGAAACTAGACCCCCCAAGGAACTTATCTAGATGTGTGGTGAAAACTTTGAACCCCCATGGGCTTCAAAATTAAAAAATCATATTTTTTTCCACAAAATTGATCTTTTCACCCCTAATTTTTATTTTACAAAGGGAATCAGGATCCCAAAAGTTATTGTGCAATTTTGTCCTGAGTACGCTGATACCCCATATGTTGGGGTAAACCACTGTTTGGGTGCATGACAGAGCTTATCTAAATGTGTGCATGACAGAGCTTATCTAAATGTGTGGTGAGCACTTTGAACCCCCAAGTGCTTCACAGAAGTTTATAACATAGAGCCATTAAAATAAAAAATCATATTTTTTCCACAAAAATGATATTTTTGCCCCCAATTTTTTATTTTTCCAAGGGTAACAGGAGAAATTGGACCCCAAAAGTTGTTGTGCAATTTGCCCTGAGTAGTGTGCTATCCCATATGTGGAGGTAAACCACTGTTTGGGTGCATGTCAGAGCTTGGAAGGGAAGGAGCACTGTTTGACTTTTTCAACGTAGAATTGGTAGGAATTGAGATCAGATGCCATGTTGCGTTTGGAGAGCACCTGATGTGCCCAAACAGTGGAAACCCCCAATTCTAACTCCAACCCTAACCCCAATACACCCCTAACCCTAATCTCAGCCCTAACCCTAGCCCTAACCCTAGCGGGAAAATGGAAATAAATACATTTTTTTTTTCAATTTTATTTTTTTTCCCTAACTAAGTGGATGATAAAGGGGGGTTTAATTTACTATTTATGGCAGGTTTTTATGCTTGGCAGCTGTCACACGCTGAAAGACGCTTTTTTATTGCAAAAATAGTTTTTGCATCACCACATTTTGAGAGCTATAATTTTTCCATATTTTGACCCACCGAGTCATGTGAGGTCTTATTTTTGTGTGAAGAGTTGACGTTTTTATTGCTACAGTTTTCGGGCACGTGACATTTTTTGATCGCTTTTATTCCGATTTTTGGGACGCTGAATGAAGAAAAACCAGCATTTCATGAATTTCTTTGGGGGGGGGCCTTTGCACCATGCGGCGTGTGGTAAAATTGATAAAGCAGTTTTTTTCTTTGGGTCAGTACAATTACAGTGATACCTCATTTATATCATTTTTTTATATTTTGGCGCTTTTATACAATAAAAACAATTCTATATAAAAAATTATTTTTGCATCGCTTTATTCTGCGAGCTATAACTTTTTTATTTTTTCACTAATGATGCTGTTCGGTGGCTCATTTTTTGTGGGACAAGATCATGTTTTCAGCGGTACCATGGTTATTTATATCCGTCTTTTTGATCACATGTTATTGCACTTTTTGTTCGGTGGTATGATGATAAAGCATTGTTTTATGCTTTGTTTTTTTTAAGGAGTTCACTAAAGGGGTTAACTAGTGGGACAGTATTATAGGGCGGGTCATTACAGACGCGGCAATACTAAATATGTGTACTTTTACTATTTTTTTTATTTGCAAAAAAGAATTTATTAGGGAATTTTTTTATTATTATTTATTTAGAATTTTAAAAAAAATTATTTTTACACTTGGTTTTTTTTTTTACTTTATTATATTGTCTCAGAGTGGCACATTACTATAAAGTGCCAGATAGCTGATTTGACACTTTGCAGTGCACTGTGTCTGATCAGCGATCTGACAGGCACTGCAGAGGCTTTCTCAGCGCCTGCTCTCAGGGGACACTGAGAAAGCCGCCTCCCTGCAGGACCCCAAAGGCCCCCGCGGCCATCTTGGATTCGGAGGCCTGCAGGGAGGAGGCCCTCGGACCAACACGAGCACATCGCGTTGCTCCGAGGGTCTCAAGGAAGCACGGAGGGAGCCCCCTCCCTGCGTGATTCTTCTCTATGCCCCTGGTACACTGCGATCATGTTTGATCGCAGTATGATAGGGGTTAATGTGCCGGGGGCGGTCCGTTCTCTATTTTACTTTTTTCATAGATAGATATATTGTGAGATAGATAAATAGTGCTTGACAAAGACCGTGCTGTGAGGTCGAAACGTTGCACCACTTGGTGCTGGATTAAAGTCCACTATTTTTCCTTGAACTGGAGTGCTACCTGATTTTTTTCCATTTATATTTTGTGTTGGACAAGCGCATTACTCAGGAAGTATTGCACCCAAAATCTGCTCAAGTTTGTGCTGCTGTCTGTCTATTCTATATAGATAGATAGATAGATAGATAGATAGATTGTGAGATAGATATATAGATAGTTAGATAGATGATAGACAGATACATAGATAGATAGATAGTTGGATAGATTAACAGACAGACAGATGAACAGATAGATACAGATATAGAGGGAGGGATAATAATAATTTTTATATAGCGCCAACATATTCCGCAGCGCTTTACAGATTAACAGTTTCAAAGCACAAGTCATAAGTAGCAACATTAACAATACAATAATTAAAGTAAAATAAGACGACCCTGCTCGTGAGAGCTTACAATCTACAATGAGGTGGGGGAGATACAAAGTACAGGTGTGTATTTACAATGATGGTCCAGCCATCTTGAGGGAGTGAGGGATGGATGGAGATAGTGAATGGGCTACACACACAGATAAAATTACTTTGATTAGGGAACGTGATAGGCTGCTCTGAACAAATGTGTTTTGAGGGAGCGCCTAAAACTGTGCAAATTATGAATAGTCCTAATTTCATAGGGCAGAGCATTCCAGAGGATAGGAGCAGCATGGGAGAAGTCTTGGAGTTGGGAGTGGGAGGTACGGATTAGTGCAGAGGTTAGTCGAAAGTCGTTTGCAGAGTGCAGCGGTTGGTTAGGCTGATAGACAGAAATGAGGGATGAGATGTAGGGGGGTGCCGCACTGTGGAGAGCTTTGTGGGTGAGAACAAGTACTTTGAATTGGATCCTATAATGAATGGGCAGCCAGTGTAAGGACTGGCGAAGAGCAGAGGCATCCGAGAACCGATTAGCCAGATGGATGACCCTGGCTGCTGCATTAAGGATGAACTGGAGAGGGGATAGTCGAGTAACGGGGAGGCCAATTAATAGAGCGTTGCAGTAATCCAGGCGGGAGTGGATCAATGCTACAGTGAGGGTTTTTGCTGTTTAGATGGTGAGAAAAGGGCGGATTCTGGAGATGTTCTTTAGGTGTAAGTGGCAAGAGCGGGCAAGAGATTGTATATGGGATGTGAAGGAGAGATTGGTGTCAAACATAACACCCAGACAGCGCGCCTGCTGCTGGGGTGTTATGATGCCAAAAGGTGACTTTATTACATATACACTACTGGACTTTTATTGAAATATATACTGGTATGTTTCCACTGTCATGGTAGCATCAGGATTTGTTCATGATTTTACCCAGGTAAAATCAACATCAAATCTGCACCAGAGGTCACCTGCATTTTTGATGCGTCCTTACATGCGTTTTTGACGCGTATTATATTCGTTTTTTTCATGTGGACTTTTTGGAAAGCTAAATAAAGATATATTATTTAACCCCCCCTAAAAATACCCATGGATCTTCCCAGCCTATGAATATCAGCCTGCAGCTGTCTGCGTAGCCTTTACTGGCTATTAAAATACGGGGACCCCCCAAAAAGTGATGTGGGATTCCCCTATAATTAATAGCCTGAAAGGCTCCGCAGACATCTGCGGGCTGATATTCATAGCCTAGGAAGGGACCATGGATATTGCCCCTCCCTCTACTACAAACACCAGCCCGCAGCTGCCCCAGAAATGGCGCATCTGTAAGATGCGCCAATTCCAGCACTTAGCCTCTCTCTTCCCACTGCCCTGTAGTGGGGGCATATGGGGTAATAAGGGGATAATGTCACCTTTGATTGTAAGGTGACATTAAGCCCAGTTAATAACGGAGCGGCTTCAATAAGACGCCTATCCATTATTCCATTATTAATCGTATTGTATAAAAGGGTTAAAAAAAAAAAGACGCGGCCAGAAAAAAGTATTTTAATGAAATAAAACACGACACAGTTTTACATTATATTATCCTCCTAATCGCTCTAGTCCTCTTCCTCTCTGAAGATACAATTTGCATAATTAGCAATTAGACTAGTGTGACCGGGGATATACCCCGTTCACGTGCACGGCAGTTCTCGCGATAAGCTAAGTTATCGCGAGAACTGCAGTGGATGGGGACTTCAGGCTGGGGGGCACATAAGACTTTATGTAAATTGTTAGACATGCTTAGTTAGGTGCGATTACGCAGTTACTATGCATGTGAGTAATCACTAGATGCGGTTTTACATCTTGTGATTATCTATGGGCAATTTACGCTGCGGCAGCGGAGTGTCGCCACATCGTAAACAGACATGCTGCGGACCGGAAAGACGCGCCTCATTTCTGTTTACGCAGGTCTGCCGCCTGCATCTTTTAACACATTGCGGGGTGGGATCTGGGGCCTCGATGGCGCATGATGTCAGTTCCCGGGCAGCGCGCATGGCGCATGCCGAGAACTGTTGACAAAGTGCCGGCGCCGGGCATGTAAGGAGCAGAGGAGGTGGCACAACAACGCAAGAAGGAAATGATTGACGGCTGTAAGACGCTTAGCACCGGGGGAGAAAACATACCTCCCGGACACAAAAGAGCTATGGCGGGGAAGTTATAAAAGTCTGTATTTCAGCATTACTAGGGATCAGAGACAGAAGAGACACCTTCACAGAATGCAGCCTTAGTGCTGCTGAAGGTGGCTCTTTTACTTAAAAACGCCCTGGGAGGGTGACAGGTTCCCTTCATTCACACTGCCTTATAACATGGCCGTGCTATATAATGTTTTACTGGATAGCACTCGGCCAAATGTCACACTATGGGGCAGTGCAGTTCTGCGACTATTTTCTCATGCCGGTAAGAGAAAACAATCACAGCATGCTGTGAGTGGCTCCGACATTTGGATCACACGCACCTAGACAAGTCTGCGGCTGCAGGGAAAACATCGGACTGAACTCAGATGACATCCAAGTGAAGTCAGATGTTCACAAACAGAGACATTGGAGAAGATGGAGAAATGATGTTCTCCATCTTCTCCACACCAGTGCTGAGATACTTTCACACTCAGATGACACTCAGATAACATTGCAGTAACTACTATTTACTACTGTGTAATAGGGCATGAGTTTTAGTCTCTAGGAATAGTGATATATTGTCATTAAAGCATTGTTAAAGAAAAGAAACGGGAAGCTCCTGTTCACTGTCTCATTTCCCATATCCACTGTCCCTCCTTCTCTTTGTGGCTATGTTATTGTTTTGTATCATATTGCACAATAAATTAATTACTGCAATTAACTGACCACATGCAGTACTAAGCACACCACAACAAGAAATGCCTTGGTACGACTCCAGAAACATTGCCGTCCTCCAAAAATGGATCAATGCTATAAGCCAATTCCTGCGTGCCAAAAACAACAGTCGTGGTGAGGTAGGGATTGCACATGTGAAAGCTTCTGTCCGATTATTCACAGATTAGATGGGAAGAGAACAGAGATACTGTGCAAAAAGGAAGGCACATAAATGCAGTATAAGGGATAATACTGTTATTTTTATAGATGCTTCAACTAATGCAAGGAATGCTGCAAAACAATATTTACCCATCAAACAATTTATTGTGTTATTGATAATGTTGTTACATTTAAAGAAAACCTATCACTTGCTGTAAATATGTAATGTATGCACCTGGAATAAATTTGTCATGGTTTTTCTTTTATTCCTGAACCTCTCTGTTTGGGAGATATGGTCTACTCTTCTCTATATGTAGACTAGAGTATGTTTTTAGCTAAGTGGGCATGGATTTCAGCTAAAAAGGTAAAATGTATATACAGTTAAGGGGAAGCTATAACTCAGGAATGGAAAGGAAGAGGAGTGAAAAATAGCACCAGATTCGGACAGCGGTATTAACACCAGGTAGCAACTTCTACAACTGCCGCTGCGATCCCGGACGCCGCTGCGATCCAGACCGCTGCTGGGATCCCGGCCGCTGCTTGGATCCCAGCCGCCGCTCGGATTCAGGCCGCCGCTGCAATCACGAGGCTGTGAAAGGGGTGTAACGAGGGGGTATAACGAGAGGGATGTAATGAAGGGGGTATAATGTGAGGGTGTAATGAGGGGGTGTAATGAAAGGGTGTAATGAGGGGGAGTAATGAGAGGGATGCCGCCGCCGGACCCCCCGCCAGGACCCACAGCCTGACTACACGCGCCGGATCCCTCCACTGCCTGCCCACCCACCTCCCTGCAGTCACAGGAAATACTGCGGCTTGAGGCCTGTGCTGGAGATTGGGTGCGGCCACCCTCTGGTAGTGCAGCACACCATATCCAGCACAGGCCGCAAAAAAACAACTTTCCTGCCTGTTGTGACTGCACGGAAGTGGGTGGGCCGCCACCCCCAGCGCCACAAAGCTGCCCCCATCGTGATGTTACTGCCCTCCAGATGCGATAGCATCGGGCACACATCTAGTGTATATATATAAATATATATATATATATATATATATATATATATATACACGTGACAGACCATCTTTAAATATTTAAGTATTTAAGAACAGTCAACTAATGGATGTTTTCATCAATTGTGACAAGACAACCAGACCCTGAAGAAGTAAAGCATCACCAGACTGTAACACCATATTTGACTGTTAGCAGTGGCAGCAGGTCTCGCGGACGTTATGGGGCCTGTGAGTCAAGGGAACCCCTCCACCCCTGTGAGTCAGGCCCCCCACCCATCATCACACGTTCAAACGTATCAGCATCCTAGATGCAGATACAGATGAAAGCAATGATGGAACAGGGAATGTCAGCTGACTCTTCCTCCTTCATCATTCTTCTTCGGCGTCTGACATCTCAGTGCAGTGGGCATGAGGATGAGACATGGGTATTGTATATTTTTTTAAATGTGGTGGCCTTAATACTGTATGGAGGGCTATGGGAAGTGCAATATACTGTATGGATGACTATGGGTAGTGCATTATACAGAATTGAGGATTATGGGGAGAGCATTATATTGTATGGAGGACTATGAGGAGTGCATTGTACTATAAGGAGGACCATGTGATGCATTATACTATATGGACGACTATGGGGAGTGTAATATAATGTATGAAGGACTGAGGGAGTCGAATTATACTGTATGGAGGACTATGGGGAGTGCATTATACTGTATATAGGACTATGTGGAGTGCATTGTATTGAATAGAGGACTATGGGGAGTGTAGTATACTGTATGGAGGACTATGGGGTATATTATACTTTATATAGGAGTATAAGGAGTGCATTATACTGTATGGAATACTATGGATACTGGAGTAAATGGTATGGAGGACTATGGGGTGAATTATATTATGTGGAGAACTATGAGGAGAGCAGTATACTGTATGGAGGACTTGGTTGCATTATACTATATCGAAGACTAGTTTCATTATACTGTATGGAGGGCTATGGGGAGTGCGGTATACTATATGGATGAATATAGGGACTGCATTATACTTCATTGAGCACTATGGAGTGTGCAGTATACTGTATGGAGGACTATCTGGAGTGCATTATACAGTATGTAGGACTATAGGAATTGCAGTGTTCTATATAGAGGTTTATGGCATGCATCATACTATGGGACTTGCATCATACTATTTGAAGGACTATGGAGAGTGCATATGGAGGACTATAAGGAGTGCTGCATACTGTATGGAGAACTATAGGGTGCATTATACTGTATGAAGGACTATGGGGAATGCATTATGTTACGGTTGTATGAAAAAGTGCCCCCTTCCTAATTTCCTATTATTTTGCATATTTGTCTCACTTAAATGTTTCAGATCACAAAAAATGTAAATATTAGGCAAAGATAACTTAAGCAAAGACTAAATGCAGTTTTCAAAACAACATCTTTATTGTTAAGGGAAAAAGAAATCCATACCTACAGGGCCCTGTCTGAAAAAAGTGATTGACACTCCCTCCCCCCTTTAAACATAAATTAACTGTGGTCTATCACATCTTTGGGAAGCTGAGTTCACATTCCATAGCCACACCCAGGCCTGATTATTACCACACCTGTTCTCAATCAAGAACCTGACTAATAAAATGAAGTAGATAAAAAGATCCTCAAAAGCTAGAAATTATTCCTTGATCCAAGGAAATTCTAGAGCAAATGAAAAATAAAGTAATTGGGATCTATCAGTGAAGAAAATGTTATAAAGCCATTTCTAAAGCGCTGGGACTCCAGAAAACCACAGTGAGAGCCATTATCCACAAATGGCAAAAATATGGAACAGTGGGAAATTTTCCCAGGAGTGGCCGGCAAACCAAAATTACACTTATACAAGTGGTAACAAAAGACCCAACAATAACATCCAAAGAATTTCAGGCATCACTTGCCACAGTTAAGGTCAATATTCATGAGTCATGACTCCACCATAAGAGTGGGCAAAAACGGCCTGCATGATCCAAGACAAAAAACACTGGTGAGCAATAAAAACCTAAAGACTCGTCTTAGTTTTGCTAGAAAACATCTTGATGATCACCAAGACTTTTAGAAGAACAATCTGTGTACAGATGAGAAAAAAGTTAAACTTTTTGAAAGTTATATGTCCTATTACATCTGCTGTAGAAGTAACACAGCATTTCTGAAAAGAAACAACATACCAACAGTAGAATATGGTGGTGGTTGTGTGATGGTCTGGGGTTGTTTTGCTGCTTCAGGACCTGGAACAATTGCTGTGGTAAATGGAACCATGAATTCTACTGTCTTCCAAAAAATCATGAAGGAGAATGTCCGACTATCTGTTCGTGACCTCAAGCTGACATGCACTTGGGTTATGCAGCAGGACAATGATCCAAAACTCACCAGCAAGTCCACCTCTGAATGGCTGAAGAAAAATAAAATTAAGGCATAAGTGGCCTAGTCAAAGTCTTGACCTTAATCCGATTGAGATGCTGTGGCATGGCCTTGAATTACAACAATTCGTCAGACATGATTGGGCCAAAATTCCTCCAGAGCGTTGTAAAAGACTCATTGTCAGTTATTGCAAATTCTTGATTGTAGTTGTTGCTGCTAAGGGTGGCCTAACCAGTTATTAGGTTTAGGTGGTAATCACTTTTTTCACACAGAGCCCTGTAGGTTTGGATTTCTTTTTCCCTTAATAATAAAGACCTTCATTTAAAAACTGCATTTCATCTTTGCTTACATTATCTTCGTCTAATATTTAAATTTGTTTGGTGATCTGAAACATTTAAGTGTGATAAACATGCAAAAGAGTAGGAAATTAGGAAGGAGGCAAACACTTTTGCACACATTTATATATGTAGGACTATAGGGAGTGCATTAAACTATATGGGGGACTTTGGGGGTGCATTACAGTGTATGGAGGATGAAGAGGAGTACATTATATTCGATGGAGCACTATGGAGAGTACATTATACTATATGGAGGACTATGATGTGCATTAAACTATAGGGAAGACTATGAGGAATGCAGTATACTGAATGGAGGACTATGGGGCATTATACTATATCAAGGACTATGGGGAGTACATTATACTATATGAAGGACTAAGGGGTGCATTATATTATATGGAAGACTAGACTATGGGCAGTGTACTATGCTATATGGAGGACTATGGAAAGTGCATTATACTATATAGAAGTCTATAGAAAGTTCATTATACTACATGGAGGACTATGGGGAATGCATTTTACTGTATAGAGGACTATGGGGGTGCATTATACTGTATTGAGTACTATGGGGTGCATAATACTATATTAAGGACTATGGGGAGTGCATTATTCTATATGAAGGACTATGAGGAGTGATGTATACTGTGTGGAGGTGTGGTGTTTGCAGTTACGCAGAATGCAGTGACGAGTCGCGAGACAATTTGGTGCTTTCTATATTAACATTCATAAGACTAGAGGGAACTTTCCTCAGTCACGGCCTGATCAACAAAATGGGGTAACACAGGTTGCCCTCTCAGGGGCTCTATACAAGCAAACACAAACGGGTAGAACACGACTACTTCCGGCAATAGCTGGTCACTATAAGGCCGCTGTATTGCTGACTACGGGTCCTTAATTATATAGTCAACTTAGTCGTCAAGACGTCCCTCGCCATTCGGGATGGTGGTCCTTCGGCATAGAAGTCGCTGGGCCCAGTTGCTGAGGCGTTGACGAAGTCTTCGCGCGCTCCGGCGTGCTGATGACACTGGAGCCCCACAGGCCCGACGGAGTCCTTAGAGGGATGAGCTGCAGTCCCCGGACTGGGGCAAGCGGCAGCGATGTAGGGTGGTGAATCACAGGCCACCTGCGCAGCTAACAGCTGCGATGGGGAGTCTGCGGCCAGCAGAGGCTCGGCCCCTGCTGCGGACCGGAGCGGGACAGTGGTGGCCGCCGACGGCACTGTACTTTACTTGCCGCGGCCACTGGTAAGAGCAGGGCGGCTGCGGGTGGTGGGGAACAGGCCACAGCCGCAGGCTGGAGCGAGATGGCAGCAGCCACAGGCGACCGCGGGTAGGCCGCAGCCACGGGCTGAGGTGAGGCGGCAGTGGCCGTGGGTTGAACTGGGGTCGCATTGGCCGCGGGCTGGAGCGGGACAGCAAGTCTCGGATAATCGCCTTGCCGCCGTCCCTCTGGAGTCCTCAGTGAGCGTCTTCCCTGGCACTGGTAAGTCGCTCTAGCTTGCAGTCGCTCCCACGGTCTCCTGCTGCCTCTTTCCCGGTCTGCTGACTCATCGTCCCGGGAATTCCCAGCCTCTTTTATACTGGTCCCTCCCAGCCCATCTGTCTGTCACAACAATCTGTCCCTGAACTCTGTCCCCTGGGGACAGTTTCCCCCGGAACCCAGATGATAGCTCCCTTGGTTCCGGCCCGGACACTCGACGGGGGCCGTTGCTCCCACACTCCCCCGCCCTGTATGCTCGCCAGTCCTCGGGCGAGGGTTTTCGTAGACTCGGGTTAGTTTTTTGGGAAGACAGTCCTTGTCGTCATATGAACTGGTCCTGTTTGTAACGTTCAGGGGGTTTGCCAGCTGTTGACCGCTCGGAGCGTCGAAGCTCGGGTGTAGTGGAGTCTTCTGGGGTGGTGGAGGGTGGTCGAATAGTTGGTTCTGGTGGGATTCCCGGGTCTACTGTGGTGCCACTACAGGGGTGACCCGCGGCTGCGACGGGGAAGTCCTCTTCGTCATCCAGGTCCCAGACCGTGGGCGGGGGGGCAGGGACCTGGAGGGTCGGTTCGAGCCGCGGGGGATCGGTAGACGTACAAGGCCGTAACATATTATGGTGCACAACCCGAGTGAGGGGCGCGTTGTTTCCTTCAGATTGTATTTCGTACACAGGCCCGTCGGGGCTTATTCGGCGCAACACTCGGTACGGGTTCACCTCCCACCGTGGTACTAACTTGTTTTGGGGGCGTTGATCAAGTACGAGTACCCGATCCCCAGACTGAAAGTCAATGGGTGGGGGCAGTGCTCCCCCTTGGTGTTCTAGATCCTGGAGCTTCGTATGGACGATACGGTGGAGGGTCTGCAGCCGGTGCCGGTGGTTGCGGACCCACGAGGATACCCCGGTCCAGGGTTGGGGCTCCTCTGGGTTCAATTCCACCTCCGTAATTCCTTTGCCTTCCTGTCCGAACAGCAATGAGTAGGGGGTGTAACCAGTCACTCGATGCACCCGATTGTTATATACCCACATCAGCTCGGGGACATATTCAGGCCAGCGGACCTTGCGGTCGCTCTCCAGGGTGCGCAGCATTTGGATTAGCGTTCGACTGAATCGCTCGCAGGCTCTGTTTCCCTGCGGGTGGTACGGCGTAGTCCATGATTTATTGATACTCTTCCATTACTTTTCCTAGGAAGCACGCTCCTTGGTTCGAATGTATTCGTTGTGGACAGCCATACACTTGAATAAAGTTCCTGCAAATCGCATAGGCAGCCGACTCCGCTGTTTGGTTTTGAGTGGGGGTGACCACGGCGAACTTGGTGAAATGGTCCACCATAACGAGTCAATGTTCATATCCCTGATAGGCAGGACCTATGGTCAGATAGTCCACCATAAGAAGCTCCAGAGGGGCTGATGTTACAATAGTTTGCACCGGGGCTCGTTGCGCAGGGGGTTTAGCAAGCTCGCACGAGCGGCAGGTTCGGCAAACTTCTTCTACAGCAGCGTGCAAGCGTGGATGGTATGCTATCTGCTGCAACCATTGTAAAGTCTTTTGAGCGCCAAAATGAGCTTCCCGGGCCAGTTGGTTGAGATGGGCTCCGGACACGATCACCTGCCATGTCGTAGCTGACGCGGTTCGTGACATGGCTTTTCGATATAAAAGTCCCTTTTTGATGATTAGTTTTTCCCACTGGCGCAACATTAGCAACATATCTTGGGTCAAAGTCTGTCTCTGTGAGCCCGTGGGCATTTTACCGGTGGCCACCTATTGGCGTAGGAGTCCAACTTCTGTATCTTCCTGTTGCTGCTGAATCCATTTGTCACGGGGCTGTTCCAGCATCCCTCCTAGGAGTCCCGGATGAGGCGCTTCTTGCGTGTTGACTGTAAGCGCGGCGGTGGTGAGGGCGAACGGCGTCTCGTCTGATTCTAATTCGTCTTCTCGACTTCTTCCTGGGGTGGTGTGTCGTATTCTGGAGAGCGCGTCGGCGTGCACGCTTTCAGCTCCCCGTTTGTAGATGATCTTATAATTGAATTTGGCCATCCAAGCCACCCACCGCTGCTCTAGGGCCCCCAGTTTGGCATTCTCCAAATTGGCTAACGGGTTGTTATCGGTCCGCACTACTACTTCGGAGCTCGCCAGGTACTCTGCGAACCGCTCCGCCATTGCCCACACTACCACGAGGAGCTCAAGCTTAAAGGAGCTCTAATTGTCTGGGTTGCGTTCTGAGTTATGCAGCGACCGGCTACCGTAGGTGATCACTTTCTCCCGGCCGTCCTGCACCTGTGACAACACAGCACCTAGTCCCTGGAGGCTCCCGTCGGTATGCAGGATGAACGGTTGCGAGAAATCCGCATATGCCAATACCGGGGCGTCCGAGAGAGCAGCTTTGAGATCTTGAAATGCATCCTCTTGCGGTTGCTGCCACTGGATCTTCCGTCCATTCGCCCCGGCGGGAGCCCCCTTCAGCAGGTCTTGCAGGGCTCGAGCCTGCAAGTCCTTCACCATTTTGGGGGTAGGCCACCCCTGGATGGCAGCGACCTTTTCCAGGGATGGTCAGACGCCTTCTGTCGAGCCGGTATGCCCCAGGTATTCAATCTGGGTGCGGATCAGGTGGCATTTCTGGGGCTTTACCTTTAACCCGTACTCCTGCAGCCGGCCGAGCACCTTCCCCAGCCACCTCAGGTGGTCCTCGAACGTGGTGGAATAGATGATAATATCGTCCAGGTATATCAACGTGGCTTCAAAGTTGAGGTCTCCTAGACACCACTCCATCAACCGCTGAAAAGTTCCTGGGGTGTTGGCCAGCCAAAACTGCATCCGATTGAACTCAAACAGTCCCATGGGAAGGATGAATGCCGTCTTGGCTCTGTCTTCCTCCGACATCGGCACCTGCCAGTACCCACTGGCCAGGTCTACGGTTGAGAAGTACGTCGCATTCCCCAGGGCGGACAGAGACTCTTCTATGCGGGGCAATGGATACGAATCCTTGATGGTGCAGGCGTTCAACTTCCGATAATCCACGCAGAAATGCAGAGTGCCATCTATTTTCCGAACCAGGACAATAGGCGCCGCCCAAGGGCTCTGGCTTTCTAGTATGACCTCCTTCCGGAGCATTTGGGCTACTAGAGTTTTCACTTCCTGGTATAGCTGCGGTGGTATTTGCCGATATTGCTCCCGGATGGGGGCCGCTCCTGCCATGGGGATCCCATGCGTGATGGCCGTGGTACATCCGAAGTCATCCTCGTGGCTGGCGAAGACACTGTAAAATTGTCCAAGAAGTGTCTCTAACTGGAGAAGCTGGGCTGGCGCTAGGCCGGAAAGTTCAGCCCGCATTCTCTCCAGGATGACTCAACCTTTTTCTTTGGCCGAGGATGCGACATACTGTTGGGTTCATACCATTACTGCACAGGGATCTTTGGGTTGCACCCTCAACTGGACTGCGGGGTCCGGTAGCATCTCCTCCAACGGCCTCACTAGTTTGGCCATTTCGGCCCGGGGCTTCAGGGCGATGTCCTGATCTTACAGGTTGACACAACGTACCCAGACGGTCCCTTCCCACACTGTGGCCAGGGAGCGGGCCACCAGGATGCCAGGGTGCAGGCGCTCCAAGTAACATGGTTCCACCTGCACCTCCACGCCCTCCAGTGGCATCGGGGTGCAGATCGGCAGAGCCACCACCGTCTGACCCAGAGGAAGTACAAGCAGGGGGGCCGCATGCACGATGACCTTGCCCAGCGCCTCACCCTCTTGACACTCCTGGAGCACTCGTGCCTCCCGCACCAACCACTGGAAGACCTGCCCCTGGGCCGTGCGAGAACTCCACTGACTTAGGGTCTCCTGCGTGGAATCGTTGAGGAGTAGATTGCCGAACTCCCGCAGTATGTTCATGCCCAAGACGATCGGATGATGGTCGTTAGTCTCTCCTTGGGTTAGGACCACTCCCCGGCGGAGGAGGGATTTACTACACAAAGTCATCTGAAGCCACACTACTCCGGCAACAGGAACCGGCAGTTAGTTTGCGGCCACTAGTCATATCATGGGCCCCCACTGTGGCCTTGCCGCTTCCAGGAAATGCTGCCGGAAGTACGTTACCGGCATGGTCGTTACTTGCGACCCTGTATCCACTAGGCACCGCATAGCACGACCCTCGACTTCGGCCCATACTATTGGGCACTTAGCGACCAGTTCTTTGGGACTTCCACCACCCCTTGTTGTGGCTTCCGGCTCCGAGCTGCATTCCCCATGCCTGGAGCCCTCTAATTTAATGTCCGCCGGGGTGGGTATTTCCCACACTGCAGACACTCCCATGCGAACTGGCCCAGTTCTCCACACTCATAACACCGGGGCGGTGAGGCTCGGCCACCCCGGGTATTGCGAGGACCCCAGGGCCCGGAATTGTAGCCAGGTCGGCCAGGCGCAGGCTCCGTTCACTTCTTCACTTCAGCCAGCTCACCCCAGATACTCTTCAGTTCTTGTATCATTTCCTCAATCCATTGAGGTTCTTCGACAATGCTGACGGAAGACTCCATGCTCCGGGCCTTAACCACAGGAGCCGTCATCCCCTGCTCTTGCTTTTGCACCCGGGCCTGACACCCCACTTCAGAGAAGGCTAAGCGTGGGTTCACTCGGACCTGTTCCTGCATTGCCCGCTTGATTAGCGGGTCCCGGAGTCCAGTTACTAGCAGGTCACGCAGGGTGATGTCGATGGGCCCTACCCCTATCCCGTCCTTCCTTTCTATGGCAGTGTATAGCTCCTGGAGGGCGTTCATATACTGGGTGATGGTCTCCCCCTCACCCTGCATCTGATTAAACAACTGGGTTCTCAACTCCCCCACATCTGTTGGATCCCTGTGGGTCTCTTCCAGGATCTGCAAGACCCTGCGAAGGTGTTGCAACGCCCCGGGGGTCTCAACATTACCGACTTCCGGGCTTCCCCATGTAGCGCCATAATGGCCACCTCAGTCTTTAAATCGGGGATCATGGGGTGCATGCGGAAGAGGCCCTGCATACATTCTGTCCAGCTCCACAACAGCGTATCGGAGCCAGAAAACCAGGGCAAGTTACTTAGCATAGCCCCCAGGGAGATGCTGGAGCAGGGGCCCCCATCATCAGCAGCGCCAGGATCCCCACTCTGATCAGGCGCACCGCCGTCTGTGCTCAGAAACTGCATCCTGCCGACTACGCCAAATGTGATGTTTGCAGGTACAAAGGATGCAGTGACGAGTCGCGAGACAATTTGGTGCTTTCTATGTTAATGCTTATAAGACTAGAGGGAACTTTCCTCAGTCATGGCCTGATCAACAAAAGGGGGTAACATGGGTTGCCCTCACAGGGGCTCTATACAAGCAAACACAAACGGGTAGAACACGACTACTTCCAGCAATAGCCGGTCACTATAGGGCCGCGGTATGGCCGACTACGGGTCCTTAATTATAAAGTCAACTTAGCCGTTCAGACGTCCCTCGCTGTTCGAGATGGTGGTCCTTCGGTGTAGAAGTCGCTGGGCCCAGTTGCTGAGGCGTTGACGAAGTCTTCGCGCGCTCCGGCGCGCTGATGACACTGGAGCCCCACAGGCCCCAACCGAGTCCTTAGACGGATGGGCAGCAGTCCCCGGACTGGGGCAAGCGGCAGTGATGTAGGGTGGCGAATCACAGGCCACCTGCTCAGCTAACGGCTGTGACGGGGAGTCCGTGGCCAGCAGAAGCTCGGCCCCTGCTGCGGACTGGAGCGGGCTGAGGTGAGGCGGCAGGGGCCGCAGGTTGAACTGGGGCCGCAGTGGCCGCGGGCTGGAGCGGGGCAGCAAGTCTCGGATGATCACCTTGGCGCCGTCCCTCTGGAGTCCTCAGTGAGTGTCTTTCCTGGCACTGGTAAGTCGCTCTAGCTTGCAGTCGCTCCCACGGTCTCCTGCTGCCTCTGTCCCTGTCTGCTGACTCATCGTCCCGGGAATTCCACGCCTCTTTTATACTGGTCCCTCCCCCAGCCCATCTGTCTGTCACAACGGTCCGTCCCCGAACCCAGATGATGGCTCCCTTGGTTCCGGCCCGGACACTCGACGGGGGCTGTTCCTCCCACAGAGGACTATGGGGTACATTATACTATATGGAGGACTATCTGTGTGCATTATACTGTATGGAGGAGTATTATGGGAGTGCAGTATATTGTATAGAGGACTATGGAGTGCATTATACAGTATGGAGGGCTATGGGAATTGCAGCATACTATATGGAGGACTATGGAATGCATTATGGAACATGCAGGACTATGGGAAGTGCATTATACAATATGGAGGACTATGGTAGTGCATTATTATATATAGTTGATTGTGAGGAGTGCTGTTTACTGCATGGAGGACTATAAGTAGTGCATTATAATATATGTAGAGCTATGGGGAATGCATTATACTATGAAGATTAAGGGGAGTACAGTATACACTGTGTGCAGAATTATTAGGCAAATGACTATCTTGATCACATCATCCTTTTTACACATGTTGTCCTACTCCAAGCTGTATAGGCTTGAAAGCCAACCGCCAATTATGTAAATCAGGTGAATTGCATCTCTGTAATGAGGAGGGGTGTGGTCTAATGACATCAACACCCTATATAAGGTGTGTGTCACGCGTGGCTGGACACAGTGCCTTCAGCAGGGCGGATTTAGATGACACATGTGACCCTGGATACACCGCCTCCATTTGGGCGAATTTAAATAATAAAACGTGCAGCTGGATACGCCGCCTCCAACAGGCGAATTTCGGAAATACACGTATGTCTGGAAACCCCGCCTCCAGTAAGGCGAATTTAAACAATAAAAGGGAAAACCCGGGTAACAATAACAATGGTGGCACTGCGATAGGGAACGGGGAAGAGGAGACCTCCTCCACTCCCCTGAGTCAGTGTCTCTACACTCCTAACGTTCCCTAGGCCGGTTCCGCACCGGGCGACGATCAGGAACCTAAAAACCCTGACTGGCCCTACACCTAAACCCTCACTAATGAAGTGGATGGTGCGGAAACTAATCCCTCCACTGCACTAAAAACACATAAGGAAAAGAGACAAAACAGGGAAACACCACTTAGCTTTGCTCTGTTGCTTACGCTCCCAGCAACAGAGCCCACCATCTGCGTGCATCTTTACCTCCGACTGGATCCAACACCATAGTGCAGCCTTGGAGCAAACAGAGTCCACCACCTGCATGCAGCTTTCCAGAAACAGAGTCCAGCATATGATTCCAACTTTCCAGCAAAAGAGTCCAGCATCTTGAGTCCAGCTTTCCAGCAACCGAGTCCAGCATCATGAGTGTAGCTCTACACCATAGCTGCCACTCCACCAAGCCATGCAAGAACTCCTTGCTGACACCATAGCTGCAACTCCTCCAAGCCATGCCAGCCCTCCTCGCAGACACCATAGCAGCCACTCCAGGACTCTCACTGAGCTGCCCGGGACTCTCCTTCAGCTCCATCCTTCACCCAGGCTTGCTTGTAACTGAGGACTATCACCAACCGTGATTACCACACCTGACACTCTTTTATAGAGCAATCACACCTGCTTTATAATCATGTGCACTAAACTAAAGTAACCAAGTGCAATGACGCACACCACCACCGGGGGCAAATTTAGAACAAAAGACACCACAGTGCAATAATCCTAATGGCCACCGGGGGCAAAAACCAAACCTTAGCACAGAAAAAAAGGTTACCTGTGCTTTATCTCTGTCATATCCCACCTGGATCATGACAGTGTGCTTAATTATTAGGCAACTTCCTTTCCTTTGGCAAAATGGGTCAGAAGAAAGGTTTGACGGACTCTGAAAAGTCAAAAATTGTGAGATGTCTTGCAGAGGGATGCAGCAGTCTTGAAATTGCTAAACTTTTGAAGCGTGATCACCGAACAATCAAGCGTTTCATGGCAAATAGCCAACAGGGTCGCAAGAAGAGTGTTGATAAAAAAGGCGCAAAATAACTGCCCATGAACTGAGGAAAATCAAGCGTCAAGCTGCCAAGATGCCATTTGCCACCAGTTTTGCCATATTTCAGAGCTGCAACGTTACTGGAGTATCAAAAAGTACAAGGTGTGACACACTCAGGGTCATGGCCAAGCTAAGGAAAGCTGAAAAACGACCACCTTTGAACAAGAAACATAAGATAAAACGTCAAGACTGGGCCAATAAATATCTTAAGACTGATTTTTCTAAGGTTTTATGGACTGATGAAATGAGAGGGACTCTTGATGGGCCAGATGGATGGGCCCGAGGCTGGATCAGTAAAGGGCAGAGAGCTCCACTCTGACTCAGATGCCAGCAAGGTGGAGGTAGGGTACTGGTATGGGCTGGCATCATCAAAGATGAACTTGTGGGACCTTTTCGGGTTGAGCATGGAATGAAGCTCAACTCCCAGACCTACTGCCAGTTTCTGGAAGATACCTTCTTCAAGCAGTGGTACAGGAAGAAGTCTGTATCTTTCAAGAAAAACATGATTTTCATGCAGGACAATGCTCCATCACATGCATCCAAATACTCCACAGCGTGGCTGGCCAGTAAAGGTCTCAAAGAAGAAAAAATAATGACATGGCCCCCTTGTTCACCTGATCTGAACCCCATAGAGAACCTGTGGTCCCTCATAAAATGTGAGATCTACAGGGAGGGAAAACAGTACACCTATCGGAACATTGTCTGGGAGGCTGTGGTGGCTGCTGCACGCAATGTTGATCGTAAACAGACCAAGCAACTGACAGAATCTATGGATGGAAGGCTTTTGAGTGTCATCGTAAAGAAAGGTGGCTATATTGGTCACTGATTTTTTTTTTTTTTTTGAATGTCAATAATGTTTATTTCTAAATTTTGTGTTGTTAAATTGGTTTACCTGGTGAAAATAAACAAGTGAGATGGGTATATATTTGGTTTTTATTAAGTTGCCTAATAATTCTGCACAGTAGTAGTTACCTGAAAAAACAGATATCCTCCTAAGATAGCCAAATCTAAAGAAAACCCACTCCAACTTCCAAAAATATTAAGCTTTGATATCTATGAGTCTTTTGGGTTGATTGAGAACATAGTTGTTGTTCAATAATAAAAAGAATTCTCTCAAATACAACTTGCCTAATTATTCTGCATGCAGTGTACCATATGGAGGACTTTGCAGGTGTGTTATACTGTATGGTAAACTATTGGGAGTACACAATATGGAGGACTATGTGGAATGTATAATACTTTATGGAGGACTATGGGGAACACAATATACTGTATGGAAGACTATGGAGAGCACAGTATATACTGTATAGATGTCATGTCAGACGCTATTCACACCACAGCGTCCGGCAGGCAGAGGTAGTTCCACCTCCGTCCACTATAGCTTCAGAGGCGCCGGCTTGAGTTTCTCAGGCTATCGGGGGTTAATCTAGCTGGAGATCAGGTTGGATGTTTGGTCACGCCCACGGTCTTTAAATTGTCGTGCTGGCCTATGGGCGTCGCCGATTATAGCTTGTGTGTCATACCAAGTGGTTCCGGTCTGGAGTGGAGGTGTTGGAGAGAGAGAGAGAGAGAGAGAGAGAGATTCATATCTGGTGTCGTATGATCCATTGTTACCTTCTCGCCTTCCCATATTTGTGATTTGTTGTGCCCTGTTCACATTACTGTATATTCCTGTGTGTATGCGGCGCAGTGCAGTTTAAGTTCTCCCTGTCTGTCTTTATTGTTTGGGGCTTTGGTGGTTTGTCTCCTCACTGGGTGGAGGGTGGAGGGTTAAGCTTAGGGCTGAGCAGAAGATAAGGAAAGGGTGGAGGCTCAGGCATTTGCACCTTCAGCAAAAACCCTGAGTTGAGGGTCAGACAGGGTTTCCCCTAGTGAAAGGGACACCACAGGGGCCCCGGGTATTTCTGCCTTAGTTGACCTCAGCCCCGCGTGACATTATAATCGGCCCACATTTTTCAGGAGTCCATGGATCCCATGGATTCCATAACCCGCCAGTTGGCGGCGCTGTCCTTACAGGTCTCCGAGTTGAAAGGGGCAGTTCAGCAGCAGGGCCTGGTAGTAGCGAAGGTGCAAACGGCATCTGCAGGTGTCGGTGCAGAGCCCAAGATCCCGCTGCCAGAACGATTCTCAGGGGAGCGCAGCAAATTTGTCATATTTCGGGAGGCCTGCAAGTTATACTTCCGCATGCGCCCGGTCTCCTCAGGTAATGAGGCTCAGCGGGTGGGCCTGGTGTTATCATTACTGAGTGGGGACCCCCAAGCATGGGCATTTTCCTTACCATCTGACTCTGCTACATTTCATTCTGTCGATAATGTTTTTTCTGCACTCGGGCTCATTTATGATGATCCCGACAGATTAGCTCTAGCAGAATCTAAAATCTGCGTCCTCCGTCAGGGGGAACGTATGGCAGAAGATTATTGCTCAGAATTTCGCCGTTGGGCAGTAGACACACAGTGGAACGACCCAGCGCTGCGGAGTCAGTTTATTCATGGGGTTTCAGGAAGAGTTAAACAGGCCCGCCTGATGTATGAGACTCCTGCATCGTTGGAGTCTGCCATGAGTTTCGTTATACGTATTGATCGTCGTTTGCGTCAGGGGGCACAGGAGACGCTACCCCTGGGGGAAAGCAGGGGTGCAAGTGTGGTTGCTGCAGGTGAGCCCACTGAACCTATGCAAATTGCGGGGGTGTCACAGGTTAAGCCTCGCGTTCCTGGGTTCAGGAAGCCCGGAGCATGTTTTTACTGTGGTAAAAGGAATCATTATGTTAACGCTTGTCCTGTGCTACCGAAGAAGGTCACACCGGCGGAAAACTGCTAAGCTCAGTGGGTATGGAGGAGACCCAACTGAGCGTATGCATATCCTCCATGATGGTATCTCAGTGTATGCTCCCTGCCAAGGTTATTATCGCGGGCAGAGAGCTACCAATATCAGTGTTTGTGGATAGCGGTTCCGCCACCAATCTCATAGATGAGGAGTTTGCACGCACTGCCGGGTTTAAGATCGAAAAACTCCCTCATCCTATTCAGGTGGTTACCATTAATGCCGCTCCCCTCCCTCAGGGGGAGATTACGGAGTTTGTGGCTGAGGTGAAACTCCACATTGGGGTCCTACATTCTGAGTGGGTTACATGTAGGGTCCTCCGTAATCTCCCAGCTCAAATGGTCCTGGGTTTTCCATGGCTGTCCAGGCACAACCCGGTGATTGATTGGAAAACTCAGGACATAGTCCAATGGAGTGGTTTTTGCCAGGACAATTGCTTGGCCACATGTGTGTCCGCCGTGACGCCCAGCCTTCCGGAGGCTTTGCAGGATTTCGCGGATGTTTTCTCTGAGAAGGGTTGCTCAGAACTGCCTCCACATAGAGCCTATGACTGTGCGATTAGGTTAAAACCCGGGGCCAAATTACCTAAGGCCAGTATGTTTAATATTTCTGGTCCAGAGAGACAAGCTCTGAAAGACTACATCTCGTAGAGTCTGAGCAAAGGACACATCCGGCCTTCGTCCTCGCCTGTAGCAGCGGGGTTTTTCTTCATTAAGAAAAAAGATGGGGGGTTACGGCCGTGTCTGGATTTCCGGGAGTTAAACCAGATTACGATCTGTGATCCATACCCAATGCCTTTGATCCCTGATTTGTTCAACCAGGTGGCGGGGGCAAAGTGGTTTTCCAAGCTTGACCTCAGGGGGGCGTATAATCTCATAAGGGTCCGTCAGGGGGATGAGTGGAAGACGGCCTTTAACACTCCTGAGGGTCGTTTTGAGAGCCTGGTTATGCCATTTGGGTTGACAACCGCGCCTGCTGTTTTCCAACATTTTATTAATGACGTATTTGCTCATGTCCTGAGGAAATTTGTGATTGTATACCTGGATGATATCCTCATTTATTCAAGCGACCGGGACATTCATTTAGAGCATGTCAGGCAGGTGTTACAGTTGCTCCGTGAGAATAAGCTCTATGCTAAGCTGGAAAAATGCTTATTTTTTGTTCAGGAGTTGCCTTTTTTGGGATATATTGTGTCCGCCACAGGGTTTAAAATGGACACCGCTAAGGTGCAAGCGGTGCTACAATTGGAAAGGCCTGATAATCTGAAAGCGCTCCAGCGGTTCCTTGGGTTTGCTAATTATTATAGGAAATTTATAAAACACTTTTCTACTATAGCCAAACCGCTCACAGACATGACAAAAAAAAGGTACCGATCTGACTAGCTGGTCTGAGGTGGCGATACGTGCATTTGAGCGTCTGAAGAACTGTTTTGCTTCAGCCCCCATTCTGGTGCAACCGGACGTGTCTAAACCTTTTGTGGTGGAGGTTGATGCGTCTGAGGTGGGAGTGGGGGCAGTACTGTCACAGGGCTCATCTTTGAGCGATATGCACCCATGCGCCTACTTCTCCAAGAAGCTGTCGCCGGCCGAACGGAATTATGATATCGGCAACAGGGAGTTGTTGGCCATCAAATTGGCTTTTGAGGAATGGCGACACTTCTTGGAGGGGGCGGCTCACCAGGTCACAGTCATCACCGACCATAAGAACCTGCTCTATCTGGAGTCGGTCAAGCGTCTGTCTCCTAGGCAGGCTCGCTGGGCATTGTTTTTTACACGTTTCAATTTTCTGGTGACTTACCGTCCCGGGGCTAAAAACACCAAGGCGGATGCCTTGTCCAGGTGTTTTCCGGGGGGAGAACCTCGGGAAGAGCCGGTACCCATCCTCCAGGAAGGTGTAGTGGTTTCGGCTCTCACGACTGAGGTAGAGGCGGAGATTGCCGAGGCCCAAGAGGAGGTACCACCAGGACTTCCCGCCAACAAATCATTTGTACCCCTTCATCTTCGTCTTAAGGTGTTGAGGGAACATCACGACTCAGTACTGGCTGGTCATCCAGGGGTTAAGGGCACCTTGGAGCTGGTATCGCGTCGTTTCTGGTGGCCCAAAATCCGGCAGGACGTGGTCTCATACGTGGCAGCTTGCATCACGTGCGCCAGGGCCAAGTCACCCCGAGCCCATCCTGCTGGCACGCTACAGCCTCTGGGGGTACCTAATAGGCCATGGACAGAAATCTCCATGGATTTTATCACTGACTTGCCAGTCTCGGCGGGGAACACGGTCATCCTGGTGGTGGTTGACCGATTTTCAAAGATGGCGCATTTTGTCTCATTGCCATCCTTGCCCAATGCGAAGACGTTGGCTCAGGTGTTTGTGCAGGAGGTGGTCAGACTCCACGGAGTTCCGTCGGACATAGTATCTGATAGGGGAACTTAATTTGTTGCGAGGTTTTGGAAAGCTTTTTGCTCACGTTTGGGGATCAAGTTGTCACATTCATCGGCGTTTCATCCACAGTCAAATGGTCAAACTGAGCGCATGAACCAAAATCTGGAGCAGTATTTACGATGCTTTGTGTCCGACAACCAAGAGGAGTGGTCTACTTTCCTTCCTCTGGCCGAGTTCGCGTTAAATAATCACCGGCAAGAGTCATCGGGAGAGTCTCCCTTCTTTTGTGTTTACGGTCAACATCCTCAATTTTGTACCTTACGTCAGGGTGACTCGGGGGGCGTCCCGGAGGAGGACCAGCTAGGAGCTCAATTATCATCGGTCTGGAGGAGGGTGAAACAGCGATTGTTGAGCATGAGTGTGAGGTACAAACGGGTGGCTGACAGTAGACGCGTGCCAGGTCCGGACCTGTGTGTGGGTGAATGGGTGTGGTTAGCGACTAAAAATATAAAACTCAAGATTCCATCTTTAAAATTGGGTCCAAGGTTTATTGGGCCTTTTAAGATTGCTGCCATCATTAACCCAGTTGCTTATCGGTTGGAACTTCCTACAGTGTACAAGATACACAACGTGTTTCACAGGGCTTTATTGAAAAAGGTGGTAGGCTCTGTGGACACGACGCCGATGCCACCTCCGGTCATGGTGGATGGCGATTTAGAGTTTGAGGTCTCCAAGGTAGTGGACTCTTGAGTAGTGCGCCGTACTCTTCAGTATTTGGTACACTGGCGGGGGTATGGTCCGGAGGAGAGGTCTTGGGTACCAGCCTCGGACATACATGCAGATCGGCTGGTCAGTTCTTTTCAACGTCGTCATCCGGACAAGCCGGGTCCTATAAGTCTTGAGGGCCCTGGGGTCCCTCGTAGAAGACGGGGTATTGTCATGTCGGACGCTATTCACACCACAGCGTCCGGCAGGCAGAGGTAGTTCCACCTCCGTCCACTATAGCCTCAGTGGCGCCGGCTTGAGTTTCTCAGGCTATCGGGGGTTAATCTAGCTGGAGATCAGGTTGGATGTTTGGTCACGCCACGGTCTTTAAATAGTCGTGCTGGCCTATGGGCGTCGCCTATTATAGCTTGTGTGTCATACCAAGTGGTTCCGGTCTGGAGTGGAGGTGTTGGAGAGAGAGAGAGAGATTCATATCTGGTGTATGATCCATTGTTACCTTCTCGCCTTCCCATATTTGTGTTTTGTTGTGCCCTGTTCACATTACTGTATAGTCCTGTGTGTATGCGGCGCGGTGCAGTTTAAGTTCTCCCTGTCTGTCTTTATTGTTTGGGGCTTTGGTGGTTTGTCTCCTCACTGGGTGGAGGGTGGAGGGTTAAGCTTAGGGCTGAGCAGAAGATAAGGAAAGGGTGGAGGCTCAGGCATTTGCACCTTCAGCAAAAACCCTGAGTTGAGGGTCAGACAGGGTTTCCCCTAGTGAAAGGGACACCACAGGGGCCCCAGGTATTTCTGCCTTAGTTGACCTAAGCCCCGCGTGACAATAGAGGACTGTGAGTTGCCCATTATACTATATGGCAGGCTATGTGGGGGCCAATATAATATTTAGAGAGCTATGTTGGGGCCCTTATAATATTTGGAGAGCTATGTGGAAGCCTTTATACTTTATTGAGGGCTATGTGGGGGCGATTATACTATATGCAAGTAGTTATACAGTGTGAGGGTTTGTGTGGGGTCCACCATATTGTGTTGAGGTCTGTGTGGGGGCGATAATACTGTTTGGAGGGATAGTGCAGGCCATTATACAGTGTGGGGCCATTACACTGTATGTAGGCACATTATACTACATGGAGGGCTGTGTGGGTTGTCACAGTAGGGATACTGTTTTGGGGTCACCATACTTTGCCGTGGAAGTTAATGTGGTCATCATACTGTGCGTGTTCAGGAATTCACTGTGGGTATATCATATAGTGATTGTGGGGCACTTTTGTTGGCATCATTCTTTATGGGTGCAATGAAAGGGGAATCTAGGGCTTCAGTAGGAGGAAAGTTACTTTACAAAGGTTGCAAAGTTGTGAAATATGCTGCTCTTCTGTGACCCTGCCTGTGATATATATATAGATTTTTTTTTTTTTGGGAGGGGTGACTCTTATTAGAACTTCTGCCATGGGGCACCTTGATTTCTATGTATGCCCCTAACTGTTGGTATGATTTTATTTATTTATTTTACTCACTTATAGAGCGCCATTAATTCCACAGCGCTTTACAGACATTATCATCACTATCCCCATTGGAGCTCACAATCTAAATTCCCTATCAGTATGCCTTTGGAATGTGGGTGGAAACTGGAGAACCCGTAGGAAACCCACACAAACACGGGGAGAATGTACAAACTCTTGCAGATGTTGTCCTTGGTTGAATTTGAATCCAAGACCCCAGCGCTGCAAAACAACAATGCTAAGCACTGAGCCACCATTCATTACAATGTAAATTTAGGTTTAGTACAGATGTATCAGGAGCTATGTCTGCCAAAATGCTCCAGCTGCAATGAATGAGGAATATGGTGTTTCAGAGTCTGCGCTGCCCAAGGTTCAAAGATACGGTCATACATGAAGGTCAAGCATGAATACGGTTTATTGTCAACGAGTTTCCAGGTTTCCAAGCCTCTTCATCAGGACCCAACCACAATGATAGAACACAACTCAAAAAGCGTGGGAATATATGGACAACGTGTTCAAAAAGGGCGCGCAGTAACAAACCTATGCAGTCTTATGATATTGCATCAATGCAGCATATACATAGTGGAAGGAAAATAATAAAACATAAAAGTATGTCAATGTGACAGATGTAGATAAGAAATTGTATAATAAAATGATTAAATGTATGTCATGTGCACTAGTGGGGTGAGCCACTAGGAACACAGAGTAAAATAGAGGGGGGAAAAAGAATGGTGAAAAAGGATAAAGGAAGGAAGAGACTAGGATGGAAAAATATACCAAATTTTATCCCAAAAGGAAGACTGCGGGTCATATAGATTGTTTTTTGCAATTGTGAGATGAGTTTGGAGTTCTTTTTGGTTAACTGGGATTGGCACCTTGCAGCCCTCCCATAGATGACATTTTTACCGGGTGTCTTTATTATTGACCTTAACTAATAGGCCAGCAATTCTTTAGATTCTTTTTTGACTCTCTTGAGTGAGTTGCTAATGCACTCTCGGTGAAGCTTTGGTAGGCTAGAATGATCACCGCTAGAGTTGGGTCTGAATCAATTTACAAGACCCAGTCCAGCATCCAGGTCAGTAACATCTGGTCACTGGAACTCAGAGAATCTGTAGCTCTTTTGATTAGCCAGCCTGATGGGATGTCATAAGGGTCTTGTCATAAGGGTCTTACACCGCAATGATGAAATTGTGGCAGGGTGGTTAATCAAAAGAAGAGCAGCAGATGTCTGGAGGTAGGAGAAATTACTGACTTCGCCATTAGACTGGGTCGAATGAATCGATTCGCTCAAACTCCATTCACTAGTGTGTTATTTTTTCTCGATTTTTTAATAATTTCTGTTAGGGTTTCCTGGAATTCCTGAACTTTAGCAATGGCTACACTTTGCAACACTTTCGACTGACAGATGTTTTTTAATCAATTTGTATGGCTGTTGATACCTTATTGCCAGACAGGTTTTAGTGATGTTTAGTTTAGATTTAACAGGTCCGGCTTTAATATTGCACATAGTTATCCATTGAATTTGTATAACAGGTTGATTTGCTGGCAAATGGTGATTACTTTTTCACATAGGACTATGTTGGGTTGAACAGAAAATTGGTTTGATGATCTAAAATATTCAATCTTGACAAATACATATAAATAAAAAAAAATGGGATGAGAAATTCTCCTTCATGGCATTGTACATAGCAAAACATTCTAACGAGTGTTGATTTAGTCCTACATATAGCAAATCTATACTCAGAATCGTGTAATTTAGCTATAAAAGGATTCCAATAATAATACAAGTACATATAAAATTTCAAATATACTTAAAGGTGTTAGCTTAAACCAAGCAGAATTCTTTAGGCTGTAGATGAGAAGAAAAGTATACACTTATTTTTGTATCCATTCACCTGTTTTGCCCAATAACTTCCTATCAGTGATGGGCGAGTAGCTTCATTGGTTGGGTCTCCCCGAGCACGCTCAGGTGATCTCCGAGTATTTGGGCGTGTTTGGAGATTTAGTTTTCATTAGTCATGAGCGAGTATACTTGTTGCTTGGGTTTTCCCGAGTGCGATCGGGTGCCCTCTGAGTATTTCGGCATGCTCGGAGATTTAGTTTGTGTCGACGCAGCTGCATAATTTATGGCTGCTAGACAGCCTGAATACATGTGGGGATTCCCTAACAAACAAGCATTCCTCACATGTGTTCAGACTGGCTAGCAGCCATAATGTTAGGCGTCGGGTTCCTGTTGTTGCACAGCAGGAATCCCGAGCCTTGCATTTGGCAGTCTCCCATTCCTCTCCAGCCGCAGAGGAGGTTGCTCAGCGCTCTGCTCAGACCAGCTCTGTGGGTTTGGTTGCTGCTGCCACCTCTGGTCCAGCTATAGCAACGCATGCTGGTCAGCAGTGAGCTACTCCAGGGACTAAGTCCTCTTTCGGTCCACTGAGCATGCTCGTGGGACAATCTCTCATTGGAGAATGGAGGTCACATGCTCAGGTCCTTCTCCAGCTCGGATTGGACCATCAGGAAGGTCCCGGAAGGACACTGCTATAAAAGGTTTGCATGGCCCCTCGGCCATGCGCTAATATAGAAAAAGATTAGACCATGTGGAGTGAGTGTTGTATGCATGTATGAATGTCTCTGGTGAATGACTCATTATGAAACCCCTACCCTCGGTACGCATGTATTGTGTAGCCTAGCCTGCTAGCGCCCAGGCTGAGGTCCAGGTAGAGGCCGAGTCAGAGACTGCCATCAGCATTCACCGGTGGCTTTGTCTGTACGCCACGGTGCACATAGTCTGCACTACTCAGTGGTCAGCGTCTACTAGAGGCATCCGCAGGTGCGATTCCGCACACTCAGTAGGTCTAGAGGGACTCAGACCTCGTGTCCTTGGGGCTGAGTTCTGTGACCATTTACTGAGCGCTCTCTTGCCGAGTGCTGTGTGTTTTAACAGGCTCCGGCATATATGTTCCGCGGTACTGTGGCTCTGTGACGTAACAGAGTCCGATCCTGTTTACACCGGGTGACGTTAACCCGCGTGTGACCTATTGTATACCGCTATATACATCCACCATTGCTAAGCAGCAGTTTACCACCTCTGCACGGTGGATCCCGGGCTGCGAACGCACCTTATTATTTTATTATTTGGTGCATTCCGCCAGCCCTAATATTATATTAGTGCCAGGGTCTGGCTAGTAATGGCGGATGAACAGCGACTGCAGCGGTACATTCAGCAGCTGGAGGGTAGGTTGGCGGCTCTTGAGCGCACAACCACAGCCGTGGGTGTTACCACAGTTGCTGCTCAGGCTGCTAGCGTGGCTGCAGCGACTTTGTCCATTGCCATCCCTGTTCCGGCATTATCCCGCCTCCCGCTGCCAGATAAGTTTTCTGGTGATGGCCAGTCTTGTGGGGGATTCGTGAGCCAGTGTGCGATACACCTTGAGCTTCTGGCAGCACGCTTTCCCTCAGAGCGGGCCAAGGTGGGATTCATAATATCCCTCTTGTCTGACAGGGCATTGGAGTGGGCCACGCCATTGTGGCAGCGCGACGATCGTGTGGTGCAGAGTGCTCATCAGTGTCTGAGCACTCTAAAACAGATCTTTTTGGGACCTCGAATCACCCACGATACGGCGCTCCAAATGCTGGCATCCACACAGGGTTCGTCCAATGGTCAGCCATTTTGCCATCCACTTCCGGACTCCAACGACTGAGTTGGAGTGGCCAGATAAAGTCCTCATTCTGGTGTTTTGGAGGGGACTGGCTGATCATGTGAAGGATGCCCTAGCCACTAGGGAGATTTCCGCCACACTGGAGGAGCTTATAGCAGTCTCCACTCGCATCGACCTTCGTTTTAACGAGTGGGGGTTGGAGCGAGCCCAGTATAAGCGGAGGTTTCGGCTGGCTCTGGAATCTCCTGGCCAGGCGTCCGAATCACATGAGGCCATGGAGGTGTCGCGAGCGGGTTCTAAGTCCCGGATCGCTCGTGCATGCATGGTTTGTTACATCTGCCAGCAGTCAGGACATCTCGCCTCCAGATGTTCTCGGCGTTTGGAAGAACGTGCTTGTTTAGTGTCCTTAGGAGCTGGTTCACTAGACGCAGCAGCGCCCTCTTCTAAACTGACATTTAAGGGGACAATTAGCATTGGCCCGTCCACCCATATGGTAGAGCTTTACGTGGATTCCGGGGCGGAGGGCAACTTCATGTCTTCTACCTTCGCTCGACGGCACGCAATTCCACTAGTTATGCTCGCCAAGCCTGTGACTATTCGGGTGATAAATGGGTCGACACTACCATCGCAGATAACCCATCAGACCATCCCTTTTACATTATCCATGTCTCCTTCCCATCAGGAGATCATCTCCCTGCTTGTCATTCCCGAGGGAATTGATGAGGTACTCTTAGGGATGCCGAGCTATGGTATCACTCCCCTCATATAGAGTGGTCCTCAGGGAGAATTCTGGGATGGAGTAAATCCTGTGTTGGTAGATGTCAGAGGGAGTGCATTCAGGTTGCTACTACTGAGGTGCCCGCAGATCTTTCCTCTCTTCCCAAGCACTATTGGTCATATGTGGCCGTGTTCTCCAAGAGGGCGGCGGAGACCCTTCCGCCTCATCGCCCCTATGACTGCCCTCTTGACCTCTTGCCTGGTGCTGAGCCTCCCCAGGGTCGAGTTTATCCTCTCTCCCAGAGAAGGAGGCTATGTCTCAGTACATCCGGGAGAATCTGGCAAGGGGCTTTATTAGAAAGTCAGTGTCACCTGCAGGGGCGGGGTTTTTCTTCGTGCAGATGAAAAACGGAGAACTACGGCCATGCACTGACTACAGGGGTCTTAACGCCATCACCATTAACAACAAGTACCCTCTGACCCTGATATCTGAGCTTTTTGATAGGTTGCGGGGAGCGAGAGTCTTCACTAAGCCGGATCTGCGGGGTGCTTATAACCTGATTCGCATCCGTGAGGGAGACGAATGGAAGACAGCCTTTAACACCAGGGACAGGCATTATGAATACCTGGTGATGCCCTTCAGGCTTTGTAATGCTCCTGCTGTCTTCCAAGACTTTTTGATCGACATCTTCCGGGATATGCTCACCACCTCGGTTGTAGTCTATCTGGATGATATCCTCATCTACTCTCCAGATATAGACTCCCACCGTAAGGATGTTTGCAAAGTCTTCGATCTCCGACGGGCAAACTCCCTCTATGCTAAGTTGGAGAAGTGTGTGTTTGAGTAGGAGTCCTTGCCTTTCCTGGGCTATATCATCTCGGCCCAGGGGTTGGCCAGGAATCCTGTCAAACTACAGGCGGTGATGGATTGGCAGGAGCCTCACTCCCTCAAAGCGGTGCAGCGCTTTATGGGCTTTATTAACTACTACCGCCAATTCATCCCGCACTTCTCGACTTTGGTAGCTCCATTGGTTGCCCTCACCAAGAAGGGAGTGAATCCTAAATTTTGGTCAGAGGAGGTCTCCAAGGCTTTCCTCTCCATCAAGTCTCACTTCGCTAGCGCTCCCATTTTACATCGCCCCAATGTGGATAAGCCATTTATTTTAGAGGTGGATGCCTCGTCCGTCGGTGCTGGAGCAGTCCTGTTCCAAAAGGATGCTCAAGGTCGGAAGCATCTTTGCTTCTTCTTTTCCAAGACCTTCTCACCGGCGGAGAGGAACTATTCCATTGGGGACAGGGAGTTGCTAGCCTTGAAGTTGGCCTTTTCTGAATGGATACACCTCCTGGAGGGGGCTCGCTATCCCTTCCAAGTTTACACTGACCACAAAAATTTAGTTTATTTTAAACTGCCCAGCGGCTAAATTCTCTCCAGGCTAGATTGTCCCTGTTCTTCTCCCAGTTACATTTCACCCTCCATTTTCTCTCTGGGGAGAAGAACATTTGGGCTGACGCTCTCTCCCGCTCTGTAGTGTCATCTGAGGAGGAGGAGCCTCGGTTAATTGTCCCTCCAGAGAGCCTAAGGACTGTGGCAACGGTTTCGCTAGAGTCTGTGCCCCCAGGGAAGACTTTTGCTCCATCCAGTTTGTGTCCGGAGGTTCTCTCTTGGGCTCATTCGTCCAGGGTGGGTGGACATTTTGGGACCAAGAGAACATCTGAGCTCCTGGCGAGGACGTACTGGTGACCGCATGAAGCCTGTGACATCAGAGACTATACTTGGGCGTGTGTCTCCTGCGCCAGGAACCGGTCTCCTTGGCAACGGCCTGCTGAGTTACTTTACCCTCTGCCGGTGGCAGACAGGTCCTGGGAAATGGTGGGAATGGACTTCATAGTGGGCTTACCCAAGTCTCGCGGCTGCACCGTCTTCTGGGTAGTCACTTACATTTCTCTAACATGGTGCTCCTAGTACCTCTCCCTCCGGTACTGTTTGCACAGGCCTTGGAGGCATTGTTTATAAAACATGTCTTCCGCTTACATGGTATGCCAGACAAAATTGTCAGCGATCGGGGTTCCCAGTTTGCGTCTTGGTTCTGGAGAGAGCTTTGTCGGCTACTCAGCATTGAGCTGAATCTCTCTTTAGTTTTCCATCCAGAGATGAATGGGTTAGTAGAGAGGGCCAACCAGACTCTGGTTACATACCTGTGACATTTTGTTTTGGCCAGGCAGGATGACTGGGCGTCCTTGCTTCCATGGGCAGAGTTTGCGCTGAGCAACGCCATAGCTGATTCCACCGGACAAACCCCATTTCTCCTTAATTACGTCCAGCATCCGCGGGTTCCTGTGCCCATGCCCGTGTCTTCCACCGACTCTAGGGTGGCAGACTGGGCAATGGAGGCACGTGACATTTGGGACCGCACACAGGATGCCATCCAGGTCTCCAAGGAGAGAATGAGGGTTTCCGCCAATGCTCACCGGCGCCCCACTCCGACTTTTTCTCCTGGCGACCTAGTGTGGCTCTCCGCCCGTAATATCAGGCTGCAGGTCGAGTCCTCTAAGTTTCCGCTTTGCTTTATTGGTCCCTTCAAGGTCTTTGAGCAGGTTAACCCTGTGGTCTACCGTCTAGCCCTTCTTCCACACCTGGGTATCACTGACACCTTCCAACGTGTCCCTCCTTAAGCCCGTTCACATGTCCCGGTTTTCGGAGCCATCTACCGGGACATCATGCTTGTCCTCGGACAAGTACAAGGTGAACGCCATTGTGGGGTGTAAGGTGGTGCAGGACAAAAATATTATCTAGTAGACTGGAAGGGTCATGGTCCAGAATCTCGGACCTGCGAGCCAGTGGAGAACATCTCCACTCCAACTCCGCGTCTCATTGCGGCATTTGAGCGTAGCGAGGCTCAGAGGGGAGGGGGCCCTAGGAGGGGGGTAATGTTAAGCGTCAGGTTCCTGTCGCTGCACAGCAGGAATCCCAAGCCTTACATTCGGCAGTCTCCCATTCCTCTCCGGCCACAGAGGAAGCTCTTCAGCAGACTCGTTGATCCCGGCGCTCTGCCCAGAGCAGCTCTGTGGGTTTGGTTGCTGCTACCACCTCTGGCCAGCTATAGCAACGCATGCTGGTCAACAGCGAGCTACTCCAGGGATTAAGTCCTCCTTTCGGTCCATTGAGCATGCCTGTGGGACGATCTCTCATTGGAGATCGGAGGTCACATGCTCACGTCCTTCTCCAGCTCGGATTGGACCATCAGGTAGGTCAGGAAGGTCCCAGATGGACGCTGCTTTAAATGGTTCACATGGCCGCTCAGCAATGCGCTAATATAGAAAAAGATTAGACCATGTGGAGTGAGTGTTGTATGCATGTATGAATGTCTCTGGTGAATGACTCATTATGAAACCCCTACCCTTGGTACGCATGTATTGTGTAGCCTAGCCTGCTAGCGCCCAGGCTGAGGTCCAGGTAGAGGCCGAGTCAGAGATTGCCATCAGCATTCACCGGTGGCTTTGTCTGTACGCCACGGTGCACATAGTCTGCACTCCTCGGTGGTCAGCATCTATTAGAGGTGTCCGCAGGTCCAACGCCGCATGCTCAGTACGTCTGGAGGGACTCAGACCTCATGTCCTTGGGGCTGAGTTCCGTGACCATTTACTGAGCGCTTTCTTGCCGAGTGCTGTGTGTTTTAATAGGCTCCGGCTTTTATGTTCTGCGGTAGTGCAGCTCTGTGACGTAACAGAGTCCGCTCCTGTTTACACCGGGTGACGTTAACCCACGTGTAACCTATTGTATACCACTATATACATCCGCCATTGCTAAGCAGCAGTTTACCACCTCTGCACGGTGGACCCCAGGCTGCGAACGCACCTTATAATTTTATTATTTGGTGCGTTCCGCCAGCCCTAACACATAAATCATGCAGCTACTTCTACACCAACAAAATCTCTGAGCATGCCAAAATACTCGGAGACCACCCGAGCATGCTCGGGGAAACCTGAGTAACGAGTATACTCGCTCATCACTTGTTTTCATCGTCTCAGCTGCATGATTTGCGACTTGTAGACAGGCTGAATTCATGTGGGAATTCCCTAACAAACAGGCATTCCACACATGTATTCAAGCTGTCTAGCAGTCGCAAATCATGTAGCTGAGGCTAGGAAAACTAAATCTCTGAGCACCCCCAAAATACACGGAGACCACCTGAGCATGCTCAGGGAGACCCGAGCAACGAGTATACTTGCTCATCACTACTGCCTATGTGAATTTAGCCTTTTGACTAGTGATGAGTGAGTAGCATTGTTGCTCGGATGTCCCCAAACATGCTCGGGTGATCTCTGAGTATTTTGGCGTGCTCGGAGATTAAGATTTTGTTGTCTCAGCTGCATGATTTGCAACTTGCAGACAGGCTGAATACATGTTGGAATTCCCTAACAAACAGGCATTCCACACATGTATTCAAGCTGTCAAGCAGTCGCAAATCATGCAACTGAGGCGATGAAAACTAAATCTCTGAGAACGCCAAAAAAATACTCGGAGACCACCCAAGCAACGAGTATTCTCGCTCATCACTACTTATGACATTCTAAGCTTTGACATGCACAGGCTGTGAAAAGGGCCATACGCAACATCTTTTTCAGCATGGTATCAGGATGTATCTTTCCATCCATGCTGCACAACTAATGAAGTGCATTCACGATCATTCCTAGAACTAAAATAAAGCGTCATTTTCTAGGTTCAGCCCTGAATGTCTTAGTGATAGAATGACATCAGACAGTCATATCAGCCTATCCTATCAGCAGAGTACAGGGCAAGGTGACATTTCACTTGTCCAGACATTTCTAAGCCCACGATGTATGGCATTTAATATTTAATCTGTGACATTTGTTTGACAGTGTAAACGGTGCGTGAGTCAGGATATACATGTGTTGCAAAGGAAACTTTATTCTTTTTTACATTTTAGATGATAATTTATGTCCAGCACATAGACAGATGTAGAGAACTTCTAGGTTTTTCTTGTGTCTGTTTTATTAAATACTTTTTTTCTCCTTGAAATAACAGTTCTATCGGGTTTCGTATTGAGCATGAGCACTCTTCCTTTATGCCTCCCGGCAAGCAAGTAAATAGATTTTCTACCTTCATAGTCTGTTAACTAAAACAGACATGTCAGGATAAGGAAGAGATGCTCTCTAATGACTGAAATACAGAGATCATCTAGTGGGGTCCAAAGCCACCAATGTGAAGATGGCATCCCATCTAATGTTCATGGGGGCCTCCCAACTCTCCCCAGACACATGATGAGATAAGGGTCACCCATTTTGAATTTAAGTGCCTGATTCTTTTCCTTCCATTCAAGAGAAGCTGACTTGCCAACCGTCCAGAAATTCCAGGACACTCCGTAAAAATAGGGCACTTTTTTTTCACAGAAGACAGAGTGGCAAACAACGGATGTTCAGGTTCCCTATTCATCTGAATGAGGTCTGGGTTCATGTTCAGGTATTATTTTGGTACCTGAACCAAACTTTTTAAAATGATTGGCCTAACCTGCCGGACCAAAACATCTATGGGTTCGCCCATCATCAATTATAGGCTGTAGACATTTTTAATAGAAAATATTGGAGTCCGGCTCAACAGGACTGGATTTGCCTTTTCTTTTTATTTTTCAAAAGAGAATATAGTGCATACAAAAGAAAACTTTACATGGTCGACATGAACCAGTCGACGTGTTTCGACTGCACTAAGCAGTCTTACTCATGAGTCCAGTCCTGTTGAGCCGGACTCCAATTTTTTCTATTATCCTTGATGTGAGGCCAGGGCGAGGCCGGTGTCTGAGATCCAGGTGGATGAGCACAGAGCAACTGGGTCAGCTGGAATCAAGTTTTTATAACTGTAGACATGTATCACATACAATCATAATAATACTTTTTATTTCTATAGCTCCAACAAATTCCAAAGCACTTTACAATTTTAGAGGGGACTTGTACAGACAATAAAGACATTACAGAATAACACATAACTCAGATACCAAAAGGAGTGAGTGCCCTGCTCGCAAGGTTACAATCATAATAATTTATTATGGTTTTCCAATGTGTCTGTACAAAATAATGTCTGTCCATGAGTTTTTGATAAGCTGTTCAGAAAAATATAATATCAAGTTGGAGAGTTGCATACACCTTGCCCTCCTCCCAAACCTCACACATGCATGCTTGGTTCGGCATGTGTTCAGGATTGGGAAAGAGGTATAAGCCATTGCTAGATATCTCTGGCACTAATATTTCTCATCTGATATTATAAAAAACTGCAATAACTGAACCGCGCTTAAGGGTATAGAGCGAAGAGGAATATGTATGTGCACCTAATGCATAAAGTATCCACCTAATGGCAAGGTATGTTACACAGTAGAGGGAACCCTTTATAAGGTACAGTAGCTGGACCATTGAATACTGCCATGGAGCCCTGGTTTGGGCAATAAGATAATTAGAATGTTGGTTGAGGCTTATAAGTTCCACACCATGAGAAGCCAAGAGGCCATCAAAAGGTTATTTGCCATCGGAGAAAATCAGCTAAGGGGTCAACAACCCAAAAACAATGTGTACATAAGCTGTGCAAAATATATTAGATGGGTTTGTGGAAACCCACTGGTAACTCACCAGTGCTTCTGGCGTTTTGTGCACTCTGAAGTGGTGAGACCGCTCTTGCTGCATAAGGCTGTTAGCTGCCAACAGCTTAGTTGCAGTAGAGATATATCCGGGTGGTGAATAGCGAGGTATGCCTGGATTAACCGCAGTGAATGAAAAGCTTATTTGAGATGCTCATGCTCATTTGCTATTTGTATTAGTAGGTGGCAAGGGTCTAAACCAGTGGTTCCCAAACTCCAGTCCTCGCGGACCCCAACATGTCATGTTTTCAGGATTTCCATAATATTTCATAAGTGATGGAAGTATCATCAAGGCATCAGAAATTCATTCACATGTGAAACACTATGGAAATCCTGAAAACATGAGCTGTTGGGGTCCGCAAGGACTGGAGTTTGGGAACCACTGGTCTAAACGGAAAAGGTTAGATACTTATCTCAGTCACTGTAAACATTTGCCATGCTTACTAGGAATCCCCTTCCAAGTTTTGCTATAGAACTTTTTGATTAAGTACTGTACTTTTGATGGATTAATTTTTTAGAATGCCCACCATCTGAGGGTGGGCATGGTGCAATAGTGGAAGTTTACTTAAGAAGCAATTTTGACAAAGTGACAACAGTATTCAGAATAAGAACATGATGCCAAGGAGTAAAAATAGAATTTCCAATTTTGGAACATTGGAATGGGGATTTTTTTTTCTGCTTAACTTGCTGGATTTTTTTCAACTGTTCTACCTGTGTAACCATGGAATTCAATGTGAAATTTCCAGTTCAAAAGAAACAGGAGCAGCAATACAAGGTCAAAGGATAAAGACCAACAAGGCCAGATAAAGCCAAGAGATCAGGAACCAACAAGAGGAATTTCAAAGAGAGCACTGGAGGAAGATAAACAATGGCAAAAAGAGCCAAAGATATGAGGCAGATGTGAACTTTGTTTTCTTATGTGGATTGGCTCCATGATATCATCAGAGAAAAGTTACTAAAATTGGTATTTTTCGAGAAGCTTATGCACATGAAAGACTATTATGTCTCTGAACTTAACCCCTTCATGCCATGGCCATTTTCCTTTTTTGTCCTCCCCTTTTTCAAAGAGCCATAATCTTTTTATTTCTCCATCAATATAGCCATATTGTTTTTTGTGGGACGAGTTGTATCTTTCAATGACATCATTTACCACATATTGTACTAGAAGACAGGAAACAAATTATTAAGGCGCTAAAATTGCAAAATAATTTGCAATTTCACAATTTTTTTTTTACCTTGTTCACTAAAATAGTAAAACTGACCTGGCAATAAGATACTCCAAGTAAGGCTAGTTTCACACTAGCGTTACCAGGCACAGCGCTCGGCCGCCGCTAAGCTCCACCCCGGCCACGCCTCCTCCGGTCAGGTCCTCCTATGGGCGCATGACTCTGCATGCGACCAGCATACCCTATATTTAGCGTTGGGTTCGCTGGCCGTGCGTTGGTATGTTTTTGGTGGTGCATGCGCCCTTTTTGCGCTGCGCCGAGCGCACAAAAATGCAACACAGTACGCTTGGCGCACATCGGCGCAGCGCTAAAAGGGCGCTTGCGCCAGCAAAAACATACCAGCGCATGGGCAGCATACCCAATGCTAAATATAGGGTATGCTGGTCGCATGCAGCGTCATGCGCCCATAGGAGGAGCTGGCCGGAGGAGGCACGGCCGGGGCAGAGCTTAGCGCCGGCCGAGCGCTGCACCTGGTAATGCTATTGTGAAACTAGCCTTAGTCAAACACCACAGGGTAAAGGAAACACAAAAACAACACTTAGCTTTCCTGTTGCAATGCACCGGACAGCAGAGTAAGGCAGCAGATCACAGCATTCAGCTGAAGCACCACTGCACCAGCAACCTCCTGTTTTCAGCACGATTGGTATCCAAAAGGACCTGTATCACCAACAGTCAGCTGATGTTGAGAGTGGTCACCACCTGCATCAGCCACCTCTGCAGCAATGTAATTACACCAGTGGCCACTGGGTGTAAAAATTGACATTAACCCCCAATGGCCTGAAAGAAAAAAGTTTTAATATGATACACCAAATCTGCCACAGATCCAAAAATGCATCGTGACAGTACCCCCCTTTCAATGAGGGGGCCTCTGGACCCTCAACACCAGACCTCACCAGAAAACAACCTACGATCAGTCAACTGACCTTCAGGTTTTTGGCAAATGCGGACTGATGGAAGTGACAATAACGTATGCTCCGGAGGTGCCACAAATCTCCAGAGTGCCGACCTGGGGAAAGAGTTGTGTACGGGCATTACTGGGGGTAACTCCAGCTGGTAAGTCTCCGGGCCAAGAATGGCCGGCACACGATACGGCCTGATCACCCAAGAACTCCAGGCCCCAGCAGCACACTTCCACCAGAAATTTTTGGTGGACACCCATACATATTCATTCACACAGAGGTCCGGACCTGAACATTTATTGCCACACACACGTTTGCCACAAGATGTGAACTCTTTACAGAACTGACAACAGAGGCGTCCTCCTGTGTTGTCACACTCACACCCCCACAATGCTCAGAAGGAACCACCACCCTCCTATGACCCCTCCTCCTAAGAGGACTCCAACACTCAGGGTTAGCTTGTGGTGAGGTTTGAGGCTTTACCCTACTCCCTGGCAGCATCCCTGTTGCCCCCACTGGAGAAGAAGGGGACGGTTGCAGAAAGGCGGCAGAGACAATAGCCCTCGTGCAGCAGCCCTCACACAACTGATCCCAGCTGATTACTTGCCTAGACCACTAACATATGACCAGTTTGTGTCTTTTCAAACAAGGGAGGCCTAAAACGATGGGTGATGGCATACTCCCAAGCCGTAGCACAACAGGGACTCTTCATGATGAGTCCCTATACGCAGATGTATATCGTCCACGACTTGGGTCAACCTCCCCTGGCTAAGTGTGACAAAGTCAATGGCCTGGACGCTTAGGGGTTTTGCTAGCATCCTACACCTCAGGCCATGGGTCTGGACAAAGTGAGCATCCACCAGATTGACACCTGCTCCACTGTCTACAAGCACTGGTATACCCTCAGTTACCCAGCCAACCACCACTTCAGCAGACAAGGTACACTGAGGGGAAAAAATGGAGGAAATATACACTCCCTGGTCGCTTCCCTCCACACGACCAGGGGGACATGGCTTCTTAGATGGTACAGATATTTTGGTGCGAGCTGGGCAGACACCGATGAAATGACTAGTCTGCCCACAGTAAAAACATGCCCCCACACCACAATGAACCGCAGGCAACACCAATTGGGAATCAACTCCTCCGACCTGCATGGGCTCGTCCGTCTGCACCGGTGTGTCCTCCTCCCCTAACAAGGACTACAGGGGGCATATTTGGTGTACGTCTCTCCCTCAAATGGCTATCCACCCAGATGCCAAGGGACATGGCGGCCTCCAAAGACCTGGGGGTGGCGTAGTGCACCAGAGTATCCTGCAACCTTGAAGACAGACTGCATAAAATGGCTCCTAAGAGCAGGGTCGTTCCACTGCATGTCAGTGGCCCACCTTCTGATCTCTGAGCAGTACTCCTCAGCCGGACGGACCACCTGCTTGATTTTATGCAGTCGGGATTCCGCTAGGGAGATGCCATCAGGATCCCCGTACACAAGCGCCAACGCCGCAAAAAACTCATCCACCAACCGTAAAGATGGTGAATCGGCCAGCAGGGAGAAGGCCCAGGATTGGGGATCACCCTTAAGAAGGGAGACTATAATCCCCACCCGCTGTTCCTCACTCCCTGATGAATGAGGGTGGAGCCTGAAGTACAATTTGCAGGCTTCCTTAAATACCAAAAATGTATTTCCCCCTCCAGAGAACCAGTCAGGGAGAGATATCTTGGTTTCTGGTAGAGCCTGCAACTGAGCCAAGGCCCAGATGCCCATCAACTGCTGCAGCTGTTGCACCGCCTCACCACGTAGCACCTTGAGCTCATCGGTGAGGGTCTGGAGCAGTTGAGCAAAGGCCTGCATTTGGGCCATGGCTCACCAGAAACAAAATGGGCAGGTTGGTGATAATGTCATGAAGTGACGGGCCCAGTGTGACACAACCCACCAATCGGTCGGTCACTAAACGGCAAACAAAAAACACACCAGGAAACACCAGGGAAACTTTAACAATGGTGGGCCCTGCGATAGGGAATGGGGAAATGGACACCTCCTGCACTCACCTGAGGATGTGTCCTGCTCTTACTACCGTCCCTATACAGGTTTTTTCAATCTCTCTCTGAACAGGATGCCTAAACCCTCACTTGCCCTGCTCCTATCCCTAAGTAGGGAATTGGCAAGTGAAGACACTGGTACCACTGCTGCACTAAGACAACACAAGGTAAGGTATGACAAACACCACAGGGAAAAGGAAACACAAAAACAACACTTAGCTTTCTCTGCTGCAATGCACCGCACAGCAGAGTAAGGCACCAGATAACAGCATTCTGCTGAAGCACCATTGCACCATCAACCTCCTGTCTTCACCATGGATGGTATCCAAAAGGACCTGTAACACCAACAGTCAGCTGATGCATCAGGTGACCTTTTAAAGGATGGTGGAAATGGTCACCACAGACATCAGCAAATCCAGCAGCAATGTAATTACACCAGCAACCACCTGGGGGGGAAAAACTGACATTAACCCCCGATGGCCTGAAAGGAAAAAAGTTCTAATATGAAACAACAAATCTGCCACAGATCCAAAAATGGATCGTGACATTACTGTATTTATTAGTTCCAGCAGAGGACTTGAAATTGTGATTGTCTGCCTGCCTGTGCTATACGTAAATTAACCATACATTAGAACTGCTATGTAAAAAGAAAATCATGATCTCATTTGAATGCCAGCTACAGGCTGTCTTTCACAGCAGGATTTCAATGATAGGTTTGGGGCTCTTCAGCAGACCCTTGGCTATCATGACAACCCATCGGCACCCTGCAATCACATTATGGGAGTGTGGAACAAAGCGTGACCCTATCCGCGTGCATTGAATGTCGCTGTCAGAGATTGATAACAGCATTTAACAGGTTAAAAGCAGTGGGAGGAGCTCCGATCAACCCGTGGCTGTTAGAGGTACATGATGTCTGATTAAATCAGCCATCATGTGCAGAGAAAGAAGCGGCCTCGGTGCACGAGCCTGCATCAAAGTCAAGGAACCGGCATATGATGTACCGGTAAATCATACGTTAGTAAGAAGTTAAAGGGGTGGTCTGGCACCTGAACTGTATTTTCTTAATATTTATTCTTACACCCTAATGACTTTTGCAATTTGCTTTATTACACAACACCCTTCATTTCTCCCTATCTACCTAATCTCTTAATGTGTTTTTTAAAGTACTTTCCGTGATGTTTATGTGGTGCCCCTGAGGCTCAGTCGCCACAGAGGTACTGCACCTCCTCCTGGGGTGTGGTACCCCACCATCCAGGTAAGGTGGAGACTCCTGACCACACTCCAACACCTGCACCCCACACCACAAAGTAGTGTAGCAAAGCACCTTCGGCGGCTCCCTGCTTGGAGTGTAGCATAGCACCCCTTGGTGGCTCCCTGCTTGGAACACAAAACGTGCTGGGAGGTGGGTGGAGTTTAGTTTACCTAAAAGAGCGGGAAGAGTTTGGGAGAAGAGATCAGTCAGTGGCTGAGTAAGGAGAGTGAAGAAGATCCCCGGAGAGAGGGATAGATGGAAGGAAGTGCTGCAGCAGATCCCAGTGACCTGGGTCTGCTGGCATGGGAAAGGAAGAGAGAGAGTGCAACATAGACTGAAAGCCTGATTTTCCATAGAAAGAAAGATTAGTACGGAATGTGAGGAGTAAAATGGAACAGAGGATGTGGGATAGAAGAGAACCCTTCCTAGAAGTTCTAAACGCAAGGCCGGGGCCCAGTCCCCGAGGTTGTATGGATACTAATGGTCCTGCAGCAGACACCGGAGGAATAGAAGTAGTGACCGCTTTATTCCCACACAAGACTTGGTTGCACAACAGCAACTGGATAGTGATCCGGGACTTAGTAGCAAGGAGTCCCAGAAGCAGGCTACAGCTGTCTGCTGAACAAGTAGAGTTCATAAGAACATCGGACAGGAGGAACTCCAGTGTAACTCAGTACTAGGAGTACTTCATTTAAAGGCGCTATAACAGGAGACGTTCAGAAAGGCACATGTTGGCGGAGTGTTGGAAAGGAGTATTCCATCTGGCCTGGAAGTTGACTGGGTCCCTGACCCGGAGGACACTGCACGGAGGCAGGCACCTGTTTGTACGACAGACTGTGAGTAAAGCTTTGGAACTACATGCCCTGGTGTCCTCCACTCATTCCTGCACCACACATACCTGGCACCGCTGCATCCCTGTGCCTAGACTGCACCATTCCTGCATCGCGTCTCTACACTGCCCTGGGACTACAGCTCTGCCTGTGGAGGGCTATAACATCACTGCTGCACCACACCATCCATCCCAGAGGATCTGTCTGCAGCGTCGGCTTACATATCTATTGCCGAACACCACAGGTGGCGTCATGAATCACTCACAAACTTTCATCACTATAAGCACACTGCAGCAACTCCTTTTACAATGGGCGCCCAGGGCCACGGGCCGGGTCTCAGCTGCCGTGACATCTCCCCTTGAAGCTCATTGGGCCCGATACCGAGTACCCCACAGCCCTGGGAGGGCGACTCATTTAGTTTGAGAGGAGTTTCAAACATGACGTCACATGGGGCTGAGGCTGCACTCAGTCCCCACAGCATCCACCACCGTTCCTGGAACAGGATGTCATAGGGGACAGCACTGCAGTTACTCATTCATTTCTTGCATTGATGCCACCTCTGAAGACATCCTGGATCCAGGGTGATGGACGCTGTGGCAAATGTGAGTGCAGTGTCAGTTCTTTGCTTTTGTATGCTCTGCCGTAGCTTCTGTGAAAGAAGATATCACCAGGAGGCAGAGATAGAACCAGTGAGCGGCACCAGCACCACCCCTGAGCTTGTAGTACCACCCTTGAATGATTGCCCTCTCCCATCCTCTGCCCTCTTCCTGTCACACTGCATCTGCCAGATTACCCTCTTCTCATCCTTGTGCATTTCTTTCCTAGGAGACTAGGAAGAAGGAAGCAGTGGTACTGGAGGCTGCAGGCAAACGGAAGACTGAGAAGCAGATAGCAGAGGTTCTGGAGGCTGCAGGCAAACAGGAATCTGGTACTGGAGAATGTAGGCGAACAAGAGATTGGAAGCAGGTAACAGTGGTACTGGAGGATGTTGGCAAACAAAAGACTGAGAAGCAGGTAGCAGTGGTACTGGAGGCTGCAGGCAAACAGAAGACTGGGAAACAGGTAGCAAACGTACTCTGGGCTGCAACCTTACAGCACCAAGGAACTTCACATTGGTCAGGTGATGGGATATGACTGAGGCAAAATTGTCATGTACACTACATCATTTCTGTATTGCGCCAATTTATCCATGACATGACGTGCCAAAAATAGGGTTAACATCTTTGTATATGCTTTTCTAAAAATGGTGTCTTAGAATGATCATTTACCTTTAGATTACATAATTACACATTTATACATATGCCACAGTGTTGCAGGAATTTCTTCAAACCAACAAATATGTGATTTTTCCAGCCCTCATGACAGGCTCACTGCATGATCTGTGTTCAAACCTCTATTTTTCCCATTTAAATCCAGTCTAATTGTCTTTTAATTAGATGATTTCCATGATGCAAACACATTTTTACCATCACAAATCATGCTAGTAAATCATGCCAGCAAAGAGCAATCACTATGTGCAAAAAAAAAGTCTAAGGGGAAATGGCACAAGTCCAAAAGGCATGGGTCGTAAGATCCCTATTGTCTGTGGCTGTATATCTTTGGCTTATAGCTTTTATGAACAAGATGACAATTTGTCAGCTCTTGCCGGAGTCTCCGGAGTAGCCTAAATGTGTTAAACATTTCAGTACAGATCAACAACACATATCACCAACATGATGTTCAGATGAAAATCTGCATTTAAAGACACATGTGAAGGTAGTGGTATTTTGCATATGTAACATGAATAACGCTAAAAATATTAGTCATGAGTCATAAAGGATTTTTCCTTTACCGGAATAGTCATGTTATAGCATTTCGATAAGCTAACTTACTAATTGGCGAAAGACTAACCACTGGGAAGTCTACAGATCCTTTTTAAAATTGAGGTTTAAGAGGTACAGTATATTATTGCCACATAGCAGTCTATGTGCCCCTAACCACAAATTCATATACAGTGGGGCAAAAAAGTATTTAGTCAGTCAGCAATAGTGCAAGTTCCACCACTTAAAAAGATGAGAGGCGTCTGTAATTTATATCATAGGTAGACCTCAACTATGGGAGACAAACTGAGAAAAAAAAATCCAGAAAATCACATTGTCTGGTTTTTTTTCATTTTATTTGCATATTATGGTGGAAAATAAGTATTTGGTCAGAAACAAGCAATCAAGATTTCTGGCTCTCACAGACCTGTAACTTCTTCTTTAAGAGTCTCCTCTTTCCTCCACTCATTACCTGTAGTAATAGAACCTGTTTAAACTTGCTATCAGTATAAAAAGACACCTGTGCACACCCTCAAACAGTCTGACTCCAAACTCCACTATGGTGAAGACCAAAGAGCTGTCAAAGGACACCAGAAACAAAATTGTAGCCCTGCACCAGGCTGGGAAGACTGAATCTGCAATAGCCAACCAGCTTGGAGTGAAGAAATCAACTGTGGGAGCAATAATTAGAAAATGGAAGACATACAAGACCACTGATAATCTCCCTCGATCTGGTGCTCCACGCAAAATCCCACCCCGTGGGGTCAGAATGATCACAAGAACGGTGAGCAAAAATCCCAGAACCACGCGGGGGGACCTAGTGAATGAACTGCAGAGAGCTGGGACCAATGTAACAAGGCCTACCATAAGTAACACACTACGCCACCATGGACTCAGATCCTGCAGTGCCAGACGTGTCCCACTGCTTAAACCTGTACATGTCCGGGCCCGTCTGAAGTTTGCTAGAGAGCATTTGGATGATCCAGAGGAGTTTTGGGAGAATGTCCTATGGTCTGATGAAACCAAACTGGAACTGTTTGGTAGAAACACAACTTGTCGTGTTTGGAGGAAAAAGAATACTGAGTTGCATCCATCAAACACCATACCTACTGTAAAGCATGGTGGTGGAAACATCATGCTTTGGGGCTGTTTCTCTGCAAAGGGGCCAGGACGACTGATCCGGGTACATGAAAGAATGAATGGGGCCATGTATCGTGAGATTTTGAGTGCAAACCTCCTTCCATCAGCAAGGGCATTGAATATGAAACGTGGCTGGGTCTTTCAACATGACAATGATCCAAAGCACACCGCCAGGGCAACGAAGGAGTGGCTTCGTAAGAAGCATTTCAAGGTCCTGGAGTGGCCTAGCCAGTCTCCAGATCTCAACCCTATAGAAAACCTTTGGAGGGAGTTGAAAGTCCGTGTTGCCAAGCGAAAAGCCAAAAACATCACTGCTCTAGAGGAGATCTGCATGGAGGAATGGGCCAACATACCAACAACAGTGTGTGGCAACCTTGTGAAGACTTACAGAAAACATTTGACCTCTGTCATTGCCAACAAAGGATATATCACAAAGTATTGAGATGAAATTTTGTTTCTGACCAAATACTTATTTTCCACCATAATATGCAAATAAAATGAATAAAAAACAGACAATGTGATTTTCTGGATTTTTTTTTCTCAGTTTGTCTCCCATAGTTGAGGTCTACCTATGATGTAAATTACAGATGCCTCTCATCTTTTTAAGTGGTGGAACTTGCACTATTGCTGACTGACTAAATACTTTTTTGCCCCACTGTAACACAGTGATTGAGCCCTAATATTAACAACTTCATCATTGACCACAATGCCCGTAATCATCGACGGAAGCAAAGTAGAGTAGCATACTTTTTATTAGTTTTTTTTTATGTTGTCCCGGTGGACAGTCTTAAAAAGTTTGTCCAGAAATGGAAAAACGCATTGGTGTTCTTAAAAAAGAAATCAATTCCACATCTGTAGCCACAGCTTGTGTCTGGCATTGCAACAAAGCTCCATTCACATAAAAGGGATTTCTGTCTTCAGAATACACCTCTCTCTTCCAACTTTCCAACTGTAGTTTGTTTCAAAAAAACAAAACTGGACATTACGCACTCTCTCCAGGTCCAGAACTGAGTCTGTGCTGCTGCTCCTTATGTCTGTTATTGTCTGAAGTGGTGGAGCCATTTTTGTGCCCATTTGTGAATCGGCAACTTTTTATGGTAAGGAGTCGCAAAAGAGGTCAAAGACAAAAATAATGACTGTTTGCATTTTGAGCAATATTCATGAACCGAGTGCGACATTTAGTAGAATTTGGAACAAAAACCGTCAATACTGAAGCGCAAAAAAGTCAGGGACTTTGAAAAGCGATGCAAATGGTGAATCAGGGCCATAACTAATATGGCGCAAGTCATAAAAGATAGTTATGTGGCGCAAATTGCACCAGAATTTTTCTCAGTTAGCTTAGTAAATCTCTCCCAATGTGTGGTAAGTTTATAATTGACGTTTGGAGTTAATTTTGAGAATTTCATCTTTTTTCTCCAGTTGAAACCCTTGAAATTACAAGACACTGGCCGATGAGGTTTATAGCAACTTTAGCGCTCTGTCAAGAAAGATTAGATCATATCGTCACTCGCTGCTGAGTCTGAAGATTAACAATACCTATGGTCTTTGATGCACTCCAACATCATTAATGCACACAGTAATCCCTTACTAAGCCCTGACCTCCAACGTTCCTTCATGTACTGTAATATCTTCTAAGAAATGATCAGTAGTATAAATGGGATCAAATAAAAGTGCAGCATTTTAGGTAGGAACCTGCTAGCGAATAACCACTTGGTTTCTTCTTAAAAATGTTTAAATCCCCCTTTGATCGCTTTTTTTTAATATCTTCTGATGTCTATAAAAATGTTTTTAATACCTCAGTCTTTGTTCACACATAGGAATAGGTCTTATCGGAATATATTTGCACTAAATCAGCATCCACTTTTGGGCCCAGAGAATATATAGTAGTGATGCTCAGGTAGCGTGTTATTTGAGCATGCTCGTATGTTATCTGAGTGTCTTGGGCAGCCTCAGATAATGTGTTTGAGACCTGCGGCTACATGTTTTACGGCTGTTAAACAGTCAATCCAGAAGAAAGTAAAAGTGAGATTTTGTCTTTCTTAGGAGAATATCTATGTGTACAGAATTACTGGTGAGAATAATAGTCAAACAACTCAAAATGTACAAATATAAGTTTGTGATGTTTCAAAGAAATATCAATGACCAAGATAGCCACCCTTCTTTTGAACATTAGTCAAACATCTTCCATCCATGGAGTCTGTCAGTTTCTGAATCTGTTGACAATCAGCTTTTTGGGCAGGACCAATCGGTCGACCGCCAGGGCAGTGGGGTACTCGGTACTGGGCCGGTATCTCAGAGGGAAGTGTCACAGTAGCGGTGACCCGGTCCATGGCCCTAGTCGTCCATGTAAAAGGGGTTAAGAGTGGCTGGTTAAAGTTTATAAGTGGATGATACGTGACGCCACCTGTGGTGCTTGGCAATAAAGGGGTTAAGCAGACGCTGCAAACAGATCCTCTGGGACAGATGGTGTGGTGCAGCAATGATGTTGTAGCCCTCCACAGGCAGGGCTGCAGTCCCAGGGCAGAGTAGATGAAGAGGATAGGTGTTGAGGAAGAGGGTGTAGTGTCTGGCACAGAGATGTAGCAGTGCTGGAGAGTTTGCAGGAAGAATGCAATGACACAACAGGGTGCAGTTTCTTTACCTTTACTTTGCTTGGCAAATGCAGTCCAGGGTCCAGATTACAGATGCCACAGGAGCTGGCTAGCCTGGAAGCAACTTAGGAATCTCTCTAGGCAGATGGGTTGTGTAGTCTCCTTCCTAGCGCTTATTTTTAGGTACTTGCAGTACTGTGTTACACTGAAGTTCCACTTGCTTAATCTCTTTAGAACTCCCTCGTATGGCCGACAGCTGTAGCCTTCCTTTTCTGGCTCACACGTCGCTGTTGTGCCTCTGAGTCTTATGTGGGAATAGACATTTACAGCTTCCTATTCCTCCGGTTTCTGTTGCAGGACCATCAGTGTCCATACAGCCTTGAAGACCGGGCTCCAGATCATGCGCTATAGCTGGGAATGAGCCTGAACTCTCTGCTCAATCTCCCAGCTCTTCTCCTCACGTCCACACACATTGCCCTCCTCACACAATTGACTAATTTTCCCCTAATCTTCCTTCCTGGCCCCCATGAATAGCTCCTCCCCCAGTTTTGGCTCAGAGCTCCCTCTGCTGACCTGGAATGGAAACTGTGTTGTGTGTTGTGGTAAACTGCCAGAGAGATGCTTTATTGCTTACAAGCATGACATCACACTGCCTAGGAGGAAGGTAATGCCACTGTGGCAACCATATTCCTGGAGGCGCCACATTCCCCCCTAGTGCAATTCAGTACTCCCGGACTGAAGAAAAACATGTAAAACATATTAACAAATTAACAATTGTAACTGCAACAAGATTTCCAAAATGAAAAATTGCAAAAACCAAAGCTCAAAAATAGTCCCTGTGACGATTAGTCCATGCATCAATGTCCATGGTCCAATTCCTGAGCAAGTTGGTAACTATATACAAGATAGTTTTGGCCACACATAGTCCTGTGGCCCAATTGTCCATCAAAAACACAAACAGACTGTTCAAAAAGAGTTCTTTCAGAGTCTCTGTAGGCATATAAGCTTGAAAAGGTGGCATGTTTACATTTTACCATTTGCATAATTTATTTATGTACGAAACCTTATGGGTGGTATACCTTGGGTACTACGGACAGACCTACGTAGCACTGGTGTTGTTGGGGACCTTACTGGGTGCCTTGTGCTAACTATTACTGGTGTAGTGTGTGTTGTACTGGCTGCATTACTGTTGGTTCTGCATAGCACAGGGATGCTAGATTTCCTAGGACCACTTCTACTCACTGTGGGCATGACAGATTCACCACTGGCAGGGTGAGAATTCTCTTGCTCCACTGCTGGTGTAGCATCCGCTGCTTGTACTTGCTGGTTTTCAGGGTGGTCTTGTGTCACTTCTTCTTGCACTACCAGTTGGGGAAAGGTCAAAACTGGCACAACTATGGCTTGATTCGCTCTAGTCCAATTTGCAGGGAATTCTCCGAGTACAGTGCGGACTAGTGTTGAGCATTCCGATACTGCAAATATCGGGTATCGGCCGATATTCGCTGCATCGAAATTCCAAAACCGAGTACCGACATTTTTACAATATCGGATACCGGAATCGGAAGTTCCCATAATGCAATGAGCCAGTGTTGTGGCTGTGATTGGCTGCTGAAATGATGTCATCATGATGCGCGGTCTGTGCGCATTATGCGCGGTCTGTGTGGGCCTGCCGGGGGTCTGTGCGGGCCTGCCGGGGGTCTGTACCGGCCGGCCGAGGGTCTGTACGGGCCTGCCGGGGGTCTGTGCGGGCTGCCGGGGGTCTGTGCTGTCCTGCCGGGGGTCTGTACGGGCCTGCCAGGGGTCTGTGCGGGCTGCCGGGGGTCTGTGCGGGCCTGCCGGGGTTCTGTGCGGGCTGCCGGGGGTCTGTACGGGCCTGCCAGGGGTCTGTGCGGGCTGCCGGGGGTCTGTGCGGGCCTGCCGGCATCGTCCGATGGGACTACAAGTCCCATCGGGCGATGCCTGCTGCAATGACAGTGATTGACACATTAGCCAATGATGGGACAGTAGTAGTCCCATCATCCGGCTAATGTGTTGAATGTAAAAAAAAAAAAAACATACATACATACATACTACAAACATATTACATACATACTACATATATACAACATTCATACAACATACATACATACCACATACTGTACATACTACATATATACTACATTCATGCAACATACATACATACTACATATATACTACATTCATGCAACATACATACATACATACATACATACTACATACTACATATATACTACATTCATACAACATGCATACATACATATTACATACATATGACATATATACTACATTCATACTACATGCTACATTCATACAACATACATACATACTACATACATACTACATACACTCACTGGCCACTTTATTAGGTACACCTGTCCAACTGTGTGTTAAGACTTAATTTCTAATCAGCCAATCACATGGCGGCAACTCAGTGCATTTAGGCATGTAGACATGGTCAAGACAATCTCCTGCAGTTCAAACCGAGCATCAGTATGGGGAAGAAAGGTGATTTGAGTGCCTTTGAACGTGGCATGATTGTTGGTGCCAGAAGGGCTGGTCTGAGAATTTCAGAAACTGCTGATCTACTGGGATTTTCACGCACAACCATCTCTAGGGTTTACAGAGAATGGTCCGAAAAAGAAAAAAAATCCAGTGAGCGGCAGTTCTGTGGCCGGAAATGCCATGTTGATGCCAGAGGTCAGAGGAGAATGGGCAGACTGGTTCGAGCTGATAGAAAGGCAACAGTGACTCAAATTGCCACCCGTTACAACCAAGGTAGGCAGAAGAGCATCTCTGAACGCACAGTGCGTCGAACTTTGAGGCAGATGGGCTACAGCAGCAGAAGACCACACTGGGTACCACTCCTCTCAGCTAAGAACAGGAAACTGAGGCTACAATTTGCACAAGCTCATCGAAATTGGACAGTAGAAGATTGGAAAAACGTTGCCTGGTCTGATGAGTCTCGATTTCTGCTGCGACATTCGGATGGTAGGGTCAGAATTTGGCGTAAACAACATGAAAGCATGGATCCATCCTGCCTTGTATCAACGGTTCAGGCTGGTGGTGGTGGTGTCATGGTGTGGGGAATTTTTTCTGGGCACTCTTTGGGCCCCTTGGTACCAATTGAGCATCGTTGCAACGCCACAGCCTACCTGAGTATTGTTGCTGACCATGTCCATCCCTTTATGACCACAATGTACCCAACATCTGATGGCTACTTTCAGCAGGATAATGCGCCATGTCATAAAGCTCGAATCATCTCAGATTGGTTTCTTGAACATGACAATGAGTTTACTGTACTCAAATGGCCTCCTCAGTCACCAGATCTCAATCCAATAGAGCATCTTTGGGATGTGGTGGAACGGGAGATTCGCATCAGGGATGTGCAGCCGACAAATCTGCGCCAACTGTGTGATGCCATCATGTCAATATGGTCCAAAATCTCTGAGGAATGCTTCCAGCACCTTGTTGAATCTCTGCCACGAAGAATTGAGGCAGTTCTGAAGGCAAAAGGGGGTCCAACCCCTTACTAGCATGGTGTACCTAATAAAGTGGCCAGTGAATGTATATACTACATTCATACAACATACATACAGTCATATGTTAAAGTTTGGGCACCCCTATTAATGTTAACCTTTTTTCTTTATAACAATTTTGTTTTTTGCAACAGCTATTTCAGTTTCATATATCTAATAACTGATGGACTCAGTTATATTTCTGGATTCAAATGAGGTTTATTGTACTAACAGAAAATGTGCAATCTGCATTTAAACAAAATTTGACCGGTGCAAAAGTATGGGCACCCTTATCATTTTCTTGATTTGAACACTCCTGACTACTTTTTACTGACTTCCTGAAGCACTAAATTGGTTTTGTAACCTCAGTGAGATTTGAACTTCATAGCCAGGTGTATCAAATCATGAGAAAAGGTATTTAAGGTGGCCACTTGCAAGTAGTTCTCCTATTTGATTCTCCTATGAAGAGTGGCATCATGGGCTCCTCAAAACAACTCTCAAATGATCTGAAAACAAAGATTATTCAACAAAGCTTTTCAGGGGAAGGATACAAAAAGTTGTCTCAGAGATTTAACCTGTCAGTTTCCACTGTGAGGAACATAGTAAGGAAATGGTAGAACACAGGTACAGTTCTTGTTAAGCCCAGAAGTGGCAGGCCAAGAAAAATATCAGAAAGGCAGAGAAGAAGAATGGTGAGAACAGTCAAGGACAATCCACAGACCACCTCCAAAGACCTGCAGCATCATCTTGCTGCAGATGGTGTCACTGTGCATCGGTCAACAATACAGCGCACTTTGCACAAGGAGAAGCTGTATGGGAGAGTGATGCGAAAGAAGCCGTTTCTGCAAGCACGCCACAAACAGTCGCCTGAGGTATGCAAAAGCACATTTGGACAAGCCAGTTACATTTTGGAAGAAGGTCCTGTGGACTGATGAAACAAAGATTGAGTTGTTTGGTCATACAAAAAGGCGTTATGCATGGAGGCTAAAAAACACAGCATTCCAAGAAAAACACTTGCTACCCACAGTAAAATTTGGTGGAGGTTCCATCATGCTTTGGGGCTGTGTGGCCAATGCCGGCACCGGGAATCTTGTTAAAGTTGAGGGTCACATGGATTCAACTCAGTATCAGCAGATTCTTGACAATAATGTGCAAGAATCAGTGACGAAGTTGAAGTTACGCAGGGGATGGATATTTCAGCAAGACAATGATCCAAAACACCGCTCCAAATCTACTCAGGCATTCATGCAGAGGAACAATTACAATGTTGTGGAATGGCCATCCCAGTCCCCAGACCTGAATATCATTGAACATCTGTGGGATGATTTGAAGCGGGCTGTCCATGCTCGGCAACCATCAAACTTAACTGAACTGGAATTGTTTTGTAAACAGGAATGGTCACAAATACCTTCATCCAGGATCCAGGAACTCATTAATAGCTACAGGAAGCGACTAGAGGCTGTTATTTTTGCAAAAGGAGGATCTACGAAATATTAATGTCACTTTTATGTTGAGGTGCCCATACTTTTGCACCGGTCAAATTTTGTTTAAATGCAGATTGCACATTTTCTGTTAGTACAATAAATCTCATTTGAATCCAGAAATATAACTGAGTCCATCAGTTATTAGATATATGAAACTGAAATAGCTGTTGCAAAAAACAAAATTGTAATAAAGAAAAAAGGTTAACATTAATAGGGGTGCCCAAACTTTAACATATGACTGTACATACTACATACATACTACATATATACTACATTCATACAGCATACATACATACATACTACATACTACATATATACCACATTCATACAACATACATACATACATACATACTACATACAATACATTTATACAATACATACATATATATAGACATACAGTACATATAACATAGAGTACATACTCACCATCACTTGTCACTTTGATCCCCGAAGCCAGTGTCATCTCACTGTAAAAAATATTAAAATAACAAACAAGCAATATACTCCCTGATCCGCAGAAATCCACGAGTGTCCCAAGACGATCTCCTGCAGTGCATCACTGAAAGGTTACTATAGTTCACTGGTCTCACTTTATGGCAAAAGCTGCGTGGGAACTTTCTCACACAGCAATGCCAAAAGTGAGACTAGGGACTATTTTTTTACAGTGGTGGATGAATACAGTGCGGAAGAATACCTACCTCCCGTTATTGTATTCCTGGGGCCTCTAGAGAGCGGTGGCATCAGCTGATGCTGCTGTTCTCCATGGGAGATTGTCGTGGGACACTCGTGGATTTCTGCGGATCAGGGAGTATATCGGTTGTTTGTTATTTTAATATTTTTTAAAGATGACACTGGCTTCGGGGATCAAAGTGACAAATGATGGTGAGTATGTACTCTATGTTACAGTGGGGAAAAAAAGTATTTAGTCAGTCAGCAATAGTGCAAGTTCCACCACTTAAAAAGATGAGAGGCGTCTGTAATTTACATCATAGGTAGACCTCAACTATGGGAGACAAACTGAGAAAAAAAAATCCAGAAAATCACATTGTCTGTTTTTTTTTTCATTTTATTTGCATATTATGGTGGAAAATAAGTATTTGGTCAGAAACAAAATTTCATCTCAATACTTTGTGATATATCCTTTGTTGGCAATGACAGAGGTCAAATGTTTTCTGTAAGTCTTCACAAGGTTGCCACACACTGTTGTTGGTATGTTGGCCCATTCCTCCATGCAGATCTCCTCTAGAGCAGTGATGTTTTTGGCTTTTCGCTTGGCAACACGGACTTTCAACTCCCTCCAAAGGTTTTCTATAGGGTTGAGATCTGGAGACTGGCTAGGCCACTCCAGGACCTTGAAATGCTTCTTACGAAGCCACTCCTTCGTTGCCCTGGCGGTGTGCTTTGGATCATTGTCATGTTGAAAGACCCAGCCACGCTTCATCTTCAATGCCCTTGCTGATGGAAGGAGGTTTGCACTCAAAATCTCACGATACATGGCCCCATTCATTCTTTCATGTACCCGGATCAGTCGTCCTGGCCCCTTTGCAGAGAAACAGCCCCAAAGCATGATGTTTCCACCACCATGCTTTACAGTAGGTATGGTGTTTGATGGATGCAACTCAGTATTCTTTTTCCTCCAAACACGACAAGTTGTGTTTCTACCAAACAGTTCCAGTTTGGTTTCATCAGACCATAGGACATTCTCCCAAAACTCCTCTGGATCATCCAAATGCTCTCTAGCAAACTTCAGACGGGCCCGGACATGTACAGGCTTAAGCAGTGGGACGCGTCTGGCACTGCAGGATCTGAGTCCATGGTGGCGTAGTGTGTTACTTATGGTAGGCCTTGTTACATTGGTCCCAGCTCTCTGCAGTTCATTCACTAGGTCCCCCCCGCGTGGTTATGGGATTTTTGCTCACCGTTCTTGTGATCATTCTGACCCCACGGGGTGGGATTTTGCGTGGAGCACCAGATCGAGGGAGATTATCAGTGGTCTTGTATGTCTTCCATTTTCTAATTATTGCTCCCACAGTTGATTTCTTCACTCCAAGCTGGTTGGCTATTGCAGATTCAGTCTTCCCAGCCTGGTGCAGGGCTACAATTTTGTTTCTGGTGTCCTTTGACAGCTCTTTGGTCTTCACCATAGTGGAGTTTGGAATCAGACTGTTTGAGGGTGTGCACAGGTGTCTTTTTATACTGATAACAAGTTTAAACAGGTGCCATTACTACAGGTAATGAGTGGAGGAAAGAGGAGACTCTTAAAGAAGAAGTTACAGGTCTGTGAGAGCCAGAAATCTTGATTGCTTGTTTCTGACCAAATACTTATTTTCCACCATAATATGCAAATAAAATGAAAAAAAAACAGACAATGTGATTTTCTGGATTTTTTTTTCTCAGTTTGTCTCCCATAGTTGAGGTCTACCTATGATGTAAATTACAGACACCTCTCATCTTTTTAAGTGGTGGAACTTGCACTATTGCTGACTGACTAAATACTTTTTTTCCCCACTGTATATGTACTGTATGCCTATATGTATGCATTGTATGAATGTATGAATGTATTGTATGTAGTATGTAGTATGTATTTAGTATGTATGTTGTATGTCTATAGCATGTTTTATGTATGTTGTATGTATGTAGTATATACTATGTATGTATGTTGCATGAATGTAGTATATATGTAGTATGTATGTAGCATGTAGTATGTATGTATGTATGTTGTATGAATGTAGTATATATGAAGTATGTATGTAGTATGTATGTATGTTGTATGAATGTAGTATACAGTATATGAAGTATGTATGTAGTGTGTAGTATGTACAGTATGTATGTTGCATGAATGTAGTATATATGTAGTATGTATGTAGTATGTACAGTGGGGCAAAAAAGTATTTAGTCAGTCAGCAATAGTGCAAGTTCCACCACTTAAAAAGATGAGAGGCGTCTGTAATTTACATTATAGGTAGACCTCAACTATGGGAGACAAACTGAGAAAAAAAAATCCAGAAAATCACATTGTCTGTTTTTTTTTTCATTTTATTTGCATATTATGGTGGAAAATAAGTATTTGGTCAGAAACAAGCAATCAAGATTTCTGGATCTCACAGACCTGTAACTTCTTCTTTAAGAGTCTCCTCTTTCCTCCACTCATTACCTGTAGTAATGGCACCTGTTTAAACTTGTTATCAGTATAAAAAGACACCTGTGCACACCCTCAAACAGTCTGACTCCAAACTCCACTATGGTGAAGACCAAAGAGCTGTCAAAGGACACCAGAAACAAAATTGTAGCCCTGCACCAGGCTGGGAAGACTGAATCTGCAATAGCCAACCAGCTTGGAGTGAAGAAATCAACTGTGGGAGCAATAATTAGAAAATGGAAGACATACAAGACCACTGATAATCTCCCTCGATCTGGTGCTCCACGCAAAATCCCACCCCGTGGGGTCAGAATGATCACAAGAACGGTGAGCAAAAATCCCAGAACCACGCGGGGGGACCTAGTGAATGAACTGCAGAGAGCTGGGACCAATGTAACAAGGCCTACCATAAGTAACACACTACGCCACCATGGACTCAGATCCTGCAGTGCCAGACGTGTCCCACTGCTTAAGCCTGTACATGTCCGGGCCCGTCTGAAGTTTGCTAGAGAGCATTTGGATGATCCAGAGGAGTTTTGGGAGAATGTCCTATGGTCTGATGAAACCAAACTGGAACTGTTTGGTAGAAACACAACTTGTCGTGTTTGGAGGAAAAAGAATACTGAGTTGCATCCATCAAACACCATACCTACTGTAAAGCATGGTGGTGGAAACATCATGCTTTGGGGCTGTTTCTCTGCAAAGGGGCCAGGACGACTGATCCGGGTACATGAAAGAATGAATGGGGCCATGTATCGTGAGATTTTGAGTGCAAACCTCCTTCCATCAGCAAGGGCATTGAATATGAAACGTGGCTGGGTCTTTCAACATGACAATGATCCAAAGCACACCGCCAGGGCAACGAAGGAGTGGCTTCGTAAGAAGCATTTCAAGGTCCTGGAGTGGCCTAGCCAGTCTCCAGATCTCAACCCTATAGAAAACCTTTGGAGGGAGTTGAAAGTCAGTGTTGCCAAGCGAAAAGCCAAAAACATCACTGCTCTAGAGGAGATCTGCATGGAGGAATGGGCCAACATACCAACAACAGTGTGTGGCAACCTTGTGAAGACTTACAGAAAACGTTTGACCTCTGTCATTGCCAACAAAGGATATATCACAAAGTATTGAGATGAAATTTTGTTTCTGACCAAATACTTATTTTCCACCATAATATGCAATGTGATTTCCTGGATTTTTTTTTCTCAGTTTGTCTCCCATAGTTGAGGTCTACCTATGATGTAAATTACAGACGCCTCTCATCTTTTTAAGTGGTGGAACTTCCACTATTGCTGACTGACTAAATACTTTTTTGCCCCACTGTATGTATGTTGTATGAATGTAGTATATATGAAGTATGTATGTAATATTTATGTATGTTGTATGAATGTAGTATATATGAAGTATGTATGTAGTATGTAGTATGTATGTATGTTGTATGAATATAGTATGTATGTTGTATGTATGTTGTATGAATGTAGTATGTATGTAGTATTTATGTTGTAAGAATGTAGTATATATATAGTATGTATGTTGTTTTTTTTTTGTTTTTTTTTTTACATTCAACACATTAGCCGGATGATGGGACTACTACTGTCCCATCATTGGCTAATGTGTCAATCACTGTCATTGAAGCAGGCATAGCCTGATGGGACTTGTAGTCCCATCGGACGATGCCTGCACTCACACACAACCTCCGACAGGCCCTCACAGACCCCCCGGCAGCCCGCACAGACCCCCAGCAGGCCCGTACAGACCCCCGGCAGGCCCGCACAGACCCCCGGCAGGCCCGTACAGACCCCCGGCAGTCCGCACAGACCCCCGGTAGGCCCACACAGACCCCCGGCAGGCCCGCACTGACCCCCGGCAGCCCGCACAGACCCCCGGAAGGCATCCTTCTTTTCCTCTTTAGGACTTGTTCTCCTGGTGACAAGGGAACTGCAGGTGCATGTTGATTGTAGTTCTTCTCCTGCTTTTGTCTCGCCTGAGCTAAACTCTTTTCTACACACTCTTGTACTCTTCGGTATTGCTGCTGCCGCTCTGTATCCCAGTCAGTATCTGGTGATGTTACCTCTGGTGTCAGGACTCCCATATCCAAATCAATAGGCAGCTTGCCAGGCCTCGCTCTCATTAGGTAGGCTGGAGTGCAGTTGGTGGAATTCACAGAAATGTGATTGTAGAGGTCGACCAGATCTGGCAACTTCTCTGGCCACAGATTCCTCTCTTCAAAAGGCAAGATCTTCAGTAGATCAATCACCACTTGGTTCATCTTTTCACACATGCCTTGGTCAGTAGATGGTACGGTGTTGTCCTGATCTTCTTGCAACCGTACAAGTTAGAGAACTCCTGGAACACTTCTGCCTCAAAGGCTGGACCTTGATCTGTAAGCACTCGCTCGGGATATCCGTGGGGTCGACAAAAGTGCTGTTGGAATGCTCTGACTGCTGTCCTGGCTGTTTGATCCTTGACAGGCACAACTACCAAGAATCTCGAGTAGTGGTCAACGATGGTAAGAACATAAATGTAGCCTGAACGGCTTGGGACCAGCTTCACATGGTCCAGGGCGACCAACTCAAGTGGTTGCTTGGTTATTATTGGCTGCAAAGGAGCTTGCTGGCTGTTACGGTCCTTTCTGCGCAGATTGCATTGTCCACACTCCCGGCACCAATTTTCAATGGCCTTCCTCATACCAGCCCAGTAGAATCTTTCCTGGAGCAAGGCCTCCAACTTCTTCCATCCGAAGTGTCCAGCTCCATTGTGATAGGCTTCTAAGACCATTGATGCCTCCCTCTTTGGGACTACCACCTGCCAGACCAGCTCATGAGTGCGGGCATTGATACTCCTCCGACACAGCTTTCCTTCATAGATGAACAGCCTGTCTCTTTCCTTCCACAACTGCTGGGTTTCTTCAGGAGCATCTGGATCTGGGCATGAGTCAGCTTGTGACAGTAGCTCCTTTACCAGGCGGACTGCGGGGTCACTATCCTGCGATTCTGCCCAGTCATGATTAGGCAATGGATTTAGGGTGGCCTCTTTCATGATAGACCGTCTGTTTCTCACTCCTTGGGCACTTTGGGCCGCAATTGGCCGGTGGAAGGCAGGTAACTCTATTTCTTCGAGTGCTTCAGGGTCTTCTCCTGCATCTGGCAGATTGGGCATTCTGGACAGCGCATCAGCATTGGCATTCTTGTGCCCTGCTCGGTACTTGATGGTGAATTCATAGTTAGACAGCCGGGCCATCCATCGCTGCTCCAGTGCACCTAGTTTTGCAGCTCCAAGTGAGTCAACAGGTTGTTGTCCATGAAGATGGCAAACTTGGCTGAAGCTAGGTAATGCTTGAATCGTTCAGTCACAGCCCAGACTATGGCAAGGAACTCCAGTTTGAAGGAACTGTAGTTGTGAGGGTTCCTTTCAGTGGGACGAAGCTTCCTGCTGGCGTAGGAGATCACTCTTTCTTTGCCCTTCTGTACCTGTGACAGTACTGCTCCCAGTCCCAAGTTGCTGGCATCAGTATACAACACAAATGGTTGGTCACAATCTGGGTAGGCCAGAACTTCATCTCCTGTGAGAGCCATCTTCAGTCGAGTGAAGGACCTCTCCAGTTCCTCATTCCATTCAAATGTAGGACTCTTCCTCCTGGCTTTCTTGGGCTGGCCCACCAGAAGATTTTACATAGGGGTGGCTATCTCAGTGAAGCCTTTGATGAACCTTTGGTAGTAGCCTACCAACCCAAGGAATTGACGTACCTCATGGAGGTTGCTGGGCTTCTGCCAGTCTCGTATGACAGTGACTTTGACAGGATCTGGTGCCACACCTTCTGCACTCACTACATGACCGAGGTACTGTACCTTGGGCTTCAGGAGGTGGCATTTGGATGGCTTCACTTTCAGGTCAAAGTGGGACAAGGCTTCAAACACCTCAGCCAGGTGCTTCAGATGGTCTTCATAAGTCTTGGAGAAAACAATGACATCATCAAGGCATAACAGAACTGTCTCGAAGTTCTTGTGTCCAAGACAGCACTCCATTAACCACTGAAATGTCCCAGGGGCCGTGCAGAGCCCGAATGGCATGTAGTTGAACTCGCAGAGATCCATTGGTGTAGTAAACGCTGTTTTCTCCTTGTCTGTCTCAGCCACGGGAACCTGCCAGTACCCACTAGTGATATCTAAGGTGGAAAAATAACAGTTTCAAGTGCGGCTAATGACTCCTCAATTCTGGGTAATGGGTAGGCATCCTTATGTGTAATGCTGTTAATTTTTCTGCAATCAACACACATTCTCATGGTAACATCTTTCTTTTTCACAAAGACTATTGGAGCTGCCCAGGGGCTACAACTGTCACAGATCACCCCAGCCTCCTTCATTTCCCGCAACATACTTTTGGCACATTGATATTGTGTTAGGGGTATAGGCCGGTACCTTTCTTTAAAGGGTGGATGATCTCCAGTGGGGATATGGTGTTGAACCCCTTTTGCCTTCCCAAAGTCTAGGGGGTGTTTACTGAATACCTGCTCATACTCCTGAGTCACTCGGTAAACACGACTCTTTTGGTATGAAGGGGTGGAGTCAGTTCAAACCTGCAGCTGCAGACACCACTCCTCCAGCTGCTTTACAGAGCCATTGTCCTCCACCTGGTCGGATGAGACCAAGGGCTCTGCTGCCCGTATTACATTGTTACTGACAGTAAGCAGCTTAGCAACTGTGGCATACCAAGGTATTGTGGCCTCCTCTTCCCCACAGTTCAAGAGGCGTACAGGTACTCTCCCTTTGCGGACATCGACTACCCCTCTAGCTGTCAGGACAGTTGACCGGCTATCAGAGTACACTGGCTCTACCAAGGCGTGGTAATCTTTTCCTCTGAGGCCTATGGCTGCCCGACACCAAATTAACATTTCACATCTGGGGGGTATCGCAATGGGAAAAGAATCACTCACTCTGACGCTGCCAATTTCTCCGTCAGACAGTTCTACCTGCTGTCTTTGCATCAGGGCCTTGATCTCCTTTTGCAGGACTCGTTGTTCACTGGAACCAGCAGTCTCAGCTACCTGTTGCAACAAAACAATAACCTCGGCAAGACAATTTTCAATCACATTAGTACCTATGGTCATCATTGGGTTACATTCTCGTCGATCAATATCTACAACTATCAGACCTTGAGATTTTAACTCTACTCACCCCATTTTAATGGTAATCTCTTTACATCCCACTGACCATTGCTGGAAACTACTGTGAGTTCATCACTTGGGCCGCGAGTAAGTTCAGAGTCAGCCCAATACCGCTTGTAAAGGATATATGGCATAGTTGTCACCTGAGAGCCAGTGTCCAACAAAGCGCTCATGGGGATGCCATCAATCACCACTGGGAGGACCGGTCGCCCTCCAACATACTTGGCTTGCCAGTTCTTTAGGCCTTGTGGTCCTACTCCTGGGGGTTGGCCCTCTGCCCCAGGGTGGCAGAATCTTGCGATGTGGCCTGCCCTGCTGCAGCGGCGACAGATGGGACAGATTCTGTAATGCTGTAGATAAGCCCTCGATGTAACCTGAAAGTTAAGAAAAACTAGTTATATTATACTCACCAAGGGGGAGGTCCGGTCCTGTCCGGGTCCAATGGGTGTCGCAGTCCGGGTTCAGCGACTCCCATCTTCTAGTGATGATGTCCTTTTCTTTGCTCCCCATCGCAGCTCTGGCGCAGGTGTACTGCTCTGCCCAGTTGAGGGCTGTGCAGAGTACTGCCGTGTGCAGGCGACGGACCTCTCTGACCTTTCCCGGCGCTTGCACACTGCAGTACTCTGCTCTGCCCTCAACAGGGCAGTACGCCTGTGCCGGAGCCGCGACGGGAAGAAAAGAAGAGTTACAGGTTACATCAAGTTACATCGGGGGCTTATTTACAGTATTACAGAATGCTGTAGATAAGCCCCTGATGGCGGTGACCACATCTTTTATGCGAAAAAATAGGTAACAGATTCCCTTTAAAGAGGTTGTCTTCTACAATGTGTAGTGGGCAGATCAATATAAACCTTGGAAATAAGGCTTTCTTCAAACACCTGGTGTTTCAAAAATGTGCCTGTGATCGGCACTATTGTGGTCTGCCAGGGCCGGACTGGTCATCTGGCAATTCTGGCAAATGCCAGAAGGGCCTGTCTGGTCATGTGCTGCCTTGTCTGCTACATTGTTAACAGAATCTGTGTTCTTAAGACACCCATACAGTTAAAGAGTTGTGACAGAGCACAAAGTCGCTGACTCCATCACTTACCCCAGCAGGCCGCAGGTATCATTAGAAACATTGCTTTTGTAGTAAATCTTCCTTTCCTCCATCCAGGGTAATATTAGTACTATATCCCATCTGGTTGTTGGATGGGAACAACATGGGCCTGTGTTATTTCAAATGCCAGGGCTGAATTTCAGCCCCAGTCCGTACCTGCTGTCTACTCATCCCCATAACGTGAACCCTGACTGCAGCTACCTCTGATGTCCGGTGATGTCACGTCAATGTCCGGAATTGGAAGCCGATTTGGCATCACCAAGGCGGGATCCAGTCTCCCTAGGTGACTGGGCAGTGAACGGAGCTTCCTCTGCCCCCTCTTTGTGCAGAGCTTCCTCCACTGCCTCGACGCACAGAGCTGCTTTGTAAAGCACTAGCAGCACTGCTCTCGGGTGGGATGGAGAACATGATGGACTGCACCAGTGTCTCTTGGTACTCCCGCATTTTGCGCTCCCGGTTCAACGGTGTTATGAGGCTTTGTAAGTTGTCCCGGTAGCGAGGATCTAGGAGGGTGTACACCCAAAAATCAGCCGTGTTGAGAATGTGGGCGATGCGGAGGTCATTTCTCAGGCACTGCAGCATGAAATCAACCATGTGCTGCAGACTCCCAACTGCCCAAGAAACGCTGTCCCCTGCTTGAGGTGTCATCTCTGCCTGCTCTGCATCTCCCCACCCTCGCTGTACATACTGACTAGAGCATTGTGTACCTTCCTCCTCTGGAGAGATGTCTTCCTCTTCCATTGACTCCTCCTCATCCTCCACACAAAGTGTCCCCTGCCTAGGCCTTTGTGAGGAAACACGTAACGCAGACTGTCCAGAAGCAGGTGGCATTTGTGACTCCTCATCCTCCACCTCTTCCAAAACCTCCTCCCTTAGTGCTTGCAGTGTTTTTTGAAGCAGGCAGATAAGGGGGATAGTCATGCTGACTAGTGCATCATCTGCACTCGCCATCCGCGTGGAATCATCGAAGGCACACAAAACGAGGCAGATATCCTTCATAGGGGCCCACTCAGTGGTGCTGAAGTGTGACGGACACACAGTGCGACTTGTTTGTGCCTGATGCAGCTGGTACTCCATTACTGCTGCCTGCTGCTCACACAACCTCTCCAACATATGTAACGTTGAATTCCAACTGGTGGGTAGGTCACATATGATGCGATGTTCCGGAAGGCGTAATCGGCGCTGCAGAGCTGCAATGCGTGATCTTGCCGTGCTAGAATGCCGCAAGTGAGCACACTCTATGCGGACCTTGTGCAGCAGTGCATCAAGATCCGGATAGTCCCTCAGTAAGCTCTGCACGACCAAGATCAGCACATGTGCCAGACATGGGATGTGAGTGAGGTTGCCTAGGCCCAGAGCTGCCACCAGATTTTGGCCATGGTCACACACTACCAAGCCTGGCTGGAGATTCGCTGGCAGAAACCACACGTCGCTCTGGGACTCCACCACGCCATGCCAGCCCTTCTTGCAGACCACCTAGCTGCCACTCGTCCCCTCTGGCTGGGCTGCACAGGACTCATGTTCAGCTCCTTCATTCACCCAGGCTTCCTTGTGAATGACTAACACACAATCAATATCACCAACAGTGACTGAACCCACCTGGCTCCCTTTTATAGAGCCTAACACCTGATTTGTAATTGCGTGCACATTAACCCTAAAACTAAGGTGCGATACCACTCACCACCACCGGGCAACTTAGAATGAATGACACCATGTGCAATAATTCTAATGGCCACTGTGGGCAATCAACCCACTTTGGCACCAAGCCAAAGGAAAAAAAGTTCAATTTGTGCATTTAAACTGTCAGATCCACGCTGGATCATGACACCCGCCACAAATGTCTACACCATCACAGACGGCTCCAGTCAGCATGAGGCAACGTTTCCGTCAGATGGTGACAGACTACATGCCTTGCCCTGTCAGTGTACTCCCAGATGGCTCTTCCCCCTTCAAGTTTTGGGTCTCTAAGCTGGGTACATGGCCAGAGCTTTGCCAGTATGCATTGGAGGTGCTGGCTTGCCCTGCTGCCAGTGTATTATCGGAACGCGTCTTTAGTGCCGCAGGTGGTGTACCAACAGACCGCCGCACGCGACTATCCTCCGATAACGTTGACCGGCTTACTTTTCTGAAAACGAACAAGACCTGGATCTCGCCAGAATTTGTCAGTCCTCTTCCAGAATAAATAATTGGGTGGCAACAGTATCCAGGTCTCCTGTTGTGTTCATGTTTCTACCACCTGAACTGTAACCCCTGGGCTTCAACACAGCCAGTTGTTGCTCAGAAGTGCCGTCTGCACAGAGAAAACACTAACTCCTGTGTTAGTGGGGTTCAGTAACACCAGCTGCTCCCCTCCTGTGTGGACGGCAAAGTCTCCTGATGCCTCCACATTCAAACTCCTACTGATTTTTAACCGTGCTCCACTTAGGCCTCTGGCTCCACTGTCTCTAGTATTTCTCCAGGCCTCCAACCCCGCCGGTTGCTGCTCAGAGGTGGCGTCTGAACAATCCACACTTGCTCCTGTGTTACTGGGGCTCAGTCACGTCAGTTGATCCCCTGATGTGTGTCCGGCAATGTCTCCTGCTCTGTCCACATTCCCATTACTAGTAGTGGGAATGTGGACAGAGCAGGAGACATTGCCGGACACACATCAGGGGTTCAACTGACGTGACTGAGCCCCAGTAACACAGGAACAAGTGTGGATTGTGCAGACGCCACTTCTGAGCAGCAACTGGTGGGGTTGGAGGCCAGGTCAAATACTAGAGACAGTGGAGCCAGAGGTCTAAACGGAGCACGGTTACAATCAGTAGTAGTCTACAACCTATATAAAACTTGCTGCAATTAGGCCCCAGCCTGCTGCATGATTGATCCTGGGCTTCAACACAGCCAGTTGTCACTTGGAAGTGCTGTCCACACAGAGAAAAACACTAGCTCCTGTGTTAGTGGGGTTCAGTAACGTCAGCTGCTCCCTTGCTGTGTGGACGGCAAAGTCTCCTGCTGCCTCCACATTGACACTACATCCGATTTTCTACTTGCTCCAAGTAGGCCTCAGCCTACCGCATGATTGATCCTGGGCTTCAACACAGCCAGTTGTCGCTCGGAAGTGCTGTCCGCACAGAGAAAAACACCAGCTCTTGTGTTAGTGGGGTTCAGTAACGTCAGCTGCTCCCCTGCTGTGTGGACGGCAAAGTCTCCTGCTGCCTCCACATTGACACTACATCCGATTTTCTACTTGCTGCAATTAGGCCTCAGCCTGCCGCCTGATTGATGCTGGGCTTCAACACAGCCAGTTGTCGCTCGGAAGTGCTGTCCGCACAGAGAAAAGCACCAGCTCCTGTGTTAGTGGGGTTCAGTAACGTCAGCTTCTCCCTTGCTGTGTGAACTGCAAAGTCTCCTGCTGCCTCCACATTCAAACTACTACTGATTTTTAACCGCGCTCCACTTAGGCCTCTGGCTCCACTGTCTCTAGTATTTCCCCTGGCCTCCAACCCCGCCAGTTGCTGCTCAGAAGTGGCGTCTGCACAATCCACACTTGTTCCTGTGTTACTGGGGCTCAGTCACGTCAGTTGATCCCCTGATGTGTGTACGGCAATGTCTCCTGCTCTGTCCACATTCCCATTACTAGTAGTGGGAATGTGGAGAGAGCAGGAGACATTGCCGGACACACATCAGTGAATCAACTGACGTGACTGAGCCCCAGTAACACAGGAACAAGTGTGGATTGTGGAGACGCCACTTCTGAGCAGCAACTGGCGGGGTTGGAGGCCACGGGAAATACTAGGGACTGTGGAGCCAGAGGCCTAAGTGGAGCACAGTTACAATCAGTAGTAGTCTACAACCTATATATAACTTGCTGCAATTAAGCCCCAGCCTGCTGCATGATTGAACCTGGGCTTCAACACAGCTAGTTGTCACTTGGAAGTGCTGGCCGCACAGAGAAAAACACTAGCTCCTGTGTTAGTGGGGTTCAGTAACGTCAGCTGCTCCCCTGCTGTGTGGACGGCAAATTCTCCTGCTCCCTCCACATTCACACTACATCTGATTTTCTACTTGTTCCAAGTAGGCCTCAGCCTGCTGCATGATTGATCCTGGGCTTCAACACAGACAGTTGTTGCTCGGAAGTGCCGTCTGCACAAAGAGAAACACATGCTCCAGTGTTAGTGGGGTTCAGTAATGCCAGCTGCTCCTCTGCTGTGTGGGCGGCAATATCTCCTGCTGCCTCCACATTCAAACTACATCACCTATAAAACTTGCTGCAAATAGGCCTCAGCCTGCTCCATGACTGATCCTGGGCTTCAACACAGCCAGTTGTTGCTTGGAAGTGCCGTCTGCACAGAGAGAAACACATGCTCCAGTGTTAGTGGGGTTCAGTAATGCCAGCTGCTCCCCTGCTGTGTGGATGGCAATATCTCCTGCTGCCTCCACATTCACACTACTACTGATTTCAAACTTACTCCAATTAGGCCTCTGGCTCCACTGTCTCCAGTATTTCCCCTGGCCTCCAACCCTGCCAGTTGCTGCTCAGAAGTGGTGTCTGCACAATCAGCACTTGTTCCTGTGTTACTGGGGTTCAGTGACGTCAGCTGAACCCCTGATGTGTGTCCGGCAATGTCTCCTGCTCTGTCCACATTCCCACTACTATTAGTGGGAATGTGGACAGAGCAGGAGACATTGCTGGGAACACATCAGGGGAACAGCTGACGTTACTGAACCCCAGTAACACAGGAACAAGAGTTGATTGTGCAGACGCCACTTCTGAGCAGCAACTGGCGAGGTTGGAGGCCAGGGGAAATACTAGAGGCAGAGTGGAGCCAGAGGTCTAGTTGGAGCACGTTTGAAATCAGTAGTAGTCTACAACAGATATTAAACTTGATGAAATTAGGCCTCAGACTACACCCTGATTGACCCTGGGCTCCAACATTGCCAGTTGCTGCTCAGAAGTGTCTTTGGCACGGGTACTTCCTCCTGCCCAGCCTGGGTCCAGCACACCTGCTGTTTCCGGGTAGTGTCAACGTCACTTTGCCACCAATACGTTGTCCTGTTGTGTTGCGGTCGGGTTAGCCAAGCCTATGGTGCCTGCAGTTTAGGTGCTTCCTATGTGGACTGCGGGTTCTGGTAACAAAGACTGGTTCCGTAGTGCCTATAGGACAAGCACCCCCTGTAAGGACTGTGGGTTTCGGTAACTGCGGCCGGCTCGCAGCCTTGCAACTTTGTTTTTCATGTGTACTTTCTGCTACCCATCCGAGTTCCAGCACCGTCAGCTGGTTCTCGGCAGTGCCTTTGGCTTAGGTGCCTCCTTCTCGGTATCTGAGTTCCAGCAACGTCTGCTGGTCCTTGGTAGTGCTTTGTAGCACAAGTACCTCCTGCTTAGTAACCGTGATCCAGCAACGTCAGCTGGTCCACGGTTGTGCCATTGGTTCTTGTTCCTTCTGCTGCCCCTCCTGGTTCCAGCACCGTCAGCTGGTCCTCGCTAGTTCCATTTGCTCTTGCAGCTTCTGCTACCCATCCGGGTTCCAGCATCATCAGCTGCTTCTCGGCAGTGCCTTTGGCCTAGGTGCCTCCTTCTCGGTATCCGAGTTCCAGCAACGTCTGCTGGTACTCGGTAGTGCTTTCTAGCACAGGTACTTCCTGCTTAGTAACCGTGTTCCAGCACCGTTAGCTGGTCCACGGTTGTGCCATTGGCTCTTGTTCCTTCTGCTGCCCCTCCGGGTTCCAGCACCGTCAGCTGGTCCTCACTAGTTCCATTTGCTCTTGTTCCTTCTGCTGCCCTTCTGGGTTCCAGCACCGTCAGCTGGTTCTCGGCAGTGCCTTTGGCCTAGGTGCCTCCTTCTCAGTATCTGAGTTCCAGCAACGTCTGCTGGTCCTTGGTAGTGCTTTATAGCACAGGTACCTCCTGCTTAGTAACCATGTTCCAGTACCGTCAGCTGGTTCTCGGTAGTTCCATTAACTCTTGTAGCTTCTGCTACCCATCCGGGTTCCAGCACCGTCAGCTGGTTCTTGGCAGTGTCTTTGGCATGGGTACTCCCTCCTGCCCACCCTGGGTGCAGCACGCCTGCTGTTTCCCGGGTAGTGTCAATGTCACTTTGCCACCAATACGTTGTCCTGTCGTGTTGCGGTTGGGTTAGCCAAGCCTATGGTGCCTGCAGTTTATGTGCTTCCTATGTGGGCTGCGGGTTCTGGTAATAAAGACTGGTTCCGTAGTGCAAATAGGACAAGCACCCCCTGTAGGATTGTGGGTTTTGGTAACTGCGGCCGGCTCGCGGCCTTGCAACTTTGATTTTCATGGGTACCTTCTGCTACCCATCCGGGTTCCAGCACCGTCAGCTGGTTCTCGGCAGTGCCTTTGGCCTAGGTGCCTCCTTCTCGGTATCCGAGTTCCAGCAACGTCTGCATGTCCTTGGTAGTGCTTTGTAGCACAGGTACCTCCTGCTTAGTAACCGGGTTCCAGCACCGTCAGCTGGTCCATGGTTGTGCCATTGGCTCTAGTTCCTTCTGCTGCCCCTCCTGGTTCCAGCACCGTCAGCTGGTCCTCGCTAGTTCCATTTCATCTTGTTCCTTCTGCTAACCATCTGGGTTCCAGCACTGTCAGCAGGTCCTCGCTAGTTCCATTTGCTCTTGCAGCTTCTGCTACCCATCCGGGTTCCAGCACCGTCAGCTGATTCTCGGCAGTGCCTTTGGCCTAGGTGCCTCCTTCTCGGTATCCGAGTTCCAGCAACGTCTGCTGGTCCTTGGTAGTGCTTTCTAGCACAGGTACCTCCTGCTTAGTAACCGTGTTCCAGCACCGTCAGCTGGTCCACGGTTGTGCCATTGGCTCTTGTTCCTTCTGCTAACCATCCGGGTTCCAGTACCGTCAGCTGGTTCTCAGCAGTTCCTCAGCCTTCTTGTACCTTCTGCTACTTTTCCAAGTTCGAGCTTGTGGAAATGGTTTTTGGATCTCACTCTGGATCTCCCTGACGATGACCCTGAAGACCACACCGAAGAAGACCAAAAAGATGACCCTGAAGAAGATGACCAAGAGGACAAAGAACATGAAGACAACCACCAAGATGCAGAACAACAAGAGGCAGAAGACCAAGAAGCAGAAAAACCAAAAGCAGAAGAACATTAAGCATAAGACTAAAAATTAGAGCAAAAGATATTATCCAAATTGTAAGGAGAAGAAGACTAAGCAGTGTATGGGGGTGAGTCCGTTCCTCCTCGTGGTGCCCCTGGAAAAGGCCAAACTGAACATGGACAAATCCTGTTGTAAATCTTTTGTGACAGGCAGAACGGAAGGTGTAATCTTCAAACTTTTATAGATAACAACTACAGGAATGACTGTCACAAATAAGAATATGATGAAGAAGAAGAATAGGAAGAAGATGAAGAAGTAGAATATGAAGAAGAATAATAGTTGAATAAGAAGAATATGAAGAATGTAAAAAAAAGAATAATAGGAAGAAGGTGAAGAAGAAGAAGAAGATGAATAAGGTGAAGAAGAAGTTGATGAAAAAGATGCTGCTGCTGAGAATCATGAAGGAGAAAGTGTGGGAGAAGAAAAAAAGAAGGTGAAGAGCTTGGAAGTAGTGAAACATACATATCTGTCAAAATCTTTGTAACTCCGAACATCTTAAAAAAAAAAATTATTCCTGCTATTCCATTTGATTGGGCTAAACCTCTATGCCTTTAATGTCTCCTCCACCTCCCCCAATACATTCTACATTATTCTTAGTTGTTTTTCTTCATGTAGAATTAACCTACAAGGAAAGAAAGGGTTTTTTTTAATTCCGATATTTCGGTCCCATTGACTTGAATGGGACTTCCGGGATCGGAATCGGCGATACCCGATACTTTTTGGATATCGGCCGATCCAGTCCGATCCGATATTTCTCAATATCGGATGGTATCGCTCAACACTAGTCCTGAACCTCCGAACTTGTCCCGATTTAGTGTGTGTATATTTGTATAATTGTGCATATATTATTGGTTCGTAATTATATGTTTAAAATCTGCTATCTATATGATTAGGGAAAGCATAGTGTACACAGTTGGCCACTAGATGGGGGTAATATAGGTGTGCTTAGTGTAGGATAGAGTGTATTCATGTAAATGGTTAACCTTAGGAGGGGTCAGCTGGGTGTAAGGCAGGAATAGTTCCTGGGTACATTCAGTCAGGGCTAGGTAGCCTGAAGTGCTCAGGTGGGCTAAATGCCTGAGCTACTCAGCTCCCCTCAACATTTAAGGAGGAAATCAGCCATCCAGAGTCAGTGGGATAGCATAGCCTAAGATATAGCAGCGACAGCATCTACAGGAACTTGGGATACAGGAGACATCACCGCAGCACAGCAGGAAAGGTCACTCACCATGTGGCAGGTCATTGCTTGGGCTGATGCCCTCAGAACCGGGGCGAACCGGCTGAGGGAACAGCTGTATGCAGTGAGGCTGGCCAGGGAGGTGGCTGAGGAGCCGTTGGAAATGGTCCGACCCAGGAATGTGCAGTGTGACAGGAAGAGGAGTGCAGCGAAAGCTGAAGTAACGTGTAACATACAAGCTGTCAAAAATGTTGTAACAAATATGGATGTGCTGCGAAGTCATGAAAGTAAAGTTTTACGTTTTGAGTTGCACCTGGACTGTGTTTCTGTTTATTCAGAAGCGGCCGGAGGTGACCATAAACAATGGAGAACAGACCCTGATGACGCAGGGAACGGAGAGGCAAGTAAGCTGACAATGGAGCATGATTTTTAAGGAATTGGAAGGCCAGGGCACACAAGACCCAATGACCTCAGCCACGACTATGGCCCTGGCTGATCTCTACACAGTAATCATTCAGTTTTATGCAGCTTGGAGTTGGAAAATCTGCATAAAAATGATAATATGGTCAATATATTCACTTGACCAATAATTCTGCACAGTAGATAAAAAACGCAAGCGTTTCTAAGCCTCAGGAGATCATGACCTTCTCACTACTTCATAGGATGTCCTTCCTTGGACCATGCATATCGGATGAACTCTGCAAAACCCACTCCTCTGGTCCTGTCTTCAAGCCATCACAGTTTGGCCCACGTTAAAGTCAACTAGAACCTTGTGCTTGCCCATTTTTCCTGCTACCAACTTTTCAACTTGAAAAACTAGTTGTTCACTTGCTGTCTATAATATCAAAAACCACCAACACCTTGACTTGTGCCATCGTAACAAATGGCTTTAATCTCACCTGGTTTTAATATTATGGCTGATCAGTGTATACGCACAGTGCAGGATGCGGCAATGCAGAAAACTATTTCCTATCATCCTAATATAGCATCACCAAATGGCGTCAATGTGTGAGCACATTTATACCATTAGAACATAGGAAAAGTGAAGTGAAGATGTTTCATGAAATGTTTCATTGCGATTTCACTTGGTAATTTTGCAATTTACATAAACTCACACATATTGGAGGATTAATGAAAAACTGAGAAAACATCAGGCTGGTTATTAAAATAAAAAAGAACAGACATCAAACTAAGCTGTACTGAACATATGCATTTAATGACGAGCACCAGCGACACTATGATAGGCTTAAAAAACAAAGAAACAAAAGTTTTCTGGATAAACAGCACATGATGAAACATTGCTAATAGTCAAGAACATTTTATCCTGCTTCAGATGCATCAAGATGAAACGCATACATTAATTCCCCTTAGAGGCCTAAGAAAACAGCGAGGAACATCAATAGTGAGATTTATGAAGCCGCAATTTGGCTGGAATGTGAAAACCATGTTTATAAAAAGTAATTTCAGTAGTTTGACACAGAAAAATGTGAAACACTAGTAAAAATATCACTGAGTAGTACAAACAATTTAAGATTTCATTGCACCTGAGAAGGCAAATGACTCCGATAGAATCGTTGGCAATATTTGATTAATGCATACCAACCATGCTTACACTTTCCCTCAATGAAAGCGAATCTGTTAGATACCTTCAAGCCCCTAAAACACTGCCATTTTAATAAATCAGTTTCAAAACAAATTTTCACTTCTGACCTAACATACCCTTTAACCCCTTAAACCCCAAGGGTGGTTTGCACGTTCATGACCGGGCCAATTTTTACAATTCTGACCAGTGTCCCTTTATGAGGTAATAACTCAGAAACGCTTCCATGGATCCCGGTGATTCTGACTTTGTTTTCTCGTGACATATTGTACTTCATGTTAGTGGTAAAATTTAATTCATATAACTTGCGTTTATTTGTGAAAAAAATGGAAATTTGGCGAAAATTTTGAAAATTTCGCAATTTTCCAACTTTTAATTTTTATGCCCTTAAATCACAGAGATACAGCACACAAAAAACTTGATAAGTAACATTTCCCACATGTTTACTTTACATCAGCACAATTTTGGAACCAAAATTTTTTTTTGTTAGGAAGTTATAAGGATTAAAAAATTGACCAGCGATTTCTCATTTTTGCAACACCATTTTATTTTTACGGACCACATCACATTTGAAGCCACTTTGAGGGGTCTATATGATAGAAAATACCCAAAAGTGACACCATTCTAAAAACTGCACCCCTTAAGGTGCTCAAAACCACATTCAAGACGTTTATTAATCCTTTAGGTGCGTCACATGAATTTTTTGAATATTTAAAAAAAAAATGAACATTTAACTTTTTTTCACAAAAAAAATACTTCAGGTTCAATTTTTTTTATTTTACCAAGGGTAACAGGAGAAATTGGACTACTAAAGTTATTGTGCAATTTGTCCTGAGTACGCTGATACCTGATATGTGGTGGGGAACCACTGTTTCGGCGCATGGCAGAGCTCAGAAGGGAAGGAGCGCCGTTTGACTTTTTCAATGCAAAATTTGCTGGAATTCAGATCGGACGCCATGTCGCGTTTGGAGAGCCCCTGACATACCTAAACAGTGGAAACCCCCCACAAGTGACCCCATTTTGGAAACTCGACCCCCCAAGGAACTTAACTAGATATGTGGTGAGAACTTTGAACCCACAAGGGCCTCACAGAAGTTTATAACGTACAGCGGTACAATTATAAAATCATATTTTTTCCACAAAAATGATCTTTTCACCCCCAATTTTTATTTTCCCAAGGGTAACAGGACCCTAAAAGTTATTGTGCAATTTGTCCTGAGTACGCTGATACCCCACATGTGGGGTAAACCACTATTTGGGCGCATGGCAGAGCTCGGAAGGGAAGCAGCACCATTTGACGTTTTTAGCTGGAATTGAGATCGGACACCATGTCGCGATTGGAAAACCCCTGATGTACCAAAACAGTGGAAACCCCCCACAAATAACACCATTTTGGAAACTAGACCCCCCAAGGAACTTATCTAGATGTGTGGTGAGAACTTTGAACTCCCAAGGGCTTCACAGAAGTTTATAACATACAGCCGTACAATTCAAAAATCATATTTTTTCCACAAAAATGATCTTTTCACCCTCAATTCTTATTTTTCCAAGAGTGACAATTGTGCAATTTGTCCTGAGTACGCTGATACCCCACATGTGGGGGTAAACCACTATTTAGGCGCATGGCAGAGCTCGGAAGGAAAGCAGCACCATTTGATGTTTTGGGCTGGAATTGAGATCGGACACCATGTCGCGTTTGGAAAGCCCCTGATGTACCAAAACAGTGGAAAACCCCCACAAAAAACACCATTTTGGAAACTAGGCCCCCTAAGGAACTTATCTAGATATGTGGTAAGCACTTTGAACAACCAAGGGCTTCACAGAAGTTTATAATGCCCAGGCATGAAAATAAAAAAAATCATATTTTTTCCACAAACATGATCAATTAGTCCCCAATTTTTTCATTTTCCCAAGGGTAACAGGAGAAGTTGGACCCAAAAAAGTTGTTGTCCAATTTGTCCTGCGTACGCTGATACCTCAGATGTGGGAGAAAACTACTGTATGGGCACACGTTGGGGCTCGGAAGGGAAGTAGTGACATTTTGGAATGCAGACTTTGATGGAATGGTCTGCGGGTGTCATGTTGCATTTGGAGAGCCCCGATATACCTAAACAGTGGGAACCCCCCACAAGTGACCCCATTTTGGAAACTAGACCCCCTAAGGAACTTATCTAGATGTCTGGTAAGCACTTTGAACCCCCAAGGGCTTCAAAGAAGTTTATAATGCCTGGGCATGAAAATAAAAAAATCGTATTTTTTCCACAAACGTGATCAATTAATCCTCAATTTTTTATTTTCCCAAGGGTAACAGGAGAAATTGGACTCCAAAAGTTGTTTTCCAATTTGTCCTAAGAACGCTGATACCTCATATGTGGGAGAAAACTACTGTATGGGCACACGTCGGGGCTCGGAAGGGAAGTAATGACGTTTTGGAATGCAGACTTTGATGGAATGGTCTGCGGGTGTCATATGCATTTGGAGAGCCCCTGATGTACCTAAACTATTGAAACTCCCCACAAGTGACCCCATTTTGGAAACTAGACCCCCCATGGAACTTATCTAGATGTGTGGTGAGCACTTTGAACCCCCAAGTGATTCACAGAAGTTTATAACGCCTGGGCGTGAAAATAAAAAAACTATTTTTTTCCACAAAAATGATATTTTTGCCCCCAATTTTTTATTTTCCTAAGGGTAACAGGAAAAATTGGACCCCAAAAGTTGTTTTGCAATTTGTCCTGAGTAGGCTGATACCCTATATGTGGGGGTAAAACACTGTTTGGGCGCATGGCCGAGATTGGAAGGGAAGGAGCACCATTTGACTATTTCAACGCAGAATTGGCTTGAATTAAGATCCGACGCCATGTTGCATTTGGAGAGCACCTGATGTGCCCAAACAGTGGAAATCCCCAATTCTAACTCCAACCCTAACCCCAACACACCCCTAACCCTAATCTCAGCCCTAACCCTAGCCCTAACCCTAGCCTTAACCCTAGCCCTAGCCCTAACCCTAGCCCTAACCCTAGCCCTAGCCCTAGCCCTAAATGGAAAATGGAAATAAATACATTTTCTTTTAATTTTATTTTTTTTCTCTAACTAAGGGGGTGATAACGGGGGGGTTAATTTACTATTTATAGCTGGTTTTTATGTTTGGCAGCTGTCATAGGCTAAAAGACGCTTTTTATTGTAAAAATAGTTTTTGCATCGCCACATATTGAGAGCTATAATTTTTCCATATTTTGACACACCGAGTCATGTGAGGTCTTATTTTTTGCGGGACGAGTTGACGTTTTTATTGGTACCATTCTCGGGCACGTGACATTTTTTGATCGCTTTTTATTCCGATTTTTGTGACGCAGAATGAACAAAAGCCAGTGTTTCATGAATTTCTTTTGGGGGGTGCATTTACACCGTTCCGCGTGCGGTAAAATTGATAAAGCGGTTTTATTCTTCAGGTCAGTATGGTTACAGCGATACCTCATTTATGTCTTTTTTTATGTTTTGGCGGTTTTATGCAATGAAAACAATTTTATATAAAAAATAATTATTTTTGCATCGCTTTATTCTGCGAGCTATAACTTTTTTATTTTTTCGCTGATGACGCTGTATGGCGGCTCGTTTTTTGCGGGACAAGATGACATTTTCAGCGGTACCATGGATATTTATATGCGTCTTTTTCGTCTTTTGATCGCGCGTTATTGCACTTTTTGTTCGGCGGTATGATAATAAATCATTATTTTTTGCTTCGTTTTTTATTTTTATTTTTTAAGAGGTTTGCTAAAGGGGTTAACTAATGGGACAGTTTTATAGGGCAGGTCTTACCGACGCGGCGATACCAAATATGTGTACTTCTATTGCTTTTTTCTTTTTTATTTCCAAAAAATGAATTTATTAGGGAATATTTTTTTTTCTAATTTATTTACCGATTTTTTTAAAATTATTTTTACACTTTTTTTTTTTTATTTTATTAGGTTGTCCCAGGGGGGGCATCACTGTCCTGTGACAGATCGCTTATCTGTCACATCACAGATCACTGTGACAGATCAGCGATCTGTCACAGGCATAGACGCAGACTTCCTCATGCCTGCGCTTTGCAGGCACAGAGGAAGTCAGCTCCCTACAGGCCCCCGAAGGTCCCCGTCACCATCTTGGATCCAGGGACCTGTAGGGAAAGAGACCCCCCCCACATTGCGCCGGTGTGGGGGGCTCAGGGAAGCACGGAGGGAGCCCCCTCCCTGCTGATGCTTCCCTTTAACCCCCGGTACACCGCGATCGTGTTTGATCGCGGTGTGCAAGGGGTTAATGTGTCGGGGGCGGTCCGTGACCACCCCTGACACATTGTGCCGGGTGTCAGCTGTGATAATTAGCTGACACTCAGCCGAGATCAGCGGCGCTCACCGCGTGGACGCCGCTGATCGCTGTGACGTACTATCCCGTCCCTGGGAATTAAGTCCCAGGGCACATGGACGGGATAGTACGTCACATGTGATTAAGGGGTTAAAGCACCACTAATCTAAGTTCCCTGTCCCTAGTCTTATACTTAGCAACTGCCATCTTCTTTAGTGATGGGTAAAATTTGTAGTCCATACCAAACACTGACTGTACAGGCGCGGACCCCGACCACAGACTTCTCAAGTAAGTCCAAGTTACTGTTTAGGTTCAGCACCCCCAACATTGGGTGTTTCCCACACTGTCATCTACATGGCAAAGCGAGAAACACCGGCAGCTCTGATCTTATGGCCTATCAGAGAGCTGCGGTTCATCTGACAGCCAGCAGCTCTGACCAGCAGTAATAGCCAAGGGAAAATGAGCTGCTGTGAGTGCAGCATCAGTGACTAGCGGTGACGTCATTGAGGTTACTGCAGGTCACTGAAGCTGCATTCCCAGCTTCAGTGTGAGCCGGGCCGATAAACTGTGGTGACCTCAGTGAGATCACCACTTGCACAGTAAGAAAAAGTCTAACGGTGCAGCACTGAACTCAGTGAGTTCACTGCAGTTCACCATAAGAAATTTCTCATCTGTGGTGGCTGCAGGCTGCTATTTTTAGGCTGAGGGGCCAATATCCATGTCCCCTTACCAGCCTGAGAATACCAACCTCTCCAGCTGTCTGCTTTAGCTTGGCTGGTTGTCAAAAATGAAGGAAACTCCATGCTATTTTTTAAAATCTTTTATTATTTAAATAATTTAAGAAATGGCATGGTGACTCCTATATTCTTGATAACCAGCCATGATGAAGCTGACATCTGAGAGTTGCAGTGGGCATCTGTCAGTTTTGCCATGCTGGTTATCAAAAATGCAAAAACCCCATGTCATTCTTTAATTAATTTATGTATATTGCAGGCACCAGCTGATGAATACTCCCATCAGCCCTGCCTGTTCTCACTGTTATTAGCAACAGCAGGCGTAGGCTGATGGGAGTAATACTCTCTCATCAGCCTAAGCCTCTGTGACTGGAGGTAAAGTTCTTACCTTCGGTCACAGCTGCTGCCTCATGGGAACTTCATCTTTCTGACCGCCAGTAATAATATTACCACCGATTAGTGGCATTGTTTGTCACAATGTCATGCAGATGACAGAGTGGCTGGCAAACATCGGATGTTTGAGTCTCCCATTCATCTGAATGGGGTCCGGGTTCAGGTACAGTTCTGGTATCAGAATCAAATGATTTTTAAATGTTCATCCAAACCCGCAGAAACCCACACATCCAGGGGTTCGCCCATCACTAGTCTTCACCTGTTCTCGGTGCTGCACTAGTCGTCTTCTGCAGTTTGTGACCTTCCAGATCACTCCAGTGTTTGCTGATTAATGGGGAAGTCGTAATTAAATGTAAGTCTTTGTGAGCCAGAAAAAGGCTCTCATAGATTTACACTGATAGTATGTGACCATTAGCTCTTACTTTCGGCGAGTCAGAAGTTGAAGTCACAAGATGGCAGATCAGGACTGGAAGGGCACCTGGAAGAGTTGAAGACGGTGGCTGGTAAATATAAGACTAGAGTCAAAGAACTTACTTTAGTGGCACCACTTTAGCACTGAAAAAGAACAATTACGGTTTATTGGTGTTTTGATATAATGTTCATGATATGCTTATTAGGTAGGACTAGACGGCTTCAGACACTGTAATCATGCCACTTGGAAGAGATTGACATCCTCCCCACTGGCCACCTCATCACTATGCCTTTCTGTGCACTGATGAAGCCAGGGAGAGAACAACCAGCTCCACTGCCTTTGCCTAGAAAACCACCAATTATAAGGTGAAACGGCCAGTCGGATGTCAATCACGCTTAGGGTGGCATGATTCCATTGTCTGAGGCAGACTAGTCTGGGTTAAGGGATGCTTAAAAAAATTACGAGCGGTACATTAAAATTTGCTTTAGCACAGACATGAACATACTGTATGTTCTTTATGAGAATGCAGGAATAGTATTATGTTATGTAATGGTGGCAGTTTGGGGGGGGCCAAAGGTATCTGACATTCTCTTTAAGTGGGATCTCATGAAAAAGCTACTAGTTACATCTGACAAACACGAGCCATTCATGTATTACACGGAAAGCCATTCATCTGAATAACTAATAGAATTATACACTTCTTGGTGGCCCCTGATTCAGGATCCAAACTCCACTTCTGACAATAGTCAGAAACCGAAAAATCAGCAGATCATCGCCAGGACTCCAATCTGATAGCAATCGTCACGCTCTGTATTTGGCTACATGTCATATCCCTCTTGGTCACGTGGGATGAATCTATAGCTATTATAAATTAGGTATTAATATATAATCTAACAAAGTCTCAGGCACACTGCTATATCATACATCTGTGCATTAAGAATCTGGACTACACTGGACTTCCTTGTGCCTAGAGAGGTATTCTGCCAAAATAATAAGTGAAAATTCTGTGCTGCTGATAAATAACCAAAGGAAGATTTCAGGAGTAGGATTGGTAGTGATGTGGTTTATTATCAATGAGTTTCAATGTCATTCAACTTCTTCATAAAAAAACCCACAACCTAGACTGCTAACTGCATGTACAGGCTTAAATAGGATGTACGTTCAAGTAACCTCATTGAGATTTTTTTGCTCTGTTGGCGCATTTCTTTGAAAGTACATCCTATTTAAGTCTGTACATACAGTTGTATTGTGTCTCTAGTTTGTGGTCTTTCTTGGTGAAGAAGTCAGATTACTTTGATAATTCACCGCATTGCTGCCAATCCTGTCTCCTGGAATCTTTCTAAGATGTTGACATGACCTTTACCATACCAACCTGCACTTCCTCATATTAATATTTGCAAACCATATAGAGTCTCCTAATGCTTTAATCCCCTACAAGAGCAGATGAGCGTTGGCTCAGGACACCTTTCAGTCTACTAAAGCATAGAGTAGCTGTCTACACAACCTGCCACCAGCATTGCAGAAAAGAAGAAATTGTGACAATAATCTTTGAATATTTTGTGACTTTATCTTCAAATAGATAAAAGTAATAGAGTGTTACTGAATGCTCTACTCCTATGTACAGTCAAAAGCTGTTCATGCCGAGCAGGTGATTATTCCTTGTCCCAAATACCATACTCATACATTTAAAAGCAATAGTACAGACAAACAAAACTACAGTATGTATCTCCAATACATCTTTAAATGTGGTAAAAATTGATTTTTTTTCCAGGTATATGTAACCCTCCTCAAAAGCTGCCAACAACAGCTGTTACATAATGGGGGTTCACTGGGTGAGGTGGATCCTCAAAGACCATTGTCTAGGTGGGCACATAGGCCACAGGTGTCAGAACAGCAGGCAGGACATCCTGGAAGCTGCAGGTGCACACATAGCAAAAACAAACTAAAAATTGTAAAAAAATTCTGGAAGCCTCATGCGGACAGGAGACGTCAAGGAAGCCGCAGGTGGGCACTTACCAAAGGCAAACTAAAACTCTTAATAAAGCCAAAAAGTAGCAAGAGGACGGGAGAAGACCTAAAGACCACTGCTAGGCAGCAGATTTAATAGAAGTCGCAGAAAAAATGGTGAAATCCAGTAAACCAATGACAGGTAGCGGGTTACTGACAGCCATAGACAAACAGGTGAAGTCCTGGAGACCACTGACAGGTAGTGGGGTTACTTGAAGCCATAGACAAACAGGTGAAGTCCTAGAAACCACTGACAGGTAGCATGGTTACTGGAAGCCGCAAACAAACAGGTGAAGTCCTGGAGACCACTGATAAGACCTGGGCACAGACAACTAAAAGAGTTACTAACAAGTCTTAATACCAAGACCCAGGTGTGTGTATTGGGAGGCCTTATACCACACATGGAGCATGCTGGGCTTCTTGCAAAACCTGATATGGAGCACAAGAAAATCTATCAGACCGGGGTGAGAGACGCAAAGCTCAGATCCAGGACAGGTGCGTAACAACAGGACTGCCTGTACCATGAAAACTTATGTTGCTGTACTCCCCAACACAACTTCATGGCCTTTATGACTTCAATAAAAGCTGACTGCCACTGTAATTTTCTGTAGGCAGTGGACTAATCTCTGCACTGTCCAGCTGTTCAACAGGAAATTCATATATTTATTCAGAAACAAAAATAACAGCTTACAACTGGTATTTCTTACAGCTTAGGATCTTAGCATCTTCCCCGTCATCTTGCAAAGTGAAAGTAAAAATGTACTCCAGCCACACACACAGTGAACAGAAACTTCCTGTTTTTTTAACAGTGCTCTAATCTCTTAACGAACGCCGATACGCCTATTCACGGCGGCAGTTAAAGGTACTTATACCACGGCACAGCTTTTTAACGGCTATGAGGTTTAGGTGTATAGCTCCCCACAGAGTCAGATTTTCTCAGTGGTCTCGGCTGTTGGGGGTAGACAACACCCCAGAGAACAGGATTCTGGTCGGTTTTCACTGACCCAGTGTTGCGATCGCTGTTATTAACCATATAATGGCGACTACAAAAAAAGTCTGATTTGCCGGTATCTCCCGGTTTCACTGGGTCCTCCTGCTTCCCCCCACGGCAGTCAGTGTCTTCCGGTAGGAAAATGGCGGGCGCATGCGCAGTGCGCCGCCGATATCTGCCGGCCAGCACCCGGAAACAATAGGGAGATTTTTCCTATTGGTTCATTTTGGCCACAGTGATTATGTGGCGCCTCTGAGGGTTCAGTCGCCACAGAGGTACTGCACCTCCTCCTGAGGTGTGGTACCCCACCATCCAGGTAAGGTGGAGACACCTGACCATGCTCCAACACCTGCACTCCACACCACAAAGTAGTGTAGCAAAGCACCTTCAGCGGCTCCCTGCTTGGAGTGTAGCATAGCACCCCTTGGTGGCTCCATGCTTGGAACACGAAATGTGCTGGGAGGTGGGTGGAGTTTAGTTTACATAAAAGAGCGGGAAGAGTTGAGTCAGGGGTTCAGTTCAGTCATTCATTCAGTCAGTGAGTGAGGATGTAGAAGGACAGAGAGTGAGACAGAGAAGATCCCCGAGAGAGGGATGGAAGAAGGAAGTGCTGCAGCAGACCACAATGATCTGGGTCTGCTGGCACAGGAAAGAGACAGAGAAAGGACGCTTGATTCTCCAATGGGAAGAAGGATTAGCACGGAACATAAGGAGAATAGGAGGACTAAGGATCAGGGTTGGAAGAGAGAACCCTTCCCAAGTTCTAAGCGCAAGGTCGGGGTCCGGTCCCCGAGGTTGTATGGATACTAATGGTCCTGCAGCAGACACCGGAGGAATAGAAGTAGTGACCACTTTATTCCCACACAAGACTTGGGGGCACAACAGCAACGATAGTGAGCCGGGACTAGGTGGAAGGAGTCCCCGAAGCAGGCTACACCTGTCTGCCGTACAAGTAGAGTTCATAGGAACATCTGACAGGAGGAACTCCAGTGTAACTCAGTACTAGGAGTACTTCATTCAAAGGCGCTATAAGAGGATACGTTCAGAAAAGGCACATATGTTGGCGGAGTGTTGGAAAGGAGTACTTCATCTTGCCTGGAAGTTGGCTGAGCTCCTCACCCGGAGGACACAGCGCGAATATGGGCACCTGTACCTGCAACAGACTGTGAGTAAAGCTTTAGAACTATACGCCCTGGTGTCCTCCACTTATTCCTGCGCCAACCCGCCCAGCACTGCTACATCCCTTGCGCCCGACACTACACCAACTGTCACTTCACCTAGTCTGCCCTGGGACTACAGCTCTGCCTGTGGAGAGCTATAACATCATTGCTACACCATACCATCTGTCCCAGAGGATCTGTCTGCAGAGTCGGCTTACATCTCCATTGCCGAACACCACAGGTGGCGTCACGAATCATTCATAAACTTTCCCCTTTTTACAATGGGTGCCCAGGGCCAAGGGCTGGGTCCCCGCTGCCGTGACATCTATCATTGAAGCTCATCGGGCCCGGTAGTGAGTACCCCACAGCCCTGGGAGGGCGACCCAATTTTTGGCGTCACGAACAGGATGACGAAGCCCGGTGCCACCGGGTTCTGTGTGCATACGATTAGTTTGTGGAAATGTGCAAAAGACCCAATTTGATAGACTGTAAAATGAATGCTAAAAATGGCCGCCAGCGCGGTGAAGAAGGGTGTGACAACATGGGTGGTCCTAAGAAAAGAGCGTGAACTGTCCTGGGCCTCCCCTGTCTGAACTTCTATGTGACAGCAACATGGCCCACCCCCCGAAGGGTTTGTATCCTGGCATGGTATGGAGGAGTAGGAAGAAGACGCCGCCCCCAGGAGGAGGAGCGGGAGCCGGTGGCGGGAAAAGAGGCCAGACAGGAAGAGAAAAGATAAAACGTCATGATGGAAGGAGAGAGGAGGCCTGAAGAGCAAAGGGAGGTTAACTTGAATCTCCCAGGCGCAATGGCTGAAGGCTCCGATCTGGCTTCCCATCTAGACTGTCAACAGCTGGAGGATGAGATTGCCCGGCTGACTCATGAACTGCAGCTGAAGCAGGAGGCGCTCTGGAGGAAGAAGTGGCAGCCCGCCCTGGAGGGGCCTACACCCGCGGTACCCCAGTCACTGGTACCCGCCATTGCTGCACCGGATCTCCCGCAGGCAAACCCTGTGGAGCCTGCGGCTGCTGCAATACCACCTGCAGCGTCTATCACCACCGCCCCGCTGTCACCGCCGCTGTAGAGGCCTGTCCGGAGGAGTTACCTGAGGGCCTGTGGCCTAAAGCAGAGGAAGCTGAGCCCCAACCTGGACCTAGTGCGGCTGCGCAGGTCCCACCGGAGATCCCCGCGGACCCGGAGCCGCCATCTGCTCCACCACTGCCGGCATCCGGACTGGCTACCCCTGTGGATACCCCTGCAGCTGCCCACCGTCTCAGGCCTGCACCGGAGCCGCGACACCACCAGGAGCCACCAGGCATGCCCATCGGCCCTAAAGCTAGAGAAGCTACTGGACGCCCGCCAGCTACAGCGGCCGGACAGGTAGTGCTGGACTTGGTCTGGGACCGGGATACTAGTCCACGGGGGGAAACACCTGAACCCCTAACAGTGGTGCCGCGGTCCACGATGGGCAGGGGCCGGTCCCGGGAAGAGGTGGAGGAGGAAGAGGAGTCCTATTGCCAGCAGACACTCCGCCAGCTGGCAGCGGAGGAGAGGGAGAGAGAACAGAAGAGGCTGGCAGTGCTGGGTCCTGACCTGGACCGTAAGGAGAAGGTCCATGCGGCACATTATGGTCCCCGGAATTCAGCAGGATGGGGTCGGGTCCTCAATGTTAATCAAGAACGGGGGTTTGGGTTCATAGCAGACCCCCAGAGGATCTCTGACCTATTTTTCAGCCGGAGGGATGTTGAGTCTGACCTCCGGAGGGGACACCCAGCGCGTGACTTCCAGCCAGGGGAATATGTCACCTTTACCCAGCATGAGGGGCTACGTGGCTGGTACACCCTAAATATACGCCACATACCGGAGGACTTATTGGCAACTTATCGGAAGGAGAAAGCATGTGTTCCCCCAGCAGAAAAACCTCCCATAGTAGTTACCAAAACTGTGTTTGTGCCCACACCAGTGGCTCAGGCTGCATCGGTACCAATCCAGCATCCCCAGGTACAAGTCACCACCCTCGCTGTCCCTCAGGCAGCGACCATGCCAGCTGAATACCGGCAATTCATCAACCCACCAAGAGGTGGACACCCAGAGCATCTCCCCTGGAAGCAGCCCAAGCAACCAGCTTCCAGTACCCCAGGAGGGGCCCACTAACATTAAAGGCAATACCTACAACTAACTCTGTTACCCAAGAGGGTATTTGCACCGTCGTGCTTTAAAATTATTTTTGTTTTTGCCTCATGTTTTTTCCCGTTTGTTGCCCAGTTTTATTGGCAGCGTTTTTCATACTGAACTGTGGTGATCATGAACTTGGAGTGAATCACAAACTGTCATTGTAAATAGTTGCGCCATTTGAGGTGCCCTCTCTTGGTTTTACATAGGTCTTTTATGAATAAGGACTACCTCATCGTGGGGCATGGCTCCCACCTAAAGGACACTGCAAGAGATCCCGGCTGGGAGCGGTGTCCAGCACTTACAAGAATTATTGAAGTCTTGATGTGAAGTATTTTATAATGTTCCTTATGACAGTATTAATAGAGAATAGCTTTTATATAGAATCTAGTTAATAGCAATAACTGATAGGAATGTTTTAATAAAGAAATTTGAATAAAGATGAAGATTTGGAAAATGCAGGTGACGAACCAGGCATTCACGGTTGTCACTTAGGGTTAATAAAAGAAAGTAGAAAATGTGTAAGAAGAGGTGATAATGCTTGAAATAGCACTTTAAATTAGGTAGCATAACTTTAAAGAAAGTTAGTTAAAATTGTTTGCAACGTTCAAGAGACAGCGCCTCTCATATTGAGAAGATTAGATAAGAACTGTTTATTAGCATTACAAAAATTTTGTATGTTCCTGTATTTGTCAACTTCTGTTTTCTTGCAGCCTGCAGACGTGCTGTGTTTAACGGGGGGTATGTGGTGCCCCTGAGGGTTCAGTCGCCACAGAGGTACTGCACCTCCTCTTGAGGTGTGGTACCCCACCATTCAGGTAAGATGGAGACACCTGACCACACTCCAACACCTGCACCCCACATCTGCAGCGTTGGCTTACATCTCCATTGCCGAACACCACAGGTGGCGTCACAAATCATTCATAAACTTTCCCCTTTTTACAATGGGCGCCCAGGGCCAAGGGCCGGGTCCCAGCTGCCGTGACATCTCCCATTGAAGCGCATCGGGCCCGGTACCAAGTACCCCACAGCCCTGGGAGGGTGACCCAATAGACCCTATCACATTGATCAAAATAAAAAAAAATAGTAAATAAACCCTCCCTTTATCACCCCCTTAGTTTACGAAAAATTATAAAATAAAGAAAATGTATATATTTCTATTTTCCCATTTATTGTTAGAGTTAGGCTAAAGTGAGTTGGGCTAAAGTGAGGGTTAGGCTGTGTGCCCACGTTGTGTTTTTTAAACATTTCCGCCGCATTTTTGCCGAGGCGGAAACGCTTAAAAAATGCTTAAGAAACGCATTCCCATGCAATCCTTTGGGATTCCGAAGTTGCTGTGCCAATGCTGCGTATTTTTCCACTGCAGAATCGCATAGCGGTAAAATCCGCAGCATGTCCCTTAATTCTGCAGAATCGTGGCGCCATAGGATTGCTTTGAAACGCTCACTTTACGCATGTGGCTATGCCCACCAGGCGTAAAGTGAGCGCTTCATGTGCGGATGGTAACCAGGGTCTGAAGGAGAGGAAACTCTCCTCCATGCCCTGGGTACCATATTCCTGTAAAAAATAGAATTAAAATAAAAAATAGGGATATACTTACTCTCTGTCGGCCCCCAGAGTTCTCAGCGGTGCACGCGGCTCTGCCAGCAACTTCTGTTCTCAGGGATGCATTATGAGAATCACCCCAGATGATGTAGCAGTCGCGTGACCGCTACGTCATTAGAGGTCATTCGCACAATGCATCCCTGGGAACGGAAGTTTCAGGCAGCGCCGCGTGCACCGCTGAGAAATCCGGGGCCAACAGAGGGTAAGTATATCCCTATTTTTTATTTTTTTTTCATTATTTTTAACATTCTGTCTTTTACTATTGATGCTGCATAGGCATCATCAATAGTAAAAAGTTGGTCACACTTGTCAAGCACTATGCTTGACTATTGTAACCAACCTGTCAATCACTTTTCCAAGCAATGCTTCAGATCACTTGGAAAAGCGCTAGCATTCTGTAAGCTAAAAATGCTTGTGTTTTGCGGAAAAATGCATGCGTTATCCCTGCAGCCGGGAGTTGCGGAAATGCTGCAGACAATTACGCAGCATTTCTGCAACGTGGGCACATAGCCTTAGGGTTAGGGTTGGGATTAGGGTTAGGGGTGTGTTGGGGTTAGGTTTGTGGTTAGGGTTATGGTAAGGGCTGGGATTAGTGTTAGGGGTGTGTTGGGGTTAGGGTTATGGATAGGGTTGGGATTAGGGTTAGGGGTGTGTTGGGGTTAGGGTTGGGATTATGATTATGGTTAGGGTTGGGATTAGGGTGAGGGGTGTGTTGGTGTTATGGTTGGAGTTAGAATTGAGGGGTTTCCACTGTTTAGGTACATCAGGGGGTCTCCAAAGCAATATGGCGCCACCATTGATTCCACCCAATTTTGAGTTCAAAAAGTCAAACATATGGGGCATCAGCGTACTCAGGACAAATTGCACAACTTTTGGGGGTCTAATTTCTCCTGTTACCCTTGGGAAAAGAAAAAATTGGGGGCTAAAAAATCATTTCTGTAGAAAAAAATGATTTTTTTGTTTTCACGGCTCTCTGTTATAAACTTCTGTGAGATGTTCAATCACCGCACACTATTGATAGATGCTTGTAAAAATGTTATTGTAAAGATGCAGCAAAAATACAATTCAGGTGCAGGGATAGATTAAATGGTGAGGCGACAAGAACATAACATTTTGACCCTCACAGGGTCTTATTCATATAGTCGCTGTTGGTTGCAAAGTAATAATCCAAGGCGCAGGTGCGCTGGATCTCCCCTGGACCCAGATGTCCTTTGCAAACAGTATATATCCTTTATACCTTTCATTGAACCTTTCTAACAGCGACTATATGAATAAGACCCTGTGAGGGTCGAAACATTATGTTCTTGTCGTCTCATCATTTCCTCTATCCCTGCACCTGAATTGTTTTTTTGTTGCATCTATACAATAAAATTTTCACAAGCATCTATCAAGAGTGTGTGGTGATTGAACATTTCTCTACTACGGGGATTGCCAACCCACTTCAGCAATTCGGAACTCTCCAGGCAAGAGTGCTTGCCACACTACCTGTCTATAAAATTCTGTGAAGTCCTTGGGAGTTCAAAGTGCTCACCACACATCTATATAATCTCTTTAGGGAGTCTAGTTTCCAAAATAGGTTCACTTGTGGGGGGTTTCTACTGTTTCGGCACATCAGGGGCTCTACAAACAGAGCATGATGTCCACAGACCATTCCATCAAAGTCTGCATTTCAAAATGGCACTCCTTCCCTTACGAGCTCTGCAATGCCTCCAAACAGTGGTTTAACCCACATATGGGGTAGCGGCATACTCAGGACAAATTGCACAACAACTATTGGGGTCTAATTTCTCCTGTTATATTTGTGAAAATAAAAAATTGGGGGCAAAAAGATAATTTATGTGGAAAAAATATGATTTTTTATTTTCATGGCTCTTCGTTATAAACTTCTGTGAAGCACTTGGGGGATCAAAATGATCAGCACACATCTAGATAAGTTCATTAAGGGATCTAGTTTCCAAAATGGGGTCACTTGTGGGGGGTTTCCACTGTTTAGGAACATCAGGGACTCTCCAAACGCGACATGGCGCTCGATCTCAATTCCAGCCGATTCTGAATTGAAAAAGTCAAACGACGCTCCTTCCGTTCCAAGCTCTGCCATGTGCCTAAACAGTGGTTTACCCCCACATATGGGGTATCAGCGTATTCAGGAGAAATTGCACAACAAATTTTGTGGTTCATTTTCTCTTTTTACACTTGTGAAAATAAAAAAAAAGGTTCTGAATTAAAATGTTTGGAAAAAAAAAGTTAAATGTTAATTTTTTTCCTTCCACATTCCTTCAGTTCCTGTGAAGCACGTAAAGGGTTAATAAACTTCTTGAATGTGGTTTTGAGCAGCTTGAGGGGTGCAGTTTTTAGAATGGTGTCACATTTGGGTATTTTCTCTCATGTACACCCCTCAAAGTAACTTTAAATATGATGTGGTCCCTAAAATAAATGGTTTTCTAAATTTTGTTTAAAAAATGAGAAATCACTGGTCAACTTTTAACCCTTATAACATCCTAACAAAAAAATTTTGTTTCCAAAATTCTGCTGATGCAAAGTAGACATGTGAGAAATGTTATTTATTAAGTACTTTGTGTATCTTTCTGATTTAAGGGCATAAAGATTCAAAGTTTGAAAATTGCTAAATTTTAAATTTTGCCATATTTTCATTTTTTCAAAAATAAACGCAAGTCATAGAGATGAAATTTTACCACTAAAATGAAGTACACTATGTCATGAAAAAATTCTCAGAATCAGCGGGATCCGTTAAAGCATTCCAGAGTTATAACCTCATAAATTGATAGTGGCCAGAATTGTAAAAATTGACCCGGTTATTAAGCTGCAAATCGGCTCTGTTACTAAGGGGTTAATGGGAATATAACACTATTGTTGGAGACAGAAACTCATGCCCTATTGAACAGTAGTAAATAGAAGTTGATGCAATATAGGCAATAAGTATAAGGCTGGAGTCACAATGCCGTAGAATATGGCCGAGTGCTGTGCGAGAAATCATTGCCTAGCACTCGGCCCAGTGTGAATCTATGGGGCAGCTCACATCAGCGTTTTTTCCTCAGGCGTATTCAACATGCGTGTAGAATCAGACAAACAAACAATAATGTCTTAAAGTGCTAGTGCTCAAATTCAACCGTGCTCTACATAGAAAATTGGTTTTGGCTCACCAGCATCACTTCCCACTCCTCCTCTCAGTCATAGGTACATGGCTCGCCCCTCACACCCAGGGCAGTGCGGTACTCGGTACCAGGCCGGTGTCAGGGGGAATGGGTGTCACAGCAGCGGTGACCCGGTCCGTGGCCCTGGGTGCCCAATATCAATGGCAGTGATGTTAATGGTGTAATAGTTTATTTGGATAGTTCGTGACGCCACCCGTGGTGTTTGGCAAGTAAGATGTTGAGCCAACGCTGCATACAGATCTGCTGGGACTGATGGTGTGGTGCAGCAAAGATGGTGTAGCTCCCCACAGGTGGAGCTCTAGTCCCAGGGCAGTGTAGGTGCAATGGATGAGGAGGGGTGCAGAATGGTATAGAGGCTGGTACCCAGGTGTAGCAGTGCTGGAATAACTGGAGGACACCAGAGTATGCGGTTCCAAAGCTTTACTCACTGTTTGCAGTTCACACAAATGCCTACCTCCGCACTGTGTTCTTCAGGTCAGGGCCCCAGCCAACCTCCAGTCAGGATAGGATTCTCCCCTCCACTCTCCGCCAATATGTACCTTACTGAACGACTCCTCCAATGTGCCTTTAGGTGCGAAGCACTCCAGTACTTAGTTACCCTGGAATGCCTCTCTAGGTGTTCCTAGTCTCTACTCTTATGACAGACAGCTGTAGCCTGCTTTGGGGACTCCTCTCTGCGTCCCGGCTCACTATCCAGTTGCTGTTGTGTCCCAAGACTATGATGGGAGTAAGGCATTAGTGGCTCACTACTCCTCCGGTGTCTGTTGCCGGACATAAAGATCCAATCAACCTCGGGGATCGGGCCCCGGCCTTTGCGCTATGGACTGGAAGGGTTCTCTCTCTTTCTCAACCTGCTTCACACCGTCCTTCTATTCTCCATCGTTACGATCTGTTATATCTCTCTCATGGAATCTGTAGTCTCCAGTCCACGTCTCCTTCCTTCTGTTCCTTTCCCGTGCCAGCTGGCTCAGGTCACTGAGGCAGCTGCAGCACTCCTTCCTCCATCCCTTTTTCCAGGGATCCTCACTCCTGTCTAAGTGACTTCCTACTCCTCTGACCTTCTTCTCTGGGACTCACCCCAGACTGACCTGAAATCCTACACCTTCCCTCTCTTTTATATCTAACTCCACCCGCCTCCCCAGCACCTCCCATGTTATGAAGCCAGGGACCACAAAAGGCATCCTATGACCTTTCCAGCAAAAAGCATGGATGGGTCTCTGCTGAACTATCCTGTGTGTGGGGTGCAGGTGTTGGAATGTGAAAGGGAGTTCCCACCCTACCTGGATGGTGGGGTACCACACCTTAGGAGAAGGTGCAGTACCTCTGTGGCGACTGAAGCCTCAGGGGCGTCATATACCCCCCGTTAAACACAGCACATCCGCGGGCTGCAAGACAACAAAAGGTACAATACAGGAACACACAAAAATTTTAAATGCTGTTTAACAATATTTATCTAATCTTCCTAATGTAGGAGGCACATTTCTTAAACGTTACAAACAGGCTAACTTCCTATCTTAGTATCAAAAATTTCTTTAAGTGCAATTCCTAGTTCAAAGTGCAATTATTCTCTCTATTACACATTTATTTTTCTACTTTCACTGTCTCTTCTAGACGCAAGACACTGACCGCAAATACCTGGTCTGTCACCTGTCTACTTTCAACTCTTCATTCTTCATTCAATTCTCACATTCTATCTCAAAACTTTTCTAATTTTCTGTATCAAACATGCTATAAAAGACATTTACTTTTCATAAGACACAACATTATCAAATACGTTATCATAAAGCATTCAAAGATTCTTGCAAAGTTCTGAACACTGCTCCCAGCCTGGATTTCTTGCAGTGTCCCTTGGGGTAGACATCATTCTTCGAAAAGTGTCCATTCAAAAACATCATCTTCGCAAAGTGTCTTTGTGTAACCATTATCTTCACAAAGGGGTCCTATATGTAAAACCAAGAAAGGACACCTAAAGAGGTTCAACTATTTACAATAAAAGTTTTTGGATCACTCCAAGTTCATGATCGCTAGTTCAAATTGTGAAAACGCTGCCATTGCAAAAACTAGGCAACAAAAGTGCTACCAGAAAAACAAAACATGATAGCAAAAAAAACAGAAAAAGGCACAACTGGTGCAAACAACCCTCCTGGGTAGCGAGAGTTACTGTAAATTTTCTAGTGCTGGTCCCCTCCTGGGGTTCTGGAAACTTGCTGAATGGGAACTGCTACTAGATGTGGTACTTGGTATGTTCTCATCCTGTTGCTGGTTGCTTGACAGCTCTGGTGCTGCGGCACCACCTTCAGGGGTTCTGGTGTTCCCCCCGGGGACTAATATCCCAATCCCAGACCAGATCCAGCACAACCTGGCCAGCTGCTGCGACCGTGGTGCACCCCAGGGCCTTCCCAGTTGTCGGGACATCAGACGTACCTGGGGCCTCCTGGCGGTGTGGTCTCTGCTCTGGTGCAGCGGCGGCAGGTACCGGTGGCAAGGGTACCAAGTTCAGGGGCGCCGGTGGTGTAGGCCCCTCCGGGGCATGCAGCCTGCTCAGTCTCCGTAAGGCCTCCTGCCTCAGTTGCAGCCGGCATGTCAACTGGGCGATTTCGTCCTCCAGCTGCTGGCGGTTCATCTCTGTTACAGGGTCGGAGCCTTCAGCCATGGCGCCGGGAAGTTCCGACTCAACCTCCGCCTGCTCTCCAGGCCTCCTTCCCTCACTCTCCAAAATGGCGTTCTTGCGTTCTTCTTCCTGCTTTGGCCCCTTTCCCGCCACTGGCTTCTTCTGCCCCTCCTTCCGGGGGCGGCGTCATCTTTCAGCGCCTCCATACCAAGCCAGGATGTGTACCCCTCGGGGGGGTGGGCCATGTATCTGTCACATAGCAATTCAGGCAGGGAAGGCCCAAGACTTTTAGCAGTCTTTTCTTAGGACCTCCCATCTCTTCACGCTCATCTTCTCCATGCCAGCGGCCATTTCTAATGTCCATTTTACAGTCTATTAAATTTGGTCTTCTGCACATTTTTAAAAGTTGTAAATCCAAGGCACACAGAACCCAATGGCATCGGGTCTCGTCATCCTGTTTGTGACGCCAAAACTGGGTCACCCCTCACACCCAGGGCAGTGGGGTACTCGGTACCGGGCCGGTGTCAGGGGGAATGTGCGTCACAGCAGCGGTGACTCGGTCCGTGGCCCTGGGCGCCCAATATCAATGGCGGTGATGTTAATGGTGTAATAGTTTATTTGGATAGTTCGTGATGCCACCCGTGGTGTTTGTCAAGTAAGATGTTGAGCCAACGCTGCATGCAGATTCACTGGGACTGATGGTGAGGTGCAGCAAAGATGGTGTAGCTCATCACAGGTGGAGCTGTAGTCCCAGGGCAATGTAGGTGCAATGGATGAGGAGAGGCGCAGAATGGTATAGAGGCTGGTACCCACGTGTAGCGGTGCTGGAATAACTGGAGGACACCAGAGTATGCGGTTCCAAAGCTTTACTCACTGTTTGCAGTTCACACAAATGCCTGCCTCCGCACTGTGTTCTTCAGGTCAGGGCCCCAGCCAACCTCCAGTCAGGATAGGATTCTCCCCTCCACACTCCGCCAATATGTACCTTACTGAACGACTCCTCCAATGCGCCTTTAGGTGCAAAGTACTCCAGTACTTAGTTACCCTGGAATGCCTCTCTCTAGGTGTTCCTAGTCTCTACTTTTATGACAGACAGTTGTAGCCTGCTTTGGGGACTCCTCTCTGCGTCCTGGCTCACTATCCAGTTGCTGTTGTGTCCCAAGTCTATGATGGGAGTAAGGCATTAGTGGCTCACTACTCCTCCGGTGTCTGTTGCCGGACATAAAGATCCAATCAACCTCGGGGATCGGGCCCCGGCCTTTGCGCTATGGACTGGAAGGGTTCTCTCTCCCACAAAAGGCATCCTATGACCTTTCCAGCAAAAAGCATGGATGGGTCCCTGCTGAACTATCCTGTGTGTGGGGTGCGGGTGTTGGAATGTGAAAGGGAGTTCCCACCCTACCTGGATGGTGGGGTACCATACCTTAGGAGAAGGTGCAGTACCTCTGTGGCGACTGAAGCCTCAGGGGCGCCACAGTACACAGTTTCAAAAAATGAGAAAAAGGAAGAAAGGATTTTATTTCCCCTTTTTTAGCAGTAGTGGATAGAAAAAAAGGGGGGAGTTGTTCCTGTATCTTTAATACTATTATGTCATGCCCCTGCATTGGTGAGACCAAACCAATTTTTTATTTAGAGTATATGGATGAATTTGAACACTAGAATTTTAAGACATTATTGTTTGTCTGTACGTACATATTGGCTAATAACTAGTGATGAGCAAGCATGCTCGATAATGCTCGGTACATTTACGGGGTTGCTCAGTGGGAGCTCAAGTCCCCGCCCTGCATATTTGGCGCTCTTTAGAGCACCAATCAACATGCAGGGATTGTCTGCCACGCACTGTAATGCCACAGCCATGTTGGTTGTGGCATTACAGTGATTGGCTGACTGCACAGCGTCATCAGGTTTATAAGAGACGTGGTGCCACCCTGCTCATCACACTCAGCTCCGGAATCACCAGTGTAGGGAGAGTTGATGCAGAGATAGGGGAAGAATAGGTGGAGTACCAGTTATTGTTGGTATACCATTACTGAATCCCCAAATACAGCTAAACCAACAGTCCTTCTTAGAACTAATTACAGGGGTACATAGATATCAGTGATAGGTAGGCAGGCAGTATATGTGGCTATATATATATATATGAGTGCTAGGCAGGCAGTGTATGGGGCATACTTTATTGCATAGAGCAAGAGGGTCCATTCCATTACTGTCTTCTGCTGCTGCCTATTACAGATATTGACCATATATACATAGCCCCAGATATCAGTGGCCAGTATTAATTTATTTTTGCATCTTAATCCTGATTATTATATTTAAAAGCAATCCAGAGCACACGTTTTTTTTTTCCATTGGCTTGTTGGCACTGCAGAATACAGCCAGATCCTTTCCATAGTACAAGAGTACAAGGTTAAAATACAGCTATTTTAAACAGGGGTTTGGCTGTCACAGCGATCACATCTGAGTCGCATAAAATTCTGCCATTTTTGTGGTACTGTAAAATTTTTTGGGCGTGTCTTATACAAGTTCTTGACACCACTTTGCTGAAAAAAAATCTTTACCTACAGGGCAGATATTTTACACTGTGTTTTGTCCTCCACACAGATCACCTATTATTGTACTCAAAATTGTGCCATTTCAGGGCTCCATTGAATTTTTTTGCTTTGTCTTAACCTACTTATTTACACAATTTTGCAGTAAAAAATCCAGGTCAGATCATTTAAAATCGGGTATCTCCGTCACGCGCCTCACCTATCTGTGGGCAAAGAATTTGGGCATTTTTTGGGCTCCAATGAACTTTTCTTGCTGTGTTTTAGCCTAATTATTGACACAATTTTGCTGTTTCAAAAAAAATACAGACCAGATAATTTAAAGTGGGGTATCTCCATCACACGCCTCACCTATCTGTAGCCCAAAACTTGGGGCATTTTTGGGGCTTCATTAAGCTTTTCTTGCTGTGTCTTAGCCTAGTTATTGACATAATTTTGCTTTTTAAAAAAAATACAGGCCAGATTATTTAAAGTGGGGGATCTCCGTCACATGCCTCACCTATCTGTGGGCAAAAAATTGGGGAATTTTTGGGCTCCATAGAACTTTTCTTGCTGTGTCTTAGCTTAGTTATTCACACAATTTTGCTGTTTTAAAAAAATGCAGGCCAGATAATTTAAAGTGGGGGATCTCCGTCACATGCCTCACCTATCTGTGGGCCAAAAATTGGGGCATTATTTTGGCTCCATTGAACTATTTTTTCTGTGTCTTAGTCTAGTTATTGACACCAGCTTGCTTAAAAAAGGTATTACCTGCCGGCCAGATATTTTAAACTGTGGTTTTCCCGCACAAAGATCACATATAAGTTTGCTCCAAAGTCAGGCATTTGTTGTGAAAGTGCAAAATATTGTAGTCCATTTGAAATGGGCAAGGCGAGTGCCAAGGGATGGGGAAGTGGACTTGATGGTGATGGTGCATGCAGTGGGCAAGACCGAGGACGAGGTAAAAACTGAAATTGGGCCACTACAAACACCCAGATCTTCTCACTCAACCTGTCACAATGACTAGGAGACCGCAGCAGCACACCACTATTGAACCCAGAGCAGTGTCAAAAGGTTGTTGGTTGGATAGCGGAAAATGCTTCCATTCACTTTGCCACTACCCTGTCATCCACATGGTCAAGTCTGAGTAGCTGTGAGTGTGGACCGCATATTCCTCACCCTGATCCTCGTTCCTCCCACAATACCGAGTGCCCTGAGACAACTGATTTCACACTTGGATACTCCAAAGAGCTGATTGCTTTTCCCTTTAGAGATTCGGGCCTCTCTCCCGGTGCACTTGAAGTGGGGCAAGAGGAGATCACATGTAGCAGAAGTGGAAGAGGAGGTGTTGGATGATATAATAACTGACCCACCCTGGCAGGAGGATATGCAGAGCGAGGAGAGCAGCACACAGGGGGAGTGAGGCGTAGCACCCCAACAGGCAGGAAGAAGCATTGTGTTGGCCGCAAACAGAAGATGGGCAACCATTCCTTGTAACACCAACATGACAGAAGTTGCCAGTACAAGTGTTAGGTCTTCCCGAGTCTGGTTGCTTTTAAAGACTCTGCCAATATCCCCAAACAGGCCATTTGTACCACCTGCCATGCCCGCATCAGCAGGGGTAGCAAAACTACGAGCCTGACCACCACCAACATAATCAGGCACATGGCCACAAAGCACCCGACTTTGTGGGCCGAACCCAGGGTCCAGGAACAGTGTCCGCAGGTGACACCACTGCTTCTTCCACTGTTGTGCGTGCAAGCCAATCCTCTGTCCATGGTGCCTGTGAAGATGCCTCCTGCCCTGCACCTATAGTTGCACATACTCAACTAGCACCATCATCGAGCACGTCCTTGTCCCAGCGCAGCATTCAGTTGTCCATACCCCAGTCCTAGGAACACAAGTGGAAATACATGACCAATGCCCTACAGGCCACACTACTAAATTCACACATTTCTCCTTTGCTTGAGCTTGAAATGTTGACTTTTAGGCTCGAGGAGATGGAAGCAACCTGATGGCGGCGGCTGTCCCAAGGTACTCGGTCCCCAGCCGCCACCATTTTTCCCAGTGTGCCGTCCCTGCATTACACAAGCACATGTCTGACAACATTAGCCGTGCCCTCAATAATGCTGTTACTGGGAAAGTCCACCTCATCACGGACACGTGGACAAGTGCTTCTGGGCAGGGACGGTACATCTCGCTGACGGCACACTGGGTTAACATAGTGGAAGCCGGGAACCAGTCAGACCTTGGGATGGAATATGTCCTCCCGACGCCGAGGATTGCGGGCCTAATGTCAATCAGGGTTGTTCCCACAGTCTACACCTCCTGCACCTCCTCTTCCTCCTCCTCTTTAGCCTCCATCTCCGAAATGACCACATCAATCGCAAGCTGGAATCACTGCAGCACTGCCTCAACCAAGTGGCAAAAAAGGCTGTGCTGAAGCTAGTATGCTTAGGTGACAAAGTGCCCAATACTGAAGAGTTGTGGTCAGCTCTTAAAGAGCAGGCAGATATGTGGCTGACACCAATGAACCTACAGGCGGGCATGGTCGTGTGTGACAATGGCCAGAACCTGGTGGCTGCTCTGAGGCAAGGTGAGCTCACACACGTACGATGCCTGGCCAATGTGCTTAACCTCGTCATTCAATGGTTTCTCAAAAGCTACCCAGAGCTGCTAGATCTGCTTGTGAAAGTATGCCACCTGTGTGCCATTTTAGAAAGTCAGCAACATCTTCCGCCGCCCTTGTCGTGCCTTAGCAGTAATTGCAGCTTCCGGCTCACCGACTGGTATGTGATGTCCCCACGCATTGGAACTCTACATTGCAGATGTTGGAGAGGAATTGTGAGCAGAAGAGGGCAGTTGTTGACTACCAGCATCAACAAGGCTGTCGGTATTCAGTTCAGACTCCACACATAAGACCTCAGGAGTGCACATGAGGAGTCCACAAAGATGGTGAGCGGCGATGACGCCATAATTAGCATCACCATCCCGCTTCTCTGTGTTCTGAAACACTCTCTGCTCGCAGTCAAAGAGGATGCATGGCAGGCAGCGCATGATGAGATGGAGCAAGGAACCCTACAGAGTGACTACACACAGCCCAGCCTCATGTCATCCCACCATGGATTGGTTGACAATGAGGAAAAGGAGGAGGAAGAATAGGAGCTACTTTCTTGCGCTATAGACAGAACTACAAGCACAAATGTGATACCTTCTGTTCAGCATGGATGGCCTGAGGACAGGAAGGAGGAGGAGGAGAGTTGTCCTCTTGGTGAGGACATGGAAGTCTTGCCTGTTAGCAGTCTGGCATGCATGGCTGACTTTATATATGTGCTGCCTTTCCCATGGCCCTTGTATTCTCAAAATTTTGGATGACAGTCATTACTGGTTGGTGACACTTATAGATCCATGCTATAAGGTGAACTTTCAATCTCTTCTTCCAGAGACAAACAGGTGTACTAATATGGTGCAGTACCAGAAGGCCCTTGTTGCGGAATTATTAAAAAAAATCCCCATTTGAAAATGCTGGCGGCAGAGATCAGAGTTCATTGAACATCTAAGGAGTACTGACCTCCAACACTAATCCAGCAGGGGCAGGGGAACACTGGCAAAGTTCTGGGAGAGTTTTCTCAGACCCTCCCATAGCAGTGGCCCTGAGGTGCGGGGCACTGTCACAAGGAGTGCAAAGTTTTGGAAGATGCTGAAGGAGTACCTTGCTGACCGTACCAACATCCTCTGTGATTCCTCTGTGCCTTATATTTATTGAGTATCCAAGCTGGACACATGGCATGAACTGGCTCTCTACGCCTTGGAGGTCCAGGCCTGCCCTGCCATTAGCATTTTGTCAGAGCGGGTTTTTAGTGCTGCTGGGGTGACTCTTATAAAAATGAACAAGGGATGGATTGGGCCAGACTTCTCTACACAACCGAATGATAAAAGCGAAACATAACCTCAAATCCAATCTTTTTTGGGGAGGTATATTCCCATGCACCTCTTCACACCCACACATGGGTATATGCTTCCTGATTTTGGCTATTTGTTGTTATCCTCCTCCTTCTCCTCATCATCCACCACCACTAGATCACCATGGTGACCATGGTCCATGATGCAACAGCCACATTATTGTGTTAAAGTGTGTTTTTGATGCCCGTAAAAAATGTTTACACATTATGTTGATGTGCACCCCACAGGGAGAAATGTTTGTTAGCCCCAACACTTAGTGTATGGACATTACAGGTATAAGAGACGTGCTCCTTTAAATTTTGAAAAGATTTTTAGGAGGACATCCTCAACGTCTCTTCAGACACCACCACTAGATCACCAGGGTGAATGTGTTCCGTGATGCAACAGCCACATTATTGTTTCCAAGGGTGTTTATGATGCCCGTAAAAAAAAGGTTTACACAGTATGTTAATGTGTACCCCACAGGGGAAAATGTTTGTCAGCCCATATATGAGTGTATGGGCATTACAAGTATAGAAGACCTGATCCTTTAAATTGGGCTAAGACTTTAAGGAGGTCTCTTCAACCACCACCACTAGATCACCAGGGTGAACGTTTTCCGTGATGCAACAGCCACGTTATTGTTCTCAAAGGGGTGTTTTTAGTGTCAGCAGAGTTAACCTATCATTTCTTGTGCCCCCCCTCCCAATGAGAAGTCCAAATCAATATCAATTTTAAAAAATTATAGGGTTGTACAGAAAGAGCAAATAGATAGTCGTGGTATGGCACCGCACCCTGCCTACACTGGAGATTTTTTTTTATTACCAGCATTAAATACAAATTTGTAAATGCAGATGAAGTTGATAGAAAACCACAATCTGTGTTCTCCCAGCATTCCTCTGTACACATCTTTGTATTTAGATCACTATTAGCTTGTTCTATTTACGTTCAGCATTTCTCTGTATTCAGATCACAGATATCACAACATGCTTCAGCCACAGGGCAATAAGTATTGCCTATGATTGTAGACTTCTGGATGACAATTTCACAGTGTGAAACATTAATTAAGCATAAAAACTTTATTTGTCTAGAACACAGTCGGCAGACACTTAGTAATACCCCGCCCCCATTTTCTGGAATATGCAAGTCTTCATATCCATTTGTAGGAATCCAAATATTAAAACTACAAAGATTATCTTTTAAGGCCTCTTTCACACTTCCGTTTTTTACAATCAGTCACAATCCGCCAGGTTTTGAAAAAAATGGATCCTCAAATTTTTTTTGAGGATCCGTTTTTTTCCCCATTGACTTGCATTAACCCCTTCACCCCCAAGGGTGGTTTGCACGTTCATGACCGGGCCAATTTTTACAATTCTGACCACTGTCCCTTTATGAGGTAATAACTCTGGAACGCTTCCATAGATCCCGGTGATTCTGACACTGTTTTCTCGTGACATATTGTACTTCATGATAGTGGTAAAATTTCATTCAAATAACTTGCGTTTATTTGTGAGAAAAACGGAAATTTGGCGAAAATTTTGAAAATTTCGCAATTTTCCAACTTTGAATTTTTATGCCCTTAAATCACAGAGATACGGCACACAAAAAACTTGATAACTAACATTTCCCACATGTTTACTTTACATCAGCACAATTTTGGAACCAAAATTTTTTTTTGTTAGGAAGTTATAAGGGTTAAAAGTTGACCAGCGATTTCTCATTTTTACAACACCATTTTATTTTTAGGACCACATCACATTTGAAGCCACTTTGAGGGGTCTATATGATAGAAAATACCCAAAAGTGACACCATTCTAAAAACTGCACCCCTTAAGGTGCTCAAAACCACATTCAAGAAGTTTATTAACCCTTTAGGTGCGTCACAGGAATTTTTTTGAATATTTAAAAAAAAATGAACATCTAACTTTTTTTCATAAAAAAAATACTTCAGGTTCAATTTTTTTTATTTTACCAAGGGTAACAGGAGAAATTGAACTGCAAAAGTTATTGTGCAATTTGTCCTGAGTACGCAGATACCTGATATGTGGGGGGGAACGACTGTTTCGGCGCATGGCAGAGCTCAGAATGGAAGGAGCGCCGTTTGACTTTTTCAATGCAAAATTGGCTGGAATTCAGATTGGACGCCATGTCACGTTTGGAGAGTCCCTGATGTACCTAAACAGTGGAAACCCCCTACAAGTGACCCCATTTTGGAAACTAGACCCCCCAAGGAACTTATCTAGATATGTGGTGAGAACTTTGAACCCACAAGGGCTTTACAGAAGTTTATAACGTACAGCGGTACAATTAAAAAATCATATTTTTTCCACAAAAATGATCTTTTCACCCCAATTTTTATTTTCCCAAGGGTAACAGGACCGTAAAAGTTATTGTGCAATTTGTCCTGAGTACGCTGATACCCCACATGTGGGGGTAAACCACTATTTGGGCGCATGGCAGAGCTCGGAAGGGAAGCAGCGCCATTTGACGTTTTTGGCTGGAATTGAGATCGGACACCATGTCGCGTTTGGAAAACCCCTGATGTACCAAAACAGTGGAAACCCCCCACAAATGACACCATTTTGGAAACTAGACCCCCTAAGGAACTTATCTAGATGTGTGGTGAGAACTTTGAACCCCCATGGGCTTCACAGAAGTTTATAACATAAAGCCATACAATTAAAAAATCATATTTTTTCAACAAAAATGATCTTTTCACCCTCAATTCTTATTTTTCCAAGGGTAACAGGACCCTAAAAGTTATTGTGCAATTTGTCCTGAGTACGCTGATACCCCACATGTGGGGGTAAACCACTATTTGGGCGCATGGCAGAGCTCGGAAGGGAAGCAGCGCCATTTGACGTTTTTGGCTGGAATTGAGATCGGACACCATGTCGCGTTTGGAAAACCCCTGATGTACCAAAACAGTGGAAACCCCCCACAAATGACACCATTTTGGAAACTAGACCCCCTAAGGAACTTATCTAGATGTGTGGTGAGAACTTTGAACCCCCATGGGCTTCACAGAAGTTTATAACATAAAGCCATACAATTAAAAAATCATATTTTTTCCACAAAAATGATCTTTTCACCCTCAATTCTTATTTTTCCAAGGGTAACAGGACTCTAAAAGTTATTGTGCAATTTGTCCTGAGTACGCTGATACCCCACATATGGGGGTAAACCACTATTTGGGCGCATGGCAGAGCTCGGAAGGGAAGCAGCGCCATTTGACGTTTTTGGCTGGAATTGAGATCGGACACCATGTCGCGTTTGGAAAACTCCTGATGTACCAAAACAGTGGAACCCCCCCACAAATGACACCATTTTGGAAACTAGACCCCCTAAGGAACTTATCTAGATGTGTGGTGAGCACTTTGACCCCCCCAGTGCTTCACAGAAGTTTACAACGCCCGGGCGTGAAAATAAAAAATTCGTATTTTTTCCACAAACATGATCTTTTAGTCACCATTTTTTTATTTTCCCAAGGGTACCAGGAGAAATTGGACCCCAAAAGATGTTGTCCAATTTGTCCTGAGTATGATGATACCCCATATGTGGGAGAAAACTACTGTATGGGCACACGTCGGGGCTCGGAAGGGAAGTAGTGACGTTTTGGAATGCAGACTTTGATGGAATGGTCTGCGGGTGTCATGTTGCCTTTGGAGAGCCCCTAATGTACCTAAACAGTGGAAACCCCCCACAAATGACACCATTTTGTAAACTAGACCCCCCAAGGAACTTATCTAGATGTGTGGTGAGCACTTTGACCCCCCCAGTGCTTCACAGAAGTTTACAACGCCCGGGCGTGAAAATAAAAAATTCGTATTTTTTCCACAAACATGATCTTTTAGTCACCATTTTTTTATTTTCCCAAGGGTACCAGGAGAAATTGGACCCCAAAAGTTGTTGTCCAATTTGTCCTGAGTATGCTGATACCCCATATGTGGGAGAAAACTACTGTATGGGCACACGTCAGGGCTCGGAAGGGAAGTAGTGACGTTTTGGAATGCAGACTTTGATGGAATGGTCTGCGGGTGTCATGTTGCCTTTGGAGAGCCCCTAATGTACCTAAACAGTGGAAACCCCCCACAAATGACACCATTTTGTAAACTAGACCCCCCAAGGAACTTATCTAGATGTGTGTTGAGCACTTTGACCCCCCCAGTGCTTCACAGAAGTTTACAACGCCCGGGCGTGAAAATGAAAAATTCGTATTTTTTCCACAAACATGATCTTTTAGTCACCATTTTTTTATTTTCCCAAGGGTACCAGGATAAATTGGACCCCAAAAGTTGTTGTTCAGTTTGTCCTGAGTACGCTGCTACCCCATATGTGGGAGAAAACTACTGTATGGGCACACGTCAGGGCTCGGAAGGGAAGAAGTGACATTTTGGAATGCAGACTTTGATGGAATGGTCTGCGGGTGTCATGTTGCCTTTGGAGAGCCCCTAATGTACCTAAACAGTGGAAACCCCCCACAAATGACACCATTTTGTAAACTAGATCCCCCAAGGAACTTATCTAGATGTGTGGTGAGCACTTTGACCCCCCCAGTGCTTCACAGAAGTTACCACGCCCGGGCGTGAAAATAAAAAATTTGTATTTTTTCCACAAACATGATCTTTTAGTCACCATTTTTTTTATTTTCCCAAGGGTACCAGGAGAAATTGGACCCCAAAAGTTGTTGTCCAATTTGTCCTGAGTACGCTGACACCCCATATGTGGGAGAAAACTACTGTATGGACACACGTCGGGGCTCGGAAGGGAAGCAGTGACGTTTTGGAATGCAGACTTTGATGGAATGGTCTGCGGGTGTCATGTGCGTTTGGAGAGCCCCTGATGTACCTAAACTATTGAAACTCCCCACAAGTGAACCCATTTTGGACACTAGACCCCCCACGGAACTTATCTAGATGTGTGGTGAGCACTTTGAACCCCCAAGTGCTTCACAGAAGTTTATAACACTCGGACGTGAAAATAAAAAAATCATTTTTTTCCACAAAAATGATATTTTTGCCCCCAATTTTTTATTTTCCTAAGGGTAACAGGAGAAATTGGACCCCAAAAATTGTTTTGCAATTTGTCCTGAGTAGGCTGATACCCTACATGAGGGGGTAAAACACTGTTTGGGCGCATAGCAGAGCTTGGAAGGGAAGGAGCACCATTTGACTTTTTCAACTCAGAATTGGCTGGAATTGAGATCAGACGCCATGTTGCATTTGGAGAGCCCCTGATGTGCCCAAACAGTGGAAACCCCCAATTCTAACTCCAACCCGAACCCCAACATGCCCCTAACCCTAGCCCTAACCCTAGCCCTAACCCTAGCCCTAACCCTAGCCCTAGCCCTAGCCCTAACCCTACCCTAACCCTACCCCAACACACCCCTAGCCCTAACCCTAGCCCTAACACTAATGGAAAAATGGAACTAAATACATTTTTTTTATTTTATTATTTTTCCCTAACTAAGGGGGTGATAACGGGGGGTTTGATTTACTATTTATGGCGGTTTTTATGTTTGGCGGCTGTCGCACGCTAAAAGACGCTTTTTATTGTAAAAATAGTTTTTGCATCACCATATATTGAGAGCTATAATTTTTCCGTATTTTGACCCACCGAGTCATGTGAGGTCTTATTTTTTGCGGGACGAGTTGACGTTTTTATTGGTACCATTTTCGGGCACGTGAAATTTTTTGATCGCTTTTTATTCCAATTTTTGGGACGCAGAATGAACAAAAAACAGCGTTTCATGAATTTCTTTTGGGGGGGGTGCGTTTACACCGTTCCGCGTGCGGTAAAATTGATAAAGCGGTTTTATTCTTCGGGTCAGTACGGTTACAGCGATACCTCATTTAGGTCGTTTTTTTATGTTTTTGTCGGTTTTATGCAATGAAAACTATTTTATATAAAAAATAATTATTTTTGCATCGCTTTATTCTGCGAGTTATAACTTTTTTATTTTTTCGCTGATGATGCTGTGTGGCCGCTTGTTTTTTGCGGGACAAGATGACGTTTTCAGCGGTACCATGGATATTTATATGCGTCTTTTTGATCGCGCGTTATTACACTTTTTGTTTGGCGGTATGATAATAAATCATTATTTTTTGCTTCGTTTTTTATTTTTATTTTTTAAGGGGTTCGCTAAAGGGGTTAACTAATGGGACCGTTTTATAGGGCAGGTCGTTACGGACGCGGCGATACCTAATATGTGTACATTTATTGTTTTTTTTTATTATTATTTTAAAAAAATGAATTTATTGGGGAATATTTTTTTTTTTTTTTACTAATTTATTTGGCGATTTTTTTAAATTTATTTTTACACTTTTTTTTTAATTTTTTTTTACTTTATTACCTTGTCCCAGGTGGGACATCACTGTCCTGTGACAGATCGCTGATCTGTCACATCACAGATCACTGTGACAGATCAGCAATCTGTCACAGGCAGTGCACAAGGCTTCCTCATGCCTGCGCTTTGCAGGCACTGAGGAAGCCAGCTTCCCCAGGCCCCCGAAGGCCCCCGTCGCCATCTTGGATTCGGGGGCCTGGAGGAAAGGAGCCCCCCGCAGCAGCGCTGCACATTGCGCTGCCGTGGGGGGCTCAGGGAAGCACGGAGGGAGCCCCCTCCCTGCCGATGCTTCCCTTTAACTCCCGGTACACCGCGATCGCGTTTGATCACGGTGTGCAAGGGGTTAACGTGTCGGGGGCGGTCCGTGACCGCCCCTGACACATTGTGCCGGGTGTCAGCTGTGATAATCAGCTGACACCCGGCCGCGATCAGCGGCGCTCACCACGTGGGCGCCGCTGATCGCGCTAGACGTACTATCCCGTCCCCGGTCATACGGGCCCGGGTACCGTGGACGGGATAGTACGTCTCATGTCAGGAAGGGGTTAATGGCGGATTGTGACGGATTGCTGTCCGTTGCATCCGTTTTTTTTGAGGATCCCTCTCTCTCTCTCTCTCTCTCTCTCCCCCCCCTTCCCGGCCAGCATTTCCTTTAAATTTCCGCATTTTCAGGATCCGTCTAAAAACGGATCCTGTGCCATCCGTTCACATCAGTTAACAACGGATCCGCTTCAATGACTTTTTGGCGGATTTGAACTGATGCAAAAAAACTGAAGTGTGAAAGAGGCCTAAGCAGAAAAAGATTTTTGAAGAAATGTAAATAAGTTATTCAATATTTAGCCTCCCTTTACATAACAGTAGAACCATAATCGTGATGTATCAGAATACTGGAGCAAGGGGAAAACGGAAATTCTTGATGCAATAGTGCAACTGCTCCACAACAGGTGGACTGTACTACAATGCTGGGAACAGGATTGATTGTCCAATGTCTGATGCCAGACTCCTTCAAACATCAACTACCTGTTGGTGATCGGTGCTAAACAAAACCCAAGCAGCAAAATGAAGGGTTTTTTAAAGAGTCTCTGGGCCCATATGTGAATTGGGAATCTCTCTTATTGGAGTCTCCAATTTATGTTGGTCTCTTAAATGCAGTTGGTTGGATGACTACTGATGACCATGAGGGTTTGAAGAGTGCTTTTAAGAAAGTATCAGGATCAACTACAGCTGGAAGATTTGAAGCAACACTGAAGAAGGAGGAGGCTGTGTTTCTTATAAATTCACTGTTCTTTGATGGGTTGTCACTTCATCTTAGAAGGATGGGCTGGTCTGATATTATCACACTACCATTCAAATGAAGATTGCATTTCATTGATGGTCTATCTAGGTATCTGTTGTATTTTTTGTAGGCACAAACTGCATCTTCCTTTCTTACACACACAACCTCTGCAACTCCGGAACTCAACAAGCGGGCACGCTTCAAGGCACCGCATACACAGAAAAGCTACATGATTTCTTCCTCTGTGACTCTTGGATGCATATTATTTATGGTCATTTTTGTACCTTCTAAAGGGCTAAAGACAGACTCTTTTGGAGTCGGCCCTACTGAAGAACCCGCTTTCTTTGTGACAAGTGTCCGTGACACATTGGTTAGAGCCTTTGTGTGCAATAAAGGTGGCGAAGTCTCGTGCTGAGTAGACAAGGGAGCTGTGTATGCATCATTCTGTACCACTTTAGCAAGAGGTAAAGTTTGCCCAAGGGAAAATAAATTTCAAAACATTCCCGGCCTTTTTTGAATAGTGTTGGCAGCTGTGATCTTCATCTTCTTGGTGGGGATTTGGGAAAGTTCCAAGTCATCATCAATGCCATCATCGTCCATATCTTCTAAAGAGGAAATTTATGGTTTCCCAGGTTCATGGTTAACTACGTTTATTCGTATTCCTTTTTCAGTGATTGTTACACCTGAAGAAATAGTTTTCGGCTATGAAATTTGGATGATCTTGGTAATATTTATGGGTGAAGATGAAAAACCTTGTACCATAGGTGAGTTTATAGTTACCGCAGGTGCACTCCTCTTTAAACTTTTTCACGAGCATCCATCAGTTTGTTTGATTTTCTTCCAACACTGATCTGGTGCTTTTTAGAATTCAGCATCTCACAAGCATCTTGCACTTTACCCTTTATACGGAAACGTGCGTCTTTGGCAACCTATTTCTCACGGGCATCATTTAGGCCTAGCTTCAGACACGCATCTATTACACCTATCTTCTGATGGGCATCAAACGCATTCCCCCTGTTATTAATCCTGTACGTTCCCATTCCCACCATCACTATGCCCCTTTTCCTGATCACTTCATCCAATGACACGTCCGCCATATTTCTGCTACAAACCTGCACCTTTCCAGCAGCAACTGTGTAGGAAACCACGTTATTAATTTCAAGGGTAGAAATTATAGGAAGGTCACTAACATCCATTTGTCTGCTCAGTAAGAGTGCCTAGGATTCCCTTTATTTTTTGAGCAGTATATATATATATATATATATACAGTCATATGTTAAAGTTTGGGCACCCCTATTAATGTTAACCTTTTTTCTTTATAACAATTTTGTTTTTTGCAACAGCTGTTTCATATATCTAATAACTGATGGACTCAGTTATATTTCTGGATTGAAATGAGGTTTATTGTACTAACAGAAAATGTGCAATCTGCATTTAAACACAATTTGAACGGTGCAAAAGTATGGGCACCTCAACATAAAAGTGACATTAATATTTTGTAGATCTTCCTTTTGCAAAAATAACAGCCTCTAGTCACTTCCTGTAGCTATTAATGAGTTCCTGGATCCTGGATGAAGGTATTTGTGACCATTCTTGTTTACAAAACAATTCCAGTTCAGTTAAGTTTGATGGTCGCCGAGCATGGACAGCCCACTACAAATCATCCCACAGATGTTCAATGATATTCAGGTCTGGGGACTGGGATGGCCATTCCAGAACATTGTAATTGTTCCTCTGCATGAATGCCTGAGTAGATTTGGAGCGGTGTTTTGGATCATTGTCTTGCTGAAATATCCATCCCCTGCGTAACTTCAACTTCACCACTGATTCTTGCACATTATTGCCAAGAATCTGGTGATACTGAGTTGAATCCATGCGACCCTCAAATTTAACAAGATTCCCGGTGCCGGCATTGGCCACATAGCCCCAAAGCATGATGGAACCTCCACCAAATTTTACTGTGGGTAGCAAGTGTTTTTCTTGGAATGCTGTGTTTTTTAGCCTCCATGCATAACGCCTTTTTGTATGACCAAACAACTCATTCTTTGTTTCATCAGTCCACAGGACCTTCTTCCAAAATGTAACTGGCTTGTCCAAATGTGCTTTTGCATACCTCAGGCGACTCTGTTTATGGCGTGCTTGCAGAAACGGCTTCTTTCGCATCACTCTCCCATACAGCTTCTCCTTGTGCAAAGTGCGCTGTATTGTTGACCGATGCACAGTGACACCATCTGCAGCAAGATGATGCTGCAGGTCTTTGGAGGTGGTCTGTGGATTGTCCTTGACTGTTCTCACCTTTCTTCTTCTCTGCCTTTCTGATATTTTTCTTGGCCGGCCACTTCTGGGCTTAACAAGAACTGAACCTGTGTTCTTCCATTTCCTTACTATGTTCCTCACAGTGGAAACTGACAGGTTAAATCTCTGAGACAACTTTTTGTATCCTTCCCCTGAGAAGCTATGTTGAATAATCTTTGTTTTCAGATCATTTGAGAGTTGTTTTGAGGAGCCCATGATGCCACTCTTCATAGGAGAATCAAATAGGAGAACTACTTGCAAGTGGCCACCTTAAATACCTTTTCTCATGATTTGATACACCTGGCTATGAAGTTGAAAGCTCAATGAGGTTACAAAACCAATTTATTGCTTCAGGAAGTCAGTAAAAAGTAGTTAGGAGTGTTCAAATCAAGAAAATGATAAGGGTGCCCATACTTTTGCACCGGTCAAATTTAGTTTAAATGCAGATTGCACATTTTCTGTTAGTACAATAATCCTCATTTGAATCCAGAAATATAACTGAGTCCATCAGTTATTATATATGTGAAACTGAAATAGCTGTTGCAAAAGCCAAAATTATTATAAAGAAAAAAGGTTAACATCAATAGGGGTGCCCAAACTTTAACATATGACTGTATATATATATATCTATATATATATATATATACCTACATACACATACAGGTGCTTCTCCCAAAATTAGAATATAATAAAAAAGTTAATATATTATATAAAGTCATTACACATAGGGGGATCTATTTCAAGTGTTTATGTCTGTTAATGTTGATGATTATGGCTTACAGCCAATGAAAACCCAAAAGTCATTATCTCAGTAAATCAGAATAAATAACAAAAAACACTTGCAAAGGCTTCTTAAGCAATTAAAAAGGGCCCTTAGTCTGTTTCAGTAATCTCCACAATCATAGGGAAAATTGCTGACTTCCAAAAGACAGTCATTGACACACTCCACAAGGAAAGTAAATTTTGCATTTCATTTGGAAATCAAGGTCCCAGAGTCTGGAGGAAGAGTGGAGAGGCAAACAATCCAAGCTGCTTGAGGTCTAGTGAAATATTTAGAATTGAGAGTCCTCAGTGGTTGATACCTTTTAATGACTAACTGAAATGATGGTAAGAACCAGTGATGGTTTGGAGAGCCATGTCATCTGCTTGTGTAGGTCCATTGTGTTTTAGCAAGATCAAAGTTAGCCAGCAGTCTATCAGGAAATTTTGCCAACAAGCTTTTTGGAGATGGGAATTTAATTCTCCAGCAGGACTTGGCACCCATCCACACTGCCAAAAGTACCAATACCTGGTGTGAAAACAACTGTGTCACTGTGCTTGATTGGCAGCAAACTCTCCTGACCTTAACCTCATTAGAGAATCTATGGGGTATTGTCAAGAGGAAGATGAGAGACACCACACCCAACAATGCAGTCGAGCTGAAGGCTGCTATCAAAGTAACCTAGGCTTCCATAAAATGTCAGCATTGCCACAGGCTGATCGCCTCAATGCCACGGCAATGCAAAAGGAGCACCGATCAAGTATTGAGTGCATTTACTGAGCATACATTTCAGTAGGCCAACAGTTTGGATTTTAAAATCATTTTTCAAGCTGGTGTTATAAAGTATTCTAATTTACTGAGACAATGATTTTTGGGTTTTCATTGGCTGTAAGCCATAATCATCAACATAAACAGAAATAAACACTTGAAATAGATCACTCTGTTTGTAATGACTTCATATAATACACTGCTCAAATAAATAAAGGAAACACTCAAATAACACATCCTAGATCTAAATGAGTGAAATACTGTATTCTCATTGAATAATTTGTTCTGTACAAAGTTGAATGTGCTGACAACAGAATCACACAAAAATCATCAATGGAAATCAAATTTTTGAACCAATGGAGGCCTGGATTTGGAGAAACCCCCAAAATGAAAGTGGAAACAAGTCAAAATGAAAATCAAAACAAGGCAAAATTAGAGTGGAAACAAGTCAAAATGATGCTCAGTATTGTGAGTGGCCTCCACGTGCCTGTATGACCTCCCTACAACACCTGGGCATGCTCCTGATGAGGTTGCGGATGTTCTCCTGAGGGATTTCCTCCCTGACCTGGACTAAAGCATCCATCAACTCCTGGACAGTCTGTGGTGCAACGTGACGTTGGTGGATGGAGCGAGACATGCTGTCCCAGATGTGCTCAATCGGATTCAGGTTTGGGGAACGGGCAGACCAGTCCATAGCTTCAATGCCTTCATCTTGCAGGAACTGCTGACACACTCCAGCCACATGAGGTCTGGCATTGTCGTGCATTAGGAGGAACCCAGGGCCAACTGCACCAGCATATGGTCTCACAAGGGGTTTGAGGATCTCATCTTGGTTCATTTTGACTTGTTTCCACTTTCATTTTGGAGTTCTCTCCAAAGCCAGGCCTCCATTAGTTAAAAAATTTGATTTCCATTGATGATTTTTGTGTGATTATACAGCACATTCAACTTTGTACAGAACAAATTATTCAAAGAGAATATTTCATTCATTTAGATCTAGGATGTGTTATTTGAGTGTTTCCTTTATTTTTTGAGCAGTGTATATGAGTCTCACTTTTTGTTTTGAAGAATTGAAATAAATTAACATTTTGATGATAATCTAATTTTGTGAGAAGCACCTGTATATTACATAGATAGAATAAAAGGTGGCAATTAAGCAGCCGCGTACTGTAAAATCACAGCAGGAGCTGACAGGATAGAATAGATGGATTACATACAGTAAATACACATAGACTAGATAGATATATAGATTTTAGGAACATATACAATTAGTACAGTGTGTGAAGCTTACTGTACATATATTTAATTAATAAAAGATTATTTTTCTGAAAAAAATGGAGTGGGCACCTGCGTAATTTTCTCAACCAGCAGAGGGAAAGCCGAGGGCTGGGGGTCGATGTTTATAGCCTGGGATAGTCTTCCTAGGCTATTAATATCAGCTCACAACTGTATACTTATCCTTTACTGGCTATTAAAATGAGGGACCCTAAAAAAATGATGAAGAATCCCTCTATAATTAATAGCCAGCAAAGGCTATGCAGACAGCTGCGGGCTGATATTAATAGACTAGGAAGGGGACATGGATACTGCCATCACAGGCTAAAAACATCAGTTCTCAGCCACCCCAGAAAAGCCGCATCTATAAGATATGCCAATTCTGGCATTTGCCTTGCTCTTCCCACTTGCCCTGTAGCGATGGCAAGTGGGGTGATAGTTGAAGGGGGTTGATGTTAACTTTGTATTGTAAGGTGACATCAAGCACCAAGGTTAGTAATGGAGAGGCGTCAATAAGACACCCCAATTACTAACTCCTTAGTCATATCGCATAAAAACACACACCCAGAAAAAAGTCCTTTAATTGAAAGTATGACATAGACTCATTTAATATATCTTAATTAAACCATACCTACGACCTCACCCATTCCACCAATGCCATCATCTTCTGCAAAAGAGTTAAAAAAACAAGCAACAAAATTCCTCACTTTTTTTCGCAGAGAAGATGACAATCCATTTGCCCCACGATGTGTCTAGCTCTGCTAAGTCTAGATGGCAGGCTGCATGGTTGCATGATGTGACTATACAGCCTGTCATCTAACAAAGACACTGAACATAGAGTTGAGCGAAACGGGTTGGTCAAATTCATAAGTCGCCGACTTTCGCTGAAGTCGGGTTTCATGCCCTTTTTCAGCCAATGATGGAGGACGCACACTGTGGGCAACGCGATGACATGGGCATCGGTCACCACCATCTTTGAGAAGGGCATGCAAGTGATTGGCTGGCTTTGTGTAGCGTCACAGGGGATATAAAAGGGCATGCACGCCGACCGCCATCTTACTTCTGCCGATCTTAGCATTAGGGAGAGGTTGCAGCCGCTGATTCTGAATAAGGGAGAGCGTTAGGCAGGGAAGAAGAACAAAAAAACTGTTTCTGCTGGTAGCGATTTCCACTGTACAACACAACAATTTGTGTGCAGTGACAGGGGAGGCTATATTTTTGTGCATCAGCTCTGTTGGTTATTAGGCTGCCTTATAAGGCTCCCTGATAGCTGCATTGCTGTTTGCACACTGCTGTGCAAACTGCTTTTTTAAAAGCAAAAATACTTTTCTTCCTCTTTTCTGCACAGTTACCAAGCGTTCATTTTTCCACATTTTTGTGTGCAGCAGTCCCGCTTATTAGGCTGCCTGCTGCCATACTTGGGACAGAGAGCATCATTGTCAGCCTCCTAAAATCTCTAGGGAGCTTCCAATTCTCCCCAATACTATATACACCTTGTACCTGGTCTTACACCAGCCAATTTCAGCCTGTTAAATTGAGGTGTAATCTATAGTGGGCCTGAGATAATAGTTCAGCCTCCTAAAATCTCTAGGGAGCTTCCAATTCTCCCCAATACTATATATACCTTGTACTTTGTCATACACCAGCCTATTTCAGCCTGTTAAATTGAGGTGTAATCTATAGTGGGCCTGAGATAATAGTTCAGCCTCCTAAAATCTCTAGGGAGCTTCCAATTCGCCCCAATACTGTATACACCTTGCACTTTGTCATACACCAGCCAATTTCAGCCTGTTACATTGAGGTGTAATCTATAGTGGGCCTGAGATAATAGTTCAGCCTCCTAAAATCTCTAGGTAGCTTCCAATTCTCCCCAATACTATATACACATCTTGTGCCTGGTCATACACCAGCCAATTTCAGCCTGTTAAATTGAGGTGTTATCTATAGTGGGCTTGAGATAATAGCTCAGCCTCCTAAAATCTCTAGGGAGCTTCCAATTCTCCCCAAGACTATATACACCTTGTACCTTGTTTTACAGTACCATATAGCTGGTGGTATTTTGGGTACATTTTTCTAAAAATGAGGAAGTATGGTGTAAGAGGCCGTGGAACTGGGCGGGGGTTACCAGCTGGTACTGATGGTGGTGGTGGTGCATCTGCTGGTAGTGGCAAAAGCACAATAGCACCTAAGGCAGGAGGTGTTGAGCCTGCGTCATTGTTTGGCTCCACAAGGCCTTGAAGGCTCCCTTTTCTGGGAATAGGTAAACCGCTTTTAAAGCCAGAGCTTCAGGAACAAGTTTTGGCTTACATTGCTGACACAGCCTCCAGCTCTAATGCCTCCTCTCCTGAAGTTTCAAAAAATAAAAGCACTGAGTTGTCAGTGGAGGCTCATGGTCAGGAACAACAACTTTCCATGTGTCCTTCACCCCTACCAAAAGTGCAGGATGCGGCAGGCCACACTACAGATTACTCCATGGAGCTCTTTTCACATACCATGCCTGGGTTATCAAGTCAAATCGTGAATTTCCCAGTCCAAGATTAATCTGACATGGAGTGCACTGATGCACAGCCAATGCTAGATTTTTCTGCTGGTACATTCACTCAGAGCACTACATTGTCCTCGCAGTGTACTGAGCCAGAATCTGACCCTGATGAAACTCAGGTGCCCCTTCCCGCATACTATACCACCTTACACGGTGACACAGAAGAAGGTGCACATGAAATTGAAAAGGAGGTGATGGATGATCCAGTTGTTGACCCAGATTGGCATCCATTGCGGGAAGAGGGTGCCGCTGCCAATAGCTCAGAAGAAGAGGAGGAGGATCCACAGCAGGCATCGACATCGGAACAGCTGTTATCTGGCAGGCCCGTAGCAGTCCAAAAACGGTTTACAAAAACCAAAAGAGTTGCAGGACAGCTTGGCCAGACGGTCAAATTAGCACAGCGTGCAAGGCATCAAAATGTCTTCCATAGTAGGAAGGGTGCAGTGTGGCACTTTTTTTGAACAAAATCCTAATGATCAGGCAAAGGTTATTTGTAAGAAGTGCGCAAAGACCTTTAGCCGAGGGAAAAATCTGAGAAATTTGAATACCAGTTGCAAGCTTAGACATTTAACCATAACCACCATGCACTTGCAAGCGTGGACGGACTACCAAACCTCACGTACCACATGTGCACCTGCTCCGAATGAAGGTAGTCAGCAACGCTACATCGCTTTCCGCACTGTAAGCCCACCGGTTAGCACACCACCAGCAACAAATGTTGAGGTGTCGTTGCAAGGCCAAAACAGTCAGGGAATCACAATGTTATTGCTATGAAAGACTGAATCTAGGCCATCAGCAAGACCACCAACACCATCACCATCCCTCTCTCAGTCCGCCATATCCACCGCTAGTTCTACCATATGCAGCTCTCAAGTCCAGCTCACCCTACCAGAGACTCTTAGTAGGACAAGAAAGTACTCATCCTCTCATCCGCGTACACTGTGTTTGAACACCCACATTGCCAAACTACTGTAATCTCGTTAGAGATGATGCACTACTGGTTGGTTGAAAGCGAAGCTTTCTGCGAGCTCATGGCCTACGCAGTACCACGCTATGACCTACCCAGTCGGCACTTCTTTTCTCGAAAAGCCATCCCAGCCCTCCACCTGCATGTGAAAGACCGCATTGTCCATGCACTCAAGCAATCAGTGAGTGGAAAGGTGCACCTCACAACAGATGCATGGTCAAGTAGGCATGGCCAGGGCCGTTCCATGTCCATCACTGCGCACTGGGTTAATGTGGTGGATGCAGGGTCCACAGGAGACAGCGGCGGTGGGACAGTGCTGCCTAGCCCACGTTATAGGAAACAGTTGGCTGTAGGCATTCGACCCTCTTCCTCCTCCAGAAGCGAAAGCTCTTGCACAGAGCGCAGTCGCACGAGCACTCCATCCGCAGCTGCCAGTGTTGCACATGAGGTGTCCCACTATCGAACAGCTAGTGGTAAGCGTCAGTAGGCTGTGGTAAAGATGATGTGTTTGGGAGACAACAGACACACCGCGGAGGTACTGGCTGACTACTTACAGCGACAAACTGAGTCATGGCTGGGCAGTCTACATCTTGAGGCAATGAAGAGGAGGATGAATGAACTCATGGAGATCAACATCCGACACAGCGGAGACACCATCACGTGTTTCTCAACGCAAGCAAAGACCAGCCAGGTCTTTGCCCGGGAGGGAACAACCACGGGAAGGGCAGTCTCCAATGAAGGAAACCACCTATGCCAAAACATGGTATCCATCCACATACAGCTGTTTCGGGGTATTGCCCCTCATCAGTGTGGAGTAGGAAACTGGCTGGTAGGAGCAATGCCTAGTAAAAAGACTATGAAGAGGAGGATGAATGAACTCATGGAGATCAACATCCGACACTGCGGAGACACCATCACGTGTTTCTCAATGCAGTGATTCTAGAGCACTGCCCCCATCCCTTATGGGAAATATGTAAAACATGCAAAACAGAAGCTGCGGAGACACCATCACGTGTATCTCAATGCAAGAAATGACCAGCCAGGTCTTTGCCCGGGAAGGAACAACCACGGGAAGGGCAGTCTCCAATGAAGGAAACCACCTATGCCAAAACATGGTATCCATCCACATACAGCTGTTTCGGGGTATTGCCCCTCATCAGTGTGGTAGGAGCAATGCCTAGTAAAAAGACTATGAAGAGGAGGATGAATGAACTCATGGAGATCAACATCCGACACTGCGGAGACACCATCACGTGTTTCTCAACGCAGTGATTCTAGTGCACTGCCCCCATCCCTTATGGGAAATATGTAAAACATGCATTGCTCCTACCAGCCAGTTTCCTACTCCACACTGATGAGGGGCAATACCCCGAAACAGCTGTATGTGGATGGATACCATGTTTTGGCATAGGTGGTTTCCTTCATTGGAGACTGCCCTTCCCGTGGTTGTTCCTTCCCGGGCAAAGACCTGGCTGGTCATTGCTTGCATTGAGAAACACGTGATGGTGTCTCCGCGGCTTCTGTTTTGCATGTTTTACATCTTGAGGCAGGCAAGGTAGTTAGTGATGACGGCTGGAATTTTGTGGCAGCCATAGCCCTTTCAAAACTCAGACACATACCTTGCCTGGCTCACACCTGGAACCTGGTGGTGGAGTGCTTCCTCAATAATTCTCTGGAGCTAACAGCCTTGCTCCATAAGGTGCGAAGACTGTACTCGCACATCCACCGGTCGCCCGTACACTCCAGTCGTATGCAGAAGCTGCAGCGATTGCTCCACCTTTCCAAGCACCGCCTAATTATCGACGTTGCAACAAGGTGGAACTCTACCCTGCACATGGTTCAGAGGCTGTGCGAACAGAGGCAGGCTGTAATGCATTTGTGGGAGGATACACGGCCAGGCAGTTTGCAGGCAGACATGAAGTTGTCTGGTGTGCAGTGGTCGAAGCTGAAAGACCTCTGTAAAGTCCTTCAGTGTTTTGAGGAATGCACATGGGTGGTAAGCGCAGATGACGCCATCTTAAGCATGAGCATCCCACTTATGTGTCTGCTCATGCAAACTTTGACGCACATTAAGGAGCAGGCGTCTGCAGCCGAGGAGGAGGGAAGCCTTGATGACAGTCAGCCATTGTCTGCTCAGGGAACTCTCCTGGACGAGGTGGAGGAAGAAGAGGAGGAGGAGGAGGATGACGGGGATGATTATTTAGGGGAGGATTCTTCTCAGGGGGCAAGAGAAAATGTTGGCATGGCAAGGTCAGGTACAGGGTTTGTGCATGACTGGAGGGATGTTGATTTGCCAGAAAGTGCTCCTCCACCCAGCACTCGCAGTGCATCATTGACACCTGGAATATTGGCCCACATGTGTGATTATGCCTTGCATATCCTAAAGAGGGACCCCCGCATTGCCAAAATGATGAACAATGATGACTACTGGTTGGCCAGCACCCTGGATCCACGCTATAAAGGCAAATTTCAAAGCATCATGCCACAGGAGAACCTAGAGCTACTATTGGCTAACAAACAAGCAACTCTGGTAAACCGTTTGTTTGAGGCATTCCCAGCACACAGCGGCGGTGATGGTTCTCCCACGAGCCGTAGGGGGCAACATGGAAGAGGTGTTCATGGTGCACACAGCCGAAGTGGCGTTGGACACAGGGGTTTCATGACCATGTTGTGGACTGATTTTTCAAGTACCGCTCACACGACTGGTAATACTGCATAGATTGAAAGTGACAGGAGACAGCAGTTGTCAACTATGGTTACAAACTACTTCTCCTCCCATATCGATGTTCTCCCTTACAGGTCATTCCCCTTTGACTATTGGGCCTGTAAACTGGACACCTGGCCTGAATTGGCACAATAAACCTTACAGGAGCTCGCTTGCCCTGCTGCTAGTGTGCTATCCGAAAGAGTCTTCAGTAGAGTTGAGCGAAACGGGTCGAAAAATTTGAAAAGTCGCCGACTTTTGGCAAAGTCGGGTTTCATGAAACGAAACCCGACCCTAGGATGAGGTCGGCCACGAGGTCGGCGACTTACGCGCCAAAGTCGCGTTTCAAAAGTTTGTTTTGCGCTCTTTTTCAGCCAATCAGGATCCACGGACACTGTGGGCAACGTGATGACATAGGCAGGGGTCACCACCATCTTTCAGAAGGGCATGCAAGTGATTGGCTTGCTTTGGTGGGCGTCACAGGGGGTATAAAAGGCCGTGCACGCCGACCGCCATCTTACTTCTGCCGATCTCAGTATAGGGAGAGGTTGCTGCTGATTCTGTAGGGAGAGCGTTAGGCAGGGAAGAAGACAAAAAAACTGCTTCTGCTGCTAGCGATTTGGCCTGCACAACACACCAGTCACTGTGTGTGCAGTGCAAGGGGAGGCTATATAGTGGTGTATCAGTGGTGTTGGTTGTTGGGCTGCCTTTGAAGGCTTCCTGACATTCCTGCATTGCTGTTTACCCACTGCTCCGCAAACTGCTTTTTTAAAAGCAATCCCAATTTTTTTTTTTTGTCCTGCTGAGAAGAAAAAAAAACTGCTTCTGCTGCTAGCAATTTGGCCTGCACAACACACCAGTCACTGTGTGTGCAGTGCAAGGGGAGGCTATATTGTGGTGTATCAGTGGTGTTGGTTGTTGGGCTGCCTTTTAAGGATTCCTGACAGGCTGGCATTGCTGTTTACCCACTGCTCTGCAAACTGCTTTTTTAAAAGCAATCCAATCTCCCTTATCCTCTAGTCACTTTTGTCACAGCTGTGCCATCGAGCCTGTGACATAGCGCTCAGAGATCAGTGGGCCTCACACAATCCAAAAGTGTCCAGTGTCCAAAAGTGTGTGCAGAGATTCAAAATCTCCCTTATCCTCTAGTCACTTTTGTCACAGCTGTGCCATCGAGCCTGTGACATAGCGCTCAGATATCAGTGGGCCTCACACAATCCAAAAGTGTCCAGTGTCCAAAAATGTGTGCAGAGATTCAAAATCTCCCTTATCCTCTAGTCACTTTGGTCACAGCTGTGCCATCGAGCCTGTCACATAGCGCTCAGATATTCATTGGGCCTCACACAATCCAAAAGTGTCCAGTGTCCAAAAGTGTGTGCAGAGATTCAAAATCTCCCTTATCCTCTAGTCACTTTGGTCACAGCTGTGCCATCGAGCCTGTCACATAGCGCTCAGATATTCATTGGGCCTCACACAATCCAAAAGTGTCCAGTGTCCAAAAGTGTGTTCAGAGATTCAAAATCTCCCTTATCCTCTAGTCACTTTGGTCACAGCTGTGCCATCGAGCCTGTCACATAGCGCTCAGATATTCATTGGGCCTCACACAATCCAAAAGTGTCCAGTGTCCAAAAGTGTGTGCAGAGATTCAAAATCTCCCTTATCCTCTAGTCACTTTGGTCACAGCTGTGCCATCGAGCCTGTCACATAGCGCTCAGATATTCATTGGGCCTCACACAATCCAAAAGTGTCCAGTGTCCAAAAGTGTGTGCAGAGATTCAAAATCTCCCTTATCCTCTAGTCACTTTGGTCACAGCTGTGCCATCGAGCCTGTCACATAGCGCCCAGATATTCATTGGGCCTCACACAATCCAAAAGTGTCCAGTGTCCAAAAGTGTATGCAGAGATTCAAAATCTCCCTTATCCTCTAGTCACTTTGGTCACAGCTGTGCCATCGAGCCTGTCACATAGCGCTCAGATATTCATTGGGCCTCACACAATCCAAAAGTGTCCAGTGTCCAAAAGTGTGTGCAGAGATTCAAAATCTCCCTTATCCTCTAGTCACTTTGGTCACAGCTGTGCCATCGAGCCTGTGACATAGCGCTCAGATATTCATTGGGCCTCACACAATCCAAAAGTGTCCAGTGTCCAAAAGTGTGTGCAGAGATTCAAAATCTCCCTTATCCTCTAGTCACTTTGGTCACAGCTGTGCCATCGAGCCTGTCACATAGCGCTCAGATATTCATTGGGCCTCACACAATCCAAAAGTGTCCAGTGTCCAAAAGTGTGTGCAGAGATTCAAAATCTCCCTTATCCTCTAGTCACTTTGGTCACAGCTGTGCCATCGAGCCTGTCACATAGCGCTCAGATATTCATTGGGCCTCACACAATCCAAAAGTGTCCAGTGTCCAAAAGTGTGTGCAGAGATTCAAAATCTCCCTTATCCTCTAGTCACTTTGGTCACAGCTGTGCCATCGAGCCTGTCACATAGCGCTCAGATATTCATTGGGCCTCACACAATCCAAAAGTGTCCAGTGTCCAAAAGTGTGTGCAGAGATTCAAAATCTCCCTTATCCTCTAGTCACTTTGGTCACAGCTGTGCCATCGAGCCTGTCACATAGCGCTCAGATATCAGTGGGCCTCACACAATCCAAAAGTGTCCAGTGTCCAAAAGTGTGTGCAGAGATTCAAAATCTCCCATATCCTCTAGTCACTTTGGTCACAGCTGTGCCATCGAGCCTGTCACATAGCGCTCAGATATTCATTGGGCCTCACACAATCCAAAAGTGTCCAGTGTCCACAAATGTGTGCAGAGATTCAAAATCTCCCTTATCCTCTAGTCACTTTGGTCACAGCTGTGCCATCGAGCCTGTCACATAGCGCTCAGATATTCATTGGGCCTCACACAATCCAAAAGTGTCCAGTGTCCACAAGTGTCTGCAGAAATTCAAAATCTCCCTTATCCTCTGGTCACTTTGGTCACAGCTGTGCCATCGAGCCTGTCACATAGCGCTCAGATATCAGTGGGCCTCACACAATCCAAAAGTGTCCAGTGTCCACAAGTGTCTGCAGAAATTCAAAATCTCCCCTGTCCTATAGACACCTTGTACCTTGTTTTACATTACTATATAGTTTGTTGGATTTTGTCTACATTTCTACCAAAAATGAGGAAGGCTGGTGGAAGAGGCCGTGGAATTGGGCGGGGGTTGGCAGCTGGTAATGATGGTGTTGGTGGTGGATCTGATGGTAGTGGCAAGAGCAAAATAGGACAGAATGCAGGAGGTGTTGAGCCTGCGTCATCGTCTGGCTACATAAGGCCTCGAACGCTTAGTTTTCTAGGAGTTGGCAAACCGCTTTTAAAGCCAGAGCATCAGGAAAAAGTTTTGTCTTACATTGCTGACTCAGCCTCCAGCTCTATCGCCTCCTCTTCTTCAGTTGTAAAAAGTAAAAGCACTGAGTCGTCATTGGAGGCTCATGTTCATGAACCACACCTTTCCTTGTGTCCTTCACCCCAACCAAGATTGAAGTATGACGCAGGCCATACTACTGATTACTCCATGGAGCTGTTTTCACATACCATGCCTGGATTATCAAGTGAAATGGTGAATTACCCAGGCCAAGATGAATCTGACATGGAGTGCACTGATGCACAGCCGCTGATGGATGATTCTGCTGGTACATTCACTCAGAGCACTACATTGTCCTCGCAGTGTACAGAGCCAGATTCTGACCCTGATGAGACTCAGGTGCCCCTTCCCGCACACTATACCACCATACACGGTGACACAGAGGAAGGTGCACATGACATAGAAGAGGAGGTGATGGATGACCCAGTTGTTGACCAAGATTGGCATCCATTGGGGGAAGAGGGTGCTGCTTCCAATAGCTCAGATGAGGAGCATCCACAGCAGACATCGACATCGCAACAGCTGTTATCTGGCAGGCCCGGAGCACTCCAAAGACAGGTTCCAAACATCAAAAGAGTTGCTGGACAGCTTGTCCAGAGGGTCAAAAGATCACAGCGTGCTAGGCCGCAAAATGTCTGCCAAAGTAGGAAGAGTGCAGTGTGGCACTTTTTTGAACAAAATCCTCATGATCAGGCCAAGGTTATCTGTAAGAAGTGCGCAAAGACCTTTAGCCGAGGGAAAAATCTGAAAAATTTGAATCCCAGTTGCATGCTTAGACATTTAACCAGCATGCACTTGCAAGCGTGGACACAACACCAAACCTCAAGTGCCACATGTGCAACTGACCACAACGAAGGTAGTCAGCAACGCTACATTGTTTCCCCCACTGTAAGCCCACAGGTTAGCACAGCAGCAAATGTTGAGGTATCGTTGCAAGGCCACAGCAGTCAGGGAATCCCACTGTTATATCAACGAAAGACTGATTCTAGGCCATCAGAAAGAACACCAACTCCATCACCATCATCAACCCTCTCTCAGTCCGCCCTGTCCACCGCTACTTCCACCATATGCAGCTCTCAAGTCCAGCTCACCCTCCCAGACACTATGAGTAGGTCAAGAAAGTACTCAGTCTCTCATCCGCATACACTGGGTTTGAACGCCCACATTGCCAAACTAATCTCGTTTGAGATGATGCCCTTTCGGTTGGTGGAAAGCACAGCTTTCCGCGAACTCATGGCCTATGCAGTACCACGCTATGACCTACCCAGTCGCCACTTCTTCTCTCGCAAAGCCATCCCAGCCCTCCACCATCATGTGAAAGACCGCATTGTCCATGCACTCAAGAAGTCAGTGAGCGGAAAGGTGCACCTCACAACTGATGCATGGTCCAGTCGGCATGGCCAGGGCCGTTACGTGTCCATCACTGTGCACTGGGTTAATGTGGTGGATGCAGGGTCCACAGGGGACAGCGGTGGTGGGACAGTGCTGCCTAGCCCACGGTATAGGAAACAGTTGGCTGCAGGCGTTCGACCCTCCTCCTCCTCCTCCAGAAGCGAAAGCTCGTCCACAGAGCGCAGTCGTACGAGCACTCCATCTGCAGCTGCCACTGTTGCACATGATGTGTCCCCCTATCGAGCAGCTAGTGGAAAGCGTCAGCAGGCTGTGTTGCAGATGATGTGTTTGGGCAACAGACACACCGCCGAGGTGCTGGCCGAGTACTTGAAGCGACAAACTGAGTCATGGCTGGGCAGTGTACATCTTGAGGCAGGCAAGGTAGTTAGTGATAACGGCCGTAATTTTGTGGCAGCCATAGCCCTTTCAAAACTCAGCCATATACCTTGCTTGGCTCACACCTTGAACCTGGTGGTGCAGTGCTTCCTCAAAAATTATCCGGAGTTAACAGCCCTGCTCCAGAAGGTGCGAAGACTGTGCGCGCACATCCGCCGGTCGCCTGTACACTCCGTTCGTATGCAGAAGCTGCAGCGATTGCTCCACCTTCCCAACCACCGCCTCGTTATCGACATTGCAACAAGGTGGAACTCCACCCTGCACATGGTGGAGCGGCTGTGCGAGCAGAGGCAGGCCATAATGCATTTGTGGGAGGATACACGGCCAGGCACTTTGAGAGCTGACATGGAGTTGACAGGTGTGCAGTGGTCGAAGCTGAAAGACCTCTGTAAAGTCCTTCAGTGTTTTGAGGAATGCACACGGCTGGTAAGCGCAGACGACGCCATCCTAAACATGAGCATCCCACTTATGCGTCTGCTCATGCAAACTTTGACGCACCTTAAGGAGCAGGCATCTGCAGCCAATGTTGATGAGGAGGAAGAGGAGGAGGGAATCCTTGATGACATTCAGCCATTGTCTGCTCAGGGACCTCTCCTGGATGAGGTGGAGGAAGAAGAGGAGGAGGAGGAGGATGATGGGGATGATTACTTAGGGGAGGAGGATGCATCTCGTTGGGCAAGTGAAAATGTTGGCGTGGCAAGTGATGGTACAGGGTTTGTGCGTGACTGGAGGGATGTGGATTTGCCAGAAAGTGCTCCTCCAACCAGCACTCGCAGTGCATCATTGACACCGGGAACATTGGCCCACATGTCAGATTATGCCTTGCAGATCCTAAAAAGGGACCCACGCATTGCCAAAATGATGAACGATGACGACTACTGGTTGGCCAGCATCCTGGATCCACGCTATAAAGGCAAATTACAAAACATCATGCCACAGGAGAACCTTGACCTAATATTGGCTAATAAACAAGCAACTCTGGTAAATCGGTTGCTTGAGCCATTCCCAGCACACAGCAGCGGTGATGGTTCTCACACAAGCCGTACGGGCCGGGGGCAGCTTGGCAGAGGTGTTCGTGGTGCACACAGCAGAAGTGGCATTGGAGACAGGGGTTTCATGACAATGTTGTGGACTGATTTTTCAAGTACCGCTCACACAACTGGTAATACTGCATCGATGGAAAGTGACAGGAGACAGCAGTTGTCAACTATGGTTACAAACTACTTTTCCTCCCATATCGATGTTCTCCCACACAGGTCATTCCCCTTTGACTATTGGGCCGCTAAACTGGACACCTGGCCTGAATTGGCACAATATGCCTTACAGGAGCTCGCTTGCCCAGCTGCAAGTGTGCTATCAGAAAGAGTCTTCAGTGCAGCTGGATCAATACTGACAGAAAAAAGGACCCGTCTGTCAACCCAAAATGTGGATGATCTAACCTTCATTAAAATGAACCACGCATGGGTTTCCAAGGATTTTGTCCCACCTTCCTCTGATGACACATAGGGTGACAGAAACATGGCTTGCTTTGGTCCACCTCTTCCTGGGACTTGACCTATTTCACCTTTTGCATCTGCTGAATGTCCAACATCAACATATGCCACTTTCTAAAACTCCCTAACTGTGCTGCCTCCCCCCCCCCATGGCTGGGGTCACCACCTAGTGCACGACACCGTGTGAGTGCCGTTGCCCTGGACAGGTGGGTAGGCCGACTCTTGGGCGCGGGCACTGGTACAGGGTCCTTCATAGTGCAATCAAGTGTCTCTGACGGTGGAGTTGCACACCCGCCGTCAGACACACCGCCGTACTATGAGGGGCCCAGTGCCAGTACCGACGCCCACGAGTGGGCCCCCCTTGCTTGGGCAGGGCCCCAGCATTTGCAATCTTTACCTCTCCCTGCTCCTCCGCTGTGTAGTCTGGGCCGTCAAATCCATACTGTGCCTGACACCGTCTGAGCCTGCCTCCTGTTGTATAGACATATATTTTGAATGTGTACGCTATCCATACATGTTATCCGGGGAAACGGTACCCTTTCTAACCTTTGTGCAATCACGTGCAATCCATACTGGGCCTAACACCGTCTGAGTCTGCCTCCTGAGACATATATTTTGAATGTGTACGCTATCCATACATGTTATCCGGGGAAACGGTACCCTTTCTAACCTTTGTGCAATCACGTGCAATCCATACTGGGCCTAACACCGTCTGAGCCTGCCTCCTGAGACATATATTTTGAATGTGTACGCTATCCATACATGTTATCCGGGGATACGGTACCCTTTCTAACCTTTGTGCAATCACGTGCAATCCATACTGGGCCTAACACCGTCTGAGCCTGCCTCCTGAGACATATATTTTGAATGTGTATGCTATCCATACATGTTATCCGGGGATACGGTACCTTTTCTAACCTTTGTGCAATCACGTGCAATCCATACTGGGCCTAACACCGTTTGAGCCTGCCTCCTGAGACATATATTTTGAATGTGTACGCTATCAATATATGTTATCCGGGGAAACGGTACCCTTTCTAACCTTTGTGCAATCACGTGCAATCCATACTGGGCCTAACACCGTCTGAGCCTGCCTCCTGAGACATATATTTTGAATGTGTACGCTATCCATACATGTTATCCGGGGATACGGTACCCTTTCTAACCTTTGTGCAATCACGTGCAATCCATACTGGGCCTAACACCGTCTGAGCCTGCCTCCTGAGACATATATTTTGAATGTGTACGCTATCCATACATGTTATCCGGGGAAACGGTACCCTTTCTAACCTTTGTGCAATCACGTGCAATCCATACTGGGCCTAACACCGTCTGAGCCTGCCTCCTGAGACATATATTTTGAATGTGTACGCTATCCATACATGTTATCCGGGGAAACGGTACCCTTTCTAACCTTTGTGCAATCACGTGCAATCCATACTGGGCCTAACACCGTCTGAGCCTGCCTCCTGAGACATATATTTTGAATGTGTATGCTATCCATACATGTTATCCGGGGATACGGTACCCTTTCTAACCTTTGTGCATTCACGTGCAATCCATACTGGGCCTAACACCGTCTGAGCCTGCCTCCTGAGACATATATTTTGAATGTGTACGCAATCCATACATGTTTTCCGGGGAAACGGTACCCTTTCTAACCTTTGTGCAATCACGTGCAATCCATACTGGGCCTAACACCGTCTGAGCCTGCCTCCTGAGACATATATTTTGAATGTGTACGCTATCCATACATGTTATCCGGGGAAACGGTACCCTTTCTAACCTTTGTGCAATCACGTGCAATCCATACTGGGCCTAACACCGTCTGAGCCTGCCTCCTGAGACATATATTTTGAATGTGTACGCTATCCATACATGTTATCCGGGGATACGGTACCCTTTCTAACCTTTGTGCATTCACGTGCAATCCATACTGGGCCTAACACCGTCTGAGCCTGCCTCCTGAGACATATATTTTGAATGTGTACGCTATCCATACATGTTATCCGGGGATACGGTACCCTTTCTAACCTTTGTGCATTCACGTGCAATCCATACTGGGCCTAACACCGTCTGAGCCTGCCTCCTGAGACATATATTTTGAATGTGTACGCTATCCATACATGTTATCCGGGGATACGGTACCCTTTCTAACCTTTGTGCAATCACGTGCAATCCATACTGGGCCTAACACCGTTTGAGCCTGCCTCCTGAGACATATATTTTGAATGTGTACGCTATCAATACATGTTATCCGGGAAAACGGTACCCTTTCTAACCTTTGTGCAATCACGTGCAATCCATACTGGGCCTAACACCGTCTGAGCCTGCCTCCTGAGACATATATTTTGAATGTGTACGCTATCCATACATGTTATCCGGGGAAACGGTACCCTTTCTAACCTTTGTGCAATCACGTGCAATCCATACTGGGCCTAACACCGTCTGAGCCTGCCTCCTGAGACATATATTTTGAATGTGTACGCTATCCATACATGTTATCCGGGGAAACGGTACCCTTTCTAACCTTTGTGCAATCACGTGCAATCCATACTGGGCCTAACACCGTCTGAGCCTGCCTCCTGAGACATATATTTTGAATGTGTACGCTATCCATACATGTTATCCGGGGATACGGTACCCTTTCTAACCTTTGTGCAATCACGTGCAATCCATACTGGGCCTAACACCGTCTGAGCCTGCCTCCTGAGACATATATTTTGAATGTGTACGCAATCCATACATGTTTTCCGGGGAAACGGTACCCTTTCTAACCTTTGTGCAATCACGTGCAATCCATACTGGGCCTAACACCGTCTGAGCCTGCCTCCTGAGACATATATTTTGAATGTGTACTCTATCCATACATGTTATCCGGGGAAACGGTACCTTCTAACCTTTGTGCAATCACGTGCAATCCATACTGGGCCTAACACCGTCTGAGCCTGCCTCCTGAGACATATATTTTGAATGTGTACGCTATCCATACATGTTATCTGGGGATACGGTACCCTTTCTAACCTTTGTGCAATCACGTGCAATCCATACTGGGCCTAACACCGTCTGAGTCTGCCTCCTGAGACATATATTTTGAATGTGTACGCTATCCATACATGTTATCCGGGGATACGGTACCCTTTCTAACCTTTGTGCAATCACGTGCAATCCATACTGGGCCTAACACCGTCTGAGCCTGCCTCCTGAGACATATATTTTGAATGTGTACGCTATCCATACATGTTATCTGGGGATACGGTACCCTTTCTAACCTTTGTGCAATCACGTGCAATCCATACTGGGCCTAACACCGTCTGAGCCTGCCTCCTGAGACATAAATTTTGAATGTGTACGCTATCCATACATGTTATCCGGGGATACGGTACCCTTTCTAACCTTTGTGCAATCACGTGCAATCCATACTGGGCCTAACACCGTCTGAGCCTGCCTCCTGAGACATATATTTTGAATGTGTACGCTATCCATACATGTTATCCGGAGAAACGGTACCCTTTCTAACCTTTGTGCAATCACGTGCAAACCATACTGGGCCTAACACCGTCTGAGCCTGCCTCCTGATGTATAGACATATATTTTGAATGTGTACGCTATCCATACATGTTATCTGGGGATACGGTACCCTTTCTCACCTTTGTGCAATCACGTGTAATCCATACTGGGCGTGAGAACGGCTGGCGAGCTGTTAAGCAAGCTACAGCACCTGTGGTTTGCACACGTAAGTTTTTCATTTTTTCAGGAATGACGGTTAGGCCTAATTCCGGAACTGCGGTTGACCTGCACTTACTGGGAAATCATTGTTCGCGGGTAATAATTGTAATCAGTGATCCCCATCACTAACGTTGTTCAGCGGGTTATCTACACCTGTAAGCGACAAACGCTGGCCTTTTCAGTGTAGCGCACATGCAGCCACGGACATGTAAGGGCATGACACACCAGTAATTGGCCAATCTCATGTGCCAGAGCCTCACGTGTCCCTCTAGTAAGCCGGACTCGGACCGCGGGGCATGACGGAGTCTCGTTCGTTAACGGAATTAAGCTTGCAATGTGTGCATCTGTTCTGTAGCTGGCATGGTTGAGGTTTCCCAGGTGGAGTCGAATTTAACCATAGGCTCCACTCCTGGTGGTGCCCTTCTGGACATTCCTTTAAGGTTCAGCTTTGCAACCATACTGCCCACGTAAAACAAACACTTTGCCTTCATGAACGCTGTTTGGAGGGTCATGACTCGTGGGAATAACGCCGCCCAATCAGTTAACCTGCTAGAGAGATCCTTCGTTGCTCCCAAGCATGACATCACACTCCCTAGGAAGAAGGTAATGCCACTGTGGCGACCGTACTCCTGGGGGCGACACAAGGGCACTGATGCCCAGCCACTGCTCGATGAATCTGCTGGTACATTGACCCCGACCACTACATTCCCCTCGCACGCTACACGACCTGAATCTGACCCTGATGAAACTCAGGTTACCCTTCCCATATACAGTTCCATCTTACACGGTGACAAAGAGGAAGCTGCAGATGAAAGTGCAGGTTCGGCCCACCCGCCATCAGACACACCACCGTACTATCAGGGGCCCTGTGCCAGTGCCGTCGCCAACGAGTGGGCCCCCCCTGCTTGCCCAGGATCACAGCACTTGCAAAGTTGAAATACTGTGCAGTGAGATGGAAGATGGGGACGACGAGGAATCCAGACAAGTACAGGGATTCCCTAGCGAGGAGACTTATTTGATTGTTTTCAATGTTGGGACAGCAATTTTTGGGGAGCACTATACTCTGGAGAATGATAGATGGGGCCCACCATACACTGGAACATTCCAAAGGTGGACATCAGACACTGGAGCAGCATTTACAGGGCCCATTATACACTAGAGCATTAGAAATGGGGCCCATTATGTTTGGAGCATTATTTGGGCCCATAAGACAGTGGAGCTTCATCCATGGGGACCAACATATACTGTAGCATTATGTGGAGCTCATCATATACTGTTTCAAACATTATATGGGACCAATGATTCTGTATGGAGAAATAGATTGGCCTCGTCATGAGATGTAAAAAGTGAGGTATTTTTCATTGTACTATACCGCTATTTCTCTGCCGTATCGGAGCATGATGAGTTGTGGTATGTGTTAAAGGGGCGCTCTTTCGCCCAGGGCACATGAAAACCTGCAGCCAGCCCTCCCCCCCCACAACTTTAGCCAAATAACCCCCATTTTTCAGTGCGTAACTTGTATTATGAAGTTAATTAAGGTTGACAAGCTTAAGTAAGAAGAATTGATGCTTTTGGCATTCAAATGGGCACTGTAGGTGTGTTTCCTGTCCTCCTCTCACTGCCGACTTTTATTCCCCATTGACTTACATTGGGTTTCGTGTTTCGGGACGACCCCGACTTTTCCCTATAATCGGACGATCTTGCTCGACCCGACTTTTGGAAAAGTCGGGTTTCACGAAACGAAACGCGACCCTAAAAAAACAAAAGTCGCTCAACTCTAGTCTTCAGTGCTGCTGTGTCAATCCTGACAGAAAAAAGGACCCGTCTGTCGACCCAAAATGTTGATGATCTAACCTTCATTAAAATGAACCATGCATGGGTTTCAGTGGATTTTGTCCCACCTTCCCCTGCTGACACGTAGGTTGCCAGAAAAATGGCTCGCTTTTGTCCTCTTCCTCGGACTTCTCCAATTCCTCCATTTGCAGCTGCTGAATGTCCAACATCAACATATGCCATTTTCTCAACCTCCCTAACTGGGCTGCCTCCCCCCCAGGGCCGGGGTCACCACCTTTCACATGCACCCGTGCGAGTGCCGTTGCCCTGGTCAGGTGGGTGGGCCCACTCTTGGGCGACGGCACTGGCACAGGGTCCCTCATAGTACAATCAAGTGTCTCTGATGGTGGGGGTGCTCACCCGCTGTCAGACACACCGGCGTACTATGAGGGGCCCTGTGCCAGTACCGTCGCCCACGAGTGGGCCCCCCTGCTTGCTTAGGGCCCCAGCACTTGCAATACTTACCTCTTCCTGCTCCACCGCGGTGTAGTCTGGCTGTTAAATCCTTCACTGGGACTGCCAATACAAATTTGGTGAAATGATAGATGATGGGTAAGACGTAGCTATGCCCTGTCCTGCTGGGCTCTATCTTCAGATGATCAATGACTTCCATTTGTTATGGACGTCGACTCACAATGAGATGCAGTGGTGGTTTATCATCAGCTTTCACAGTTTTCCTACTCACAGAAGTGTGACATTCCTGCCGAAATTTTGAAATGTGTCCTCTCATGCCAATCCAATAGAATTGCCTATGGCCTGTGGCTTGTGTCTTTTGCACTCCAAAGTTACCTGACAGATCATGATAGGCAGTGAGGACAATGTCTACATCTCTCCCTGTGATCACAATTTGATTGAGATGAGTAACAGTGATGGGATCCACGGTACTGCGATACAGCAAACCTTTCTTCACAAGAACTGTTTTGGCTGTCTCCACAGACAAAGTAATTGAGGGTCAGCATCGCCTCTGAGAATTCTCCAGGGAGTTATTCCCATGATTAGTAATTCCACAATTTCTGCAATCACTCGACTTTCCATCTGTACTTGTATCCATCTCGTTTCCTCTTGCAGAGAGTCTGGACTGTCTTACTGAGACTGAAATATACAGTATCTTAAGATTGAAAAATACCCTAACAGTGTATACTGTTGTACGCTTCAAATACATTACCCTTTTTCCAATTTTTAGATTCTTGTCTAATCGATACTGAGGCTGTGATTGTCTTTGTCGGACTCCGGAAATATACACGGAGATTTTTAATGTTTAAACTATGCTATATATACCTGGTATCCAGTGATACTGTACACTTTCTCAACTTTCTACAATCTTGTCGAATCCATACTGGGCCTGAGACCGTCTGAGTCTGCCTCCTGATTAGAGATGAGCGGTGTTTGAGTCGACCTGTTTGCAAAGTTCAAATTCGAGCTGTTTTGGGAGGTGTTCGAGCCGTTCGTCGAACTCGAACACTTTGCTTAAAATTCGGCTGTTCGAGGTTCCGTTCGAGGACGGTTCGTCACCAAAAGCGTAACTTTATTTTCACATTAATAATGGTTTTCAATGTTAATAGACTGTTTCATGGCATAGTAGCGGTGTCTGTTAGGCAGCGGTGTAGTACACCTGTCAAGGAGCTACACTGTGTGTGTTTCTAATAATTTTTTTCCGCATCTTGTCCAGAAAATCCTTTTGGGCCTTGCAGTACTGTCTACTACTCAGCAAAGGAGCCCACCCGTGAACATAGCTATGTCGCCTGTTTATGAAAGAAACAGTTTTTGAATGCATTTAGCCCAGTTAATACTTTGGGCCTAGTAACTGTGTCTGCTACTCAGCAGAGGAGCCCACCCCTGAGCCTACTGTAGCTATGCTGCCTGTTTATGTAAGCACTATCTGCTACTCAGCAGAGGAGCCCAGCTGTTAAGCAAGCTACAGCACCTGTGGTTTGGACACTTAATTTTTTCATTCTTTCTGGAATGCCGGTTAGGCCTAATTCCGGAATTCCGGTTGACCTGCACTTATTTTGAAATCCTCGTTCGCGGGGAAGAATTGGAATCCCAGATCCCCATCACTAATGGTGTTCAGCGGGTTATCCGCACCTGTAAGCGACACAAGCTGGTCCTTTCAGTGTAGCGCCCATGCAGCCCCGGACACGTAAGGGCATGACAGACCTATTATTGCTCGATCTCGCGTGCCAGAGCCTTGCGTGTCCCTCTAGTAAGCTGGACGCGGACCGCGGGGGCATGCCGGAGTCTCATTCATTAGCGGAATTAAGCTGACAAATCGCTAGCACAACTAAAAACGGCCATTCCCCACCACCCACAGAATCGACAAAGCTTACAATCTGTCCATCTTTTCCGTGGCTGGCATGGTTGAGGTTGCCCATGTGGAGTCCAATTAAGCCGCAGGCTCCACTCCTGGTGTGCCCTTCTGGACATTCCTTTAAGGTTCAGCTTTGCAACCATACTGCCCCTGGAAACCAAACACTTTGCCTTCATGGACGCTGTTCGGAGGGTCTTGGGAATAACGCCGCCCAATCGGCAGTTGGCATAATTTATGGTGGGAAGTCCGACGGTATTTGATCGTCTTAGATTTTAGAATTTTAGATTTTTGTTTTATTTTAGATTTTTATTCCAGCCTTTCTTGACTTTATAAGGGCATGACATGCCTATATCTGTGTCTCCTCCTCCTCCTTTTACTCCTCCACCTCTTTTCTATATGTAGTTGCCCTTTTCCATATGTTATTTGTGTCTTCTGAGCATTTTGTCTGCTTTGGGACACCTTTTAAGGTGTTTTGTAATTGTTTTCTATGTGTTTGTGTTTGCCTGCCATTGTTTTCAATGGGGTTCGAAGGTGTTCGTCGAACGTTCGACGAACATTCGGCGAACTTGCCTCCTGTTCGATGAACCGAACCGAACTTGAACACTAGCGCGGTGGCTCAACACTACTCCTGATATATAGACGTACATTTTTAATGTTTAAACTATGCTATATATACCTGGTATCTGGTGATACTGTATCCTTTCTGCCAGGAAGTCCTCCTCCACCCACCACTCTAAGTGTATTATTGACACCTGGAACATTGGCCCACATGTGTGATTATTTCTTGCGGATCTTCTTTTTATATTGTTGTGTGATCCATCCTGAGCGTGTGAGAGTCTGTGGGTTACTCCTGCAATTTATATGTAGATTTAAAAATTACCCCAACATTGTATACAGCTCTACGCTTGTGATACATTTACTGCTTTTTATATTCTGGTCTAATCCAAACTGACCAAGTGAGAGTCTGTTTCTGACTGTGCAAATAAATACTGAGATTGACAACGAACCCTTCACTGTGTACAGCTGTACGCTTCAGATCCATTACCGTTTTATGGCTTTTTATATTGTGTTGTAATCCATACTGAGCCTGAGAGCGTCTGTGTCTGCCTCCTGAAATATATACGGAGATTTAGAATGTTTAAACTATACTATATATACCTACTATCTGATGATACTGTACCCTTTTTCTACTTTTTATATTCTTGTCTAATCCATACTGAGCCTGTGATTGTCTCTGTGTGACTCATGAAATATATAGGGAGATTGACAGTTATCCTTTGACTGTATAGAGCTGTACGCTTCTGATACAGTACTATATATCTGATGTTATTTTGGGTACATTTTCTCCAAAATTTGGAAGTATGGTGGAAGAGGCCGCGGACGTGGGGGGGCCAGCTGGTACTGATGGAGGTGGTGCATCTGCTGGTAGTGGCAAAAGCACAATAGCAGCTAAGGCAGGAGGTGTTGAGCCTGCGTCATGGTCTGGCTCTGGAACACCTGGAAGGCTACCTTTTCTGGGAGTGGGGTAACCGCTTTTAAATCCGGAGCATCAGGAACTGGTTTTGGCTTACATTGCCGAAACAGACTCCAGCTAATATGCCCTCCTCTTCTGAAGTTTCAAAAAATGCAAGCACTGAGTCGTCAAGTGCTGGCTCCTGGTCAGGAAGAACCCCTTTCTTTGTGTCTTTCACCCCCACCAAAAGTGAATGATGCAGCAGGCCACACTTCACATTAGTCCATGTAGCTCTTTCTCACATACCATGCCTGGGTTATCAAGTCAAATCGTGAATTCCCCAGTCCAAGATGAATCTGACATGGAGTGTGGGTGGCCAGCCAGGGCAGTGGGGTTAATCGGTGCCACGCCGGTGTCTCAGAGGGATGTGTCACGGTGGTGGTGACCCGGTCCGTGGCCCTGGGCGTCCATGCAAAGGGGTGAATAGCGTTTATAGGTGAATGATACGTGACGCCACCTGTGGTTTCTGATCAGATTGACCAGTGCTGCAGTCTCGCTTCTCTGGGACAGATGTTGTGGTGCAGCTAAGATGTAGAAGCCCTGCACAGGTAGGTCCGTAGTTGCAGGGCAGATGAAAGAGTTGGTAGATGGTGTGCATTTCAGGATGTAGCAGAGCCATGCGCCAGGCGCAGGAGAAAGATGACAGACACAGTGGTGCAGTTCCTTTACCTGTACTTGGTAAGTGCCGTCCAGGACCCAGAGTACAGATGGAGAAGGAGTTGGTCAGCCTGGAAGCAAATGAGGAATTCTCTCTCTGCAGGTAGGTAGTGTGGCCTCCGTTCTAGCGCTTATCTGAGGTACTCGCAGTACTGAGTTCACTGAAGTTCCCCCTGTTGACTCTCTTTTGAAACTTTCTCGTATGGCAGGTAGCCATAGCCTTTTCCTTCTGGCTCACACAAGTCACTGCTGGGGCCTCCGAGCCTTAGTTGGGAACAGAGCATTTACAGCTGCTACTTCCTCCGGTTTCTGCTGCAGGACCGTCAGTGTCCCTACAAACTCGGACACCGGAATCCGGACCATGCGCTCCAGCTAGGAGTGGGCCTTAACTCTGCTCATCCTCCAGCTCCCCTTCTCACGTCCACACACTTCCCCTTCCCTTCACAGACTGCCCTAATTTCCCTCCTCCAGACCACAGAGAGCAGCTCCTCAGCAGTCAGGTTCAGAGCTCTCCCTGCTGGCCTGGAGTGGGAACTGTGTTGTGTATTGGTTTAACTGCTAGAGAGATCCTTTGTTGCTCCCAAGCATGACATCACACCCCCTAGGAGGAAGGTAATGCCACTGTGGCGACCGTACTTCTGGGGGCGCCACAAGTGCACTGATGCCCAGCCACTGCAAGATGATTCTGCTGGTACATTGACCCAGACCACTACATTCCCCTCGCACTCTACACAGCCAGAATCTGACCCTGATGAAACTCAGGTTCCCCTTCCCACATACTATATCACCTTACACGGTGACAAAGAGGAAGGTGCAGATGAAAGTGCAGGTTCCTTGAGCAGGTGGTGGGGCATACTCATGGGCGACGGCACTGGCACAGGGCCCCTCATAGTATGCAAAAGTGTCCCTGCTGGTGGGAGGCCACCCGCCATCAGACACACCGCCGTACTATGAGGGGCCATGTGCCAGTGCCGTCGCCATCGAGTGGGCCCCCCTGCTTGCTAAGGATCACAGCACTTGCAAAGTTGAAATACTTACCTCTTCCTGCTCCACCGCCATGACGTCTTCCGCATTTCCTGACAGTGACATTCTGGTCAGAGAGCGTGATGACATCACGTCTGTACGCCCTCTGCCTAAACAGTCCAAGTGCAGAGAGATGGAAGATGGGGCCGACGAGGAGTTCATACTAGTACAGGGATTCCCTAGCCAGGAGACTTATTTAATTGTTTTAAAGGTTGGGAGCAATTTTTGGGGAGCACGATACTCTGGAGAATGATATATGGGGCCCACCATACGAGTGTCTGCTACCGCTGTCCAGTGTCTCCCTGTGAACTCCTATTCCCTGTCTGACAGCACCGCAAGTGTGAGAAAATACTCCTGCTCGTGGTGCTGTCAAACAGGTCCTAGGAATTCACAGCCAATGAACTCACTTCACCTTTCTGATGTCAGAGATTTCCCACCACGCTGGCGTCAGAAAGATGAAGTGAGTTTATTGTTTGTGAACTCCCAGGAATTGTCTGACGGCACTGCGAGCAGGAGAACTTTCTCACGCTCGCAGTGCAGTCAGACAGGTAATAGAAGTTCACCCTGCTCAATGTCTCTGCTGGATGACAGGCTGTATGGTCACATCATGCAACCATGCAGCCTGCCATCTAGATGTAGCAGAGCTTTCCAGGGTATAAACATCTGTCCCCAGCCGTCGGCTTTCCCTCTGTTGGTTATGAAAATTACGCGGGCGCTCACAACATTTTTTTCTGAAAAATAATCTTTTATTAATTAAATACATGTACAGTTAGCTGCACACACACTGCACTAATTGTATAAGTCACTAACATCTGTTTATCTATCTATTCTGTGTGTGTATAGCTATTCTATCTATTCTATTCTAACCTGTCACGTTGTGATTTTATTGTACATGGGAGATGGGTTGCCAGCTTTCATTTTATCCATCATTATATATATGTGTGTTTTGAAGAATATTTCCTTTGAAAACGAGAATTGCTCTATGTAAAAGCTCATATTTAAATCGTATTGCAATCAGATAGCAATTGTACTGCATTCGGATGTAAGGGCAGAGACACACAGCCGTATTTCTTGTGCGAGAATCGCATTGTAAACCTTGCACTGGCTGTCTTCTCTCCTGACCTGAGCTTGACAGCTGCATAGTAATCCATCACGCTGTCATGCTCAGGTCAGGAGAGGTGACGGCCAGTCCGTGCAGAGCGATGCGATTCTAGCACCTGAAATACGGCAGTGTTACTGCAGACTAAATCAGATGCTAGGTGTGAAAAATTGGATTGTTCTTGCATGACACTAACATGACACTTGCATTACATTCTTCGTGTGACTCTGTGCACTGAGAATTAGACCAATTTTTTATACGTTCAGGCCATGTGCACACATTGAGTATTTGGTGAGTTTTTTTATGCCAGTATTTGCAAGCCAAAACCAGGAGTAGAACGGTCAGAGGAAAAGCATAAGGCCGGAGTCACACTACAGCGAGATACGGCCGAGTCTCACAGGTTAAAACCAAGCTCTGGCACCGGCACTCTGGAGCGGAGCATGCAGCTCCATGTATTACTGTGTGGCTGCACGCTCCTCTCTGGAGTGCCGGCACCAGAGCTTGGTTTTAACCTGCGAGACTCGGCCGTATCTCGCTGTGTGTGATCCCGGCCTAATAGAAACATTTGCACCACAACTGCATTTTTCACCCACTCCTGGTTTGTGCTAACAAATACTGGGGTAAAAATCTCACCAAATACTAGATGTGTGCATGTGGCCTTAGTGTGGCTCCAGCCTAATTCCAACACTTTCACTACTGCCTCACAATACCAGGTTATCCCTTCCTCAACCAACCCTTATTCTCTAGTCCTGTATCCTTACTGTTGCCGCAGCTGATGCTGTGACATTACTCAACTACGCCTCTGAGTTAGGTCACTGACCGTGCCACTCCTGGTTTTGGCTTTCAAATACTGGAGTAAAAAACACACCAAATACTCAATGTGTGCACATGGTCTTAGGAAGCTGGTCTGTGAAGTTTCAGCTCCATCCTTCAGATTCTATTTTGCAAATTGGATATTTCAAATCTTAGAGGTTATGAATGTGTATGACAATACTAATGGCATTCTCCGACAATCGCTGGCTCCTTCCCACACATTCTTTTATACAAACTGCTAATTTTAATTTTTGGAATCTATGGCCATGTACGAAAAGACTAATGATATTCTTATACCTCTGTGCAAAGTTTAAGGTTTTCAGGGGGATCAGATCACAGGATAGTTATGAGAACGATTCACAAAAAGATTTGCTTTCTTCCCATGCTATCCTGGTATCCTGGAAAACAAAATACAAACAGTAGAAAATAAAATCCTAGGCTACTGTAACACTAACGACACATCAGAATTGTAACTCAAGAGATCTGAGCTTAGTGTACAATATCCCCCACAACAATCAGCTTGTGAACACTCTAGTCTTTAGGGCTGGGGGTTACAAATAGCACTCGGTGCATCGGTAGCGCGCCTCGGGGGGTACGTCTGCTGAGATGCTGCTTCCTTCACGTTGCATCAACTGTTTGCAGCATCGTTAGAAACTAATTGTTAATGTCTTGCCTATTGTTAAGGTCTGCTTGTTTTTGTAAAAACATCAAGCCACTGCAACATTTATGAAGCTCATAGATGCACTTTTTCTTGTAACCTAAGTGAAATGTGTAGTTACCACCACTTAGTTGTGTCACAAGAGTTTATTGTGCAAAAATAATGGCCCACAATCCTGAAAATTTGAGCTTAGGGTTCAAATGAAGATAATACCGAAACATGGGCCATATTTTTTCAGCATCTGGCTGTTTTTTTTCTAAAAAAGCAATGTTTAAATGCAGAAAAAACTAAGCAATCTGCTTGGTGGAGCACATCGGCCATGTGCGTTGTTTAGTGGTCACTGATGACTGCTGCACTTTATCTCCCATTCAAGTGTTGGACTCGCACTGACAGGCCATCAATAGTTTAGACCTAGATAACCCCTTTAACTTCCCTTAGGTAACCAGGAAAATTGGGGAACATAATGCTTAGCGCTGGACTTCTGCTCTTCAATCTGGCCCCATAGCATCTGGACTCCAATATTAAAGGGGTTGTCCGGTCTTAAACTATAAGTCTCCAGTCACTCTATGTAAATGCAGACTTGTGAATCCTCGCATCTCGCGCACTGCACGCTGTGAGGATTCTCTAGTGTCGGCATCTGGGAACGGTGGTCATGCGGTTGCAAGTATGCAATCACCTGACCACAATCTGACTAGATGGGTGCATTCCCCTGGTGTCGGAACCAGACTAGTAGGAATGTGGCCAGGACTATGCATATTGCATACTTCCGGTCAAATGACCGCCGTTCCCGATACCGGAGAATCCTCACAGTGCATGCGCTGGAGGATTCACAAGTCTGCAGTCACATAGCATGACTGCAGAGTTAAAATTTCAGACCGGAAAACCCTTTTAAAGGCTAATATACTACCTATCTGATGTGTTGCATTTTCCCCTCTTCAGAATTATGTCGGCAAAGCTGAAAAGCCACCAAAAATATCTCTCATATTCAGTAAATAATCCTTTTTCAAAATTGTTATAGCAAATATTAGCAATACAATGCCTCTGAACAGACACTCTAGGCTTTTCTCCTCGCTGCCTCAAATTCCTCATATCAAAAAAGTTGAGTTACAATACTTTCAGAAACCAATCCGCAGCATTTCTTTTGAAGCAGGTTTTCTTGTTTGGCTAAAATGCTGAATTTCTATGGGGGAAAAGCAGAGTTTACATTAAATTGTACAGTATACCCTGCATAGCAATCACCTCTTACCTAGACAGCATAACAAATTGCGTTTCTAGTGCACATGGCCCGAATAAAAGATGCCTTCAGGATATTATGTGCCTTACTTTCCGATAAAAATTATATTCTTGAAATAGAAAATGCATAAGTTGTCAACTATATCATATACAGTCACAGTAACTCATGTGGTCAGGCATTTTTTTGTGTGTGGTCTAAAAGGGTATTCTGGCAGACATTGAAGACCACTTCTAAAACAGTAGATGCTGTAAGTAATTGCAACAAACCACCAATTAAATGAATAGAGTTGTGCTGCAAATGTAACCTAGTGCTAAAGCAGAAGGGGTCATGGCATTTTACTAAGCGCCTTTTTCTAAACCCTTTAAATGAGGGTTGTATGACAAAATTAAAAAGCTGCACAGAGGCAGCAATATATTTAATATATACAGTACTCACCTTATTGTTTGCGGCAAAAAGGGACCACCCCCCAGTCAGCACACGTACTACAAAGGAAAGGAAGATTTACTACAAGACAAATATTTCTAATGATACCCATGACCTGCTGGGGAAAGTGATGGAGTCAGCAACTTTGTGCTCCATCACAACTCTTAACAGTATGGGTGTCTTGAGAACACCAACTATGTTAACTGCACAGCAGCCAAAGCGGCCCACGACCAGACAGGGCCTTCTGGCATTTGCCAGAATTGTCAGATGGCCAGTTCGGCCCTGCACATCCTCCATGTTCCCTGAAGGTCTTCTGCTTACCTGTGTACCCCTGCATCCAGTCACTGGCCTCAGCGGTCCTGTTCTGTATGACACTGAGGCCAGTCATTGGCTGCAGCAGTCACGTGAGGCAAGCAAGAGATGATAACTGCAGACAAGGTAAACTTAATATCAGTGGATGTGCGGCACTGGATTTAGAAGGACAAGTACATATAATGCAAGGTCTATTATCAGCTGCATGTCCTCAGATGCGCCTCCTCTTGTATAGCAAAGAACTGCTGGCTCCCTGCGCTGCACCATCTATACAGGCCTCCAGGCTATCAATGGCCATTAGATGACATCAATATCCAGTCACAAAAGGAACAATGTTGTTACTTTATTGCACCGCCTGCATTGGTATATAGAAGAGAAAGAAGACGCTGCTCATCGTGGGAGGGGGATAGGTGAGTGGTATTATTTTCTGTGTTCAATTCCTTTTAATTCCTATGTGAAGAGCACCAAGAATGGGGGAAATTATTACTCTATAGGGGCCAGAATATGGGATGATATTGTGACATGATGGCCAGAATGGGAGACATTATTACTATACTGGAGCCAGAGTGGGGGACATTATTACTATACTGGAGCCCGAGTTGGGGACATTATTACTATAATGGAGCCAGAGTGGGGGACATTAGTACTATATTGGTGCCAAAGTGGGGGACATAATTACTATATTGAGGCCAGAGTGGGGGACATTATTACTATATTGGGGCCAGAGTGGGGGATGTTATTACTATACTGGAGCCAGAGTGGGAGACATTATTGCCATCACCGTTTTTGCTCCACTAATCTTCACTCTCCTTCGCTATCCCCAAACCCTTGCAACCTTGAACCAAATAACAATCTCCCCCTGTCTCTTACCCCCCACCTCGCTTCATCTGCAGACATATTCCTTAACCTCAGACCTCTCCTACTAAAATACAGCGCAAGATCACTCTCCTTCACCCACCTGCTTTCCCTTTCTCTGCTTCTCCTCATTGCTGGTGACATATCCGCCAATCCTGGCCCCCCTGCCTCATACATCCCACTAATCCTCACCCCTATCTTTCTCACACTAAGAGAAACTGTGCCACTGACCCCCTTCCTCCCGCATCCTTTCTGGAGCACTTTGGAATGCTCGCTCCATCTACAACAAGCTCCACGTGATCCACGACCTCTTTACCTCCCGCAAACTTTCCTTCCTGGCCCTCACTGAGACCTGGCTGACACCCCCTGACACAGCTTCCCCGGTCGCACTGAGTTATGGCGGCCTCCACTTTACCCACACTCCTCGCCCTGGCAGCAGAAAAGGTGGAGGAGTGGGTTTCCTCCTTTCTAAACACTGCTCCTTCAACCCTATCCAAACCCCACCATCCCTTATCCTCCCTTCTTTCGAGGTTCACTCTGTCCGTATTTACTCGCCCTCTAATCTCCCAATGTCTGTCTTATACCAATCACCGGGCTCAGCCACTGCCTTCATCGACCAATTCTCCACCTGGCTCCTCCACTTTCTCTCTTCTGACATCCCCACAATCATCATGGGGGACTTCAACATCCCCATTGACACCCACCAGCCAGCAGCCTCCAAACTCCTGTCACTTACCTCATCCTTTGGACTTACTCAGTGGTCCTCCACAGCCACCCACACAGATGGACATACCTTAGACCTCATCTTCACTCGCCTCTGTTCCCTATCTAATCTCAAAACCTCTCCCTTCCCCCTATCTGACCACCATCTACTCACCTTCTCATCCTTGTCCTCCTCACCTGCCCCCCATGTCCAGCCACTAGCACATCCTCGCCAAAACCTCGCACACCTAGACATCCACAGACTCTCAGACTCTCTTCTACCTCTGTCCTTCATATCTTCACTCCACAACACGGACAGTGCCACCGCTTTCTACAACGCCAACCTCATATCAGCCATAGACTCAGTCGCTCCTCTCATGCATGGCAAAATGCGACAAACCAATAGGCAACCCTGGTGTCAGAGTTCTGTCAGCGCCGGCGTGCAGCCTCCGCTGAGCAGGGACTCACCCGCACTCTAGGGGGGCCCGGGGTCAGGTACGGCCAGAAAGTACTGACAAACAGGACCTGGGGACGCTGAAGTTTAGCAAGCAGTGAAGGACCTATGGTCATGTGACTGCAAGGGGACGGGGCTTAGCGTCCTGCTTCCAGAGATCAGCAAGACACCATACAGAAATACTCAGAGTCAGGCAAAATGGAGGTTATACACAGAGATAGCAGTAAAGTACCAGGGATGAGACAGAACAGATAGTCGGGGTCAAGCAGGGGTCAAAACCAAACAGACATAGAAGTTACCAAGCAGAATCCAACAAGCTATATCCAGAGAACAGACCGAGTCGTACACAAAGTATCAAGCAACCAGAACACAGCACAAACACACTCAGGGGTCAAAACAACTCTGCCAAGGGCGAAAGTATAACTGGCGGGGATGGGAGCTTCCTGAGGCTATAAGAAGCTTTCCCAGAACCAATGAGAGGCCACCATAATAAGTCCCAGGTGTGCAGGTAAGAGTCTGCACTGAGATCAAAACATTAACCCTAGAAGTGCAGGTCCACCAGCACTGGTATCATGACAGTACCCCCCTCTCAATGGGGGGCCTCTGGACCCCCAGGCTTGCCTGGGTACCTAGCATGGAAAGCCCGAACCAGGTGATCCACATGCATCAACCGGGCCGGCACCCAGCACCTGTCCTCCGGCCCACACCCCTTCCAATGAACCAGGTACTTTACTGACCGCCATACCACCCTGGAATCTACGATATGACCAATCTCATATTCCACATGTCCCTCAACTGAAACCGGAGGAGCAGCGAACTCGGATTCTCCCCGGACTGCTTCAAAAGGTTTCAGTAGAGATCTATGGAAGACGTTAGGGATCTTGAAAGACGGTGGAAGGCACAGTCTGTACGCCACTGGATTGATTTTTTCCACAATCTTGTATGGGCCAATGAATTTGGGGCCCAACTTAGCTGACGGAATCTTTAACTTAATGTTTCGCATGGAGAGCCAAACTTTCTCTCCAACCTGAAACATGGGACCAGGCGTTCGTTTCCTGTCCGCGAAAAACTTATACCTGCCTTGAGACCTAGATATACGCCGCTGGACATCTGCCCATGTATCTTTTAACCACTGAAGAGAGTCCTCAGCCCTGGGACACCCCGAATCCAGATGAGAAAACTCACCAAAATGAGGACTGAACCCATAGTTGATCAAGAAAGGGGACATACCAGTGGATTGACTCACCCGACTATTGAAGGCAAATTCAGTCAACGGCAGTATAAGTATATCACACCAGTAGTGTTGAGCATTCCGATACCGCAAGTATCGGGTATCGGCCGATACTTGCTGTATCGGAATTCCGATACCGACTTCCGATATTTTTTCAATATCGGAATTCGGCATCGGAATCGGAAGTTCAAAGTTGATTGACAGCCTGACGTCATCATGATGCGCGGTGTGTGCGCATCATGATGCGCCGTCATTTCGGGCCTTCCGGGGGTCTCTGCCGGCCTGCCGGGGGCTGTGTGGACTGCCCGGGGTCTGTACCGGCCTGCCGGGGAGCTGTGCCGGCCTGCCGGTGGTCTGTGCACCCTGTGGGGGTCTGTACCGGCCTGCCGGGGGGCTGTGCCGGCCTGCCGGTGGTCTGTGCACACTGTGGGGGTCTGTACCGGCCTGCCGGGGGGCTGTGCCGGCCTGCCGGGGGGCTGTGCTGATGTCCGGGGGTCTGTGCAAGCATCGTCCGATGGGACTACAAGTCCCATCTGGCGATGCCTGCTACCATGACAGTGATTGACACATTAGCCAATGATGGGACAGTAGTAGTCCCATCATCCGGCTAATGTGTTAAATGTTAAAAAAAAAAAAAAAATACTACATACATACTACATACATACTACATGCATGCTACATACATACTACATGCTACATACATACTACATATATACTACATGCATGCTACATACATACTACATGCTACATACATACTACATATATACTACATGCATGCTACATACATACTACATGCTACATACATACTACATGCTACATACATACTACATGCTACATACATACTACATATATACTACATACATACTACATACATGCTACATACATGCTACATACTGCATGCTACATACATACTACATACATACTACATACATACTACATGCATGCTACATGCATGCTACATACATACTACATACATGCTACATACATACTACATGCTACATACATACTACATACATACTACATACATGCTACATGCTACATACATACTACATATATACTACATGCATGCTACATACATACTACATATATACTACATGCATGCTACATACATACTGCATGCTACATGCATACTACATACATACTACATACATACTACATGCTACATACATACCACATATATACTACATACATGCTACATGCTACATACATACTACATACATACTACATACATGCTACATGCTACATACATACTACATATATACTACATGCATGCTACATACATACTACATATATACTACATGCATGCTACATACATACTGCATGCTACATGCATGCTACATACATACTACATACATACTACATGCTACATACATACCACATATATACTACATACATACAATACATTCATACAATACATACATAGACATACAGTACATATAACATAGAGTAACATACTTACCAATACTTGTCACATTGTTCCCCGAAGCCATTGTCTTTTCCGGAATAAATATTAACATAACAAACCACAAAAATACTCACCCACGATCCGAAGCAGTCCACGAGTGTGTCCCACGACGATCTTGGGTAGAGAACTGCAGCATCAGATGATGCTGCCGTTCTCTACGGGCTGCAGGAATCCAATGACGGAAGGTAGGTATCCTCCCGCACTGTATTCCTCCGCCACTTAAAAAAAAAAAAAGTCCCTAGTCTCACTTTATGCCATTGCTGCGTGGGAAATTCCCACACAGCAATGGCATAAAGTGAGACTAGGGACTTTTTTTTTTTTTAAGTGGCGGAGGAATACAGTGCGGAAGGATACCTACCTTCCGTCATTGGATTCCTACAGCCCGTAGAGAACGGCAGCATCAGCTGATGCTGCAGTTCTCTACCCAAGATCGTCGTGGGACACACTCGTGGACTGCTTCGGATCGTGGGTGAGTATTTTTGTGGTTTGTTATGTTAATATTTATTCCGGAAAAGACAATGGCTTCGGGGAACAATGTGACAAGTATTGGTAAGTATGTTACTCTATGTTATATGTACTGTATGTCTATGTATGTATTGTATGAATGTATTGTATGTATGTAGTATATATGTGGTATGTATGTAGCATGTAGTATGTATGTAGTATGTATGTAGCATGCATGTAGCATGCAGTATGTATGTAGCATGCATGTAGTATATATGTAGTATGTATGTGGTATGTATGTAGCATGTAGTATGTATGTAGCATGCATGTAGTATGTATGTAGTATGTATGTAGCATGCATGTAGTATATATGTAGTATGTATGTAGCATGTAGTATGTAGCATGCATGTAGTATATATGTAGTATGTATGTAGCATGTAGTATGTATGTAGCATGCATGTAGTATATATGTAGTATGTATGTAGCATGTAGTATGTATGTAGCATGCATGTAGTATATATGTAGTATGTATGTAGCATGTAGTATGTATGTAGCATGCATGTAGTATATATGTAGTATGTATGTAGCATGTAGTATGTATGTAGCATGCATGTAGTATATATGTAGTATGTAGCATGTAGTATGTATGTAGCATGCATGTAGTATGTATGTAGCATGCATGTAGTATGTATGTGGTATGTATAGCATGTAGTATGTATGTAGCATGCATGTAGTATATATGTGTTATGTATGTAGCATGTAGCATGCATGTAGCATGCATGTAGTATGTATGTAGTATGTATGTAGTATGTATGTGGTATGTATGTAGCATGCATGTAGTATGTATGTAGTATATATGTGGTATGTATGTAGCATGTAGTATGTATGTAGCATGCAGTATGTATGTAGCATGCATGTAGTATGTATGTAGTATATACTGTATGTAGTATGTATGTTGCATGTAGTATTTATGTAGTATGAATGTAGCATGTATGTAGTATGTAGTATGAATGTAGCATGTATGTAGTATGCATGTTGTATGTATTTAGCATGTATGTAGCATGTAATTTTTTTTTTTTTTTTTTACATTCAACACATTAGCCGGATGATGGGACTACTACTGTCCCATCATTGGCTAATGTGTCAATCACTGTCATGGTAGCAGGCATCGCCCAATGGGACTTGTAGTCCCATCGGACGATGCCTGCACAGACCCCCGAAGCCTGCACAGACCACCGGCAGGCCGGCACAGCCCCCCGGCAGGCCGGCACAGCCCCCCGGAGCCTGCACAGACCACCGGCAAGCCGGCACAGCCCCCCGGCAGGCCGGCACAGCCCCCCGGAGCCTGCACAGCCCCCCGGCAGGCCGGCACAGCCCCCCGGCAGGCCGGCACAGCCCACCGGAGCCTGCACAGACCACCGGCAGGCCGGCACAGCCCCCCGGCAGGCCGGCACAGACCACCGGAGCCTGCACAGACCCCCTGGCAGGCCGGCACATCCCCCCGAAAGGCCCGTACAGACCCCAGAGAGGCTGTACAAGGCAAAAACAGGGTTTTTCTTATTCCGATACCGGAAGTCCCATAGACTTGAATGGGACTTCCGGTATCGGAATCGGCGATACCGATACTTTTTTTAAAGATCGGCCGATCCATTCCGATCCGATACTTTGAAGTATCGGACGGTATCGCTCAACTCTACACACCAGTCATTCTGTCTAGCAGAAGTCAGACATCTGAGGATCTGTTCCAGAGACTGATTAGTGCGTTCTGTCTGACAATTACTCTCGGGATGGTATGCAGACGAAAAGGACAGAGACATCCCTAATTTTTTGCAGAAAGCACGCCAAAACTTAGCCACAAATTGCACACCACGATCAGACACCACATTCAGGGGTACCCCATGCAAGTGGACCACATGCTGCGCAAACAATCTGGATAAGGTCTCAGCTGAAGATAATGCGGACAGGGGTACAAAATGAGCCTGCTTAGAAAATCTGTCCACCACTACCCATACCACCGTATTACCCCTGGAAGAGGGAAGATTGGTAATAAAATCCATGGACAGGTGGGTCCATGGTATTTCGGGAACTGCCAAGGACCTCAGCTCCCCCGCCGGCCGGCTATGAGAGCTCTTAGAACGAACGCAGACCCCACAACCAGAAATGAATTTCTTTATATCAGAACCAAGGGTAGGCCACCAGAAGATCCTAGCCACCGCCAGACGCGTGGCTGATATACCAGGGTGAGCACTCAGCTTGGATTCATGGAACTCTTGCAAGAGTTTAAGGTGAAGTTGCTCTGGGACAAACAACTTGCCCCCTGGCTTGGCCGCAGGAGCCAGCGACTGGGCCCCCTCAATTTCCTGATCCAATTCAGACGAGATCCCTGCTAACACAACCCCAGGGTGCAGAATGGAGGACGGTGGCTCAGGGGCAGACACAGGATGAAAACTGCGAGATAAGGCATCAGCCTTGACATTCTTTGACCCTGGACGGAATGCAATAGTAAACTGGAAACGAGAAAAAAAAGCGACCAACGGGCCTGTCTGGGCGTTAGTCTTTTAACAGACTCAATGTATGACAAATTTTTGTGATCAGTGATCACAGTAAACGGGTGACTGGCCCCCTCCAAAAAGTGCCTCCACTCCTCAAACGCCAACTTGACCACAAGAAGCTCTCTATTGCCTACATCATAATTTCTTTCAGCAGCAGAGAATTTCCTGGAAAAGAAAGCACATGGCCTGAGGTTGGTAAGAGTGGCAGGCCCTTGGGACAACACTGCCCCCACCCCCACCTCTGAGGCATCCACCTCCACCACAAATGGTTTGGACGGATCTGACTGTACCAACACAGGAGTAGACATAAAACATTTTTTCAGTGTCGCAAAGGCCTCTTTTGCGAGCGAGGACCAATTTCTCACATCCGCACCTTTGCATGTCAGATCTGTGAGTGGTTTGACCACCTGCGAAAACCCCCGGATAAATTTGCGGTAATTATTGACCAACCCCAAGAAGCGCTGAAGACCCTTAAGATCTCGGGGTTGCACCCAATCCGCAATGGCCTGCACCTTCTTGGGGTCCATGCGAAAACCCTCACAGGTCACAATTAATCCGAAAAAAAACAATTCCTGAACACAAAATACACATTTCTCCAATTTGGCAAACAGATGATTTTCCCTCAGTCTTTGGAGAACAGTTCGTACATGTTCCGGATGAGAATGCCTGTCGGAGGAGTATATAAAAATATCATCTAAGTAGATAACAACAAAACGACCAATGAGATCCGAGAATACCACATTGATGAAATTCTGAAATATGGCGGGGCATTGGTAAGACCAAACGGCATGACTAAATTTTCAAACAGTCCCTCGGTCGTGAGGAACGCAGTTTTCCATTAAGGCCTCTTTCACACATCAGTTTTTTGCCTTCAGGCGCGATCCGGCTTTTTTTTGTAAAACCGGATCCGGCAAAATGCAATGCCGGATCCAGTTTTTCCCCATTGACTTGCATTAGCGCCGGATCGTGCTGGATGGCATTGCATTTCATCCGTTTTTTGCCGGATCCGGCAACTTGTCTCATTCCGGCGTCTGGAAAAAACGGCTACTGTAACGTTTTTTGTCTCCGGCGAAAAAGCCGGAAGCGCCGGATCCGGCGCTTCCAGCTTTTTGCTACAATGAAAGTCTATGGGCGCCGGAATGCGCCGGATCCAGAAAAAGACGGATCCAGCCACCGGATCCATTTTTTTAAGTCTGCGCATGCTCAGATCCAATTGGCCAGCCCCCAGGAACAGATATAACCTGCTAGACGGATCCAGCAAAAAAACGGATCCTTTTCTACAGTTCTCCAAAATTTATGCCAGATCCGTTTTTTCTAAAAATAGCCGGATCCTGCCTGACGGCAAAAAACTGATGTGTGAAAGTAGCCTAATCCTCCTCTAGTACCCTTATCAAATTATATGCCCCCCGAAGATCCAGTTTAGAGATCCATTTTGCCCCTGACAGTTGGTTACACAAATCGGGAATCAACGGAAGGGGGTACGTATTCCGTACCGTAATCTGATTAAGCTCGCGAAAATCGAGATAGGAACGTAACCCGCCATCTTTTTTCTTTACAAAAAAGAAACATGCCACCACAGGTGAGACTGAAGGACGTATGTGTCCCTTGCACAAACTTTCAGCAATGTACTCCTTCATAGCCAAGCGCTCAGGGCCGGATAAATTAAACAGACGGGCTTTAGGTAATTTAGCCCCCGGGACCAGCTCGATAGCGCAGTCAAAGGGTCTAAGTGGCGGTAACGTCTCGGCCTCACTTTCAGAGAATACATCTTCGAAGTCCTTCAGGTATTCCGGAATACCTTCCAGCTCAACAGATGATACAGACACATATTTAACAGGTTCAACTAGCAGTGCAGATTTATCACACAACTTGAAATCATTAAACCCCCATTGATCAATCTCCTCCATTTTCCAGTTAATAACTGGGTTATGGCGTTGTAACCAGGGCATGCCCAACATCAACCCTGCAGGTAGATTGTCCAGAACCAAACAACTTAAGTTTTCCACATGAGTAGCGCCCACTCTGAGCACAAAATATCAGACATGAAAAGAATTCCCTCTTTTGTGAGGGGGAAGGAGTCAATGGCCACCACCTTGATCGGAACCTTGAGCCTAACTGTCCCTATCTTGCAACGTGTGACCAATTGGGAGTCAATGAGATTAATGGATGATCCGCAGTCCATGAAGGCTGTAGAGGGAAAAGAACTACCGTCCACAAACAGTTCCACATGAAGTAAAACTTTAGAAAATGAGGAAAAAGGTACCTGAGGGTCTGAGTAGTCTCCCCGCTGACTACTCAGACCTAGTCGTTTCCCGCCGACCGGGTCGAAGACGGGCAATCAGGACACTCCCTTTTCCAATGTCCAATTATCGCAGTAAAACCATAACTGCTTGTCCTTCCGGTGTCTCCTCTCCGTATCCTTCAGGGAGAGGGCGCCTATGCCCATGCGCTCAGGGGCAGTCTCTTTTCCACTGGGGAGCAATGGAGTCTCCACCTGCATCAGCCTGCGGTCCATCAGGATGGCCTGGGTCATGGTGTCCTCGAGAGAGCTAGGTGGGGGATGTAACGCCAAGGCATCCTGCAGCCGCTCGGACAAGCCTCTGCAAAAGAGACCTCGAAGTGCAGCGTCGCCCCAAGAGATCTCTGCAGCCCAGTGGCAGAATTCAGTGCAAAACCACTCAGCCGAGTATTTCCCCTGACAGACGCTCATCACCATGTCCTCTGCCAATCGCACTCGGTCAGGCTCATCATATATGTTCCCGAGGGCCTCAAAGAATGCATTCACAGACACTCTCTCAGGGGCAGTAGGAGGAAGGGAGAAAGCCCAAGCTTGTGGGGACCCTCTTAATAAGGACATAATCACCCCTACCTTCTGGTTTTCATTCCCAGAGGAACGTGGTCTCAAACTAAAAAAAAGTTTGCAACCCTCCATGAAGATCATTAACTCCTTTTTGTTCCCAGAAAAGAAGTCAGGAAGTTTAATAGGTGGTTCCGGGGACACCATAACAACATCCTTTGCCCCAGCCCCCAGAGACCCAGTACTGCCAGCAGATAAAGCCCCTTGCACTGTCTCAGAAACCTGCTGCTGAGAACGAGCAAGAGCTTGCTGCTCCAGAGATAAACCCTGAAACATCTGACTCAGATTTTTCATCTGGTCAGCCAGAGACTGTATGGAATCCATAATTCTCTGCACAAAAAAACCCCACAAAAACTTACTGGTCAGTTATAATGTCAGGGTCCTGTCAGCACCAGCGTGCAGCCTCCGCTGAGCAGGGACTCACCCGCACTGTAGGGGGGCCCGGGGTCAGGTATGGTCGGAAAGTACTGACAAACAGGACCTGGGGACGCTGAAGTTTAGCAAGCAGTGATGGACCTACGGTCATGTGACTGAAAGGGGGCTTGGCTTAGTGTCCTGCTTCCAGAGATCAGCAGGACACTATACAGAAATGCTCAGAGTGAGGCAAAACGGAGGTCATACACAGAGATGGCAGTAAAGTACCAGGGATGAGACAGAACGGATAGTCGGGGCCAAGCAGGGGTGAAAACCAAACAGACATAGAAGTTACCAAGCAGAATCCAACAAGCAATATCCAGAGAACAGACCGAGTCGTACAAAAAGTATCAAGCAACCAGAGCACAGCACAAATACACTGAGGGGTCAAAGCAACTCTGCCAAGGGCGAAAGTATAACTGACGGGGATGGGAGCTTCCTGAGGCTATAAGAAGCTTTCCCAGAACCTATGAGAGGCCACTATAATAAGTCCCAGGTGTGCAGGTAAGAGTCTGCACTGAGATCAAAACATTAACCCTAGAAGTGCAGGTCCACCAACACTGGTATCATGACACCTGGCACAACAACCTCACAAAAAACTTCGACAAGCATCTAGTGTTGCGGAGCGGTGTTGGAAGAAAACACACCTGTCAGATGACTTCACTGCTCTCAAACAAGCTACACTTGCCTTTAAATCAGCCCTCACCTCTGCTAAACAGACCTATTTTACAAACCTTGTATCTTCATTATCCCACAACCCAAAACAACTGTTCAGCACATTTAACTCTCTCCTCCGCCCACAACTGCCACCTCCAATTCCCCTAATCTCTGCTGAGGACTTTGCCACCTACTTCAAAAACAAGGTCGACCAAACAAGGCAAACCTTTACAGTTCCACCACCCCAACCGCTCCACATACCAGACCTCTGCCCTTCCCTAATAACCTCCCTCTCCAACATCACTGAAGGAGAGCTTACTCATCTCCTTTCCAAATCACACCTCACCACCTGTGCACTTGACCCCATCCCTTCCCACCTGCTCCCCAACCTCACTAACATGATCATTCCAGCCCTAACCCATCTCTTCAACCTATCCCTAACTTCTGGTACCTTCCCCTCTGCCTTCAAACATGCCACCATAACACCCATCCTCAAAAAATCAAACCTTGACCCAACTGCTATGCCCAGCTATCGCCCCATATCACTGCTCCCGTTTGCTTCCAAACTCCTCGAACAGCATGTCTGTGCTCAACTTTCCTCCCACCTCTCATCTAACTCCCTCCTTGACATCCTGCAATCTGGCTTCCGCCCCCACTACTCCATTGAAACTGCCCTGCCCAAAATTACTAATGACTTACTCACAGCCAAAGCTGACAGTTCTCCATCCTCCTCCTTCTTGACCTGTCCTCTGCCTTTGACACAGTTGACCACTGCCTACTGCTACAGATTCTTTCTTCCCTTGGCATAAAAGACCTTTTCCTATCCTGGATTTCCTCATACCTTTCTGACCGCACATTCAGCGTTTCCCATTCCCACACTACCTCCTCATCCCGCCCCCTCTCTGTTGGAGTCCCCCAAGGCTCTGTTCTGGGGCCCCTACTTTTTTCCATCTATACTCTTGGCCTAGGACAACTCATAAAGTCCCATGGCTTCCAGTACCACCTGTATGCAGATGACACTCAGATCTACCTCTCTGGCCCATATGTCACCTCTCTGCGGTCCAGAATCCCGGAGTATCTATCAGCGATATCCTCCTTTTTCACCTCTCGCTTCCTAAAACTCAACGTAGGCAAAGCTGAACTCATTATCTTTCCTCCATCTCAAGTATCTTCCCTATCTATTATGGTAAACGGCATAACGCTCTCTCCCGCATCTGAAATCCGCTGCCTCGGAGTAACTCTCGACTCTGCCCTGTCCTTCAAACCACACGTCCAAACTCTTGCCACCTCCTGTCGCCTCCAACTCAAAAATATTTCCAGAATCAGACCCTTCCTCAGTCCTCAATCTACGAAAATTCTTGTACATGCCCTCATCATCTCCCGCCTTGACTACTGCAACTCTCTCCTCTGTGGCCTCCCTGCCAACTCTCTTGCACCACTCCAGTCTGTCCTCAATTCTGCTGCCTGACTAATCCACCTCTCTCCTCGCTACTCCCCTGTCTCTCCCCTCTGCAAATCCCTCCATTGGCTCCCAATTCCCCAACAAATCCAGTTCAAACTACTAACATTGACCTACAAAGCTATCCACAACCTTTCCCCTCCCTATATCTCTGAACTAATCTCCCAATATCTTCCCTCACGTAATCTTCGATCCTCCCAAGACCTCCTACTCTCCTCCACACTTATTCGTTCCTCACAAAACCGCCTCCAAGATTTTCCTGAATATCCTCTATCCTCTGGAATACCATGCCTCAACACGTCTGATTATCCACCACCCTTGGATCCTTCAAACGGAACCTAAAAACCCTTGTTTTCAGGAAAGTTTACAGCCTGCAATAACCATTCTGCCACCTCACCACTGCCTGAGTGGCTGCACCCCCGACCTTCTGTCTCTTCCCCACTCTCCCGTAGAATGTAAGTCTGCAAGGACAGGGTCCTCTCCCCTCTGCACCAGTCCTTCATTGTAAATTTGTTTACTGTTAATGATATCTATAACTTTGCATGTAACCCCCCTTCCCATGTACAGCACCATGGAATTAATGGCGCTATATAAATAAATAATAATAATACTATACTGGAGACAGAGTGGGGGACAATATTACTGTATTGGGGCCAGAGTGCGGGACATTATTACTATAATCAAGCAAGAGTGGGGGACATTATTACTAAATTGGGGCCAGAGTGGGGAACATTATTACTATATTGGGGCCAGAGTGTGGGAAATTATTACTATATTGGAGACAGAGTGGGGGACATTTTTATTATATTGGGGCCAGAGTGGGGGACATCATTACTATACTGGAGCCAGAGTGAGGGACATAACTACTATATTGGAGCAAGAGTGGGGGACATAATTATTATACTGGAGCCAGAAAAGGGGACATTATTATTATACTGGAGCCAAAGTGGGGGACATGATAACTATATCGGGGCCAGAGTGTGGGACATTATTACTATATTGGGATAAGAGTGTGGGACTTTATTACTATACTGGAGCCAGAGTGGGGGACATTATTACTATTTATTGGGGCCAGAGTGGGGGACATAATTACTAAAATGGAGCCAGAGTGGGGGACATTATTACTATACTGGAGCCAGAGTGCGGGACATTATTACTATACTGGAGCCAAAGTGGGGGACATTATTACTATACTGGAGCCAGAGTGCGGGACATTATTACTATACTGGAGCCAGAGTGGGGGACATTATTACTATACTGGAGCCAGAGTGTTGGACATTATTACTATACTGGAGCCAAAGTGGGGGACATTATTACTGTATTGGGGCCAGAGTGGGGGACATTTTTACTATAATCGAGCAAGAGTGGGGGACATTATTACTAAATTGGGGCCAGAGTGGGGGACATTATTACTGTATTGGGGCCAGAGTGGGGGACATTATTACTATATTCTGGCCAGAGTAGGGGACATTATTACTATACTGTAGCAAGAGTAGGGGACATTATTACTATACTGGAGCCAGAGTGGGGGACATTATTTCTATACAGGAGCGATAGTGGGTACATTATTACTATATTGGGGCCAGAGAGGGGGAAAATATTACTATACCGGAGCGAGAGTGGGTACATTATTACTATACTGGAGATAGAGTGGGGGACATTATTATTATATTTGGGCTAGAGAGGGGGACATCATTACTATACTAGAGCCAGAGTGGGGGACATAATTACTATACTGGAGCCAGAAAAGGGGACATTATTATTATACTGGAGCCAAAGAGGGGGACATTATAACTATATCGGGGTCAGAGTGTGGGACATTATTACTATATTGGGATAAGAGTGTGGGACTTTATTACTATATTGGGGCCAGAGTGCGGGACATTATTGCTATACTGGAGCCAAAGAGGGGGACATTATTACTATATTGGGTCCAGGGTGGGGGACATTATTACTATACTGGAGCCAGAGTGGGGGACATTATTATTATATATTGGGGCCAGAGTGGGGGACATAATTACTAAAATGGAGCCAGAGTGGGGGACATTATTGCTATACTGGAGCCAGAGTGGGGGACATTATTACTACACTGTAGCCAAAGTGTTAGACCTTATTACTATGTTGGAGTTAGAGAGGGGAACATTATTACCATACTAGAGCCAGAGAGGGGAACATTATTACTTTATTGGGGCCAGAGTGAGGGACATTAGTACTATATTGGGCCAGAGTGGGGGACATTATTGCAATATTGGGGCCAGAGTGAGGGACATTATTACAATATCGGGGCCAGGGGGCCAGAGTGGGGGACATAATTACTATATTGGGGCCAAAGTGGTGGACATTATTACTATATTGGGGCCAGAGTGGGAGACAGTAGTACTATACTGGAGCCAGAGTGGAGGACTTACTACTGTATTGGCATGCAAAACACAAGCCGCAGAGACACCATCGCATGTTTCTCAACGCAAGCAATGACTAGCCAGGTTTTTCCCCGGGAAGGAACAACCATGGGAAGAGCAGTCTCCAATGAAGGAAACCACTTATGCCAAAACATGGTATCCATCCACAGACAGCTGTTTCGGGGTAGGAAACTGGCCAGTAGGAGCAATGCCTAGTAGAAGACTGAAAAATGAGGATGAATGAACTCATGGAGATCAACATCCAACATTGCGGAGATGTCCATCACATGTTTCTCAATGCAGTGATTCTAGAGCAATGCCCCGTCCCTTATGTCCCGAGTGGGGGACATTACTACTATACTGGAGCCAGAGTGGGGGACATTATTACTCTATTGGGGCCAGAGTGATGGACATTATTACTATACTGGAACCAGAGTGGGGGACATTATTACTATACTGGATCCTGAGTGGGGGACATTATTACTATATTGTGGCCAGAGAGGGGGACATTATTACTATACTGGAGCCAGAGTGGGGACATTATTACTGTATTGGGGCCAAATTGAGGGACATTATTACTATACTGGAGCCAGAGAGGGGGACATTATTACTATATTGGGTCAAAGTGAAGGACATTATTACTATACTGAAGCCTGACAGGTGGACATTATTACTATACTGGAGCCAGAGTGGGAGACATTATTACTATACTGGAGCCAGAGAGGAGGAAATTATTACTATATTGGGTCCAGAGCGAGGGACATTATTACTATATTGGGGCCAGAGTGGGGGACATTATAACTATATTAAGGCCAGAGAGGGGGACATTATTATTATACTGGAGCCAGAGTGGGGGACATTATTACTATATTGAGGCCAGAGAGGGGGGACATTATTTTTATACTGGAGCAAGAGTGGGGGACATTATTACTATATTGCGGCCAGATTGGGGGGAGATTATTACTATACTGGAGCGAGAGTGGGGGACATTATTACTATACTGGAGTCAGAGAGGGGGACATTATTACTATATTGGGGCCTGATTGGAGGGACATTGTTACTAAGCTGGGGAAAGAGTGGGGGACATTATTACTATATTGGGTCCAGAGTGGGGGACATGATTACTAAACTGGAGAAAGAGTGGGGGAAATTATTACTGTATTGGGGCCAGAATGAGGGACATTATTACTATACTGAAGCCAAAGTGGGGGACATTATTACTATATTGGGGCCAGAGTGGGGGACATATTACTATACTGGAGCCAAAGTGGGGGACATTATTACTATACTGGAGACAGAGTGGGGGACATTATTACTATACTGGAGCCAGAATGGGGGACTTTATAACTATATTGGGGCCAGGGAGGAGGACGTTATTACAATATTGAGGCCAGAGAGGGGGACATTATTACTATACTGGAGCCAGAGAGGGGACATTATTGCTATATTGGGGCCAGATTGGGGGGACATTATTTCTATACTGGAGCCAGAGTGGGGGACATTATTACTATACTGGAGCCAGAGAGGGGGACATTATTACTATATTGGGGCCAGATTGTAGGGACATTATTACTAAACTGGAAAAGAGTGGGGGACATTATTACTATACTGGAGCCTAGAGTGGAGGACATTATTGCTATACTGGAGCCAGAGAGGGGGACATTATTACTGTATTTGGGCCAGAGTGCGGGACATTATTGCTATACTGAAACCTGAGTGGGGGACATTATTACTATACTGGAGCCAGAGAGGGGGAATTTATTGCTATTTTGGGGCCAAATTGGGGGGACATTATTACTATACTGGTGTCAGAGTGGGGGTCATTATTACTATAATGGAGCCAGAGTGGGGGACATTATTACTATACTGGAGCCATAGTGGGGGACATTATTTCTATACTGGAGCCAGAGTGGGGGACTTTATTACTGTATTGGGGCCAGATTGGGGGGAAATTATTACTATATTGGGGCCAGATTGAGGGACATTAGTACTACAATGGCGACAGAGTGGGGGACATTATTACTACAGTATATCGGGGCCAGATTGGAGGGACATTATTACTAAACTGGAGAAAGAGTGGGGGACATTATTACTATATTGGGACCAGAGTGTGGGAAATTATTACTACACTGCAGCCAGAGTGGGGGACATTATTACTATATTGGGGCCAGAGTGTGGGAAATTATTACTACACTGCAGCCAGAGTGGGGGACATTATTACTATATTGGGGCCAAAGTGGAGGACATTATTACTATACTGGAGTCAAAGTGGGGGACATTATTACTATACTGGAGTCAAAGTGGGGGACATTATTACTATATTGTGTCCAGAGTGGGGGACATTATTACTATGCTGGAGCCAGAGAGGGGGACATTATTACTATACTGGAGCTATAGTGAGGGAAATTATTACTACACTGGAGCCAGAGTGGGGGACATTATTACTATATTGGGGCCAGAGTGTGGGAAATTATTACTACACTGTAGCCTGAGTGGGGGACATTATTACTATATTGGGGCCAAAGTGGAGGACATTATTACTATACTGGAGTCAAAGTGGGGGACATTATTACTATATTGTGTCCAGAGTGGGGGACATTATTACTATGCTGGAGCCAGAGTGGGGGACACTATTACTATATTGGGGCCAGAGTGGGGGACATTATTATTATACTGTATCCTGAGTGGGGGACATTATTACTATACTGGAGCCAGAGTGAGGAACATTATAACTATATTGGGGCCAGAGAGGGGGACATTATTACTATACTGGAGCCAGAGTGGGGGACATTATTACTATATTGGGGCCAGAGTGTGGGAAATTATTACTACACTGTAGCCTGAGTGGGGGACATTATTACTATATTGGGGCCAAAGTGGAGGACATTATTACTATACTGGAGTCAAAGTGGGGGACATTATTACTATATTGTGTCCAGAGTGGGGGACATTATTACTATGCTGGAGCCAGAGTGGGGGACATTATTACTATATTGGGGCCAGAGTGGGGGACATTATTATTATACTGTATCCTGAGTGGGGGACATTATTACTATACTGGAGCCAGAGTGAGGAACATTATAACTATATTGGGGCCAGAGAGGGGGACATTATTACTATACTGGAGCCAGAGTGGGGGACATTATTACTATATTTGGGCCAGAGTGGGGGACATTATTACTATACTGGAGCCAGAGTGGGGGACATTATTACTATATTGGGGCCAGAGTGGGGGACATTATTATTATACTGTATCCTGAGTGGGGGACATTATTATTATACTGGAGCCAGAGTGAGGAACATTATAACTATATTGGGGCCAGAGAGGGGGACATTATTACTATACTGGAGCCAGAGTGGGGTACATTATTACTATGTTGGGGCCAGAGTGGGGGACATTATTACTATACTGTAGCCTGAGTGGGGGACATTATTACTATACTGGAGCCAGAGTGGGGGACATCATTACTATATTGTGGCCAGAGAGGGGACATTATTACTATACTGGAGCCTGAGTGGGGGACTTAATTACTATATTGGGGCCAGAGTGAGGGACATTATTACTATACTGGAGACAGAGTGGGGTACATTATTCCTATACTGGAGCCAGAGTGGGGGACTTTATAACTATATTGGGGCCAGGGAGGGGGACGTTATTACAATATTGAGGCCAGAGAGGGGGACATTATTACTATACTGGAGCCAGAGAGGGGACATTATTGCTATATTGGGGCCAGATTGGGGGGACATTATTTCTATACTGGAGCCAGAGTGGGGGACATTATTACTATACTGGAGCCAGAGAGGGGGACATTATTACTATATTGGGGCCAGATTGTAGGGACATTATTACTAAACTGGAAAAGAGTGGGGGACATTATTACTATACTGGAGCCTAGAGTGGAGGACATTATTGCTATACTGGAGCCAGAGAGGGGGACATTATTACTGTATTTGGGCCAGAGTGCGGGACATTATTGCTATACTGAAACCTGAGTGGGGGACATTATTACTATACTGGAGCCAGAGAGGGGGAATTTATTGCTATTTTGGGGCCAAATTGGGGGGACATTATTACTATACTGGTGTCAGAGTGGGGGTCATTATTACTATAATGGAGCCAGAGTGGGGGACATTATTACTATACTGGAGCCATAGTGGGGGACATTATTTCTATACTGGAGCCAGAGTGGGGGACTTTATTACTGTATTGGGGCCAGATTGGGGGGAAATTATTACTATATTGGGGCCAGATTGAGGGACATTAGTACTACAATGGCGACAGAGTGGGGGATATTATTACTACAGTATATCGGGGCCAGATTGGAGGGACATTATTACTAAACTGGAGAAAGAGTGGGGGACATTATTACTATATTGGGACCAGAGTGTGGGAAATTATTACTACACTGCAGCCAGAGTGGGGGACATTATTACTATATTGGGGCCAGAGTGTGGGAAATTATTACTACACTGCAGCCAGAGTGGGGGACATTATTACTATATTGGGGCCAAAGTGGAGGACATTATTACTATACTGGAGTCAAAGTGGGGGACATTATTACTATATTGTGTCCAGAGTGGGGGACATTATTACTATGCTGGAGCCAGAGAGGGGGACATTATTACTATACTGGAGCTATAGTGAGGGAAATTATTACTACACTGGAGCCAGAGTGGGGGACATTATTTCTATACTGGAACCAGAGTGGGGGACATTATTACTATACTGGGGTCAAAGTGTGGGACATTATTTCTATATTGTGGCCAGAGTGAGGGAAATTATTACTATACTGGAGCCAGAGTGGGGGACATTATTACTATATTGGGGCCAGAGTGGGGGACATTATTATTATACTGTATCCTGAGTGGGGAACATTATTACTATACTGGAGCCAGAGTGAGGAACATTATAACTATATTAGGGCCAGAGAGGGGGACATTATTACTATACTGGAGCCAGAGTGGGGGACATTATTACTATATTGGGGCCAGAGTGGGGGACATTATTACTATACTGGAGCCAGAGTGGGGGACATCATTACTATACTGGAGCCAGAGTGGGGGACATTTTTACTATACTGGAGCCAGAGAGGGGGACATTATTACTATACTGGAGCCAGAGTGGGGGACATTATTACTATATTGGGGCCAGAGAGGGGAACATTATTACTATACTGGAGCCAGAGTGGGGGACATTATTACTATATTGGGGCCAGAGTGGGGGACATTATTATTATACTGTATCCTGAGTGGGGGACATTATTACTATACTGGAGCCAGAGTGAGGAACATTATAACTATATTGGGGCCAGAGAGGGGGACATTATTACTATACTGGAGCCAGAGTGGGGGACATTATTACTATGCTGGGGCCAGAGTGGGGGACATTATTACTATACTGTAGCCTGAGTGGGGGACATTATTACTATATTGGGGCCAGAGTGTGGGAAATTATTACTACACTGTAGCCTGAGTGGGGGACATTATTACTATATTGGGGCCAAAGTGGAGGACATTATTGCTATACTGGAGTCAAAGTGGGGGACATTATTACTATATTGTGTCCAGAGTGGGGGACATTATTACTATGCTGGAGCCAGAGTGGGGGACATTATTACTATATTGGGGCCAGAGTGGGGGACATTATTATTATACTGTATCCTGAGTGGGGGACATTATTACTATACTGGAGCCAGAGTGAGGAACATTATAACTATATTGGGGCCAGAGAGGGGGACATTATTACTATACTGGAGCCAGAGTGGGGGACATTATTACTATATTGGGGCCAGAGTGGGGGACATTATTACTATACTGGAGCCAGAGTGGGGGACATTATTACTATATTGGGGCCAGAGTGGGGGACATTATTATTATACTGTATCCTGAGTGGGGGACATTATTATTATACTGGAGCCAGAGTGAGGAACATTATAACTATATTGGGGCCAGAGAGGGGGACATTATTACTATACTGGAGCCAGAGTGGGGTACATTATTACTATGTTGGGGCCAGAGTGGGGGACATTATTACTATACTGTAGCCTGAGTGGGGGACATTATTACTATACTGGAGCCAGAGTGGGGGACATCATTACTATATTGTGGCCAGAGAGGGGACATTATTACTATACTGGAGCCTGAGTAGGGGACTTAATTACTATATTGGGGCCAGAGTGAGGGACATAATTACTATACTGGAGCCAGAGTTGTGGACATTATTACCATATTGTGGCCAGAGTGAGGGACATTATTATGATACTGAAGCCAGAGTGGTGGACATTATTACTATACTGGAGCCTGAGTGGGGGACATTATTACTATACTGGAGCCAGAAAAGGGGACATTATTATTATACTGGAGCCAAAGTGGGGGACATGATAACTATATCGGGGCCAGAGTGTGGGACATTATTACTATATTGGGATAAGAGTGTGGGACTTTATTACTATACTGGAGCCAGAGTGGGGGACATTATTACTATTTATTGGGGCCAGAGTGGGGGACATAATTACTAAAATGGAGCCAGAGTGGGGGACATTATTACTATACTGGAGCCAGAGTGCGGGACATTATTACTATACTGGAGCCAAAGTGGGGGACATTATTACTATACTGGAGCCAGAGTGCGGGACATTATTACTATACTGGAGCCAGAGTGGGGGACATTATTACTATACTGGAGCCAGAGTGTTGGACATTATTACTATACTGGAGCCAAAGTGGGGGACATTATTACTGTATTGGGGCCAGAGTGGGGGACATTTTTACTATAATCGAGCAAGAGTGGGGGACATTATTACTAAATTGGGGCCAGAGTGGGGGACATTATTACTGTATTGGGGCCAGAGTGGGGGACATTATTACTATATTCTGGCCAGAGTAGGGGACATTATTACTATACTGTAGCAAGAGTAGGGGACATTATTACTATACTGGAGCCAGAGTGGGGGACATTATTTCTATACAGGAGCGATAGTGGGTACATTATTACTATATTGGGGCCAGAGAGGGGGAAAATATTACTATACCGGAGCGAGAGTGGGTACATTATTACTATACTGGAGATAGAGTGGGGGACATTATTATTATATTTGGGCTAGAGAGGGGGACATCATTACTATACTAGAGCCAGAGTGGGGGACATAATTACTATACTGGAGCCAGAAAAGGGGACATTATTATTATACTGGAGCCAAAGAGGGGGACATTATAACTATATCGGGGTCAGAGTGTGGGACATTATTACTATATTGGGATAAGAGTGTGGGACTTTATTACTATATTGGGGCCAGAGTGCGGGACATTATTGCTATACTGGAGCCAAAGAGGGGGACATTATTACTATATTGGGTCCAGGGTGGGGGACATTATTACTATACTGGAGCCAGAGTGGGGGACATTATTATTATATATTGGGGCCAGAGTGGGGGACATAATTACTAAAATGGAGCCAGAGTGGGGGACATTATTGCTATACTGGAGCCAGAGTGGGGGACATTATTACTACACTGTAGCCAAAGTGTTAGACCTTATTACTATGTTGGAGTTAGAGAGGGGAACATTATTACCATACTAGAGCCAGAGAGGGGAACATTATTACTTTATTGGGGCCAGAGTGAGGGACATTAGTACTATATTGGGCCAGAGTGGGGGACATTATTGCAATATTGGGGCCAGAGTGAGGGACATTATTACAATATCGGGGCCAGGGGGCCAGAGTGGGGGACATAATTACTATATTGGGGCCAAAGTGGTGGACATTATTACTATATTGGGGCCAGAGTGGGAGACAGTAGTACTATACTGGAGCCAGAGTGGAGGACTTACTACTGTATTGGCATGCAAAACACAAGCCGCAGAGACACCATCGCATGTTTCTCAACGCAAGCAATGACTAGCCAGGTTTTTCCCCGGGAAGGAACAACCATGGGAAGAGCAGTCTCCAATGAAGGAAACCACTTATGCCAAAACATGGTATCCATCCACAGACAGCTGTTTCGGGGTAGGAAACTGGCCAGTAGGAGCAATGCCTAGTAGAAGACTGAAAAATGAGGATGAATGAACTCATGGAGATCAACATCCAACATTGCGGAGATGTCCATCACATGTTTCTCAATGCAGTGATTCTAGAGCAATGCCCCGTCCCTTATGTCCCGAGTGGGGGACATTACTACTATACTGGAGCCAGAGTGGGGGACATTATTACTCTATTGGGGCCAGAGTGATGGACATTATTACTATACTGGAACCAGAGTGGGGGACATTATTACTATACTGGATCCTGAGTGGGGGACATTATTACTATATTGTGGCCAGAGAGGGGGACATTATTACTATACTGGAGCCAGAGTGGGGACATTATTACTGTATTGGGGCCAAATTGAGGGACATTATTACTATACTGGAGCCAGAGAGGGGGACATTATTACTATATTGGGTCAAAGTGAAGGACATTATTACTATACTGAAGCCTGACAGGTGGACATTATTACTATACTGGAGCCAGAGTGGGAGACATTATTACTATACTGGAGCCAGAGAGGAGGAAATTATTACTATATTGGGTCCAGAGCGAGGGACATTATTACTATATTGGGGCCAGAGTGGGGGACATTATAACTATATTAAGGCCAGAGAGGGGGACATTATTATTATACTGGAGCCAGAGTGGGGGACATTATTACTATATTGAGGCCAGAGAGGGGGGACATTATTTTTATACTGGAGCAAGAGTGGGGGACATTATTACTATATTGCGGCCAGATTGGGGGGAGATTATTACTATACTGGAGCGAGAGTGGGGGACATTATTACTATACTGGAGTCAGAGAGGGGGACATTATTACTATATTGGGGCCTGATTGGAGGGACATTGTTACTAAGCTGGGGAAAGAGTGGGGGACATTATTACTATATTGGGTCCAGAGTGGGGGACATGATTACTAAACTGGAGAAAGAGTGGGGGAAATTATTACTGTATTGGGGCCAGAATGAGGGACATTATTACTATACTGAAGCCAAAGTGGGGGACATTATTACTATATTGGGGCCAGAGTGGGGGACATATTACTATACTGGAGCCAAAGTGGGGGACATTATTACTATACTGGAGACAGAGTGGGGGACATTATTACTATACTGGAGCCAGAATGGGGGACTTTATAACTATATTGGGGCCAGGGAGGAGGACGTTATTACAATATTGAGGCCAGAGAGGGGGACATTATTACTATACTGGAGCCAGAGAGGGGACATTATTGCTATATTGGGGCCAGATTGGGGGGACATTATTTCTATACTGGAGCCAGAGTGGGGGACATTATTACTATACTGGAGCCAGAGAGGGGGACATTATTACTATATTGGGGCCAGATTGTAGGGACATTATTACTAAACTGGAAAAGAGTGGGGGACATTATTACTATACTGGAGCCTAGAGTGGAGGACATTATTGCTATACTGGAGCCAGAGAGGGGGACATTATTACTGTATTTGGGCCAGAGTGCGGGACATTATTGCTATACTGAAACCTGAGTGGGGGACATTATTACTATACTGGAGCCAGAGAGGGGGAATTTATTGCTATTTTGGGGCCAAATTGGGGGGACATTATTACTATACTGGTGTCAGAGTGGGGGTCATTATTACTATAATGGAGCCAGAGTGGGGGACATTATTACTATACTGGAGCCATAGTGGGGGACATTATTTCTATACTGGAGCCAGAGTGGGGGACTTTATTACTGTATTGGGGCCAGATTGGGGGGAAATTATTACTATATTGGGGCCAGATTGAGGGACATTAGTACTACAATGGCGACAGAGTGGGGGACATTATTACTACAGTATATCGGGGCCAGATTGGAGGGACATTATTACTAAACTGGAGAAAGAGTGGGGGACATTATTACTATATTGGGACCAGAGTGTGGGAAATTATTACTACACTGCAGCCAGAGTGGGGGACATTATTACTATATTGGGGCCAGAGTGTGGGAAATTATTACTACACTGCAGCCAGAGTGGGGGACATTATTACTATATTGGGGCCAAAGTGGAGGACATTATTACTATACTGGAGTCAAAGTGGGGGACATTATTACTATACTGGAGTCAAAGTGGGGGACATTATTACTATATTGTGTCCAGAGTGGGGGACATTATTACTATGCTGGAGCCAGAGAGGGGGACATTATTACTATACTGGAGCTATAGTGAGGGAAATTATTACTACACTGGAGCCAGAGTGGGGGACATTATTACTATATTGGGGCCAGAGTGTGGGAAATTATTACTACACTGTAGCCTGAGTGGGGGACATTATTACTATATTGGGGCCAAAGTGGAGGACATTATTACTATACTGGAGTCAAAGTGGGGGACATTATTACTATATTGTGTCCAGAGTGGGGGACATTATTACTATGCTGGAGCCAGAGTGGGGGACACTATTACTATATTGGGGCCAGAGTGGGGGACATTATTATTATACTGTATCCTGAGTGGGGGACATTATTACTATACTGGAGCCAGAGTGAGGAACATTATAACTATATTGGGGCCAGAGAGGGGGACATTATTACTATACTGGAGCCAGAGTGGGGGACATTATTACTATATTGGGGCCAGAGTGTGGGAAATTATTACTACACTGTAGCCTGAGTGGGGGACATTATTACTATATTGGGGCCAAAGTGGAGGACATTATTACTATACTGGAGTCAAAGTGGGGGACATTATTACTATATTGTGTCCAGAGTGGGGGACATTATTACTATGCTGGAGCCAGAGTGGGGGACATTATTACTATATTGGGGCCAGAGTGGGGGACATTATTATTATACTGTATCCTGAGTGGGGGACATTATTACTATACTGGAGCCAGAGTGAGGAACATTATAACTATATTGGGGCCAGAGAGGGGGACATTATTACTATACTGGAGCCAGAGTGGGGGACATTATTACTATATTTGGGCCAGAGTGGGGGACATTATTACTATACTGGAGCCAGAGTGGGGGACATTATTACTATATTGGGGCCAGAGTGGGGGACATTATTATTATACTGTATCCTGAGTGGGGGACATTATTATTATACTGGAGCCAGAGTGAGGAACATTATAACTATATTGGGGCCAGAGAGGGGGACATTATTACTATACTGGAGCCAGAGTGGGGTACATTATTACTATGTTGGGGCCAGAGTGGGGGACATTATTACTATACTGTAGCCTGAGTGGGGGACATTATTACTATACTGGAGCCAGAGTGGGGGACATCATTACTATATTGTGGCCAGAGAGGGGACATTATTACTATACTGGAGCCTGAGTGGGGGACTTAATTACTATATTGGGGCCAGAGTGAGGGACATTATTACTATACTGGAGACAGAGTGGGGTACATTATTCCTATACTGGAGCCAGAGTGGGGGACTTTATAACTATATTGGGGCCAGGGAGGGGGACGTTATTACAATATTGAGGCCAGAGAGGGGGACATTATTACTATACTGGAGCCAGAGAGGGGACATTATTGCTATATTGGGGCCAGATTGGGGGGACATTATTTCTATACTGGAGCCAGAGTGGGGGACATTATTACTATACTGGAGCCAGAGAGGGGGACATTATTACTATATTGGGGCCAGATTGTAGGGACATTATTACTAAACTGGAAAAGAGTGGGGGACATTATTACTATACTGGAGCCTAGAGTGGAGGACATTATTGCTATACTGGAGCCAGAGAGGGGGACATTATTACTGTATTTGGGCCAGAGTGCGGGACATTATTGCTATACTGAAACCTGAGTGGGGGACATTATTACTATACTGGAGCCAGAGAGGGGGAATTTATTGCTATTTTGGGGCCAAATTGGGGGGACATTATTACTATACTGGTGTCAGAGTGGGGGTCATTATTACTATAATGGAGCCAGAGTGGGGGACATTATTACTATACTGGAGCCATAGTGGGGGACATTATTTCTATACTGGAGCCAGAGTGGGGGACTTTATTACTGTATTGGGGCCAGATTGGGGGGAAATTATTACTATATTGGGGCCAGATTGAGGGACATTAGTACTACAATGGCGACAGAGTGGGGGATATTATTACTACAGTATATCGGGGCCAGATTGGAGGGACATTATTACTAAACTGGAGAAAGAGTGGGGGACATTATTACTATATTGGGACCAGAGTGTGGGAAATTATTACTACACTGCAGCCAGAGTGGGGGACATTATTACTATATTGGGGCCAGAGTGTGGGAAATTATTACTACACTGCAGCCAGAGTGGGGGACATTATTACTATATTGGGGCCAAAGTGGAGGACATTATTACTATACTGGAGTCAAAGTGGGGGACATTATTACTATATTGTGTCCAGAGTGGGGGACATTATTACTATGCTGGAGCCAGAGAGGGGGACATTATTACTATACTGGAGCTATAGTGAGGGAAATTATTACTACACTGGAGCCAGAGTGGGGGACATTATTTCTATACTGGAACCAGAGTGGGGGACATTATTACTATACTGGGGTCAAAGTGTGGGACATTATTTCTATATTGTGGCCAGAGTGAGGGAAATTATTACTATACTGGAGCCAGAGTGGGGGACATTATTACTATATTGGGGCCAGAGTGGGGGACATTATTATTATACTGTATCCTGAGTGGGGAACATTATTACTATACTGGAGCCAGAGTGAGGAACATTATAACTATATTAGGGCCAGAGAGGGGGACATTATTACTATACTGGAGCCAGAGTGGGGGACATTATTACTATATTGGGGCCAGAGTGGGGGACATTATTACTATACTGGAGCCAGAGTGGGGGACATCATTACTATACTGGAGCCAGAGTGGGGGACATTTTTACTATACTGGAGCCAGAGAGGGGGACATTATTACTATACTGGAGCCAGAGTGGGGGACATTATTACTATATTGGGGCCAGAGAGGGGAACATTATTACTATACTGGAGCCAGAGTGGGGGACATTATTACTATATTGGGGCCAGAGTGGGGGACATTATTATTATACTGTATCCTGAGTGGGGGACATTATTACTATACTGGAGCCAGAGTGAGGAACATTATAACTATATTGGGGCCAGAGAGGGGGACATTATTACTATACTGGAGCCAGAGTGGGGGACATTATTACTATGCTGGGGCCAGAGTGGGGGACATTATTACTATACTGTAGCCTGAGTGGGGGACATTATTACTATATTGGGGCCAGAGTGTGGGAAATTATTACTACACTGTAGCCTGAGTGGGGGACATTATTACTATATTGGGGCCAAAGTGGAGGACATTATTGCTATACTGGAGTCAAAGTGGGGGACATTATTACTATATTGTGTCCAGAGTGGGGGACATTATTACTATGCTGGAGCCAGAGTGGGGGACATTATTACTATATTGGGGCCAGAGTGGGGGACATTATTATTATACTGTATCCTGAGTGGGGGACATTATTACTATACTGGAGCCAGAGTGAGGAACATTATAACTATATTGGGGCCAGAGAGGGGGACATTATTACTATACTGGAGCCAGAGTGGGGGACATTATTACTATATTGGGGCCAGAGTGGGGGACATTATTACTATACTGGAGCCAGAGTGGGGGACATTATTACTATATTGGGGCCAGAGTGGGGGACATTATTATTATACTGTATCCTGAGTGGGGGACATTATTATTATACTGGAGCCAGAGTGAGGAACATTATAACTATATTGGGGCCAGAGAGGGGGACATTATTACTATACTGGAGCCAGAGTGGGGTACATTATTACTATGTTGGGGCCAGAGTGGGGGACATTATTACTATACTGTAGCCTGAGTGGGGGACATTATTACTATACTGGAGCCAGAGTGGGGGACATCATTACTATATTGTGGCCAGAGAGGGGACATTATTACTATACTGGAGCCTGAGTAGGGGACTTAATTACTATATTGGGGCCAGAGTGAGGGACATAATTACTATACTGGAGCCAGAGTTGTGGACATTATTACCATATTGTGGCCAGAGTGAGGGACATTATTATGATACTGAAGCCAGAGTGGTGGACATTATTACTATACTGGAGCCTGAGTGGGGGACATTATTACTATACTGGAGCCTGAGTGGGGGACATTATTACTATATTGGAGACAGAGTGAGGGACATTATAACTATACTGGAGCCAGATAAGGGGACATTCTTACTATACTGGAGCCTGATTGGGGGACTTAATTATTATATTGGGGCCAGAGTGAGGGACATAGTTACTATACTGAAGCCAGAGTGGTGGACATTATTACTATATTGTGGCCTGAGTGGGGGACATTATTACTATACTGAAGCCAGAGTGGTGGACATTATTACTATACTGGAGCCAGAGAGTGGGACATTATTACTATACTGGAGCCAGAGTGGGGGACATAATTACTATACTGGAGCCAGAGTGGGGGCATTATTACTATATTGGAGCCAGATAAGGGGACATTATTACTATACTGGAGCCAGAGTGGAGGACATTATTACTATACTGGAGCCAGAGTGGGGGACATCATTACTATACTGGAGCCAGATAAGGGGACATTATTACTATACTGGAGCATGAGTGGGGGACTTAATTACTATATTGGGGCCAGAGAGAGGGACATAGTTACTATACTGAACCTAGAGTGGTGGACATTATTACTATACTGGAGCCAGAGAGTGGGACATTATTACTATACTGGAGCCAGAGTGGGGGCATTATTACTATATTGAGGCCAGAGAGGGGACATTATTACTATACTGGAGCCAGAGAGGGGGACATCATTACTATACTGGAGCCTGAGTGGGGGACTTAATTACTATATTGGGGCCAGAGAGAGGGACATAGTTACTATACTGAAGCCAGAGTGGTGGACATTATTACTATACTGGAGCCAGAGAGTGGGACATTATTACTATACTGGAGCCAGAGTGGGGGACATTATAACTATATTGGGGCCAGAGAGGGGGACATTATTACTATACTGGAGCCAGAGTGGGGGCATTATTACTATATTGAGGCCAGAGAGGGGACATTATTACTATACTGGAGCCAGAGAGGGGGACATCATTACTATACTGGAGCCTGAGTGGGGGACTTAATTACTATATTGGGGCCAGAGTGAGGGACATAATTACTATACTGGAGCCAGAGTTGTGGACATTATTACTATATTGTGGCCAGAGTGAGGGACATTATTACTATACTGAAGCCAGGGTGGTGGACATTATTACTATACTGGAGCCTGAGTGGGGGACATTATAACTATATTGGGGCCAGAGAGGGGGACATTATTTCTATACTGGAGCCAGAGAGGGGGACATCATTACTATACTGGAGCCAAATAAGGGGACATTAATACTATACTGGAGCCTGAGTGGGGGACTTAGTTACTATATTGGGGCCAGAGTGAGGGACATAATTACTATACTGAAGCCAGAGTGGTGGACATTATTACTATATTGAGGCCAGAGAGGGGACATTATTTCTATACTGGAGCCAGAGAGGGGGACATCATTACTATACTGGAGCCAGATAAGGGGACATTAATACTATACTGGAGCCTGAGTGGGGGACATTAATCCTATACTGGAGCCAGAGTGGGGGATATTATAACTATATTGGGGCCAGAGAGGGGGACATTATTACTATACTGGAGCCAGAGAGGGGACATTATTACTATACTGGAGCCAGATAAGGGGACATTATTACTATACTGGAGCCTGAGTGGGGGACTTAATTACTATACTGAAGCCAGAGTGGTGGACATTATTACTATATTGTGGCCTGAGTGGGGGACATTATTACTATACTGGAGCCAGAGTGGGGCACATTATTACTATACTGGTGCCAGAGTGGGGTAAATTATTACTATACTGGAGCCAGAGATGGGGACATCATTACTATACTGAAGCCAGAAAAGGGGACATAATTACTATACTGGAGCCAGAGTGGGGGACATTATTACTATACTGGTGCCAGAGATGGGGACATCATTACTATACTGGAGCCAGATAAGGGGACATAATTACTATATTGGGGCCAGAGTGAGGGACATAATTACTATACTGGAGCCAGAGTGGTGGACATTATTGCTATATTGTGGCCAGAGTGAGGGACATTATTACTATACTGGAGCCAGAGTGGTGGACATTATTACTATATTGTGGCCTGACTTGGGGACTTTATTACTATACTGGAGCCAGATAAGGGGACATTAGTAATATACTGGAGCCAGAGAAGGGGACATTATTACTATTCTGGAGCCAGAGTGGGGGAGATAATTACTATACTGGAGCAAGAGTGGGGGACATTATTACTATATTGGGCCCAGAGTGGGGGACATTATTACTATACTGGAGCCAGAGTGGGGGACATCTAATATATAAAGCTGAAAGTGTGTATGTATGTATGTATGTATGTATATATGTGTGTATGTATGTGTGTGTGTATATATGTATGTGTGTGTGTATGTCTGGGATAGGCATCCGCACCGTGGCAGCTACAGCCGCAAAATTTGGCACAGTCACACATCTGGACCCCGAGAGCGTCCTAAGCTATGTTGTGAGGCAAAATTTTAACCCCGTGCGTTCCAATTCACCAAACAATTTTGCCCCTGTCTACATACTGGGGAAAAAGTGTGTGCGCGTAACGCCCCGCCCCTCATTATGATATCATAATGCCCCTATCTACATACTGGGGAAACAGTGTGTGCGTATCAAGCCCCGCCCCTCATTATGATGTCACAATGGTTGCCATGGTGACGCTGATGTCATCATAGGTTGCAACCCCCGCTGCTCATTATGATGTCATAATGGTTGACTATGGAATGGAGGATGTGTGATGGGTATATGGGCACTGGACTATGGGATGGAGGATATTTATGATGGGTATATAGGCACGGGTCTATGGGATGGTGGATATGTATGACGGGTATATGGGCACGGGCTATGGGACTGAGGATGTGTGATGGGTATATGGGCACTGGACTATGGGATGGAGGATGTGTGATGGGTATATGGGCACGGGACTATGGGATGGAGGATAATTATAATTTGTTATAACTAACTACAGTTAGTTACTATGCCAGTGCAGTGCCGGGCTCTTCAGCTAGTACTATATACAGGGGGAGATGACATACAGGTATATACTATATAAAGGGGAGATAACAGACAGGTGTATACTATATACAGGGGAAATAACATTCAGGTATATACTATATACAGGGGAGATGACTTACAGGCATATACTACATACAGGGGGAGATGACATACAGGTATATTCTATATACAGAGGGAGATGCCATACAGGTATATACTATATACAGGGGGAGATGACATACAGGTAAATACTATATACAGGGGGAGATGACATAAAAGTATACACTATATACAGGGTAGGTGACATACAGGTATACACTATATGCAGGAGATGACATACGGGTATATAATATATACAGGAGGAGATGACATACAGGTATATACTATATACAGGGGAGATGACATACAGGTATATACTATATACAGGAGGAAATGGCATACAGGTATATACTATATACAGGAGAAGATGACATGCAGGTATATACTATATACAGGGGGAGATGACATACAGGTGTATACTATATACAGGGGAGATGACATAAAAGCGTATACTATATACAGGAGAGATGACATACAGGTATATACTTTATACAGGGGGAGATGACATACAGGTATATACTATATACAGGGGAGATAACAGACGGGTGTATACTATATACAGGGGAAATACCATTCAGGCATATACTATATACAGGGCAGATGACTTACAGGCATATACTACATACAAGGGGAGATGACATACAGGTATATACTTTATACAGAGGGAGATGCCATACAGGTATATACTATATACAGGGGAAGATGACATAAAGGTAAATACTATATACAGGGGGAGATGACATACATTATATACTATATACAGGGGGAGATGACATACAGGTGCATACTATATAAAGGAGAGATAACATAGAGGTATATCTAATACTAGATTATGGCCCGATGCTATCGCATTGGGAGGATGCGATAACATCACACCTCTTGCCATGTTAACCCTCAACACACACACACACACTCCTCTCACCTTTCACCATCTCCACTCACTCTTTCACTCCACATACGACCCCTTCTCTCACTCCGTCTCTCATACTCACGCCATCATCGCCGCTGCTCCACGATCCCCGACATCTTCTTCCGCCGGTGCCATCCTGGATCCAGACGTCCACGCCGGCGACATGTTCTTGCGGCGACGCCATCTTGAGTATCGTGAAATCCCGCGATAGTCAAGATGGCGTCGCCGGAAGAACATGTCGCCGGCGGGGACGACGTCGGGATCCAAAATGGCGTCGGTGAAATCTCGCGAGTTTGCGCCGACGCCATTTTGGATCCCGATGTCGTCCTCGCCGGCGACATGTTCTTGCGGCGACGCCATCTTGAGTATCGCGGGATTTCGCCGATCCAAAATAGCGTCGCCGCAGGAACATGTCGCCGGCGTGGATGCCGTCGGGATCCAGGATGGCGCCGGCGGAAGATGTCGGGGATCGTGGATCAGCGGCGATGACGGCGTGAGTATGAGAGACAGAGTGAGAGAAAGGGTCGTATGTGGAGTGAAAGAGTGAGTGGACGTGAGTGGAGATGGTGAAAGGTGAGAGGAGTGTGTGTGTTGAGGAGTGTGTGTTGAGGGTTATAAATAATAAATAATCTTTATTTTTTTATATGAAAAGAGGTGTACGGTGACGTCACCGGTTACAACTGGACGGAAGTTGTTACAACCGGAAGCTGCTTAGGGCAATTATTATTATAGATATAAAGCTCAAAGTGTGTATGTATGTATGTATGTATGTACAGTCATGGCCAAAAGTATTGACACCCCTGCAATTCTGTCAGATACTACTCAGTTTCTTCCTGAAAATGATTGCAAACACAAATTCTTTAGTATTATTATCTTCATTTAATTTGTCTTAAATGAAAAAACACAAAAGAGAATGAAGCAAAAAGCAAAACATTGATCATTTCACACAAAACTCCAAAAATGGGCCGGACAAAAGTATTGGCACCCTCAGCCTAATACTTGGTTGCACAACCTTTAGCCAAAATAACTGCGACCAACCGCTTCCGGTAACCATCAATGAGTTTCTTACAATGCTCTGCTGGAATATTAGATCATTCTTCTTTGGCAAACTACTCCAGGTCCCTGATATTTGAAGGGTGCCTTCTCCAAACTGCCATTTTTAGATCTCTCCACAGGTGTTCTATGGGATTCAGGTCTGGACTCATTGCTGGCCACCTTAGAAGTCTCCAGTGCTTTCTCTCAAACCATTTTCTAGTGCTTTTTGAAGTGTGTTTTGGGTTATTGTCCTGCTGGAAGACCCATGACCTCTGAGGTAGACCCAGCTTTCTCACACTGGGCCCTAAATTATGCTGCAAAAATTTGTTGGTAGTCTTCTGACTTCATAATGCCATGCACACGGTCAAGCAGTCCAGTGCCAGAGGCAGCAAAGCAACCCCAAAACATCAGGGAACCTCCGCCATGTTTGACTGTAGGGACCGTGTACTTTTCTTTGAATGCCTCTTTTTTCTCCTGTAAACTCTATGTTGATGCTTTTGCCCTAAAAGCTCTACTTTTGTCTCATCTGCCCAAAGAACATTCTTCCAAAATGTTTTAGGCTTTTTCAGGTAAGTTTTGGCAAACTCCAGCCTGGCTTTTTTTATGTCTCGGGGTAAGAAGTGGGGTCTTCCTGGGTCTCCTACCATACAGTCCCTTTTCATTCAGATGCCGACGGATAGTACGGGTTGACACTGTTGTACCCTCGGACTGCAGGGCAGCTTGAACTTGTTTGGATGTTAGTGGAGGTTCTTTATCCAACATCCGCACAATCTTGCGTTGAAATCTCTTGTCAATTTTTCTTTTCCGTCCACATCTAGGGAGGTTAGCCACAGTGCCATGGGCTTTAAACTTCTTGATGACACTGCGCACGGTAGACACAGGAACATTTAGGTCTTTGGAGATGGACTTGTAGCCTTGAGATTGCTCATGCCTCCTCACAATTTGGTTTCTCAAGTCCTCAGACAGTTCTTTGGTCTTCTTTCTTTTCTCCATGCTCAATGTGGTACACACAAGGACACAGGACAGAGGTTGAGTCAACTTTAATCCATGTCAACTGGCTGCAAGTGTGATTTAGTTATTGCCAACACCTGTTAGGTGCCACAGGTAAGTTACAGGTGCTGCTAATTACACAAATTAGAGAAGCATCACAGGATTTTTCGAGCAGTGCCAATACTTTTGTCCACCCTCTTTTTTATGTTTGGTGTGGAATTATATCCAATTTGGCTTTAGGACAATTCTTTTTGTGTTTTTTCATTTAAGACAAATTAAATGAAGATAATAATACCAAAGAATTTGTGTTTGCAATCATTTTCAGGAAGAAACTGAGTATTATCTGACAGAATTGCAGGGGTGTCAATACTTTTGGCCATGACTGTATGTGTGTATGTATGTGTGTATGTGTGTATGTGTGTATGTCCAGGATAGGCATCCGCACCGTCGCAGCTGCAGCCACAAACATTATTACTATATTGGGGCCAGAGAGGGGGAGATTATTACTATATTGGGCCCAGAGTGGGGGACATTATTACTATACTGGAGCCAGAGAGGGGGACATTATTACTATATTGGGGACAGAGTGGGGGACAGTATTACTATATTTGGACCAGAGAGGGGGACATTATTGCTATATTGGGGCCAGAGAGGAGGACATTATTACTATACTGGGCCCAGAGAGGGGGACATTATTACCATGCTGGAGTCAGAGAGGGGGACATTATTGCTATATTGGGGCCAGATTGGGGGGACATTATTACTATAGTGGAGCCGTAGTCGGGGACATTATTACTATATTGGGGCCAGAGTGTGGAACATTATTACTAGAGTTGAGCGAAACGGGTCGGTCAATTTCAAAAGTCGCCATTGTCAATCTCTAGGGAGATTCAAATTCTCCCCAGTCCTATATAGACATTTTATACACCATCCAATTTCAGCCTGTTATATTGAGGTGTAATTTACACTGGGCCTGAGATAATAGTTCAGTGTCCTCAAGTCTGTAGGGAGATTCAAATTCTCCCCAATACTATATACACCTTGTACCTTGTTTTACAGTACCATATTGCTGGTGGTATTTTGAGTACATTTTCCCAAAAATGAGGAAGTGTGTTGGAAGAGGCCATGGAAGTGGGCGTGGGTTGCCAGCTGGTACTGATGGTGTTGGTGGTGGTGGTGGATCTGCTGGTAGTGGCAAAAGCACAATAGCACCTAATGCAGGAGGTGTTGAGCCTGCGTCATCGTCTGGCTCCACAAGGCCTCGAAGGCTCCCTTTTCTGGGAGTAGGTAAACCGCTTTTAAAGCCTGAGCTTCAGGAACAAGTTTTGGCTTACATTGCTGACACAGCCTCCAGCTCTATCGCCTCCTCTTCTGAACTTTCAAAAAATAAAAGCACTGAGTCGCCATTGGAGGCTCATGGTCAGGAACCACACCTTTCCTTGTGTCCTTCACCCCTACCAAAAGTAAAGGATGCGGCAGGCCACACTACAGATTACTCCATGGAGCTCTTCACATACCATGCCTGGGTTATCAAGTCAAATCGTGAATTACCCAGTCTAAGAAGAATCTGACATGGAGTGCACTGATGCACAGCCACTGCTAGATTTATCTGCTGGTACATTCACTCAGAGCACTACATTGTCCTCGCAGTGTACTGTGCCAGAATATGACCCTGATGAAACTCAGGTGCCCCTTTCCGCATACTATACTACCTTACATGGTGACACAGAGGAAGGTGCACATGAAATTGAAGAGGAGGTGATGGATGACCCAGTTTTTGACCCAGATTGGCATGCATTGGGGGAAGAGGGTGCCGCTGCCAATAGCTCAGAAGAGGAGGAGGAGGATCCGCAGCAGGCATCGACATCGCAACAGCTGTTATCTGGTAGGCCCACAGCAGTCCAAAAACAGTTTACAAAAACCCAAAGAGTTGCAGGACAGCTTGGCCAGACGGTCAAATTAGCACAGCGTGTGAGGCCTCAAAATGTCTTCCATAGTAGGAAGAATGCAGTGTGACACTTTTTTGAACAAAATCCTAATGATCAGGCAAAGGTTTTCTGTAGGAAGTGCGCAAAGACCTTTAGCCGAGGGAAAAATCTGAGAAATTTGAATACCAGTTGCATGCTTAGACATTTAACCACCATGCACTTGCAAGCGTGGACGGATTACCAAACCTCACGTACCACATGTGCACCTGCTCCGAATGAAGGTAGTCAGCAACGCTACATCGCTTTCCCCACTGTAAGCCCACTGGTTAGCACACCACCAGCAGCAAATGTTGAGGTGTCGTCGCAAGGCCAAAGCAGTCAGGGAATCACAATGTTATTGCTACGAAAGACGGAATCTCAGCCATCAGCAAGACCACCAACACCATCACCATCACCATCACCAACCCTCTCTCTGTCCGCCATGTCCACCGCTAGTTCCACCATATGCAGCTCTCAAGTCCAGCTCACCCTACCAGAGACTATGAGTAGGACAAGAAAGTACTCATCCTCTTATCCGCATACACTGGGTTTGAACGCCCACATTGCTAAGCTAATCTCGTTAGAGATGATGCCCTACCGGTTGGTTGAAAGCGAAGCTTTCCGCGAACTCATGGCCTACGCAGTACCATGCTATGACCTACCCAGTCGGCACTTCTTTTCTCGCAAAGCCATCCCAGCCCTCCACCTTCATGTGAAAGACCGCATTGTCCATGCACTCAAGCAATCAGTGAGTGGAAAGGTGGACCTCACAACAGATGCATCGTCCAGTAGGCATGGCCAGGGCCATTACGTGTCCATCACTGCGCACTGGGTTAATGTGGTGGATGCAGGGTCCACAGGGGACAGCGGAGGTGGGACAGTGCTGCCTAGCCCACGGTATAGGAAACAATTGGGTGTAGGTGTTCGACCAGCCTCCTCCTCCAGAAGCGAAAGCTCGTCCACAGAGCGCAGTCGCATGAGCACTCCATCCGCAGCTGCCAGTGTTGCACACTTGGTGTCCCACTATCGAACATCTAGTGGTAAGCGTCAGCAGGCTGTGTTGAAGATGATGTGTTTGGGCGACAACAGACACACCGCGGAGGTACTGGCCGACTACTTGCAGCAACAAACTGAGTCATGGCTGGGCAGTCTACATCTTGAGGCAGGCAAGGTAGTTTGTAATAACGGCCGGAATTTTGTGGCAGCCATAGCCCTTTCAAAACTCAGACACATACCTTGCCTGGCTCACACCTTGAACCTGGTGGTGCAGTGCTTTTCAATAATTGTCAGGAAGACCGCACTACACTCGCTCACTGAGCCAGTGCGCATGTCCTGAGTACAAAAACAGTGCTCAAAGATACCTGTGGAGCAGGGCAGCAGCGGTGACAATGCGTGCTTCAAACTATCAGGACCTGAAGCACATGACTGCTGGGGGCGTGACCTAAGCTCCACAGAGCTAGGAGCTGCATCAAAACTCCTAGGATGGTAACTACGGGACAGGCTACCAAGGGGCATAGACAGGGGCGGAAACCAGATAAAGCCGGGGTCAATGCACGAGATAGCAGGACAGTACCAAAGGGTTAGACAGAGCGGATAGTCAGGACGTAGAAATAGATCAGAAAACCAGAACGGCAATAGACGGTACAATAGGTGCAAATGGTAGCGGAGTAGCAATAGTCAAGCCAGGAGGTCAGAACCAGAGAAGACAATAGTACCTAAAACGTGAGACGGAGTTCAGAGCAAGGGGACAGGCCGGGTCATACACGGGAATAAAACAAGCAATGCAGTACACGCACACCAGGGGGGTCGGTCAGACACACAGCCAGAATAACAGTATAGCTGACAGAGAATGGTAGTCTGGAGTGAGTATAAATACCCCTCCCAGATCCAAACAGAGGCCGGCAACAGTTAACCCTGTGAGAACAGGACATTAACCATGTCCTAACCACAACAGTACCCCCCTCTTAATGGGGGGGCCACTGGACCCCCAGGTTTCTCAGGGTATCTGGCATGAAAAGCCCACACCAGTCGATCAGCGTGCACCGAACTGGCCGGAACCCATGACCGATCCTCAACAGAATATCCCTTCCAATGGATAAGGTACTGAAGTCTCCGGCGCACCCACCGCGAATCAACGATGTGCCCTACCTTGTACTCCAGTTGACCCTCTACCAACACTGGTGGAGCCACAGATGAGGGATCTTCTCTAACTGTCCCCACAGGTTTTAATAGGGACCTGTGGAAGCCATTAGAGATTTTGAAGGAGGTGGGCAACTGTAATCTGTATGCCACCGGGTTGATCACCTCTACAATCTTGTATGGGCCAATAAATTTGGGGCCCAACTTAATAGAGGGTATTTTACGTTTGATGTTACGGGTGGACAACCAGACTTTTTCCCCCACTGTCAACGCAGGAACCACCCCCCTCCTCCTGTCTGCAAAATGTTTGAACTTCTGGGCTTTGGAGATGTTCCCCTGCACTTCCTTCCAGAGGGTTTTTAATTGTTGTACCATCCCCTCAGCACCAGGGCAATCCGAATCCATACGGGAAAATTGCCCAAACTGCGGAACAAACTCATAATTGACCTGAAAGGGAGACTTTCCGGTAGACTGATTAGTCCGACAGTTGAATGCAAATTCTGCCATGGGTAATACCTCACACCAGTCTTCCTGTCTGGAGGAGGCCAGGCATCTCAGAATCTGCTCCAATGACTGGTTGGTGCGTGCAGTTTGTCCGTTGGATTCTGGGTGATAGGCAGAGGAGAATGACAACGTGACCCCCAACTTAATACAAAACGCTCTCCAAAACCTGGCCACAAATTGCACACCCCTGTCCGACACCACGTTCTCAGGCACTCCATGCAGTCGAACAATGTGCTGTATAAACAAGCGGGCCAAGGTTTCAGCAGATGGTAATGCAGGTAATGGCACAAAGTGGGCTTGCTTAGAAAATCTATCAACCACTACCCTTACCACTGAGTTGCCCTTGGAAGGAGGAAGATTAGTGATAAAGTCCATGGACAGGTATGCCCATGGTTTATCCAGAATTGCCAAAGGCACCAATTCCCCGGCTGTCCGGACCTGAGAGCTTTTAGAGCGCGTGCACACCCCACAAGTATTCTCAAACTTTTTTATATCAGTACCCATAGAGGGCCACCAAAAAACCCTAGCTACTGCCCCCCGGGTAGCTGCAATACCAGGATGTGCACTTAACACAGAATCATGAAATTCTTGAAGGAGTGTGGGATGGAATTGTTCGGGTAAAAACAATTTTCCTGGGGGTTTATTCCTGTTAGCTTGTGCTTGTGCTTCCAGAATCTCTCTCTGTAACTCAGAGGAGATTTCGGCTACAACCACTCCCGGTTGAAGAATGGAGGAAGGAGGTTCTGGAGGGGACACAGAATCAAAACTTCCGCCTTTACATTTTTAGACCCTGGTCGGAACGTGATGGTAAAATGAAATCGAGAAAAAAAAGTGCCCACCGAGCCTGTCTGGGGTCAATCTCTTAGCAGACTCGATGTAGGCCAGGTTTTTATGATCAGTGATGACCGTAATGGGATGAGCGGCCCCCTCCAAAAAATGCCTCCATTCTTCAAAGGCCAATTTAACTGCTAACAATTCCCTGTTGCCGACATCATAGTTTCTCTCGGCCAAAGAGAACTTCTTAGAGAAAAAGACACAGGGTTTGAGGTTAGTCAGGGTAGAGGGGCCCTGTGACAATACTGCCCCCACCCCCACCTCTGAAGCGTCAACCTCAACTATAAAAGGTCTTGACAAATCGGGTAGTACCAACACAGGGGCTGTAGTAAAACACTTCTTTAATGCCAGGAAGGAATTTTTTGCGGCCATGGACCAATTTTTTACATCTGCCCCTTTAAGAGTGAGGTCCGTCAAGGGTTTCACCACCTGCGAGAACCCTTTAATGAACTTCCTATAATAATTAGCGAAGCCCAGAAATCGCTGCAACCCCTTCAGGTCATGAGGCTGCACCCAATCTGTAATGGCCTGAACCTTCCCTGGATCCATGCGGAATCCCTCCCCGGATACAATTACACCCAGAAAAGATAGTTCTTGCATAAAAAATGAGCACTTCTCCAGCTGAGCATACAAATGGTGCTCCCCGAGTCTCATAAGAACCGTACGCAGATGATGCAAGTGTGACTGACTGTCCTCAGAGTAAATCAAGATGTCATCCAGGTAAATGACTACATAACGTCCAATCAAGTCAGAAAAAACAACATTAATAAAGTTCTGAAAAACCGCAGGAGCATTAGTGAGGCCGAAGGGCATAACCAGGTTTTCAAACAGCCCCTCAGCTGTCAGGAACGCTGTTTTCCATTCGTCCCCCTCCTGGATCCTTATAAGGTTATAAGCCCCTCGTAGATCGAGCTTAGAAAACCATTTGGCCCCCGTGAGTTGATTGCATAGATCAGGAATCAACGTGAGAGGGTACGTGTTCTTAAAAGTAATTTTGTTCAGTTCTCGAAAGTCAAGGCACGGTCGCAACCCACCATCTTTTTTCTTTACAAAGAAAAACCCCGCTGCCACGGGTGAGACCGAGGGCCGAATATGCCCCTTGCGAAGGCTTTCTTTAATGTTCTCTTTCATAGCTTGGCGCTCAGGCGCGGACAAATTAAACAAACGAGCCTTGGGTAATTTGGCTCCAGGTACTAAATCGATAGCACAATCATATGGTCTATGTGGTGGGAGCGCCTCAGCCTCGCTTTTGGAAAACACATCTTTAAAGTCTCTCAGGTACTCCAGAATACCTCCAGACCGACAGATGACACAGATACAGATTGACAAATGGAACCAGGTTACAACACAGACCAATATCATTACATCCCCATCGGGTGATCTCCCCCTTCACCCAATCAATAAGAGGATTGTGGCGTTGCAACCAGGGCATTCCCAATACCAGTCCTGCAGGCAGATTATTCATAATGAAACCACTTAAATTTTCCACATGAGTGGAACCCACTTTCATAAAAAAAACTTCAGACATAAAACAAATTCCATCCCGGATAAGAGGGGATGAATCCACAGCCACAATTTTAACAGGGTCTTTTAACCTGACTGTCCCTATCTTATTAAGAGTCACAACTTGGGCATCAATCAGATTAATGGAGGAACCAGAGTCGACAAAGGCGGTGATCATAACAGGACTGCAAGCAAGCTCCAATTCAACCTGGAGCACCATTTTTATATGTGAGAAAAAATGTACCAGAGAGTCTGGACAACCTCCTCGATTGTTGCCCAGACTCAGTCGTTTCTCTGATGGTTTCTCTGAAGAAGGGCAGGAGGGGCAATTCCTTTTCCAATATCAAGAGGCTCCACAGTAAAAGAATAGTAGGTTCTCTCTACGGTGCCTTCTCTCTTTCTCCTTAACCGAGACTGACCCAACCTCCATGGGCTCAGATACAGGTGCAGTGTCACACAATTTGGGGTACAAGGGAGACTCTTGTTGCATCATTCCTCTAGCACGGAGTCTCCGGTCCATACGGACTGCCTGCATCATAGCGTCCTCCAGGGTATCAGGAGGCGGATGTAATGCCAGAGCGTCCTGCAGACGGTCAGACAGGCCCCTGCGAAACAACCCTCTCAGGGCGGCGTCATTCCAGGATACTTCGGACGTCCAACGTCTAAACTCTGAGCAGAACCATTCAGCAGAGTGCCTCCCCTGTGTCACACTCATCACCATATCCTCTGCCAGACGTGGGTCACCCTCCCGGGGCTGTGGGGTACTCGGTACCGGGCCGGTGTCAGGGGGATGTGCTGCGGTGGCAGTGACCCGATCCGTGGCCCTGGGCTCCCAAAGTCAATGGTGGTTTATGAGATAGTTTATATGGATAGTTTGTATCGCCACCTGTGGTGTTCGGCAAATATGGTGTTAGGCCGACGCTGCGTGCAGATCCTCTGGGACTGATGGTGTGTGCAGCTTAGATGGTAAAGCTCCCCACAGGTGGAGCTGTAGTCCCAGGGCAGGGTAGATGACGTAATGGCGGGGAGGCGTAGATGGTGCAGCTGCAGGTACTCAGGTGTAGCGGTGCAGAATAACTGGAGGACACCAGGGCGTGCGGTTCCAAAGCTTTACTCACTGTTTGCAGTTCACACACATGCCGGCCTCCGCGCTGTGTTCTCCAGGTCAGGGCTCCAGCCAACCTCCAGGCAAGATAGGATCCTCCTTCACACACTCCGCCAACATGTACCTTCCTGAACGACTCCTCCTATTTACCTTTAGGTGCGACGCACTCCAGTACTTAGTTACCCTGGAATGCCTCTCTCTAGGTGTTCCTAGTCTCCACTTGTATGACAGACAGCTGTAGCCTGCTTCGGGAAACTCTAGCTCCAGAGTCCCGGCTCACTATTAAGGTGCTGTTGTGTCCCAAGTCTATGATGGGAGCAAGGCGTTAGCGGCTCACTACTCCAGCGGTGTCTGTTGCTGGACATAAAGATCCGATCAACCTTGGGGACCGGGCCCCGGCCTTTGCGCTCTGGACTGGAAGGGTTATCTATCTTTCTTCAACCAGCTTCCCACCATCCTTCTATTCTCCTTCATTCCGATCTGTTCTATCTCTCTTATGGAAGGTCAGGTTATCAATCTTATCAGTCTCTTTCTCTGTCTTTCTCGTGCCAGCAGCCCAGATCACTGGGACCTGCTGCAGCACGTCCTTCAGACATCCATCTTCCTTCCTCTCCTCCTCTCTCACTCACTAACTAACTAACTCTCACTCTTCCCACTCTTTTGTATCATCTCACTCCACCCGCCTCCCAGCACATCTCGTGTTACGAAGCAGGGTTCCACGAGGGGTGCTCTGCTACCCCCAGCCTGGAGCTGTTAGGTGGCCCCACTGAACTATCCTGTGTGTGGAATGCAGGTGTTGGAGTGTGATCAGGATTTCCCACCTTACCAGGATGGTGGGGCACTACACCTTAGGAGAAGGTGCAGTACCTCTGTGGTGACTGATGCCTCAGGGGCGCCACATACACAGCACGTCTGCGGGCTGCAAGACACAAAATTAAAAGTACAGGAACACACAAAAGTTTTTAAATGCTGATTAACAATACTTATCTAATCTTCCTAATGTAGGAGGCACATTTCTTAAACGTTACAAACAGGCTAACTTCCTATCTTAATATCAAAAATTTTACTTTAAATGCAATTCTTAATTCAAAGTGCTATACTCAACACATTTTCTTTATTACGTTTCTTTCAATTATTCTTCCTTCAGTTACTCTCTTTCTACTGGACGCAAGACACTGACCATCTGCACTTGGCCTGTCACCTGTCACTCTCAATTCTTTACTCTTTATTCATTTCTCATATTCTATCTCAAAACTTTCCTAATTCTCTGTATCAAAAATTCTATCAAAAGACATTTACTTCTCATAAGACACAACATTATCAAATAATTTATCATAAAACATTCAAAGATTCTTGCAAAGTGCTGAACACTGCTCCCAGCCGGGATTCTTGCAGTGTCCGTTGAGGTAGACATCATTCTTCGAAAAGTGTCCATTCAAAAACATCATCTTCGCAAAATGTCTATATGTAAAGGGTATCTTCACAAAGGCTTCTATATGTAAAACCAAGAGAGAGCACCCAAAGTGGTGCAAACTATTGACAGGCAAAGTTTTGGACCAATCAGTGTCTATGGTCTCCACAGTTCAATTTCAAAAATAACGCTGCCAATCAAAAACTAGGCAACATGATGCAAAAATAGAAAAAGGCACAACTGGTGCAACTGACCCTCCTGGGTAACGAGATTTGGAAATTTTCTTTTTAATGCTGGTGATCCGTTCCTGGGGTTCTGGAACTGGTACTGGAACCAGATTCAAAGTATTCATCAACCATTTTCAGGTAGTCTTCTTCCCAAGGTGTCAGACCAGAAATCCTTTTCTTGGGCTGTCGTACTGGAGTCGACTTTGGGGTATCTGAAAGCCTGGTAGCAGGTACCGGAGCTGTTTGGATGGCAGTGGTACGTGGAGGGGCATTGACTGGTTTCGATGGCAGGTTCCTCTCAACAAATTCTGCAGGGATACGGCGCACTTTCAGGGCGTACCATCCCCTGAGCCTCTCATGGCGGGTAAAAGTCACATACTCCCCAGGCTGCAGGTTTCTGTTAGGGTGTCCTTTGTGCAGGTGGGATTCCACGTCTCTCCTGCTGAAAAATAAGTCACTTATCCGCTTGGGGTCTGCAATAAATCCAAACCCCTGCTCCTGATTGACGTTAAGGACCTGCCCCCATCCAGCAGCATCCTGGGGACCGTAATGCCCAGCACGGGCCCTCTCTTTTCGGCTCAAATCCAGG